>NC_137957.1:14538176-15138176 GCF_963924665.1 Micromys minutus | reverse complement strand
TGAGCATTCAATACAAGCCCACGGGGCAACCTTCTTCAAACCACAATACAAAGCCTGGGAAACATTTTACATTGCTTTCCTTAGATACAGTAAATATTTAATAGTAATTTACAACCCCTCATGGTTTATATAATACCAACTGTCCAGTTCAGTAACAATAATCATCAACGTAGATTAAAAAAGTAGTAGACCATTCAAATAACAAGGTGTTTGTGGGGGCTGATGGTTCCACTGGAAAAAAGGATAGATACATTCAAATAACATGGTTCTACTAGATAAAAGAATGGATGCATTCTTTTACTCAAAGGCAGACATGATACACACAATCTTCTTTTTCATTTGCTGGAACAGACATAGACAATCTCATTCTTACAATTTTGTCAAGAGCTTATTAGTTTTATGTAAAGTTTCAAATGCATTCACCTTACTAAAAATACAAAGCAGTCCCGCAAGTCAATGCACACCTACAAATACTAATTTAAATTTAACAAGGGAATTCACAGGTGTAAGCCCTGAACAATAAGGACGGCTGTGTTTACCCTTCCCATTTCTGTTAGTCACTCAGATAGTCACTTTGTCTTTGGATGCTTCAGTAGTTCTCATGCAGTCACCCTGAGGTGCTCAGGAGGAGCAGGGTCAAGGTCATACTCAGCTAAATGAGTTGGAAGGCTAGACAAAGCTGCTTGAGATCCTGTCTTAACAAAACAAAACAAGCTTACACAGATGATCCAACAATCACATCAAACAAGGCACCTGCTAGTTCAGATCTGAGAGGGAAAAGGGGGAAGTAGTCGTGGGACTCTCCTCTTTCCCTTTGGGGGAGGGTTGTGGAGAGAACTGCAGAGCACCTGTCCAATAAAGGACTGCCTTGCTGTTTAGGCTGTTCAATGTGTCGGGAGCACAGAAACAAGTGGAGAAAAATTTCATCAGAGATAATGGAATTGCAGGTTAATGCTGGAAACGGCCCCAAGTATTCAGTAATCAACACACCATGCATTCTACAAGCTGCTATAGGGTCCATGGGCTAGCCAAATCAGATGCCAAGTACCTGTTGTTTCAGAATTTACAGCACAATCTAGTAAGAGAAATACTAAGCTGTAAAGTTCCATATATTAACAAGCATTTGCAGAATTATGAACTGACAAATACTACAGATGGAGAGATGATTAAGTGGTCAGGAGTGCTTAGCCATAAGGATGAGAGTTTGGGTCCCAGCACACACCCACGCCGGATGGCTCACAACTGTTAACTCTAGCTTCAAGAAATCTAATTCCTCTTTCTGGCCTGTACAGGATGCCCGTCCCCAGACACATGCTTAAGCACATCCATGCACACAAATATATGCGTGTGTCACACACACTTAATTTTTTTTTAATTCAAAAGAAAGGGCCACATCCAGATAAGATGCCCAGCAAACAGGAATAAGGGCTCCACAACAAGAAAAATTGAGACATAATGAGAAGACAAAATTATTCTGGAAAGGGGAAAAATTATGCCAGGTAAGCAAGAGACAGGAATTTAAAAGATCTGTATAACAGAGTAGGGACTTCAGGTTTTAGACCAAGTGCAATGGGAAGCTACCAAAAGGCATATGGGGCATAGTCAGGAAGTAAAATGACTAGGCGTGCCTTCCAGAATAATCATTACAACCAGCACTTTGGAAGGAGCCAATCATCAGTTAGGTGGACTAGAAACAAGGCATGACTTATTTATAATAGCCAGAAGCTGGAAAGAATCCAGACGTCCTTCAACAGAAGAATGGATACAGAAATTGTGGTACATTTACACAATGGAGAACTACTCAGCTATCAGAAACAATGACTTTATGAAATTCCTACACAAATGGATGGAACTAGAGACTATCATCATGAGTGAGGTAACCCAGTCACAACAGAACACACATGGTGTGCAGAAGTCTCTGAGTACCCAAGAAACAATTCACAGAACTTATGAAGCTCAAAGAGAAGGAAGGCCAGAAGGTGCATGTTTCAGTCCTTCTTAGAAGGGAGAACAAAACACTCATGGGAGGAAATACAAGGTCAAACAGAAAGACAGGGATTGAAGAAAAGATCATTCAGAGGCTTTCTCACCTGGGGATCAGCCACCATTGCTGATGCCAAGAAGTACTTACTGGCAGGAACCAGATATGGATGTCTCCTCATGGTCTCTACCAGAGTCATACAGATATAGCTGAGCATGCTTGCAGCTAACTGAACAGGGACTCCAATGAAGGTGCTAGAGAAATGACTGATGGAACTAAAAGGGTTTGCAACCTTATGGGAAGAACAACATTATCAACCAACTAAACCCTCCACAACCCCTATAGACTAAAACACCAACCATTTAGGACACATGGAGAGACCCACGGCTCCAGCTGCACATGTAGCTGAAGATAGCAGTGTCTGGCACCAATGTGAGAAGAGGCCTTTGGTCCAGTGAGGGCATGTTTCCCCAATGTAGGGGAATGGCAAGCCACTGAGGTGCAGAGGGTATTGGGAGAGGGTGACCTTTGTGGAGACAAGTAGAGTGGGAGGGAAGTGGGAGCAATGGGGAGGGAAGGGTATAACTTTTGAAATGTAAATACAGAGAGTAGCCAATAAAAAAGAAATGATAGAACTACCAAAAAAAAAAAGAAAGAAAAAGAAAAAGAAAAAAGAAACAAGGCATGAGAATTTCTGAAGCATCCAGAAGACAAAGTGACTATCTGAGTGACTAACAGAAATGGGAAGGGTAAACACAGCCAGTCCTTGAGGCTTAGACCTGTGAATTCACTTGTTAAATTATTAGTAAGAACTACACAAATACCCCACACACACTTTACAACCCTGTGCAGACAGCTGGAAGGTGAGGACAGACTGCAGTCATCCAACACACTCTCCACTGCAGAAGCTCTGCCTCCTGGTTTCAGATTTCAAACTGAAAAATGCTCTCTTCCTAGACTATTTAGTCTCCTGGTTCACATTTACACTCTGTTGATGGTCCTATATATGTTTAATATAGCCCCATGAACAACCGGAAGTACTATCTACCATTTCTATATACGAAAGGTGTGGTGTGCCTTCAGAAAAAGTGTGTTAAATAAGCTTCATTCGGGCATACATTGAGAGTGCTGCTGGCTAAGTTCAATGTAAAATAAAGTGTTGTTAAATTTAAGTAGACATACAATTATTAACATTTTAAACTAAGGAAAACGCAGGAACCGGGGGCTCACAGAAACCAAACTTCATAGTCTCCTTATAAGCAATGGTTATAAGGGTAGTATCTGTTGATTCAGACTTGAGGGAATCTTCCAGAATGTCATAGAGACAGGGCCAACTCCTTGAACTTCAATTTAAGAGGAAATTAACAGTTGTTCAGAATCAATTACATAGAGAAATAAAGGACATGCTACAAGAAAGAAGTGAGAGGAGATGACAGGAAAGTCTTGAAGGTAAGAGCAGCAGCCATGCATTCCTGATCAGGCAGAGGTCTATTATTTAGTACAGTGAGGAAGAACAAAAGTTAAGGGCCATGTCAGTCAGTCTTTCTATCACAGTGCAGCCACGGTTAGCATCAGGTGACTTAAGCACCCACTTTCCAACCCACGACAAAGGAGCGATTCCTTATCTACACTGATTAGATATGCTTCTGATCTTAACAGCAGAGAGCAAATAGGAAGTTAGTACAGACTGAGTTGATGCTTACACCTAAAGCATATTGTCTTCTTAAAATCTCAAAGAACAGCCATGCAGATAAGGCTCTACAATAAAACTATGGCATTCTCCCTCTTCCTAGAAATTCAGCTTTCTATTGGTTAGCCATAGTCTCCCCTAAAAGACTTACTGAGATGCAATCATGGAAATGTCCTCACTTTCTGACAACACCCAATTTAAAACTACTTCCGCATGCCCTTCCAAACATTCCTCGAATAAACAAGTTCCTTTCACCAACTTCTTACTGAGAAACCTCATAGCTTTAGAGATAGATAGTAAATGACATCAGGGATGTCATTAGAAAAATTCAAGTGTACTAACGGTGCTTAAATATAAAACAAGATCGAAGAGAACGTATATTAAATCCATTACAAGAGGAGACTGCTAGGATTTTTGGGTGTGGCTTTAATAAGCTCAGATACCAGTTAAGAAGTTTGGAGTTCCTGTAGTTTAACCAGAGTAAAAAAAAGTAGCAGCTGTGATTTGTAGGGGAAATTCTATTGGACAGAGTGAATGATGCTCTAGAGGGGACTAGGACCAAGAGACTAATTTGAGAAGTATTTCCCGCAGGACTACAGGAAGGCTAAAGAAAAGTTGCATAAAGGTGCCATTCTACTTGCAATCTCCAGCAAACATTAATTTAATATGCCAAATGAGGATTAAAATGGAAGAGGGAAAATAAAATACTCAGCCTTAACTTCCAGTCTATCATGCAGTTACCAAGTGAACATAATCTGCAGGCTAGACACTTTACTCGTGTGGTCAGTAAGTACTTGGGGGTAGGGTGTGTGTGTGTGCGCAAGTTTGAAGAGCTCACATTAAACTATTACTGGAAGCTTCTTGAAGACAATGTTCTTTCACCACCTCTCTTCATACATAAACACAATTTTACTCTTAACTACAGCAGAAATATCAGTGACTTGAGGAATACATCATGCAGCAATCAATTATCTTTCAAAGGTTTTAGGCATATACTATCCTTTTCTCATTCATTACTACAGAGCTATGAATGAACTTGGAATACTCTGTCTACATGAGCAAAACTAATCTTTGCTAATTTTGTAAGTAGCCTGTATAACATTTCTTTCTCTCCCTTCCAGTACTGAACTCAATCAAATCATAGCTGATTCTGCTGTACAAATCAACATACTGGAAAATCAAGTAAGCTGTCTTATCATTATCTACCTGAAAAAACTTAAAAGACGACCAAGACGTTAATTCTCTTATTTCTTTTTATTTTAATGTGCAAATTCACACTTTCAGCTCTGCAATAAACTCTCAAGTTCCCTTTCCACTCTGGAGAGCCTAGGATTTCTTTACAAGCCTAGATTTTTACTAATCTTAAAGTTTCCAAAAAGGAACATCTGCTAATATTCAAAACACCTAAACAAACTTTGTAACAAATTACTAGCAATATCATAAATTATTTTAAAATTCCATCAAGCAGCATGAAATTGGTTTTTACAATGGTTTCTTGAAGAGATTTCACAAAATTCTTCCATGCCGTTTCCTTCTTTAACCTTGGAACTAGCATGCCATTCAGGAATTACAAGCTTTCAAAGAAGCCAGCTGTCAAATGAAAGAAGAGTACTCAGGTAAGATCTGGTTACCCTGGGCTGTGATGGCTCAGGTTAAAGAGCGTGTGTTTGCTCTTGGAGAGAAGTGGGCCCAGTCCCCAGCATCTAAACAGTACATCTATACTCAAACATCTTAACTCTACTTCCAGGGGAAAAGGCATTCTCTTTGATATGAGTGAGCCATGTACACACGGTGCAAAAACATACATGCATGCAACACATTCATACACACAAAATAATCTAAAAAAATGTTTTTTAAATGTCAGACCCCTATTCTTAAAAACTCCCATGAATCATTGACTACCCCGCTATGGAACAAAATTGTCCTTTCCCCCATCATGTTTTGTGTCATGTGTTTTCACATTTTTCTCTATCAAAAACTTTACTAGCAAGGCGTCACTGAAAGCCTTCCACATATGGAATCTCTTTGCTTTAATGTTCTCTGCCACTTACTACCGGATGGACACCTACATACTGCCAAAATGATTTAACTCTTCAATAAACTTTTAACCACTCAACAAGCAGATTGTCTGCAATAGATCCCAAATATCTCAGAGCTCTGCTAAAGGAATTAAACATCACATCAACATGAATTTGGGAAAATTAAGACCTGACTCAGTGTTCCTAAGTCAAAAACTGGATGACTAGCACTGAGCAGTCACCAGGCACCCAAGCAGAGAAAGCCCAGCTCTTCTAGCTGACCTGCAAATCCTTACCCCAACCTCAGTTTCTGAACTGTAACTGAGGTCATTTTATTAGCCACTGAACCAGTGATAAGGACAAATAGTACCAAGCAGCTAAAGCTTGCAAAGAACCATAAATATCATTATGCATAAAATAAGAGCATTTTCTTAACCTCTCCGTTCTCTGCAATAGTCTGATCCACTTATGGTAAGGTACTTGAAAATGAGTCGTCACAACCCACTATTTCCTATCAGTACTTATAAGCTGCATGCTCAGAGCTCATCTATACCTGAGCATCCTCCACTCTATTCTCTACAGAATCAGATGATGGCCAACTCTATCAGTTCACTTATATCCTTTAGTTCTTGAACAAACTCTTAAAGGTCTACAGATCTTTTCTTGGGGGACTGAGGTCTGAGTGCACTGTTCTGGGGGGACAAGAAGTGATGAGAACAACAGCTCTTATGTTACTCTGACAATGAATGATGATTTGTCCATTAGAGGGTGACTTGAAGTAGCATTCATTATTTTCAAAGTATCTTTTCCCCAACCAAAGCCAGTACAGCCGCTAGCCACCTTAGACACTGGGACACACAAATGTCACCTCCTTCACTGGGTCCCTATGCTTCATTTACTCACAACAGTAACACTAGCTTTCAAAACACTAAAATTAAAGAGATAGGTTTTTTCAATTAAGTGAGTCAATGACTTAAATTCCACAAAAAGGTATTTTAAAATCTTAAAGTTTATGCTTAAGATTTTTACCTTTTCTGCCTTAATGAACAGCAACTGTTACCGAAATAGACCTATACTCAACATTTTAGAACTATACATAATGCAAACCTCTTATAAATAAAAATTTAATCTCAAGTTAAATAGATTTCCCAACCTCACAATTTACAGCAGTCATACAGGACTGTAACTAGGCCAAATCCTCTGATTTTCACCATGAGACTAGTACTTTCTTTCTTCTGGAAACACGGTCTTTCCTTACAAGCATGTCCAAGCTCTTGACACTGTCCCTTACAAAGTTCAACCTAGAACACCACACAACAGTTATCTAGAAAACAACACACATCAAAAAATACCCTAAGCTCACAGCTTTGTGTTGTGTGACACTAACAGCCACACCGGGGCCACAGGTGCCTGCCCACGGTATTTTATACATATTGGACATCACACAATGCTACTTAGACTTAGCCTGCCTACAAATCTTCCATCAATTACTTATTTAAAAGTATTTAACCACAAATCTTGGTACTTACATCAGAACAACTAAACTTCTAATAAGAACCAAGCATTAAAGTATCTATATAATGAAAATATAAAAAACAAGCCCAAATGTGCTATTTTAATCAATCTTCAAAAATGTTAATATTAATGTAAAGAGTGCTTCGGCCCCAAAAAGTTAAGTAGATGGTTAAAGTGTAATTTACTTTGCCTGCATATATGTCTGCGTGAGGGTGTTGGATTCTCCTGGAACAGGAATTACAGGCAGGTGTGAGTTCTAGGAACTGGGTCCTCTGGAAGAGCAGTCAGTGCTCTTAACCTCTTAACCTAGGAGCCTTATCTCCAGCCTCCTAATAAAAATTTAATAATGTTAAATTAAGAGAAGTTACTAAAGACAGCATCCACCAAACTCTAGAAAGGTGGCAGCAGTTCCGGCAGTGCTTTGGCTCACTGCAAGCTGAAGATAGAAATCCCTGCAGTATGGCCTCCTTATTTCTTTCATAGTAGTTTTCAAAACAAAACTCAGGTGTACACCTTTTTTAAAACAGGAAATTACTTCAGTCAACAGTTGCATATACGGGATACATGAAATGATTGTAGTCTTTTAAAAACAACCCATGAGTCTGTAATTAAAACTGTATGATCCTAGCTGAGGTGCTGCCTTCAAGCAAAAGTTAAATGGCATCAGAGTGAAACCCAGCACTTTTACAGGAGCCCCCAGACCCCCCCCCCACTTCCTTACACAGCAGAGAGCTTACAACACATGTCTTTTCATTCATCTAACACTTCAACTGTGAGTAAGCAAACAAAGATCCAACAGGAATCAAACTCATCCTAACCCTCAACAGCGTAAGAACAAATCCCTTCCATCTTCACTTTGGGACCTAGAACCAACCTAAAACTTCAAAATGCTCCAAACAAACATGCATGCCCCACCCCCCATTATCTTCAGGGGAACTTTTTTTTTTTAAAATGGAAATGTTAGACTGTGAAGATCCCTATGTACCAAAAAAAAAAAAAAAAAAAAAAAAAAAAAAGTTGGTGGTTTTGCGTCAGAGAAACGACCCTGTATGTATTTCCCTGAGCACTTTAATGATTTACCTAGGAACAAAGGCATTATTTCCCCAGTGTTCCCCCTGCACAAATCGGAAAACTGCTTCAGATAGGATTTGCACAAATCTTCAGTTGTTAAAACATTTCACACAGCAAAAACCAAGCTCCTAGACTAATTTTAACTAAATGCACACAAAACTGTATCACCCAAAGCATTACAGAGCAAAACTTCAGTATCAAGAAAAGAGCTTTTTTCTTTTGACAGAGGGCTTATTTGTGAAGGAATAGGGGTCCAGGGGCATGTTAACAATCAGTGTAGCATAGGGGCTGCACGGGAATAAGAGCCAACAGCTCAGCTTTTGCAGAGCACAACTCTATGATTAAGCCTCACGGCTCACCGGCCTCTCTTTTTAAGATTCGTTTGCTTGGCAAAAGGATCAGCAATCCAGCCCTCTGGCCATGATTTTGTATAGGGATGTGAGTTTGAAACCTCAAGATCCTGCGTGGGTTTCACTCGGCCAGAGAGAAAAGTGACAGGGATGCTGGCGGGAAAACCCTGCAGGCCAAGTTTCCCCCAAGTCGGGCTTCCCCTCCCCCTTCTTGCCACCTTCACGAACAAGAATTATCCAAAGAAAAAGTATACAATCCAATCAGCGAAAGCTTCGGAAAAGTTGATCGTGGCACCCACTCCCAGCCGCGGGAAAGCCAGGCGGCGGCTGAGTGGATGGCGAGCAGCAGCTTGGCCCCAGCGCCAGGAGGGCCTGGCGGCTCGGGAGGGCCGGGGACTAGGCCTGGCCGCCCGCCTCCCAGCCGGGAAAAACTCCTTCGGCCCTGGGCGCTACCTGGGACGCGTCCCTGGGGGTGGACAAAGGATGCGACAGGGACGCCGGGACGCGGAGGAGACCCGGTGGCCAGAGTGGACAACGGCCTAGTGGAGAGATGGGGGAGGGGGTGGCTGGAGACCCGCCGGACCGAGGGGTGGGGCAGGGCCTGTCCGAAGGCCCCGGCGGCGGCCACCCCCATATCCCCCTTCCACGAGGTGGGGTTAGGGGCGGATTTCAGTCTCACCTGAAGTCCTTGTCGCTGGACGTCATTTTTTCCAGCAAGTTGGAGATGTGGTATGAAGCGCTCGCCATGTTGCCGGCCTCGATACCGCCTGCTGGCTCAGTAGCTGCTGGGCCCCGCGGCCGGGGCTCCTCCTCTCGTTGGCGGCGGCACCCGCTTCCAGGGTCGCAGCGCGACGCGGACTGGGGAAGGCGCTTCGACACGACGTCCAGTCCCCGGCCAGACGGGGGTGGGGGGGGATGGCTGCCCGTGAGTGGGGGCGGGCGAGAGTGACGGGGAGGGCCTAACGACGGCGCTGCTCGCGGGGCAACGAGCTCATGGGCGGCGGGACGGACCGCTGGGCCTCGCCGGAAAGCCAGACACTTGCGTTCGGGCCGTCTAGCTCCCACTCCCTCCGCACTCGCTCCCTAGGGCAAGAGGCCAAAGCCCGCCTCCTTCGCTGGGAGGGCGGGGGCGGCCGACGCAGGGCGCTGCGGGGAGGCGGGGTCGGAGTTCACCGGGGCTGCCCCGTGCACTCTGCGCAGGCGCGGTGCACAGGAGCGGTCCCATTGGTTTTGTCGGATGTCTGTCTTTGCGTGGACCGCCTTTCGAGAGGAATGACAACGCCTCCAGGGCCTTTTCTCGCGAGACCTTAAAGCGACGGTTAAAGGACGGGAGGAGAGCGCAGAAGGCCGGAGTTCTGAAATAGCTCCTTGCGCCTCCGTACGACATTAAGAAGGAAGATCTATGCGTTTAATAGCACGTGGGGCTTGTGGATGATGATAGTTAGATCTGGCCTGGAGACCAAGAGGAACACTGAAAAGTGAGCTCTCCTTTCGAACGGTACGCGTGGCCGAAACTGCCTTACAACCATGCTGTATCGTTGCCACGTGAGAACCACGAGTCCCACAATTCAATTGGGGATACACGAAGGACGTGATTGGCTGATTGAACCTGGAGCTTCGTCATTGGTTCCCGTGGTCGGAGGGAATGCTGGGATTTGCAGGCAGGCGACGCGGTTATGCTAAATAAAACCTTTCCATAGGCATGCGCTGTTTCTATCTTGAGTGTCTATTTCCCTGAAAACATCGGCCCCTTCACACGGACCTCATGTGCTGTTATTTCGGGCAAGCGCCTTGCAAAATTAAGTGTTTCGGTAGTCGATCCTTAGCACTAATCTTTGCTCTACTAAAAGGTCATAGAGCCACAGGAGTAGTGTTTGGACATGCTCCTTTCATTCATCCTGCAGCCAGCTTTTTGACTCCAGCTTTGTCTTGGTAGGGATACTCTGCCAAGGCCAAATGTGGGTGGTGGACACCTCTAATCCCTGACCAGTAGAGGCACGTGTAGGATGTATATCTGTGTGAGAGTGTCAGATCCCCTGGAATTCGAGTTATAAACTGTGAGCAGCCCTGTGGGTGCTGAGATTTAAATCCCTGGGTCTCTGGGACCAGGCTCTTAAGTGTTGAGCCTTCTCTCCAGCCACCACCACCACTCTTCTCCCCCCATAAATGTGTAAAATAGTTCACTGATTCCAGATACTTCCAATCCCATCAAAGCTGCCTGATTTTTTAATTTTTTATTTTAATGGACTTTGTGTCGGTTTTTCCTTTTCCACAATGCCAAGTCTTTCATTTTCCTCAACACTATCACTATTAGGCTACTTTTCATCAAATTTTGCCATTTCAGCTCCAATTTTCATAAGCTGGAAACAACTTTTATACAATATTTAATATAAACCCCCAACATACACAAGCAGCTCACTTTTCTCATGTACATCTTAAAACTGGAAACTTTAGTTGGTTGGTAATAGTCCTTCCTTTTAGCGTATCCAGGAAGACACCAAGTAATGACCTGTCTTTCAGTGTGCACCCATTTTACAGCTCCCAACAGATGACATTATTGTAGCCGGACACCATAAATAGGGACCGTGTTTCATTTCACTTACTATATATCTTACATAATTCATTCTATCGTCTCCAAGCCTCAGTTTCTTCATGAGAAAAATGATGACCTTTGAGGTATTGCCTTCACAGAGTTAAAATTTAAGTTAGAGTGAGACATAGTAGCACCAGCCTATAATATCAGTCGTTTGGGAGACCTATGCATGAAGATCACAGGTTCCAGGCCTGTTTGGACTACAGAGTGAAGTTGGTGGCTAATGCTCTCTGAAGGTGAGACAACCATGGGCTGGTAGAGCATATGAGGTTATATCCCTGGGGCTGTCCTTGAAGACAGTACTCACCTTTCCCCTCCCTATGGAATCATGAGCCAAAATAGTATATTTTTTTAATTTGTTTACCTCACACATCTTGTCATCAAGATGGAAAGTTAATGCAACTGTTACACATATGGAATACCACTAATCTCTGTGCCCATTTAGCCTTGGCTGCAATAGTAAGTAAATCTAGATTTAGATAAGCTCGGTTTTACTACTAGACAGAGATAAGAATAGAAGGTTTAAATGGGAAGTTTGAGAAAAATGCCGTCCAAGCTGTAGGAACATTGTCTAGCATGAACAATCTTGAACAACTTACACTGTAACAAGGACACAGAAGATAGTGGTGATAGAACAAGGAACAAGACCAGTTCATTAAACTTAAACACTCATCTCCATCTCGTAATAAAGTTCACATAAAATTCTTAGGTCCTAGTCTGGTCTTGGCACCATGGACCTGTAATCCAGCCCTGGAAAACAGAGACTGGGATTCCTGACATTTACTAGCAGCCAATCTAGCTGAATCTATGAACTCCAATTTGTGTAACAGCTTCCTCAGAGATTAAAACATTTAGTCCTGTAAGAAGCTTCTTAAGCAGGAACATAAACAACTCAAAATACCTTCAGGAAGTCCCTGAAACTGAACAAATTCACTATCCTACCCCCTTCCTTATCAGAGTAAGCAACAAAAGCTGAATGTCCCCCCTCTCATGAAAGGAAGATGAGCTGCAAAGAAGATGCTGAGAAGTGAAAAGCTGCAAAAAAGACTCTCTGAGACCAGATGGCTGCCTGGAAAAAACCAATGGAGTGCCAGGAAGCAGTTAGACCAGAGTTACTTGGAACATGTTGAACTGCCTGCAGGTATGCAGAATGCTCCACATTCCCCAGCTTTCATGAGCTGTCATGCTGGGTGGGCCTTGGTGATGTAGCCTTCTTTGAGTCATCTCTGCTACTCCGAGTAACTCCTACCTTTACTTCTGTAAGTAAACCCAAGAACACTCATTGGTTCACCAAGTGGAACTCTGGTTTTATCCTTACTTTGTAAGAGGGAGGGAGGGAGGAGGGGAGGGGGGAGGGAAGAAGAGGAAGAGAGGAGAGGAGAGGAGAGAAGAGAGGAAAAGAGAAGAGAAAGGAAGAGAAGGTGCGTAATAGAGGGCTTCTGGGGCTGATTCTGTAGAAACTTGACAGAAATTTGACATTGGGCCAGGACAAGAAAATAGGCTTTGGGCAGAAATCTGATTTTGTGTTAGAACAAAGAAGTAGGCTTTAGGCAAGAATATCACTTTGGGCTAGGACAGGGAAGTAGGCTCAGATGTATCTTAGTCATCCTGACAGGCCAGAAGCACTGATCACGGAACCTTGTGTATTTCCTTCCTTGTTCCTTGACTATTTGTGTTTATTGTGTTGCTCCTTCCTCAACCCAGAACTGCCCTTATTACATGCATGTAATTAAAATGGTATAAAAGCGGATTGGGAAAAAATGAAGCCACCCCAGTCTCTCAATTGGATGGGGTCATGCTACACTGTCAGTCTAATTGTCTTTTTTTTCTTTTTAACTCTCACTCCTGTCCTGAACAACCTGTTGACTGGCTGAGCTGGCTTGGTCAAGAACACAGGTTTTGTCACACAGTGCAAGGTTAGCGAGAGATTCTGTCTTAAGAATAAAGAACCAAGCTGGAGAGATGGCTCAGTGGTTAGGAGCACTGACTGCTCTTCCAGAGGTTCTGAGTTCAATTCCCAGCAACCACATGGTGGCTCACAACCATCTGTAATGGGATCCACTTTCTTCTGGTGCGTCTGAAGACAGCTACAGTGTACTTATATATAATAAATAAATCTTTTTAAAAAATTAAGAATCAATGGCTCAGCCATTAAATGCACTAGCTACTCTTTTAGAGGTTCAGAGTTCAATTTCAGGCACCCACATGACAGCCCACAGCTTTCTGTAACCACAATCCCATGAATTGTGATGTTCTCTTCTGGTGTGCAGAGATACATGCAGACAAAACAGTTATGTACATATGTAAACACATTTTAAAAAATTAAGAGTTAAGATGAACACACAAACACATACACACAAACATACATGCAAACACATACATACAAACATACATGCTAACACATACACACAAAAATACACACACACACATTTCTGACATATCAGATACATTTTAGGAAAGGTCTCACAAGAGAATAGAGTCAAAATAGCTTTGTAGTGTGGATACATTTGACATGAAGAGTAGAACGTGACATTGTCTTTAACATTTTTAAATATGATAGGACTGGGAAGGCTTTAACAGATGAATGACAACAATGGAAATATATAACTGATTAACTAAATGATAGTTTATTTAACTAAATGGTATGTATGTGTGTATATATATACATATATATACACACACATATCTATCTATATATATAGATATAGATATATATACATATATCAGCCTGAACTGTTCAATTTCCACAAACATACGTGTAAAATACTTTAATGATGTTTAATGACTTCCTGGGCAGACTATAAATTTCTAGACTTTTGGAGTTGTTAAAAATCCAAGTAGTTAAAAAAAAATCCAAGTAGTTGCAGTGATTTAAATATCTGGTTTAACAGTCTGTTAGAATTTATTGTCACTATAGTAGATGTGTGTGTATGTGTGAATGTGAATATGTGTGTGTGTGAGTGTGTGTATGTGTGTGTATGTGAGTGTGAATATGTGTGTATGTATGTGTATGAATATGTGTGTAAATGTGTGTGTATGTGAGTGTGTGAATATGTGTGTGTATGAGAGAGTGTGTGTGTGAATGTATTGCTGTGTGTGTGTGAATGTCCTGTGTGTGTGTGTGTGTGTGTGTGAGTGTGCATATATTGTGCTGTCATGGCCTTGCACTTGCTAAGCACATACTTTAGCCCTGAGTGACATCTCTAGCCCACGGGGTGAGATCTCTTAGAAATGGTTGGATCACATGTCCTCTTCCCTCATGGATGGCTTAGTGCTATTATTCTGGGGGTGAGATCCTGATTAAAGAGACGAGTTCACTCGGATCACCTCTCTGTCACACATCTTCTCACTGGCCTTTCCCCATTTTATGATAGAAAGCCCTCCCACCCGCTGAGGTCACAGTTTAGGATTCCCTGCCTCCCAGAACCACACGACTTCTATTGCTTGTAACTCGCCCAGTCTGTAGTATCAGGTTATAGGTCCCCCAAACCAACCAAGGTTCTGACTTAGTCCACTGGTCACACAGCTATTTCCTTCTGCTTCTAGATCCTGTAGGGCTGAGGCTAGACTGCAGAAAAAGAGATGGAAAAGGTAAAGGGTTTTTTGTTGTTGTTGTTGTTGTTTTTGTTTTGGTTTTTGTTTTGTTTTTTTTTTTTTTTTGTCACGTGTTACAACTCTATCCCCGTTGCTCATGCTGCCATTGGTAAACACCCAACACTGCCATTGTGAAACCCAGGGCGGTGAGCTGTTTAACATTGTCTCAGGGATCACCCCGCTGCACATTTTCCATGATGGACCAGGTCTGAGAACATCTTATAGGCCTGCAGGTGGCAACAGCACTCCTAGATGGAAAACTTCAGATCACTGAAGCCCGGCGGACTTGCGAGGATGCGTCCATGTCTCCCACTGGCAATCCATGAGTCTTCCCTGCGTAATGGAAGGGATGCAGAGCTCTGCTTAGCCGGCCTCACTCCACCCCGCCATGTCTCTGTATTTCTCTTCTGCTTTTCTTAAATATACACTGATGTGATCAGCCAAAGAATAAGGAAGTGACCATGCTCGCCACCATGAATACTCTCTTTGCTATTTGGTTTTCCAAGCATCATTTTCAACCACAATGGCATCTCCCTGCCCCCTCACCCTTAGTGACTTCTGGATTGACCAGAAATCTCTCTGGAAACTTCCTTTTGTGGAGAGCTTTCCATTTCCCCTGTCTTCTGTCGTTGTTGTCGTTATTGTTTATGTAGTGAGTAGGAAAAGAGAGACCCAGCACTTTCCATACATCAACTGTTCTTCCAGTTCCGGGAGCATCCACTCTTCCCGTGGAAATCCCGAGGATGGAGGGCGCGGGTGGGCGGGAGCACTGCCTGACTAGAATGGAGTCACAAAGAAGCACACGGCACGGTGGCGTATGCCTTTAGTCCCAGCGCTTGGGAGGCAGAGTCAGGCAGATCTCTGTGAGTTCAAGGCCAGTCTGATTTACAAAGAGAATCCAGGACAGCTAGGGCCACAAAGAGAAGATATGTCTCCAAAAGCAAATACATACATACATATGTATACATACTTATAAAATGTACATATGTATTAAATATATTTGTTATATAAATAATATTTGCTATATATAACTAAATAAATTATATATAATATATATTAAGCTACATTACATGTAATATTTTCAACCTTGGGACTTTTTAAAAAGATTTATTTATTTTCTGCTGGAGAGATTGCTCAGAGGTTAAGAGAACTGACTGCTTTTCCAGAGGTCCTGAGTTCAATTCCCAGCAACCACATGGTGGCTCACAACCATCTGTAATAGAACCTGATGCTCTCTTCTGGTGTGTCTGAAGACAGCTACAGTGTACTCATATAAATAAAATAAATAAATTGATCTTTAAAAATATTTATTTATTTAATGAATGAGTACTCTATCTGCATATACACCTGCATCCCAGAGAGGGCATCAGATCCCATTACAGATGGTTGTGAGCCACCATGTGGTTGCTGGGAATTGAACTTGGAACCTTTGGAAAAGCAGTCAGTGCTCCTAACCACTGAGCCACTGTCTCTAGTCCAACCCTGGGACCTTTAAAGTAACTGAAATTCCCTCATTTTACACTTGTGTGAAGGAAGTATGGACTATGGATGTAAAATAATGTTGGTATTTGATACCAGTGATTTTAAGAAAAGTATTAGGACTGAATTTATCTACTTATGGTCTGACTTCCAAACGATTCTTATCTTCCCCACCAGCTATCAGCCTGTTTGCCAGTACCCCACCTAGAGACTCGGCTGGTAAGATAAAATGAAGTCTAATTAAAGCCCATGTTTTTTCACTAAAGCAACCGGAATATGTCAGGAGACTATGACAAGAGTCCATTCGGGGTTTGCCACACTTCTTCCCTTGGGCTGCATGGAGGGTCTGCTTTCATGTCCCAAACTGTAAACCACACTGAACACATTTCATGAAATGTTAATAATACGGGTTCTCTTGCCCTGCCTCCAGTCCCATAAAAACAAAACAAAATCCACACATATCTGCAGGGTATGCTGTTGGCTGTGGCAAAAGAGTGGTTAAAAATGAATGGCCGGGCTGGCAAGATGGCTCAGCTGGGAAAGGAGTTGGGTTGTGAGTTCCCTCCGGATGACATGGCAGAAGGCCTGTGCATACTTCAAAGTTGTCCTCAGCCCTTCACCAGTATCTGTGACTCTCTTGAGTGCCCCTCCCCCACATTTGGTTTGGTTTTTTTTTGTTTTTTTTTTTTGTTTGTTTTTTTGTTTTTTTGTTTTTGTGTTTTTTAAACAAAGAGCTCAGAAAACTATTTTCTTGTCTTCGGAACAGACAAACACGTATCCTGAATTCCAAAGAGAATTAAGGAATACCCAGATGCCAGATGCTGGACACATTTGAGCCCAGTTTAAAGCTGTAACTATTTACCATCTCAAGGAACGAGAGCACACGATGTAATTCCAGTTTTGAAACCTTTGTTCTCTTGATATTTTTCTCTACATTGAAGGCTGAATGAAGATGGATAGGAGATCCTTGGAAGAAAATTAATTCCAAATGCATTTTTTAAAGTTAGTCTTCTACCAAGTAAAATTGGCCGTGATTATTTTCTACATTTGTTGGAAATTGAGTTAAAAAGAGAGCTCTATTTATTAAAGTAGTTATTAATTTCCTAGATAGGAAGACATCTCTCTGATTGTCGAAGCAGATGGGTTAAGAGAGGAAGAAAAGGGCAATTCTGATTTGTGTTTGGGTGCAGACAGCTTCACACTCAAACAGACACAAATGCTTCCTGGTGTGCATCATTTATCAATACTGAGTCAACCTAGATGTCAAAAGGAGCAAAGGCATTTAAGAAGAACACCGAGATTTATTTCAAGCTGATGGGAAACAACCCAACAGCTAGTTTTTCCTATGATCTATTCTCTACCAAACAACTGCTAAAAGTTCTTGGTTAATTTTTACTGGTCCTCTAAATCAGATGCAATTGATATTCTCTGAAAGAATTATTCTCATAGAGTAAGAAACACACTTGCAGCATATTAGTGAGAAATGCAGAGGTTATTTATGTCCTTGAGGTGCTCCGTTGGAAGGATAGGTACTCAGACTTTGTGAGTGACTCTTATGTCAGGGTTAGCAATGAAGGAAACATCATACATTCCTGTTATAAATCATGAAGAGATGTTTAGGGCAAATGCAATCATGATTGTACTCATGTCTGTCTTGTCATTGCTTTGGGCACAAGGATGCGGAAGAAACAGCTAGAACCCGGCAAATTTGAGCGTTTCCTTCAACTATAGATACCATGTGGATGATCCCTCAATCTGTTGTTTAAAAATGCATCCTTCTGGCTGGGAGGATGGCTCAGTGGTTAGGAGCACTGACTTTTCTTCTAAAGGTCCTGAGTTCATGTCCCAGCAGCCACATGGTGGCTCACAACCATCTGTAATGGGATCCGACACCCTCTTCTGGTGTGTCAGAAGACAGTGACAGGGTACTCATAGAAATATAATAAATAAATCTTTAAATATATGTATATTATTAAATATATATATTTAAAGAAAAGTCATGAACCTGAAGATAAGGAGTTTTTAAACTTAAACCAAATGAGGCTGGAAAAATAATAATTTGATGAAAGCACATGTAAAGGAATAATAAAGAAATTGAGTCTCCTCCCCCCCCACCTTCTCTCTGCTTTCTGACAGCGGACACAATGAGTCCAGCTGCCTCACACTCCAGTTTGTGTGACTTCTGCCAAGATGGACTGCAGGGTTTGAACTGTGAGACAATCCCTTATTTCTTCAAAGAAAAAGGAAGGAAGGGGGGAGAGAGAGAGAGAGAGAGGGAGAGAGAGAGAGAGAGAGAGAGGGAAAACCCATAATTTCCATCACGAAGGGAAGTCAGGGCAGGAACTGGGGCAGGAAGGAACCTGGAGACAGACACAGAGGCCGTGGAGTACCCACAGCACCTCCCACAGCACCACTGGCTCCTCCCATATTTATCAGGAATTAAGAAAATGTACCATAAACTTGTCCTCAGGCCTCTCTGGTGGAGGAATTTTGAGGTTTCCTCTTCTCAAATGAGTCAAGCTTGTGTCAAGTTGATCTAAAAGTAGCCAGCCACTACTTATCCCGTCCGCTTGGAAAGCAGACACCCCCGCCCCTTACCATACAGCCTATGTAAAAATTATGAGTCGCCAGTCATTGTATTCCAGGGGGGGAGAGGAAGTGACAAACACGTGTCATTTTTGGTTTGCTGTAATCTACTTAAACCATGCCACCATCTAGGATTAGTGCAGAAGAAAATATTTATTGATTGGGCTGTTACTTTTACCACTTTAATCCAGCTCTAAGACAAGAAAAAATGCCTGCAAAACATATTTGAAAAAGGAGCAGAACTCACAGCAAGTAATCAGCATATACAACTAAATAATAATGTACAAATTATTCTTTTTTAAAAATATTTATTTATTTTATGTGTATTAGTACACTGTCATTGTCTTCAGACACCAGAGAGGGTATCAGGTTTTTTACAGATGGTTGTGAGCCACCATATGGTTTGAACTCAGGGCCTCTAGAAGAGCAGTCAATGCTCTTAACTGCTGAGCCATCTCTTCAGTCCCAAAACCTTGCTTTTTAAGATATAAATATATGTTTGACTATATGCACCAAAAAAGAAGTGACAGGAGGTAAATACCCACGTGATGCTAATATCTACTTATAAGAATAGCTAAATTTAAAAGTTGAGCATACCAATGTTGATAAAGATGATAGGATGAGGGGGGCTTACATACTCTATAGAAAATAGTTTACTAATCTCTTCAAAAGGTAAAGATGAACCTATCGTATGCCCATTTCATATCCGTTTCATGGATACTCATCTAAGAGGAATGAAAGAACAGGTTCATACCAAGAAATAGGACATGGGCATTCATAAATCATCTATGAACAATAGTTGCATGTTGGAAATAATCCAAAATGTTTGCCAAGGCAGTAACACATAGATAAACCATATCATCCAATCGAGACTTTGCTGAAGTAAAGAGGGATGAGCATGGGTAGAACACACCACAGTGGGTGAATCTCAAAATAATTAGTGAAAATCAGGAGAAAGACACAAAGCAATTGCACTGACTAGTTTTGGGTCAACTTGACACAAGCTGGAGTTATCACAGATAAAGGAGCCTCAGTTGAGGAAATGCCTCCATGATATCCAACTGTAAGGCATTTTCTCAACTAGTGATCAAGGGGGGAGGGTCCAGCCCATTGTGGGTGGTGCCATCCCTGGGCTGGTAGACCTGGGTTCTATAAGAAAGCAGGCTGAGCAAGTCAGGGGAAGCAAGTCAGTAAGTAACATCCCTCCATGGCCTCTGCATCAGCTCCTGCTTCCTGACCTGTTTGAGTTCCAGTCCTGACTTCCTTTGGTGATGAACAGCAATGTGGAAGTGTAAGCTGAATAAACCCTTTCCTCCCCAACTTGCTTCTTGGTCATGATGTTTGTGTAGAAATAGAAGCCCTGACTAAGACAGCATTCATTTACAAATCTACTCGATGATCATCGATGATTGTAGATACCACACCCTAATCTGTAGAGACACAGAACATCTAAGTGGCTGTTGAGGAGCTGTGCTGGAGAGAGGGCCTAATCATTAAGAACCTCCAGGAGAGCTGTAAATGATAGATATGTTTATACTTTAATTTGGTAGTGATTGCACATGTGTACACAGATGTCAAAACTTGTCAACATGTATACTTTAAAATTGCTTATTGGACTTTGTGTTTCAATCAGGCAGTCAAAATAATAAAAATAAAAACACATCACTTGAAAAAAATGTAATTGTTTAGAGTATAAATGTCAAAGTGTCTTTGGCTTTCTTTTACGTATGGTCTACTCTCAGAAGAGAATATTTGATCCCCAAGGCATATGACGAAGTCATTGCTAGTTCCACTGGTGTAGCTAACAAGTGGACTGCTTGCCCAGCAGGATGCACAGGCCACAAGTTTTGATCCTCAATACAGAGAAAAAGTCTTTACAGTGAACAAGTCATTGCTGCTGTCCAGTTAAATGTTCATATATATATATGCATATATATGTATTTATATATATATACACACACACACATATGTATATCACACACCACGTATATTATCAAGTACTTGGACATAGAATTAGTTTTGTTTTCTGTATCCTGGTTAGTGTGGTTCTACTTGGCTCATGTGTCTGCTATAGCATGCTCTAGTACAGCGTGATACAAAATCCTTCCTCTGAGTCACATTAGATCCGCACTCAAATCCCCTCTAAACGAGAGCAATATTAGTCATCTTCGAGTTGTAGAGCTATGTGTGGCTTAAAGCATGCATTACAGTGGAAGCACTTAGTAATCATTTTGTCATTAGAAACCTCAATTAATTTTTTTTCCAAGAGAGTAAGTCCATCTCTCTGCTAGCACAGGTTTTCCCTCCATATATTTACAAATATTCCATTTTTTTTAATATAGGAAAGATTGAGAAACATTTAAGATTTATATTTCCTTGGTTATCTACATTATTTTAAAAGATTTATTTGTATTTTTAAATCTGTGTGTGTGTGTGTGTGTGTGCGCGCGCGCGCGCGCGCGCTCGCCACACACATGTAAATGAGTGAAGGGCCTGTAGAGGCCAGAAGAGGGTATCAGACCTTCTTCAGCTGGAATTACAGGTGGTTGAGAACTGCCTGGTGTAGATACTGGGAATGAAACCTAGGATGATTTGGTCCTGGGATGAGCTGAACAAGTTCCTTCCTAGTGAGCCGTCTCTCTGTCCTCAGGCACATTATTTTGACACCTTTTTCTTCTTAATTTAAAAATTGTTTGGGCGAGAGATGGCTCAGTGGTTAAGAGCACTGACTGCTCTTCCAGAGGGCCTGAGTTCAATGCCCAGCAACCACATGATGGCTCACAACCATCTGTAATGGGATCTGATGCCCTCTTCTGGTGTGTCTGAGGACAGCAACTGTTATATACATAAAGTAAGTAAGTCTTTAAAAAAAAAATTGTTACCAAGTGAAAGCTGAGTTCAGTTTTCCTCCCCACCTTTACACTGTTTGTATGGTAGTTAAGAAAACTCAAAAAGTCAGGTGAGTTAGGCAAGTTACTTACCCTCAACATGCCTTAATGTGTTTTGCTAAATTGGTAATAATAACAACAACAACAACAACAACACAACAACAATATTTGTTTTACAGGATAGCCCCAGAGGTGGAACAATTCAATACACTAAACACCCTTTTTCTTTGTCTGATAAGAATAAACACCAGGCCCACAGGGCTAACACTTTTTATTTCCCAATTCTCTGTCAGTTAGCCATGAACTGAAATTGAAATCTTTCATTGCCGCATCTCAGGTCCGCGATCTTCCTGTCTCCAGATTCCTCTACAGGTCTCCATGTCTCTCAGATTCCTCTACAGGTCTCCATGCCTGGTCGTCTCTCTGTTCATCCCACTTCTCAACCTCCTCTCCATTTACAGTCACCACACGGCAAGCACTGCCGATTGGCTTTGGAAGTTCATGGCTCGGTCGTATGTTACCTACTGTTTGCCTCCGTGTCTGGAACCTGGAAAGAGGAAGCTGAGGGGAACAAGAGTTTATTCAGCTCTCAGCTTTCAGGGGTCTACCAGCCCTGTAACTGTGGACTTGTGGTAAGACAGAATCATTGGACAGGTCTTAGTTGGTTGAGGAAGCAGAGGAAAATGCGTCCAATAGAAGAGACCCTTCAAGGACATCTCTCTGGGGACCTCTTTCTTCCAGCCAGGTACAATAGACACTATGTGTACCAAGTCCAAACAATCCACTCAAATATGAATCCCTGAATGGACAAATCAACTGAAGAAGTCAGAGATCTATTGACTGTTTATGTGTCAGTCAACCCTGGAACACACGAACCTTCCAAATTCACTTCAGATTTAAGCCAGGGCAATCCAGAATAATCATTTAAAAATATGTATGTTCAGGTTGCCGCCGAGACCTTGGGGCTGGACATGGCACAGTTGGTGAGGGCTGGCCTGCCATGAGCAAAACTCAGGGTATCATATCTTACTATGTGGGTTGGAGATGGGGGAATCTCCCTAGAAATTTGCAAGGAGAAAAAAAATGGCACTAAGAATTGAATTGCGATCGTCTTTTTTATTAATTTTCTTGCTCGCTTTGGGCTATTTTACCTTTTCTCTGGATCTAATCATAGAATTTCATTTCTCATGATCTTTCCAAATAGCTAGCGTAATTCAAAATGGCTGGAGGTTTTCATAGCTACTGAGTTTTGTACAGATTTAGGCATCACCCCAGCCACACCTTGACTCACTTATTTAAAGAAACAGAACAGGATGGTGGCAACCGGGAGAATTCACTACCCCGTGTCGTTAATTTATTAATCAACACGTTGGGAAATGTCATTAATCAAGCACCCTAATTACAAATCCACGTAATTGCACTTGATGACACTTCTTCGTCTGAGACATCACCCCTTATAAATCTTGCACAAAGAAAAGGTACACATCAGAGCACTTCCTAAAAATCAAGATATATTATACTCCCGTCTAAAATTAGGCATCTCTGGATGTTTTTTAGTAAATGTATTCTGTTTTCTTCTGATTACATCCCCCTCTTGAGTGCTTATTAAAACCTCAGCAGCTCGCCCCAGAGTCTTGGGTGTCCTTACTTCGAGCTCCCAGTCACACAGTGTGTGGCAACTTTTTTTTCTCCCTAATTGGAAGATTTCTTCTCCTAGCTCTCGATTTTAAGCATCTTTTCAGCCCTCTCCAAATCCTCAACGATTTTGAATAGCCAATTAGTCATAACCAATGTCGATCGATAGATCAAGTTGCTGTCACCTTTTGGCATTTGAGAGACTGACTGTGCAGACTTTGGGACAAGTTGGCCGTGACCATACTTTAGCACTTTATGCCCCTGATCTCCCGTTTCTTCTCCGTGATATTTCCCACTTTCCGGGTGACCATTAACTTCTGCAGAAAAGACGGAAGTGACAGGCTTAAGAAGCCGGTTGGTGAGTTAAAAAGACACGTGAGTCACTGTTGTAGCCAATGCTGGTCTGTGGTTTGCTCCTTCTGTACCACTGACTACGCCCTCACGTCACAGATCGAAGTTTGAAGGTTTTAAAATCGTTTATTGACGTATGTGTTGGTGTGAGTATGTGTACAATTGTGTGCAGCACCTGCTAAGGCCAGAAAAGGTGCCAGGTGTCCCGGAACTGACTTACAGCTCGTGTGTTCTGCCAGATCTAAACGCTCGCGTCTTTTTGAGAAGACCCTCTTTTTTAATTTTTATTTTGAAGATTTATTTGTTATATATAACTACACTGTAGCTGTCTTCAGACACACCAGCAGAGGACGTCGGATCTCATTACAGATGGTTGTGAGCCACCATGCGGTTTCTGGGATTTGAACTCAGGACCTCTGGAAGAGCAGTCAGTGCTCTAACCACTGGGCCATCTCTCCAGCTTCTATATAGCCTTTATTGTTCAGTAGCTCTTAATCTGTGGGTCTTGACCCCCCCACAGAGGTTGCATATCAGATATTTACGACCAGACCAATAGCACAGTTACAGTTATGAAGTAGCAATGAAATAATTTTCATGGTTGTGGGGAGTCACCACAACATGAGGAACCAACCGTATTAAAGGGTCACAGCATTAGGAAGGTTGAGACCCACAATGCAGTCACTCAGCTCTGCCACTGTAGTACAAAAGCAGCCACAGAGAGCACTGCTGGGCAGTGGTGGCACACACCTTTAGTCCCTGCACTCAGGGGGCAGAGTCAGGCAGCCTTCTGAGTTCGAGGCCAAGTCTTGTCTTTACAGTGAGTGACCAAGGCTACACAGGAAACACTGTGTTAAAACAAAACAACCCCCCAAAATTTAAATATAAAGTATCCGTGGCTAAGGGACTTCACAAAAGCTGGGTTTAATTCTCATGTAGCCTATTACTTGCTAACAGTGCTGTATAGGAAAGAAAACAGAACCTGTACCATAACCACTGAGAAAAAAAAAATGTGATTCAACTCGGGAAACGTTGAAGTGATTTTAATCAACTGCTTTGAGATTCAGAGTTTCCTTCCTATCTCTGCATCAGAAAACTGCTGACAGGGACTTTAGAACACTCTTGAGAGTCGCCCAGGATAGGGCTTTGTACCCTCAGAGCACACAGTAGTCCTCTGGTCTCCGGGCCACTCTCTTTGCAGGCTGACCTCGAAGCCTGTCTCCTCTTCCCGTGTGTTTGTCTCCCATATGAGGAGATTCCAAGCATCTGTGAAGGCCCGAGACCCTCCAGCCGCTCTCCCCGCCCTGCCAAGGGTGGAAACTGGAAATATTTTTCCTGGGAGGCTTTAGTCAAGAAAGATTTCTGGTGGCCTGCTCTGATACCTTCGAGTTCTTGAGAGAAAGCCCTGAGTTTCCTCTATGAAATTACCTTCTATTTTTAGAGTACATCACTGATTATCTATTGTGAATTTGAGAAAAAAACATCAAAATACTGATAACGATTTAGATGTAGATTATAAAATGAGCGCATTCCTCTTGTAATTAGGTTGTTTTTCCTTTTCCATTTATGTATTAGTTGCTTGTTCTTTTTCTACATTTTCTTATTTGTTTGTTTTGAGAAAGGGTCTTGGAACTTGCTCTGTAGACCAGGATGGCCTTGAACTCACAGAGATCCTCCTGCCTCTGCTTCCCAAGTACTGGGATTAAAGGCATGTGCCACCACTGCTGCTATACTCCTGCTTTTAAATATTTTACATTGGAACAGAATATTGTAGTTCACTCATCTTCCCATAATACTTCCCAAAGTCATTTCCTTAAAAAAAAAAAAAAAACTCCAAACTGAAAACACCTTTAATCCCAGCCCTTGGAAGGCAGGGTCAGGCAAATCTCTGAGTTCAAGGCCAGCCTGCTCTTTAGAGAGAGTTCCAGGATAGCCAGCACTACACAGAGAAACCCTGTTTCAAAGCAAAACAGAAAAACCTCAAACTGTATTTAAGGAATTTAAGAGCCAATACAAGTAAATTATCAGAGTGTATAGTAAGGAACACATTCAGACTGTTTAGTATCTGTAAACTCACACTATCAAACATTTGGGACTGTCCGTTTCTCGTTGATGTTATGCTAAGACCTGTATCAGCTTTTCAGAGATCCCACTTTATTCAGTTTAATTCATGAGAAGGAAGAGGAGTGTGGACTTCGGCATTATACAGCTATGCATTCTTTATCATTATTATCATCAGTATTATTTGGAGTAATAATACAGTGCTACGACATGAGAGGGTACAGACTGACTCTGAGGAGGCACCTAAACAAACACTCTTGATAAAGAAATGGGCTGTTTGTGGTTTGCTGAAGGAAGCAGTGGCAGGAGGATCACAAGGTCGAAGCCAACCATGGCTACACATTTTGGGGTTGGAGAGATGGCTCAGCAGTTAAGAGCACTGATTGCTCTTCTCAAGGTCCTGAGTTCAAATCCCAGCAACCACATGGTGGCTCACAACCATCTGTAGTGGGATCCGATGCCCTCTTCTGGTGTGTCTGAAGACAGCAGCAGTGTACTCATATAAACAATAAATAAACAAATCTTTAAAAATTATATCTAATAAATTATAATTAATCTTTAAAAGAACTACTCCATGATTTATAAACAAAACACTTAAAATTTAAAATGGTCTGCCCCATATCATTTGCATTAAGATTTCAGGTAACTTGACTGCTTTCTTTTACTGTCTTAATAGAAACAGACCTTTGCTGCCTCTGTCTTAGGAAACACCCAAGTGAATGTATCAAGAAGATGCAGTGATAGGGATAAAGCATCCCAGAGTGTGTGCAGCATTTATTCACTGCTCTTTGTAGTTAACAAGAGTGATTTTTAAAATAATCAAGAAATTCTACACATTTGATTCATTTTCATCCAATACAATTTAACCTTTTTTTGGGGGGGGGGGGGTAAGTATGTATTCAAATTCATATTGTAGAACCTAAATCTGTTTTATTGCTTTCTCTCAAACTGAGTTTAATTTCATTTCACAGTTTGACAAATAGCTTAGATTTACCTGGGAAATTCTTGTTCACAACTGAATACAATGACTCCAGGTGTGGAAATATCATAGCAACCTCGTCTCAAATGTTTCCTGATCCTGTTTGTAAAGACTAAACACGTTAAGATACTTGCTGCCTGGTTTGGATGTCTATGCTCTATGGAAGACCGTGAAAAGCCTTGGTCCCCCAGATGTCAGGTTTCTAAAAAGGTCCTACCCCAGGAAGGGCTAGGACCTTTTAAGAAACGAGTCTTTGGATGATATGTTTTTGAGGACCACATAGGACCTCCAATCTCTCTCATATTTTCCTTTCCTCTCTTTCTATCTCATTATTTTCCCTTCCCCCTCTCTTTCCTAGTCTTTCTTGCCTTTCTGACATGAGACAAGCCTACCAGCTTCAGTGTGTGTTCCTGTCATGATATTCTACCCACATTCGAATCCCAGACTGTTCTCTCTTGGAGAGAACTCCCAGAGCCATAAGCTAAACAAAATCTCCGTAGATCATAAACAGCCTACGTTATTTGTTTCATCAGACTAATGGAATGCTGAAACAGCTGTCCATCACAGGACCTGGGAACTCAAAAGTAAACTGAGCTCATCCTGTACCTGTCAAACCTAGAACAGCAGCGAATTAAACCGTGGGGCAGGACACCCTAGGGACTGCCAAGCAAAATCATTAATGTTCAGCAAGAAAGTGCAAGACCTTTTGTTTTTTTCATTTTGAAAATTCTATTTTGTGTACATACTACTTTCTTAGTGTAATACGTGTGTAATTTCTACATAAATTACTATATATGAGCAGATGGGCTAAATTGTTTGAACTAATATGGATGTATTAGTAATTGGTAATATCTGAAAACGTTGGTCTGAATTGACATCACGTGGTACCCTTCTTGACTCTTAGCGGGTCGAGGACAGAGCCTGGCTTTTCTCATTCTATGGGTCACAAGTACCAGTGCAGAAACTTGCTTTGGCTCTGAAATTCTGTACTAAGAGTGAGCTCCTGGGCTAGCCCACAGTGTTAACTGACACAGCTCTCATCAGAGATCAGGTGTGTAGGCTTAGATTTTTCAAAACCTACTTTTAATGAGGGTTCTCAAATGCTTTAACCTCCCTTCTAGCCCTCCACCTACCAGAGGTAGTAGAAAAGAAAGGTTATTAGGATACAATTAGGATATGGGGGAAATGGACCAGTTTAGAAATAGTTCTTTGGAGAAAATCCAATCTGCCTTGTCAGGATCTATACCAGCAGGACAGTTCATTAGTGTCAGGAGAGAAAACACAGCACAGCCCAGTAGAAACAGCCAGGCCTCAACGGAATAGGCACCAGTCGGCAGGCAGGAATGACCCCAGGACCAGCGGGGACACCAGGAGAAATTCTGTGCTGTGCCTCTCTCAATGAAGATCAACAAACACACGAGAGCCATCAAGCATTGCAAAGCTAACTATGCATGCCACCGCTGCTGCCACCGCCGCCGCCGCTGCCCCTGCCATCTGTCCGCTCACCCTCACCTCCCGCCCCAGACCCAGTCAGTTGAGTCCCATTCATGCTCCCTCTAAACGTCACGTGTCCTCTCCAGGTCTTGCCTAAGCAAACCATCACATGAGTTTGTATCAGGTGACATCCGTCTGTCAATCAGCTCGAGTCCTTGGAAGCCATGAGAAGCTGCCAGAAGACTGGCAGAAGTGTTTTAGTGCATTTGTTTCTACGGAGTCATCACAAGTGGAGCTCAGCAACGTGACGTAAAGTGAATGGGTACACATGTGACGATGGTGGCAAAGCGAACCAACGCTGGAGTTCCCTCTGTGGGAATATATATATATATATATATATATATATATATATATATATATATAACATATACATATTCCTTCATGAGTTTGCTTTAGCAAAACATCCTTTCACCTGTGTGTGCTTCAAGGAAACATCCCCCCCACGTTTCTGCTTCAGCAGAACACCGTCTGGCATCGCTGACTTTCCAGAGAAATCCTAAGTTTCCTCTTCCAGGTGGAATTAGGACGCAGATTTAGAGTTTTAATGTTTCTTTCGCCATTTGTAGGCACCTCTTTTTAATGGCGACCTGTTGCAGGATATTTGATTGAATTGAGAACCCCAAGATTGTGAACTGCAAAAACCGTTTGGCGTGGCTCAGCCCTAGCACGCCACCTTTAACCCAAGAGCCTTTTGGAAACAAGAGCTAACTAAATAAAGTCAACAGGAAGAGCAAGCAACCAGTTGACAGGGAGTGAGCATAAGAAAGGTCAGGAAAGAGGAAGGAGGGTCTTTGCGTTGAAGAGTATTTAAGACCTTATGGAGAAGGAGCAGGATATTTGCCTTTCTGAGACATCAGTGGAGGAGGAAGGTGGGCTGGCTGCTTTCTCTGCCTCTCTGAGCAGGTTTTCACCCCAGCCTCTGGCTCCCGGGTCTTCACTGGTAAAAGTCTGGGATTTAGTTTTAAAATCAGCAGCGACGCACGCATGTCCCTTAGTGTCTGTTCTAGAAGCATCACCCAACTGTTTCGACTCATCAGCTTGAGGTTACTTAATGGCGGGTCCATAATGGCAGCCTCATGCTGAGACTCGAGCCCTGCTGGTGTGGACGAAATAATTTGGGAATACAGAGAAAAATTAATGGGTAAGAGCGACAATATTTATTTTGCCTGCTGTAGCTTCAGAAGAGAGAAACAAAAAGCCTCTTAATGGAAAACCCTCACTAAGGGGAAGCTTTGATTGATTTTTTTTTTAAAGCAAATTTTGATTAATGTGAAAACTGAACTGGCACTTTCCTATGTTAAAAAACGACTTCGCATGCTGTCATTGACTACATTACAACACAGTTCACTAAACTGCTTTTTTTTCCTTGCTAAAGGACTTTGTATGGACCCAGGGTCACTATCTGTATTAGCCACTTTTATGTTGCTATTAAAAACAAAACAAAACAAAAAACAAACTTAAAACTGTGGAGAGAGCTTAGTCAGTAAAACAGACGCCACATGAGAATGAGGACCCGAGGCTGATCCTTAGCACCTCCGTCACAAAGCTGGCACCGCGGCACACACTTGAAATCACAGAGTTTGAGAGGTGGAGACAGCAATCCTAGCCTAAATGACAAGTCCCAGGTGTCCTGAAGAGACCCCGTAGGTAAAGTGAGCCGGTAGAAGGAAGCCATATTGGAAAGGGGCTTCTAATTGAGGGGCAGGCAAAGTAACCAATCAGAGACAGATCTGACAGGATGAGTCAGAGTCTGGATATTCCCAACTCTCACGGGAGCAGACAGAAAATGGAGTCTGTGTAAGAACAGGCGGGGGGGGGGGGGCACAGTTTTACAGACAGGCTGCAGAGAGAACAGACTAGGCACAGATCAAAACAGAATGAGCCAGAGAACAAGGAGCCAGAAGATTAGAACAGACTGCTGGCGTCAGTTTGAGGACAAGCAGAGCAATTGAGTAAAAAGCTGAGAGAAGCCATATTGAATCAATCAGCTTAGAAAAGAGTTTGAGCCAGAACAGCTGAGTTGAACCAGCCAGCCAGTGTTGAGAAAGCTAGAAAGGGTGAGCTTATTCAGTAGTAGGCCTCTGAGATGACAGTGACATCAGGAATATAAAAGATACTTTTACATGCTTCCACACATATTTACCTCTCCATGGGGGCGTGCGCACATGTACACACACACACACACACACACACACACACACACACAGAGAGAGAGAGAGAGAGAGAGAGAGAGAAAGCATACATAAAAAAGGCACAAAGAGCAATACAAAAAACCATGGAAATTGCTAAGAAATTATGTTGGTGTGGGTATAAAGTGCCCACATGTGGTCAGGGTTCTGGGTGATAGAGAAGCAGAAAGAAAAATGAGCGCATTCAGCGGTCATGCACATATAGTGTGTCACAGTCATTTGGTCAGGAGAGAACTGTTGCAGTCACCGCATCCTTATATTTAGCCTACTCTTCTGTGATGAGAGATTGCTATCAATTCTCCTTTAGAGTGGTGCCCTCCTGACCTCATCACCTCCCACTGGGTCCCACCTCCTGGCTTGCCCTGATCTCCACACCACCATGCTGGAGGGCATGTTTCCTGCACATAAACTTTGTTGCAACAAAAGACAACCAAACCATAACACAGTCACCATAGCAACTTACAGTTCACCACCCCAAACTTCCAACCAGTGGAATATAGTAGGTGATTAAACATCTGTACCGATTTCTAGAAAGTACACTTAGAGTTTAGGTTCATGTGGGTTCCCAAGCCAGGTGAGGCATGGTAGAGCACTGCCCATACCTTACACAAGCTCCCTGAAAGCCACGCGGGAACGGGGCCACTCAGGCTTGGGCATCCTCAACCCCATAGAGACGAAGTCACATCGTGATAGAGCCAGTTGGGCTTCTGTTTCCCCTGCTAGAGAACTGGGTTCTCAGAGATCACATGACTGGCAGTCTGCCAATCTGATTTGCTTGGAAAGTCCCTGCCTCCTCCCGCCCCTCCTCTCGGTGTTTGAATTGGTGTGAAGATAACGTTTTCCTGTTGTCAATCAGGTCCACATATACAAATTAGGTGCATTTTTCTCCCTTGTCCTTTTGTTCCCCCTCCTCCCTGACTCAAGCCATGTGAAACTGGCCCTGACATTTCAGTAAATGAGCTGTCTTCCAGCACTGTCTCCTGGGTCATTTATAAGCTATCATACTCACCGTCGACGGGAGACCCTGCTCCCCAGCTCCTCCTCATGGACACAGCCCGCGGGCAACGACCGACCCACAGTTTCATAAAATATTTAAGTTGATTTCACAGCCCCAGCAACTTCCTTTCTCTGAAAACAGGGCACTGCCAGATCATCTTGATTAAATCGAGGGTTCTAGTCAACTGGGGAAGGGGGACCTATTAATTTTGGTTTTACTTTAAGTACTTTTCTGAGTGACCAATGCTTTGAAAAATAAATCCCAGGAGAGTCAGTCATCTTGCCCAATGAAACATTTAATGCCTTTCCCAGTCCTGTTCTCTGATGTTTTCTTTGGAAGTGGAGCACTGCAGACTGTGAAAGAATTTCTTAGATTCTTTTCATCAGGATGGTTAGGGATTCCATAATATAAAAATTAGATCCTATGGCCATAAGTGTTCGGGAATCCAGGGTGTAAAGGGAACTATTTTTTTTCCTCATTTCTGATTTCTATAAACACGTGTCAGATATGTTTCCTTTTTAAAAAAAGATTTATTTATTTATCATATATAAGTACACTGTAGCTGTTTTCAGACACACCAGAAGAGGGCATCAGATCCCATTACAGATGGTTGTGAGCCACCATGTGGTTGCTGGGATTTGAACTCAGGCCCTCTGGAAGAGCAGTCAGTGTACTTAACCTCTGAGCCATCTCTCCAGCCCCCATCAGATTTGTTTTCTATGGTGAGCCTACTGATCAAGAACACATAATCTCAAAGTTGACGAAAGGGCTTATTACCTCTCCCAAACACAATACTCACACAGAACCTGTTAATGCTGGTTCTCAGTGGTAGTTTCTATCACATCTACTGATATTTATTTATTTTTTTTTAGAAAGAAGTGTTTGGTCTTTAAAAGGTAGACATTGGGCTTATAATTTCAGTGGTTATAGTATGCTTGAGAGTTGTCTGAAACTACTCATTGATAAAACCTTTAGTCTTTATAGTATGTGGATTTATAAACATGTGTGTTATGTGTGGCTGACATGTACCTTAAAGCATGTTTTAAGGCTAGAGGACCACCTTGGTTCTTGCTCTTCTTCTTCTACCCTCTTTGAAGCAGGAGCTTATGTTGTAGAGCATGGCATATGAGAAGTTGGCATCCCCTTGTGTGAAGGTTTGTATATGCTTGGCCCAAGAAGTGGCACTATTTAGAGGTGTGGCCTTGTTGGAGTGGGTGTGTCACCATGGGTGTGGGCTTTAAAACCCTAGCTGCCTGGAAGCTAGCAACCTTCAGATGAAGATGTAGAACTCTCAGATCTGCCTGCACCATGCCTTGATGGTAATAAACTGAACCTCTGAACCCTTAAGCCACTCCCAATTAAATGCTGTCCTTGTAAGAGTTGCCTTGGGCTTGAGAAATGGCTCAGAGATTAAGAGCACTGACTGTTCTTCCAGAGGACCTGAGTTCAATTCCCAGCATCCACATGGTGGCTTACCACTATCTGTAATGGGATTCGATGCCTTCTTCTGGTGCATCTAAAGACAGCATCAGTATACTCATATACATGAAATAAATAAATCTTTTTAAAAAAATAAGAGTTGCCTTGGTCATGGTGTCTGTTCACAGCAGTAAAACCCTTGGACACCTTGGCTTCCTAGATCCTCACATTGGGATTGCATACCTGCTATTGTACCTGGCTCTATATGGTTTCTAGGGATGCAAATTCTAGTGCTCATACTTGCATGCCAAGTGCTTTACACTGAGCCATCATGTTATCTCTGTTTGTCTTAGTTAGGGTTTTACTGCTGTGAAGAGACACCATGACCAAGGCAACTTTTATAAAGGAAAACATTTAACTGGGGCTGGTTTACAGTTTCAGAGGTTCAGTTCATTATCATCATGGCAGGAAGCATGGCAGCATCCAGGCAGAGATGGTGCTGGAGGAGCTGAGAGTTCTACACCTTGTTCTTCAGGCAGCAGGAGAGGGATTTTTTACACATTGGAAGAAGCCTGAGCACCTGTAGGCCTCTCAATCTGCCTACAAGTGGCAACTGTTCCAAAAAAGCCACACCTTCTAATAGTTCCACTTCCTGTGGGCCAAGCATTTTCAAACCACTACACTGCTAAAGTTATTTTTTGAAGAACAATCCAAAACACAGGCTGAGCAGATGACTTCATAGTACTTTTTGAAGAATGAACACAATGTGACCCAAGAATACAAGGTGCTTCACAAAGATTTGGAGTTATAAAATATTGTGTGCATTTTACACAGCTTATAAATAATAGCTATGTATATCAGATGTACATAGCCATATGTGACCATTTCATGGTTTTGAGATATAAATAGTGGCTCACTTAAAAAATTATTTTTGTGACTATAATTGAATTGCAACATTCCCTCTCCAAAGCCTCCTTGATACCCCTCCACAACCTCCTTCAAATTCATGGCCTCCTTTTTTATTTTTATTTTTTTTACTAATTATTGTTGCATGCATATGCGACTTTGTATATATATATATATATATATATTTCTAAATATAACCTCTTCAGTCCATATAATGTTACTCGCTTGTATATTTTCAGGACTGCATTTCTGGCACTAGATGGTCATTTGGTGTGTTCCTCCTTGGGAGGACTGTCTCTTTCACTCCAAGATTTTCTGCTTATCCTTTTTTATGTAGGGTTGCGGTCTCATGGGCTTTCCCCCTTCCACTTTGGCATGTCTATTGACACTATCCTTGTTTAGCTTGTGCTTGAACTGTCATACTAGTGAGAACTTTATGGCTGTATCTTTTTTTTTTTTTTTTAGTTTTATTTATTTTATTTATATGAGTACACTGTCGCTGTCTTTAGACACACCAGAAGAGGGCATCAGATCCCATTACAGATGGTTGTGAGCCACCATGTGGTTGCTGGGAATTGAACTGAGGACCTCTGGAAGGACAGTCGGTGCTCTTAACCACTGAGCCATCTTTCCAGCCCCCACGACTGTATTTTCTGATATTATTGGGACTTACAATCTCACAGCAAACACTCTGATCTGGCTCTTACAATCTTTCTGCTTCCTTTTCTGAAATATTCCCTTAGCATTCGGTGCTGGACTGTAAACATATCCATTGGGATAGGTCTCCAGAAGTCTGCATTTTGATAGGTCGTGGATTCTTTTTGTAATGGTCTTTGTCTGTTGCAAAGAGATGTTCCCTTGATAAACGATGAGGACTCCATTTATCAGGCTAGCTCTTGGGGAAGGGTGTGGACAAGTTACTTGTAAAGACAACCAGAAATCTCCAAGTATAAAACTTGCTCAATACCAGGGATTTTGTTAAGCTCTCTGTTGGAGGTGGCTGTTACCAGAGAAGCTGTGCTAAGTCATATCCAATGTTAAAAACAGGATGGCTCACTCTTCTTCAAGAGCCAGAGAGACACTGTGGATTCCAAGTACTACTTGCATATTGACAAGGAGACTTATTCTCAGTAACAGTATTCAGCCTTATGGTTAAGAAACGGGCTAAGGTATCATTGCTTCTATTCCATTGCTGCTCATAGGTCAGAAAATTCAGTTCTCTCTGTTGCTTTGCCATTAACCTGCCTCTGTCTGGTACTTGACTAGGCACTTGTGTGTTCTGACATGACTCGGTGAAATGACAAAGGTACCTATTCCCAGTAGGCCCTGTATGCCTGTCTACCTGTGTCTCCCATCTCTCAGAGCCCCATTCATTCTGCGATCCCGTGGGATTTGTAGGTGGAGTAGAGGCGTCAGTTTGCCGACTGGTGTTTGCATATAATCTGTTAGGGCTGAATTTCTGCTGTATTGTTCAGGGCCTGATTGGTTATTTGCTTTAGGACGGTTGTAGAGTTTTTTCCCCATACGTGGGAGAGTTCAATGTCTATGAAGGTCATTATGTCCTAAGGAGACATCCTCCTCATTGATACATGTTTGGAGTCCCCTTTGTCTATGGGATGAAAGTCGCCACTGCTTTATTAGAGCTATGGAAACATGACGTCTAAGCAGCAGGGGTTGTGGTGACAAAGAACTGGTGTGAGAAGGCACGTGGGGTTTCATATTTTGTGGCCTTTTGTAGATCAAAAGCCCGTTGTTACTTGATGCTGAGCCTAATGATATCACAATGTGCCAGCACCTGCTCCTCAGCTGACAGACCCTCTCTAGTTACCGACTCAGATGAACTAAGCTGCATAGGTTAGGTGGAGAGGGGGTGTGGGGACAACTGTCATTCCTGTTATGCCAGGATTTATTTGCTTTCAACTTGGATTGTCACGAGAGAGTACACAAATACAGGCCACTGATGTGAGTCTCACAGAGTGTTTAAAAAAAAAAAAAGTCACCCAGATCCATGTTTTCCTGACATATGTTACCCTGTCCCACATAATAAAACTATTCTAAAACACTACATAATACACTCACAGAATATCATGTGTATGCACACGTGTGATATGCATGTGCATGCAATATGAAAGCAAACTTCAGTGGTGTGGTACTTATGGGCAGTGCGGACAGTCCATACTTTACTTTCTACTTCCCTAGAGGGAGGAGATGGGGCAGTGGCTTGTGACTTCAGGTCGGGGAACTTTTCCTCTGGAAAGTACTTAGAACTTGCTTCCCTTTTTAAGAGTCCGCTGACTTGGTCACTGTTCCTAACAGGTTCAAATCCTGCTGCTTATGAGGAATCAAGGACAGATGGACATTTGTTACCACATGTCGCTGAGCTTCTGCTGAATGCCTGGCATAAGCTACAAGAAAAAGAGGTTTATCTTGGCTTGCAGGTTGGGTGACTGGCAACCTGGTTGCTTTCTGAGTGGTCACGAAACTGCATATTCTAGTGGTCATGGCGGAAGTACGTGCTGAGCAAAGCCTAGAAATCCAAAGAGAACAGGGTGCTATGATTTCCAGGTCCCCTCTATTGCACATATTCTAGACCCAAGTTATTATCTTCCACGGAGACAATTTTGTCCAGAGAGTAGGCTTGTGGTCCGCTTAACTATATTCAAATAATATTTACATAATTCTTTCCTTGCTACATTCTGAGAGACATTTCTCCCATGAGCTGCGGGTTATAGGAGAGAAGGAGAAATCACAGCATTTAAAGATAGAAACCCATTTTCATCTTTGAGCTTCCAGAATGCCATCCCACCAAGCTCTCAGTGGTGTTAGCATAACACAGCTGTGAAAGGCGAACAAGGCCCACCATGTCCCACCGTCTACAGACTCTGTCGTCAAGACATGTTAAAAACAGCTTCATAGTTGTCTTTTAAAGTTGAAATCTATTTCCAGCCTGTGACTGGAAATAGGATTTTTATTTATCTGGATATATAGTTGGTGACCAAAATTGTGGGGGAGCTTCTGTCTGTCCCAGAAGAAATGCAGAGAGGCAGATGTGGTATGCCCAATAGGGTATGGATGAAGAAAATCTGGGCTTGCAAGTCCTTCTTCTATGCTCTAGTCAAAATAAAAGTATTTAATTTTCCACACCCTCAACCCAATAGCTAAGGTCTTGGGTAATTATTAAATGAAAGATGTAGGGCCAAGTTTAGCATATACATATTTTAATATAACTCTATGTAACTAAAAAACACATTTAAATGAAATATAATTTCCCCTCCATTGTATTACTTGTTCAGAGAGGACATGCTCATCCCCAGTGAGTATCAGTGACTGAGCTAAGTCCTGAGTCTGTTCAAGTCTGGTTCGTTAAACCCGTGAGTTTAACCATGGTTACCTACGAGAGCACAGGCGAGGTGCTATCTAACAGAGCATGGGAACCTCACATAGTGTTACAACACCAAAGAAGAATCACTCCAGGTTTCCCACAAGGAAATGTAGTGAACACAGACCTGGGTGGGGGCAGGGCTTGTGCAGATAGTCACAGCTTCTCTGACTTGAAAATGGCATGTCCCAAGGATGGGATTTCCCAACATATGCCTGAAATAGAGAAGGTAGGATGGTAAGGTATGCTTCTTAAATAATTTATTCACTGGATTCATTAGAGAATCAATAGCCCATGATTTCACCTACTTAGAATTATATTTCCTTATTATAATTGTTTTGATTGGAAGCTGTGTTACTATAAAATATACAGTTTCAGAATTGTAAAGACGTGTTCAGCTGAATCCACTTAAAAAGCAAACATGTAAGTCTCAAGTAGACAGATGGTAAGATAGCTGATAGATAGACAGACAGACAGACAGACAGACAGATAGACAGATAGATAGATAAGTGGATATATAGACAGGTGGATAGATACATGGTAGACAGATAGATGATAGATAACTTCATCACCCAGAAATTTCCATTAGCTCTCTTCAGTGGCAACCTTCATTTTAAGGAGACTACTTTTTTTTTTAACTTGGTCATCAATGTTTGTGGTACTGGAACATTCCTATCTTGATCTCCAGAGCATGTGAAACTTTACCTGTACAAACTAATGGAAGGGCAAAGAAATTCGATGCAGAGGTAAAAAAAACATAGAGCATTTTCCTCATGGCCAGTCATCCTGATATTGAGAGGGAAGCATCAGTGAGTTTGGCCATTGGACTGAGAGCAAACATCTATGTTATCCCATGAAGCAGAACCACCCTCCCACACACACCAAACAAGATCTGATTTCAATCCTAGGGCAAAATGAAAGCTTTCAGATTCATTCTGCTTTGGATGACTGATCTCACTCCAAGAGGCAGTGGAGAAAACTGTTCATCTACTCTTCTTGCAGTCTGTATAGTTTTCCTTACCTTTACACAGGTATTAATCTACTATATATTTAAATACTCATTTCTTTAAAATTACTAACTTGTTTTGTTTTATGTGTATGGATGTCTGTTTGCATGCTTACAAGTGCCTCGAGTGTATGCAGTGCCTGTGGAGGGCAAAGAGGGCCTCACATCCCTTGGAACTGGAGTTGTAGATGGTTGTGAGCTTCTGTGGAGCTTGAGAACCAGAAATGGGTCCTCTGAAAGATCAGTATGTACCCTTAACCATCGATCCATGATTTCTGCCCTCCGCTTAAATATTTGATGTATTAAACCCTCCTCATTCAAAATATTGTGTGGATTGTTTCTCCTAAATACATAAAAGACAGAACCTTCAATTTCACTCTCTCTTTTCAATTTGACCCATGTCACATGAAGTTTTTGTTGCCAATGTTTCTCCATTTTTAAGATTAATAAGGATACATATACTTATTAATCTTACAGTGATACACATTATTACAAGTGTGTCCTTGCCCTAAATAAATACTTTCCCTTTCCTTGGAAGATGCGAGACTTAATTTCCTCTAATGTCATTGCTAAATATTTTAATTTTCAATACCAAGGCTTCATTATTACTACTTTATAAGTTGATAGCTACTTATATTTGCCTATAAATCTTTACTTTCCTAGCTCCAAGTTTGTTATACTTCTGAGCTTCTGGGCTTCTGTTTGCTTGCTTAGTGGCTTGGCTTTAATACTAGTGTAGAAATATTTTTTTAGCCTACTTTAATAGATGATCAACCTCTCCTCTAGCCCATAATCCACCAGAGGTATTGGAAGGGAAAAGTTATTAGGATATGAGGGAAGTGAATCTCTTTAGCAATAGTTCTTTGGGGGCAAGCTAAATCTTCTTCAGTCCCTTAGCAAACACCACACACAAACCAGCAGCTGCAGACCAGTCCTTTCAGCAGGCAGACACCATGCATAAACCAGCAGCTGTAGTTTAATCCTGAAGAAACTGTAAGGCTTGACAACTGGCCAGAGGCAAGGCTGCAGAAGCTGCAAGAAGTCGCAGGAACCTCACAAGCAGTTCTTTGGCAAGTTTCTCTTCATTGTGGCCATTATCATAAGTTGAGCTGAACAACGCTATATAAGGCAAACCAATACATGCATGTCCTCAGCAAAGAATAGCAAGGTGGAGCAAGCCAAACCAATGCTCAGTGCTGTCTCTCCCTGTCTGTGGGGTCAAATGTATACTCCTTCATGACATGTCCTTTCGCATGTCTGCAAAACATCCTTTCACTTGTGCCTGCCTCAGGAAAACATTTTTCATGTGTCTGCTTTAGCGTCCTTTTACCTTTGTGCTCAGCAAAGCCCTATTTGATGTAACCAGCTTTCCAAAAGGACCAGGGACTTCCACTCCACGCTAGCCTGGAAAATGTCCATTGTATTTCCATTCCTGGGGAAATGGTGGTGAGTGGTGGTTTAGCTTCTCGTTTGTCTCCAAGTAATTTGACGTTATCTACACTGGTGAAGAGTATTTTTGCCTGGTGTGGAATTGTAATCATCAGTCATGGTCTTTTATCCCTCTGATGATTTTATCTCACTGTCTTTCAACAGCTCTCCTGTCTGCTGAGAAAACAATTGTCAATAAAACAAGCCTGTTGAAGATAATCCGTGTTTCCCCCTCCATCACTGCTTCTAAGATGTTTGCCACTCATGAGCTTCACTGTGATGTATCAGGTATAAATTTATTGCTTTTTGTTGATTCAATGGGCTCTGTAAACATTTAGCCCTATGTATTTTGAAAGATTGGGAAACACTCAGCTCATTTTTCTGCATTTTATATCCTCATTTCTTCTAGAGTATGAAGTCTATGTATGTTAGGTGCTTTCATTCATTTAACCGTGCTTTGTTTCAGACATCTGCCTCTGCTTAATCATTTGGTTTATTTTTATTTTTTATATTTATGCTTGTCTTGGTTTGCTTTCTATTGCTTTGATAAACACCATGACTAAAAGCTACTCAGGAAGAAAAGAAAGTATTTATTCTTACATTTCACATTGAGGGAAGCCAAGAAAAGAATTCAATCAATGGAGAAAGTGGGCAGGAAGTAAGGCAGGACTGAGGCAGAGCCCATGGGGGATTGCTGTTCATTGCTTGCTCTCCAATGGGAATTCAGCTTGCCTTTAAAAAGCACCTTGCACTAAGTGGGTGTCACTCTTATTAAAAGTTACCTGTACATTTTAGATTCCCTTTTGTTTTCTTCTCATCTAACTGATACCCCATGCAGCTTGTGATTTTGAATGGAATAGTCATTCTATTTGAAAATTTGTTTATACCAGTGCTCTGAAAACAGATAATGCTATTTTCCCTCCTCTGTGTGTGTGTGCGTGTGCGTGTGTGTATGTGTGTAAGTATGTGTGCATGTGTGTATGTGTGTAAGTATGTGTGCATGTGTGTATGTGTGTGTGCATGTGTGTAAGTATGTGTGTGTATGTGTATATGTAAGTGTATGTATGTGCATGTGAAGATGTATGTGTGGTGTGTATGAGTGTCTGTGTATGTTTGAGTGTGTGTGTGTATGACTGTGTGGGTGAGTATGTAAGTGTGCGTTTGAATGTGTGTGTGTATGTGGTGTATATGCCAGTGTGTATGAGTGTCTGTGTGAATCTGTATGTATGGTATATGTGAATATAGGTGAGTATGTATGTGTGTGTTTGAGTATGTGTTTGAGTGTGTCTGAGTGTGTATGTCATGTATGTGTGGTGTGTGAATGCATATGTATGTGTGGTATGTGTGTGAGTGTATATGTATGTGTGAGTTTGTATGAGTGTGTGTGTGTGTTTACCTTTCTGTCAGATACATGAGGAAAACAGACTTCAATAACACCTTTCATTTTTTTCCAAGTCTTAAAAGTTTTTCAAAGTTGTCTGGAAGGGTAAAGCCCAGCTTTATGTCATATGAGGACTGGACTGATTCTACTTTATCCCTATACAAAGAGAAAACCTGACATGAAGAGGAGACATAGTACTGTCCCATTGCTGTTGGAACTTGGACTCTGACTTTGTTTTCAGCTTTGAATGATTTCTCTGAGCTACCTCTTCTACTCATTGTCAGGGAGAAATCAGCCTCAAGTCTTGTACTATAGCTCTGATATGTTCTATTCAATAAGAGCGACAACACCATTATGTACCTGATTGTACACTTCTCTCTCTGCCCTCCAGATATGGGCCCAGTGATTCACCACTGTCTGACTACCCACTAATGCTTCTGAAGGAAAGTTTTAAAAACTGTTTTCTATCTTTCTTCCTCATGTCCATGAGTTACTTCATCTGACAACCAGCAGTGATGTGACACTGGTTTGTAGATTTAGCATTTAATGTATGTTTAAAGGACCAACAACACCAACTTTCCTTCAGAGACTAACCACGTCATGATAACAATGAAGGACAAGCATTTTTAGCATCCATGTTTACACATGAAAGAAACAGGCTTGTAGAACTTCACCAATTTTTTCTGTGTCCCCCAGGCAATGAGACACAGCCCCAGGATCCTTTCTGAAGCAGTCTGTCTTCAGAGCCCATACAAGCAATCGCTTTGGCTGCTTCTCCTGAAATTTGCTGTGTTTAGGAGTCTTATTCCTCTTAGACCAACTTGATTCTAAACCATCGTTTTAAAGGAAGTATGCATTAGTCAATTCTTCTCTAGAGTAACAACTTCCAGGATGAACACCTCTCTACAACAGAAAGAAGATTTATTAGAATGACTTACCGGCTGTCATCCAGCTAACCCAACAGCAGCTGGCTATGAACAGAAAGCCCACGGAACCTGTAGTTGTTCAGGCCATGAGTTGTTCAGTCCCTGTCTCAGCTGGGTTTCTGTATATAGTGGAGTCCCAAAGAAGGAGGCGCTAATGCCAGCACAGAAAGAGACTTGCTTGCAAGGCAAGGCAGGGGACAGCAGGCAAAGGGTAAAAAGCTTTCTTCTTCCAAGTCCTAATACAGGCTTCCAGAGAAAACACGTCTCAGATTGGAGGGGAGTTTTTCCAGCTCAAAAGGTCTGAATTAAAGGTGTACCTTCTTATCTCAGATACAGATTAAAAGTGGATCTTCCTACTTCAAATTAAGCCAAAGAAAAAAGCAAAAACAAAAATCAATCAATCAATCAATCAAACAAACAAACAAACAAACAGAAAACCCTCACAGGTGTGCCCTCCATTTTGGGGTTTTACTTAAGCCAGAAGTAGTCAAGTTGACAATCAAAAATAGGCATTATAAGTCCACTCCTTGTCAATTTGCCATACAATCATATCTCTATATGTTATGATTTGTGATAAAGCAAAGCACTTGGGGAGGAAAGGAATTGTTTTATCTCAACACAGTCCATTCATGAAGTCAGGACAGGACCTCAAATATGACAGTCAATTCATGAAGTCAGGATAGGACCTCAAATATGACAGTCCATTATGAAGTCAGGACAGGACCTCAAATATGACAGTTTATTCATGAAGTCAGTATAGGACCTCAAATATGACAGTCCATTAAGAAGTCAGGACAGGACCTCAAATATGACAGTTCATTATGAAGTCAGGACTGGACCTTAAATATGACAGTCCATTCATAAAGTCAGAACAGCACCTCAAATATGAAAGTTCATTCATGAAGTCAGGACAGGACCTCAAATGTGACAGTCTATTCATGAAGTCAGGGATAGGACCTTGAATATGACAGGAATCTGGGACAGGAGCTGATGCAGAGGCTATGGAGGGGTGCTGCTCACTGCCTTGCTTCCCTTGCTTGCTCACTTTGCTTTTCTACAGAACCCAGGACCTCCAGCCCAAGGGTGGTACCACCCACAGTAGCCTGGGCCCTTCCTCATCAGTCACTAATTAAGAAAATGCCCTATAGATTTGCCCACAGCCTGATCTTATGGAGGCATTCTTTTAACTGAGGCATTTTCTTCTTCTTAGATGGCTCTAGCTTGTGTCAAGTGGACATAAAACCAGTCAGCATAAAGCACAGAAAATGATTTCTTTTTTGCAGTGGCACATATGTACTTGATTCTATTGTTCTTCTTTTATAGGGTTGTCTTACATCTCTTGTTGATGTAAGTGATGTATCTAGGAGATGCAAGTTGTATCTTTCAGGCTCACCAGGAAAGCTTGGAGTATTGTGCAAATTGGTGGTGTTTGCATTCAACTGATTTTCGATGCAAGTGCCAAGAAGAAACATTAAAGAAACATCCTCTTGGTAAATGCTGCTAAGCACTAGCAAAATTGTATATACACCAGCAGACAAATGGAAGTATAAGTCAATCTCTCAGTGGTTAAAAAAAGGATGAAGGGCTTACATGTAACATTTAAACTATAAGTGTACTAGAAGGAAATATGGTGGGGATGTTTCAAGACCATAGGACAGGCAAGGGCTCTATAAATAAGGTTCCAAATCACAAGAGGCAAGCCCAAAGGCAGACAAGTAGCCTTATCTGCAACTAAAAAGACCCAGCAAAAGAAAAGCAAACAATGAGAAGAAGAGTCTGCAGCACAGGAGAGAGTATTTACACACTACGCATCGGACAAGAGCTTCATTTATAGAACGTATAAAGGATTACAGGTCAATAATCAAACTTAAATCATCTGTTTTAACAATGGGTAATAGACTGAAGTTGGTCTTTCGATAAGAGAAGACACAGAAATTATTATTATAGGGAAAAATGCTCAGAACCAAATTATTGGAGTACAATTCAGAGCAATGGTGGTCTTACTCCCCCCAGTTAGGATGCTGCTATTGTTTTATTATTATTATTGTTGTTGTTGTTGTTAATCTCATTATCTTAGAAAAGAAAGAAACAAGAGTTAGTGTTAATGTGCACAACGGGGAACTCTGTTTGATGGAAATATAAATTATTACAAACATCATGGAAAATGGTAGCTCCTCAAAAAGAAAAAGAAAAAAACCTATAATCAAAAGATCTGGCATTTCCACCTTTGAATGTGGATTCAAGGATACAGAATCAGTAGGCTGAAGACATCTGCTTTCTCATGACTGCAATGCCATTCACAACGACCAAGAAGTGGAAAGAAGCTAAGATGTATGAGTGGATGAACGGATTTAAAAATGTGATCTGTACACACAATGGGGCACTACCAGGCTATGAAGATCCTGGGATCCTGGCCTTAGCTGTGACACAGATGGGACTGGATGTCAGTGTTAAGTGGGGCACAGAACCACAAGCACCATAGGCTCTATCTCCTACGTATACCACGGAAGTGATGTTCTCAGGGAGGGTGGGAGGCAAGGAAGAACAGAGTTGTTCAATGCCGACCAAGGCACAGTTAGATGGGAGAGGAAGGTTCTGATGTGCTCTGCTACAGCGGAGTGAATATCCTCCACAATACCGCATTTTAAAACTTAAGAGAAAGCATTTTGAGTATTGTAAATGATGCATGTTTGAGGAGAGAGAGCTGTTTCCAACCTGACAAACATTATGTAAAGTTCTATGTATCAAAATATTATATTTTCCAATGAATACACACGAATACAACGAGTATATGGCAGGTAAAAATTAACTTTATTTTGATCCATGAAGATTATTTTTAAAAGAAAACAAATTGGAGTGCAATAGTACCTCATTGTGGTTTTAATTTATGTGTCTCTGACAATTGCTCATGTTTCTGTTTAATTCAGTTGATTATTAGTCAACCAAGAAAAGCAAGCATTCTGTATGCTGTTCATAATTTGGTACAGCAACTGATGTGTGTTCATGTAGTTATTTAAATGAGAAATGTCCTCCACTGGCTCAGGTGTTTGAACCTATGGTCGCCAGCTGATATTGCTGATTGAAAAAGCTTAGGGGTGTCCTTACTGGAGGGATGACTTCCCCGGGGCAGGACTCTGAAAGCTTATAGCTTTGCCATATTTCCAGTTTTCATCTCTGCTTCAGGCTGCGGATCAAGGACTTGAGCTCTCAGCTTCCAGATCCGATTGCCTTGATAACTTGCCACTATGCCTCAGTGGACTCTTAATGCCTCTGGCACCATAGCCAAAATAAACCTTTCCTTCTGCGAGACGCTTCAGTCCTAGCGTTTTGTTACAGCAGCAGATTGGAAACTGATACCATCCACGAATCAAACGTTTGTCGGGTCGTTCAGATTGGTAAGCATCATCTCTTGTGTAGGCTGAATAATGGGTAAGGTTTGGAGAATTAGTTGGCTCAGTCTCAGGTGTTAGGCAATTGTTTTCAGCTGGTGATATTTGGGAAGGTTTAGGAGATTTAGGAGGTGGGACTTATTTGCAAGAAGTATACCACTGGAGAGTGACTGTGAAGAACTGGCCTCCAGTTCTCGTTCTCATTCTCTGCTTCCTGCCTTGCCATGACGTGAAGAACCATCTCTGCCACACACTCAGTCCTCCATGATGCTCGGCCTCTTCAGGGAATCAGAGTCAATGAACCCAAGAGCTATGGACATATAAGTATAACAAGGTGAGCTAAAATAAGTAGTTATTGGATCTGGCATTTGTTGCTAGACGTCATCAATTCCTTCCCCCATGCCCTTCCGCTCCCCCTCCCACCCTCCATGGCCTACTTAGTACCTTTTGTAACCATGAAAACTATCCAGCCAAGAGAAAGTTTTCAGATCAGTTCCAGTTGGACTTTTCTATATCCTACAACCAAAGTGTGTCGTTATTAGCAAAAGAGTTATACTATATAGTGCCAGGGGAGGAGAGCAAAAACAACAATAGCTATGGTATTTTTTTAGGGAGCACTTGGGGCTCCCTGACCATTACTTCATAGAAAGGTAGTCCACAGCTGACATTGTGACTTTGATTTTATAACCCATGTCTTCTGGGAGAAGCGTCGTCTACCCATGCAGTGTACCTGTGTTCAAACTCTTTGCTTATGTTAATTATATTTTTAATAAGCTTTCATGTACTGGGCTTCCTTAAGAACAGAGGTGGTGTAGTGATGAAAAGCCCTTGAGTCTATTGTTATCATGGAAAGCTGAGTTTTTCCTGCAGCTGTGACAGGTTTTCTGGGATAGGTATTCAAGGTTGTTATTTATTATCCTTTAGAGTTTGAAATACACTCTCCCAGACCCACTGACCTCTAAAGTTTCCGTTGAATTCATTTTGTATTTTTCTGATCGCCTTGCCTCTGTATGCGGCTTGGTGCTTCTTTCTTGCTGTTTTCGATACACTTTATGTGTCCTGTATACTGAGTGTTAGGATTATAATGTGATGAGGGAAAGACCGTCTCTGGTCCTCTCTTCTGGATGTCGTGAATACCTCCTGTCTGTGCACTGACATCCTTTTCTCTAACTCTAGGGAATTTCCTCCTATTATTCTTTTGAGAATGTTCCTGCGCCTTTAGAAGAAGATTCTTTACCCTTTCCTATGTATACAATGTGCACCTTTAATCTTTCTAGGGTCTCACATATGCCTTGCCATTCTCTCTGCTGTTTCCTTACTTTATCTTTGGCCTTGCTGGGTTGTTGAGGTCTTCCATCTTGTCTTCAGGCCTCACACTCTTTCCTTTCCTAGACCCATGCTTTGCTGAGCATTCCTACAAAGGTTTTTTATTTGACTTACGTATTTTAAATTTTTAGTCAGTTTCTTTCCTCCACTCAGTTACTCCCTAGAATGCAAATTGAATAATGAACTTTTTTTTTAAATGTGAGTACACTGTCGCTGTCTTCAGACACACCAGAAGAGGGCATCAGATCCCATTCCAGATGGTCGTGAGCCACCATGTGGTTGCTGGGAGTTGAACTCAGGTCCTCTGGAGGAGGAGTCAGTGCTCTTAATGCTGAGCCATCTCTCCAGCTGATGAATGTTTTTTATAGTTATCTTAGCCAAGAAAGACAATATATAAATTTTTGGATGACCAACCCAAAAACTTTAGATGACCAGATTCTTAAGTGTGTGTGTGTGGGGGGGGGGATGAAGTGGGAGGTGTGTATGTCTGTTTGAGTGCCTGTGCAATCCACAGTCAGGTACCAGATCTCCTGGAGCTGGAGTTAGAGAAAATTATGGGCTGCCTGACTTAAGTGCTAGGGACTAAACTTGGGCCCTCCAGAAGAGCAATGCAGGGTCTTAACCACTGGGCTATCCCTCTTTCCCTGAAGCCTGTTTGCTTGTAGTTAGTGTCACAAAAGTTTCTGAGTCTGAAGTCATGGTGTGTATATAAAAAACAGTGTTCAGTTGTTCAGTACATAAGCCACTGACACTTGAAAGTTTTCAGGACATGCTCAAAAAAGAATTCTATCTCAAAGATCTCATTTGCCAAATGGTCCGAAATCTAAAACAACTATCATCACTGAGAACCAGAACAGGATACAATGTAAAGATCAACCAATCAGAGGCCAGCCCCTGTATACATCCACATCCACATCACAGGTCCTACGTCTGTGCCTCAGGGGACATCATAGAGGAGGGCTGGAACAACTGTTGGAACTGAACACCAGAGTCTGCTGTGAAACGATCTCTCCCAGAAACAAGGCTGCATAAACAAGGTTGAAACCATGGCAGTGTTAATGGGCCTGTCAACATGGGAGGTGAATACTTCTTGGGATCTCAGTTCTCTACACAAAGAACTACAAGCAACTAATGACCACCAGGTGAGGGAAAATTAGCCTCTTCCCGGGATGAGCCTCCTTGTTGGTTTTCCAAGGCAGAGTCATCATCCCTGAAGTCATATACACATACACACAACAGGAGTGGACTCAGCAAGTGGTGTTTATATGTATATCTGTATACACACATTCACACAGACACTCCCCCCCAACAACACGTGTGTGTATGTGTGTGTGTGTGTGTGTGAGTGAGAGAGTGACAGAGAGAGAGGGGGGGGGGAGAGGGAGAGGGAGAGGGAGAGGAAGAAAGGTGGCGGGGCAGGGGGGGGGAGAAGTACAATTAAAGAAAAAGGTTATTGAATATAGAAGCAGGGAAAAAGCAAAGGGGGTTAACTGGGAGGGGCTGGAGGGAGGAAAGAGAGGGGAGGAAAGTAATATATTTCTATTTCTGTTTAAAACAACATACTATTTTTTCCTTTAAGTGGAAAAACTTGCTTGCAGTGATTGAGACTTGGCTTTTTCTAGCCCTACTGTCTCAGACACTCTGAGACACCTTTGTGGGTCCTCTCTTTGCTATCAAAAGTGTCTTTCCAGACTCAAACTCATGAATGAGAGTTATTTTCATGTTAAGTAGGATTAGTACTTTCATCTAAGAGAATTATATTAAATAATGGCTTTCAGCAAGCAGAGAGACTGTTGATATTATAAGAATTGTTTAAGGTCCTCTCAAAATTCTGATTGTATAGGGCTGGCTTCTGTTAATTGAATACTTTTTTTAAATGTGTGCTTTTAACAGGCAGTATGCAAATGGATGGCTCACCAACCCATCTTCACCTTGAATTCAGGACCAGAAAGTAATGTCTAGGGAAATCTCATTACTGACTTCTGACTTGCCATTAAGGTTGTCTCTAAAAGTCATAGTAGCTAATGTTGGCAAACACCCTGACCAAGTTTTCCACTTTTAACCCTTCCCCTCCACAGATAGCTCCCACATTACAGTATTTGAATTTGACAAAAGCGAAGCTCATCTAATAATAGCTACATTTCAGGTTTGAAATTAGGACTTTTTCCAGGTTAACACTGTGTAGAAAGATGCTCTCTCAGGACACGGAGAACTGCCCCCCCCCCCTATTTCCCAAATGAACCACGTGATCATGGACTTACACACCAGAAACTCTACAGTGAACTGTGTTGCCAAGCCACGATACTTGGTAGTTTCGATATATTAAATGCATTTGACATGACATCTTTAATTTATGCTGGGCGTATCTGACTCATTTCACTGGTAAATGAAGGAACATGTCCTAGATTTGTTGCAGTGAGCAGACAGCCATGCCAAGTGGTTTTTCCTTGTAACTAGTTGCAGAGAGAGACACAGGTGTTGCCTAGTTTCTATTCCCTTTTCAAGTTCTTTGATCATCTGTCCAGCATAACTGCAACATTTCACACAGAGGATGTTTTTCTTAATATCCAGGGAAACATCTGTGGAAGGGGAATGTTACTTGTATCCACTTTCTCCTCTAGAACTGGCAGCCACTGCGCATGCTTTGCTCCTATGTTCTAGAATAATTCCTTCTCCCTCTTAGGGGAATTTCACATGAGATAACAATTTTGTGACAGAGACTCCATTAGAATTGAGGACACATGCAAATCTTGGACCTAGTAAGCAAACTCATCCAGAACTCATGAGTATACTGTTTAACAGTAGATGTGCCAAACAATGCTTGCCTGCTCACGAATGACAGATGCTTAGTGCCGAGAACTTTCTACTCTCACATGCTTGGTAAATGAAATTAAAGTATCTGAATGCAGAACATAAAAAAAAAGGGGTTGCCTTGCAGATTACCAAATGCTTGCTGGGATATTGTTGATCAATGATACTGTAAATCCATTCACCTATAAAACAAAATTGTTCTTGAACCAAGAAAACTTGTGTGTTTATGTGTGTGTGTGTGTGTGTGTGTTTGTGTGTGTGTGTGTGTGTCTTCTTAGAATTCATCCTCATTCTTCACAGGTTTAGAAATATCTTCCACCGCTTTCAAGTTAACATGGCTTTCCCAGGTTACTCTTTTTTTTCTCACCTAAGATTTTTTTCATTTTAAGATTCATCGCAACTTAGAGTAACCTTGCGTCTTTGTTTTTGTTGTTGCTATCGTTACTGTTCTGTACTTACTTAGCATCAGCCTTCTTGGCAACAATGACATTTTATGAGATTGGGGAATTCAAAGGAAACTCTTACTTATCTCAGAGAATTAGGGCCTCAGCAAGTCAGTCTGTGGGAGGGGCTTAGCAAACAGTCAGAGGATCAGTGGTGACAGTCACAGGACAAGCTGCCCCAGTGAGCCAGTCATCACCCGGGTAATTATCCTCAATCTGCTCCAAGTCCTGTAGCTCCATCAGTCTTAGAAACAGAAAATAAGGCGGCTGGGATAACGCAAGCCTATAATCCCAGTTCTACCGAGGCAGAGGCAGGAGAGCTCCAAAGGTAGCCTCAATTACACAGCATGACTTTATCTAATAAATCTGGGCGCAATGCAGTTAGTTCACCCAAGTGTGTGGAGGGGTTTCCGGGAGCGCATAGAGAAACTGTGTCAGGATTCTCTGCCCTTGCTTCTGCTGCGTTCTCCGCTACCGTCCTTCTGGGGGTGGGGGTGGGGGTCGGGGTGGGGGCCCTCTGTCTGGTGCCTGTTAGGCACAAGAAGCACACAGCAGTAGCCATGGCTACTCTGGACTCTGGACACTAGGTGGCGTAACACTTCTCCCTCAGCGTGGCAACCTAAAAAAATTCCTTTATGGGCTCAATTCGATCTGTTATAAGGGTTTTGGAGTACATTTAAATTTATTTTTCAGATTATGTTCCCATAATAGAAACATTGAAAATTATAAAGCAAAACAGAAAAAAATCTATAGGCCTATTTGACTCCCCACCCACCAGGAGCATTGTATTTTAATATATCGGCATATTTCTGTCTTGCTCATTTCCCACATTTTTAGAAATAGATAATACGTTATACATTCACTGCCAAATGATCGTGTTCTAATATATTCTATGTTAGCAGAAAATATTTATGTAAATTATTTTAAAGACTAGGTAATGTTTCCTAGTGTGAGTAAGCCCTTATCGCTAGAATTAATCTCTTGATGGCAGAAGTTCAGGTGTGACAGCTCCTTACTTTGTACTAACTCATTCTGCGTTCCTGCCATGTGGCCCATAAAAGTTACTTATTCATTCGTTCATTCATTCATTCATTCATTCATTCATTCGTTTATTTATTCACTCCAGACAACCTCTCTCATTGCATAACTCTGGTTGACCTGGAATTGGATTGAAGACTAGGCTTGGCCTAAAAGACATAGGTTTCCTCCTGCTTCTGCCTCCCAAGACAACTCCCTCCCCCCAACCCTATGCTCTCAAAACACCTGCCACATGTCACAGGCCCCAAGACCTTAGCCATGGATGCTGTGATATACTTTGTTCAGCCCATTTTACCTATTTCTCACCATTTTTAAAAAAGAATAGATAATATGTTATACTGATAAATGATTTTGTTCTAAAACATTTTATGTTTGTAGAAAATATTTATAATGGATGCCATGCTAGACGTACCATCCAGGCCTTGGGACCCAGCAAGCAATTGGGCAGCAACACCGGCCTAGACAAGAGCCAAGACCTTACCCACGGAAGCCCATAGCTGTGGGGAAGTCCCTCCGCACGCTACCCTTGCTTTCTGATGTCTGTGGTTCCTCTTCTGGTTAACTCTTCTTGCTCACCGAATATACCAAGATAAGGTGTGATTTTGTGCTTAAAAATTCACCCTGAGAAAGTCTTGTGACTGCTCCGTGGTGTCCCCAGCCAGCTAAGAAAGGTTTTCTATTGCCTTAAGCCCATGTTTGAGGGGTCTCCTCTGATGGAGGTCTCACAAGACACACAAACTCTATAAACTGATTATATTGCTCCTGCTTGTGTGTGAGTATGTGTACGTGTGTGCATGTCTATGTACGTGTGTGTGAATGTGTGTTTGTATATTCTTTATTATTCTTTTTTTGAGATTATGGCATAATTAGATTGTTTTCTGCTTCTGGATTCTTACTCCAAACCCTCTCATACACTCTTTCTTACTCTTGTCCAAATTCAGTTTTCATGAATTGTTACTCACGTTTATGTGTATGTGTATGTACATGTATGTGTATATGATATATGTGTATGTATGTGTATGTATATTTGTATATATGTATATATGATGTATATTTACATTCATATTGTTAAATATAAGCTGCCCAGTCAGTATAATGTTCCTTAGATGCATGTTTTCAGGTCTGATCACTTGTTGAGTGACCAGCAGCTAGGCTTGTCCATGGAGAAGGCTCTGTTTTCTGCTCTCAGCATTTCTCAGTTGCCTGGAGTTCTTTGGGTAGAGTTTGCTTCTATATTCTTGAGAGGAACTCTTGTTATTAAAGCGTAAAAGAAATGGTGGCAGATGCCTTTAATCCAAGCACTCAGGAAATGGAGGCAGAAGGACCTCTGAGTTTGAGGCCAGTCGGGTCTCCATATTGAATTTGAGGACAGCAAGACTAAATAGATAGACCATCTCCCTCTCTCTCTCTCTCTCTCTCTCTCTCTCTCTTTCTTTCTCTCTCTCTCTCTCTCACACACACACAAATACACACACACACAAAGAAAGAAAAGTAAAGGCCTATGCTTAGCAGATTTTACATTTCAGCACAATTTTACTAATTTTGTTATTATACTAGATAAAGTGTTTGTTTGATAATTTAATAGACAAAATGCCTTGATATGTGTTTAATTTTGCCAAAGAAACCAACCAACCCTTCTAAATACATGTGTTTTCTCTGCACGCTGATAATGTTTGTTCTCTTGTGCAAAGGATTCTTTGTGTTTCATCTATTTCAAGGAATAGTGTCAATTCTTCATGCTGGTAATAAGCACATAAATCAGATAACAAACATGTTTTCATTTTTTTAGATCTAACATGAATTTGACTTATGGTCTTTTTGTAATACAGATTTCAGTTTTAAACTGAAGATGTTGTGACCTTGTTTATGACTTATTCCATTGATTTGAAGCTTAAAGTCAGCATTCAGAAGATGGGATTAGATAAAATTTATCCACCGAATTTATTCTTTTAAAAAGTTTTGTTGGACAGACCATCAACAAGGCCAGCTGGGGGTGGGGATGGGGTCTGGAGGGAGCAAAGTGTGTGTGGGGTGATAACCTCGATTTCATTTAAAAACATGTTGAAAACTTGTATAACCAATAAATGGGATGCTATACTCAGAGAAAGGCTGCATCATGGGACAGGCGGGGTGGCTCAGTAGATTAAAATAGCTGTCGAGCAGTCCTGATGACCTGAGTTCAGTTCCCCAAAGCCACTGGGGACAGAGAGAACTGGCTTCTGACAGTTCAACCCTGTATTTCACAGATGCATGCACCCTCAGATGTGAGCAACGCATGTGTGCACGCACGCACGCACAACATTAATGTTTTTTAAAGATTATTATATTCGTACATTTCATTTTGTTACACCGGAAATTTATTCAGGTATGCGGATTTACCCAGGGTAAACCTTGATATCTGCCAACCAAATTATACATTGCATTTCAGTTGAATTATCTTTCCCTTTCCTGATAACTGATGTTGCCTACTTTATGATAAATTTATATGTATGCTTGTAACATCTTTAAAACTTTAGAACTATGATGAGAGAATTAATGGAGTGCTGAGTATGTATTTTCTAAATTAGTTTTACATGGTATAATTTGCATATAATATAATGTACCGTTTTAAATGTGTAGATTTGAATTTTTGACAAATGCATGCGTTTAGGTAATCAAATAAGCTCAACCATGATAAACATCTCTCGTCCTAAAGTTTTCCTTGTGCCCCCTTGCATGCATCCTGGGAATGCTCATGATGTTCTCCTTAATTACAAATTTACTGTATGAAAAATATACTTTCAATAAAAATTTGTCTTTACCCTTTTTTAGTCTTATATAAATAGAATAATACATTGTATATAGTTTTGTGCTCGATTACATCCAAGAAAAATTTCCAGATTATTGTAAATACAAGTACTTGATTATTTTTATTTTTGAGGTATGCAATCCTTGGGTCCATGGATAAATGTTTCTCTGTTCACTGAGTTTGCTTGTTTGTTTTCTGAACCAATTGGTAAGATATAATTTGCCCACCCAGATAAGTCAAATGATCCTGTACCATTCCATTCCTTATAATATTCATAACAACCTTATCCCTATTGAGATGCGCTGAGAGAAACATCCACCTCTGCTTCCATGTTGCCTCCTCTTGAATTCGTTCACCAAGTTTTCAATGTTGGTTTGTCTCCGGGATGTTGTGGTTGTCAACCTTTGCCATGGATGTTGAATGACATGTTTTATAGGTGAAATATTTACTTATCTTAGAGAATTATAAAAGGGTGGGCTTTCTGCGAAGTATCTCTCCAGCTGCTCACACCACTTCTCACGCGGCCGTGCCAGAGCTCGAGTTCTGAGTCCTCACCAGTACCTGTCCCCGGTCTGTCGTCTTCTCACTACGTGCCATGTGCCACCATTTCTCGCTTAGCTCGTCGCAGTGTCATTCATTTGTAGTTCTTTGATGAGTACCGATGTGAGGCATCTCAATGAATTCAACGGACAATTTCTTTGGGCTACCCGTTTCCGTTCTGTTTTTCACCAAATTCCTTCTCTTCTAGTATCAGAAGTTTTCAGTTTTTACGAGGTTCAAATAATCAGTTTTCTTTCTTTCTTTTTTTTTTTTTTTCTTTCTTTCTTTCTTTCTTTCTTTCTTTCTTTCTTTCTTTCTTTCTTTCTTTCTTTCTTTCTTCACTTTGCTGCCTCCTCCCAGGAACCCCCTTCTTCCTCTTCTCCCCTCCCATCTCCTCTGAGCGGGTAGGGGTCCCCCGGTGTATTTCTCTCCCACCCTGGCACTTCAAGTCCCTGCGAGGCTAGACGCTTCCTCTCTCACTAAGGCCAAACAAGGCAGCCCAGCTAGAAGAACATATTCCACTTGGCGACAGCAGCTTTTGGGATGGCTTCGATTCCAGGTGTTCGGGACCCGCATGAAGGCCAAGTTGTACATCTGCTACATCTGAGTAGGAAGGTCCAGGTCCAGTCCGTGTATGTTCTTTGGTTGTTGGTTCAGTCTCTGAGAGCTACAAGGGTCCAAGTTACTTTACTCTGCTTTCTGGTCTTCCTGAGGAGTTCCTATCGCCTTCGGGGCCGCACTCCTTCCTCCTATTCTTCCATATGGGCCCCCAAGCTCCATCCACTGTTTGGCTCTGGGTGTCTGAGTAAGCTGCTGGATAGAGCCTCTCAGAGGACAGCCATGCTAGACTCCTGTCGGCAAGCATAATGGGTTATCATTAATGGTGTCAGGGATTGGTGCTTGCCCATGGAATGGGTCCCAAGTCGGGCCAGTTTTTGGTTGGCCATCCTTTCAGTCTTTGTTCCATCCTTCATGCCTGCATGTCTTGTAGACAGGATAAATTTTGGGTTGAAAGGTTTGTGGGTGGGCAGGTATCTCTATAGCTCCATTGGGGTTCCTGTCTGGAGGAAAAGGAGGCGGCCTTTTCAGGTTCTATATCCCCAATGCTAAGGTCACCCCCATTGATTCTTGGGTGCCTTCCTTATCCAAGGTGTCTGTCTCACCCTAAAGATGCCCACAATCTACCCAACCCATCAATTGCAATTTTCACCCATTCTCATGGCCAGCTGGCCATCTGTCCTGTCCCTCCCCACACCTGGTCCTGACCTCTCTCCCACTTCCCTCCCCATCCCCTCTCCCACCCAGTTTCCTCCCTCCATCTGCCTCCTGTGACTATTTTATTCCCCCTTCTAAGAGAGATTCAAGCATCCTCACTTGGGCCTTCCTTCGTGTTTAGCTTCTTTGGGTCTGTGAATTATCCCGTAATTTCTGGGTAATATCCACTTATAAGTGAATACATACCACACATGACCTTTTGGGACCGGGTTACCTCTCTCAGAATGATATTATCAAGATCCATCTATTTGCCTGTAAAATTCATGATGTCTTTGTTTTTAATGGCTGAATAGTATTCCATTGTGTAGATGTACCACCTTTTCTTTATCCATTCTTCAGTTGATGGACATCTGGGTTGTTTCCAGTTTCTTGCTACAGTGAATAACGCTGCTATGAGCCTAGTTGAGTGGGTGTCTTTGCGGGATGGTGAAGCAACTTCTGGGTATGTGCCCAGGAGTGGTATAGCTAGGTCTTGAGGTAGAACTCTTCCCAGTTTTCCGAGAAACTAGCAAATTGATTTCTAAAGTGATTGTACAAGTCTGCACTCCCTCAGCAAAGGAGGAGTGTTCCGTTTGCTCCACATCCTTGCCAGAATGTATTATTGCTTGAGTTTTTGGTCTTAGCCATTGTAAGATGGAACCTCAGGGTTGTTTTGATTTGCATTTCCCTGATGACAAATGTCATTTTTTTTTGTGTGTGTGTGTTTGTCTAAATGCCCTCAGTTGCCAGAAGAGGGAATCAGTTTTCCCAGAGCTGGGTTTAAGGGTGCTGTTTGAGCAGCCTTCTGTGGGTGCTGGGAACCAAGCTTCTGAAGAGCAGCCAGTGCTCTTATCCACTGAGCCATCTCTCCCTCTTTTTGCTCACCTTACTGAATTTTAAAAAGTGTTTGATTTTATTCCCATTTGAGAGATTTTCTGCTCCATTAGCACAAACCATCTCCTCCTACTATTCATTTCCAGTTTGTCGTGACATGATGAAAACTCTGCCGACTTGGCCAAGATGCAGAGATCTTTCCAGACCTCGAGTGTGTGTGCATAGTAAGTAACTCGACATTTCCTGTAGCTTTTCTCCCTCTGCTGTGAGGTTCCCAACACTCATGGCTGGAGTCTGAGAACAATCTTACTTGTTTCTTTCTGTTCTGCCTCCTCTTTTCCTTTTTCCTTCCTTCCTTCCTTCCTTCCTTCCTTCCTTCCTTCCTTCCTTCCTTCCTTCCCTCCCTCCCTCCCTCCCTCCCTCCCTCCCTCCTCCCTCCCTCCCTCCCTCCCTCCCTCCTTCCTTCCTTCCTTTCTTCCATTCATCTTTCCTAAACTGGTGTCATTGAGTCTCTCACCTTGTTTCCAGGTCCTGCACTAGCAAAAATTTAAGGCAACAATAAGGAAGCAACACTTTCTGTTCACACTCTATCAAACCTTTACAACACCCAAAAATGTACTAGTCCATTAATCTTCTCTTAGGGGTGTGTGTGTGTGTGTGTCGTCATCATTGTTCCCGTTTTACAAATAATGAACCGAGGCTGTGAGGAAACAAATTTGCTTCAGGTTGGATATCAAGTCCACAGGAGTGTTGGTCGTAGTTTGTGACTGAACGATACTGTGTTGACTCTGAAAATGGCAGCTGGAGACATGGCTCAGCGGTTAAGAGCACTGACTGCTCTTCCAGAGGTCCCGAGTTCAACTCCCAGAAACCACATGGTGGCTCACAACCATCTGTAATGGGATCTGATGCCCTCTTCTGGTGTGTCTGAAGAGAGTGACAGTGTGCTCACATATATGAAATAAATGAATCTTGAAAAAAAAATAGAAATGGAGTCTACTGTCGCATGTCATAGCTACAGAGCAGAGCAGTGGAGACAGGAATAAGCATCTGAGAGGAACTGGGATTGAACTGTGCCTCTGCATGGGGTGTATAAGCCCCCTCTCCCAACATAACATTGTTAGGAGATGGAAGGAGTCTCACACAGAAAGTATGGAGCATGCCAGAGTTCCCCTCCCACACCATGCACATTCTATTTTGTCTATTTTCAGGTAAATGGAGTTTTCCTCCAGTAGATTAAAATGCACACTATTTCTTATTCACATCCTTTCAATTCTCTTATCTCTCCTGCTTTTTTTCCCCTCTGTCTTCATCTTCTTGGCCTCTTCCTCACCTGAAGTAATATTACTTAATACCAATTTGAGCAGAGAGCACACGCAGCAGAAAGAAACAGCGGGAGAGCCCAGTCAGCGTGTTTGTCATGCCCATCAGAGGTGTAAGTCATGCCAGCTTCTGCCGAAGTTTTGTACAGGACACTTTCAAAGCCATTTATTATTTGGACAAAGGGTCACTGAAAGACTTATCAAGGCTTTAAAAAAAATAGTAGGTAAAGTGGATAGAAGAGATGCCAAGGGTCACACACTTAACATGGTGTATTCTGAAAACTGATCACCTGTGTACAAATCTGACCCCATTCCCTTTGTTAGTTGGGCAACTCTGGAGAGGCTCTTTTTTTCTCTAGTTTAGTTTCTTCATGAAAAATCAAAGACATGGGCTGGAGAGATGGCTCAGCGGTTAAGAGCACTGACTGCTCTTCCAGAGGTCCTGAGTTCAATTCCCAGCAACCACATGGTGGCTCACAACTACCTGTAATGGGATCCAATGCCCTCTTCTGGTGTGTCTGAGGACAGCTATAGTGTACTCATATACATTAAATAAATAAATCAATCTTAAAAAAAAACAAAGGTATTACTGCCTTTTAACCTTTTGGGTTATAAGGATAATTAATTGTATGTGGGTGCAGAGTAGGGTTAGTTTAGAGCCATGTTCTATGGGGTAGGATAGAAGAAAAGCTGACAAGCTTACATAACATGCAGGAAGCCTGGGGACCAATGTTTAGTGCTGCATTACACCAGGTACGTGCGCAATCAATCCCAGCATTCCAGAGGTGGAAACAGAAGAACCAGAAGATCTAGGTCATCCTTGGCTCATAGGGTGTCTGAGGCCATCCTGCGCTACCCCAAACAGCAACTGAAAAAACAAAACTAGTTACGATGTTATCCTGGAGATCACACTCTTAGTTAATAGTAAAGCGCATTGTATTTTGAAATAGCTGTCAAAGAGGGTTTTGGATTCTTTTGTCGTGAAGAATTGAAACATGCTTGACACACTAGGCACCTGCAACTACTTTGATTTGTTTATTAGCGAGGGTATATGAGGGCCGAAGTATCAAGTTGTACCACTTTGTCTGTACAGTTATCAAGGGTCAACAAATACGTTGCCTAGCAGGATCATAAAACTGATGGTTCAATTTTTAGTCTCACACCTACCGGAATGTCCCTGGTTTGCTTTTTTTCCCCAAGCATGTCTCAGTTTTGCTTAACTCTACAATTTTGTTCAGGATCCTACAGCTTGGACACTGAAACCAAATAGAAGCCTGGCTCCCCACAGTGTAAAGGTGTCTGCACGCCACAGAGCAAGGGCACAGTGATGTTAACTCAGATTTAGGCAATGGAGAGTGGGAAGTCACCTTGATTCCACCAGGTTTCCAGTCCAGGTATTTTTTCAAGACTTATTCATTTATTTTATGTGTACTAGTACACTGTGACTGTCAGACACACCAGAAAAGGGCATCAGATCCCATTACAGATGGTGGTGAGCCACCATGTGGTTGCTGGGAATTGAACTCAGGATCTCTGGAAGAGCAGTCAGTGCTCTTAACCGCTGAGCCATGTCTCCAGCCCTAATTTTGATATTTTAATTGGCATGTTCTTCCTTCAAACAAACCTTATGTTTGGTATAATAGGATTAGTTCTTTGTGTCCTCCATAGTCCAAGTTCAAAAGAGTCATTTTAATCTTTTGTCTTTCGATTTTCTTTCTCAAAATTTTCTTTCCCAATGTTATTTTGTGTGTTCCTTATAAAACATAAACACCCGTTGGTTCAGCTACTATTGAACTCTTATTGTTTATATTATAACTGGATAAAAAGCAAGCATATATCAGCATTCTGATACCACCAGAGATTATCTGTAGAAAACAAACTGAGGGGCTGGAGAGATGGATCAGTGGTTAAGAGCACTGACTGCTCTTCCAGAGGACATGTGTTCAAATCCCAGCAATCACATGGTGGCTCTCAACCGTCTGTAATGGGATCTCCTGCCCTCTTTTGGTATGCCTGTAGACAGCAACAGTGTGCTCATGTAAATAAAATGAATAAATAATTTTTTCAAAAAAAAGAAAGAAAAAAGAAAAAGAAAACAAATTGAAAGTTGATAAAAGAAATAGGAAAGAGGACAACTTTCCAGAGACAAAAGTGACAAAGCAGAGAGCGGTTCAACTGTCAGCACGTGCCTGGGTGTTCTTAATAAGCAATTCACAACTAATTTGCCTGTTTGGAAGATTAAAATTGGATTTGAAGGGCTACTTTCACTCAGCCTACCGGTGTTGATCTAAGCAGTAAAGACAATAATGAAAATTCCCTCAAGGGATGACACACTGTCTAGGAACCTGGGAAGCAGGCATGAGGCCAGATTTTTGTCCAGTGTTGTAAAAACATTTCAAAACCGAGCAATAGAGTGTAGCGACTCTTCCCGATTTCCCTCTTGATGTGCTTGGTACAAAATTTTGGCCTGTGCTTCCAGCCAAATGATATTTGCATGTGCCTCTCAAAGATTAAACTGTGTCTGTCAACAAGAAATGGTCACCAGGGAAGCACATTTGATGTTAAAGGTCCAGTGTTTTCCCTTTCTGGGGTGTTATGAGAATGGCACTAAATTAACATTCTCCTGCTTTGTGTTAAGCTATAGAGGAGATTTCTGCTCAATGTTATTTTCAAGAGATTGGATGCTGTGATTAATAAAGAAGGACATAAAATCAAGAGGGAAGCTCGCCTTCTGGCCCAGTTACTTACTACACATAAAACACATATTTGATCTGAAACCTTAGACTGTAAATAGCACACTAACTTCTTTCTACAGATAATCCCTAAACAAAAACACAGTTTTTACTTCCACCCCCATTCAGTCTCAATTATAGATCACAGATAACATAGAAATTAACTAATAAGACCTCTTGCTCAATAATTGCTCTTGCATGCCATGGGTACTTTTATTTTCTGGTTTTAAGTTTTCATTTCCTCTATTTATTTGTCTGTGGGGGTCTGTATATTGATGCATGTTCAAATGTGGACAGCAGAGAACACCTTACCAGAGTTGGATTTCTCTTTCCACCCTATGGTTCTCTAGAATCAAACTCAGGTCACAGAGCTAGGCAGTAAGTGCTCTTACCCACTGAGTCATCTTGCTGGTTTCATACACACCATATCATTATTCCAACATTCTAAATACTTTCGTGTGTCTTGATTTCTCAAATGTCAACTATTGTTTATCTATCCATCTATCTACTTATCTATCTATCTATCTATCTATCTATCTATCTACCTATCTATCTATTCATCTATCTGTTTGTCTGTCTGCCTGTCTGTCTATCTACTTATCTATCTATCCATCCATATATCTATCTATCTATCTATCTATCTATCTATCTATCTATCTATCTATCTATCTATCTACCCATCTATCTATTCATCTATCTGTTTGTCTGTCTGCCTGTCTATCTACTTATCTATCTATCCATCTATCTATCTATCTATCTATCTATCTATCTATCTATCTATCTATCTATCTATCTATCCATCTATCTATCTATCTACCTATCTATCTATTCATCTATCTGTTTGTCTGTCTTCCTGTCTATCTACTTATCTATCTATCCATCCATATATCTATCTATCTATCTATCTATCTATCTATCTATCTATCTATCTATCTATCTACCTATCTATCTATTCATCTATCTGTTTGTCTGCCTGTCTGTCTATCTACTCATCTATCTATCCATCTATCTATCTATCTATCTATCTATCTATCTATCTATCTATCTATCTATCTATTTACCTATCTATCTATTCATCTATATGTTTGTCTGTCTGCCTGTCTATCTACTTATCTATCTATCCATCCATCCACCCACCCACCCACCCACCCATCCATCCATCTATCCATCCATCCATCCATCCATCCATCCATCTATCTATCTATCTATCTATCTATGTATCTATCTATCTGTATCTATTAAAACAATAGGGAAAAGAATAAACAATGAAAACCACCAGAAACACTTTATGGTTTTAGATATAAAACTAAGAACTAAGGGATAGTTATAAAATTTAATATGTGAAAGTGCTTAAACTTGAATTCTGTATCTTCCCACTGGGAGAAAGACAGAAACCATACACAGCAGGTGACAGCTACACAATAAAAGTTCATGACAGTAGATTGAGTGTTTTTTTTTTTTCAGAATTGAACAAGTGAGGCTTTAGATTTTCAGACCTCTCATCTAGACGGACCTTTAGATTTTTAACATTTACAGATAGAGTCATTTCTATTGTCTTATTATATTTATTCATCTACTTTCTTGTTATTGCATGTGGTCATTTATTTTGTGTGCATGTGTGTGGGGAGGTCCAGTTGAAAGACAAGCTGTAGGAACCTGGCTTCTGCTCCCACTCTGCGGGTGGTGGGGACTGAACTCAGACCATCAGGTTTGGTGGCAAGTGCCTTTTTCCATGTCATTAACTCTACATATATTTTGTTTTAAAAATCTATTACCTTATTAATTGTTTGGGCATGTCATAAATGTATATGACATATTTTGATTACATTAATCATTCACTCCTCCCTCTAGCCCCTCTTACATCCACTGTCAAATCCTCTTCTTCTCCCCATTTTGTATTCTCTTTTTGTTATTCTTTTAAAGGATGTATTTACTCTCTCTCTCTCTCTCTCTCTCTCTCTATATATATATATATATATATATATATATATATATATATATATATATGTGTGTGTGTGTGTGTGTGTGTGTGTGTGTGTGTGTGTGTGTCTCTGTGTGTGTGTGTATATCTGTGTCTGTGTGTGTCTGTGTGTGTACATGTGTGTACATTGTAGCTGTCTTCAGACACACCAGAAGAGGGCATTGTATCCCCATTACTGTGAACCACCATGTGGTTGCTGGGAATTGAACTCAGAACCTCTAGAAGAGCAGTTGGTGCTCTTAACCATTGAGCCATCTCTCCAACCCTCTCACCTTTTTGTTTTGTTTTGTTTTGAATAGTCTTTTGAATCCAATTTATTAGTTTTTCCTTATGAGTCTAAAATTAATCAGTAGCTCTGTTTTCTTCTAATAAAGACAGTAATCTTAGAATTTACTTTTCAAAAATTTTCCCAATTTTCATGTTTTTTCTTTTTGCCTAGAATTGTAGATATATTATGTAATCAATTACGAACATATAATTTTGTTTTGTTTACAAATAACCACTTTCATTTTTCATAACTTTTTCTGGTTTCTTGCTCATTTTTAAGCTTTGTGCCTTATAACTTATTTTTTATACTATAAATTTCCTCATTTAGCCAACTGTTCTTCTAATGTTCTTTATCCCTGTTTACTTTTATTATAAGGCTGAAGGCCGAAGCTAGGTTGGGCACATGATAGGAAAATGCTCTTCCACTGACCTCCATTTCTGGGCTGTGGCCTTTTTTTAGATGTGCATGTATGACTCACAATGGCCTCACAATCCCAGCATGGGTGACCCTGGGACAAGAGCCTGTTATTTTCTCTTCAGAACCTTGCTGATGTGAATCCTTTTCCTTAGACATCTGTTTATGGTTGATAAAAGTCTATGGTCTGATTTTAGTTTTTGTTCGAGGGTGTTTCTCTGTTTCACAGCACTTACCCATTTCTCTGCAATATCACTAGCTATGCATGGAATTTTAGGTCCTAGTTATGAGTAGAATTTGTGGGGTCTCAGAACTTTGTTTCTTAGTAGTCATTTATAATTTCAACTGGGTTTTTTTTTTTAAATAACTTTATTATTAAACAAACTTGCAAGTATTTAAAACACCACATACCAAAGTTAACCAGACCAAAGATCTACATAGTGCAACCAACTTCTACATAGTTAGAACAGGCATTTGGAGTCAAAGTTGAGGTCCCAAGGGTTGAGTTTTGGGAAGCTGCTTCGTATCCATTTTCATCTACTCCTGGGGAAGCTACTGTTGGATTTTTCTTGATGGAAGACGTCATAGGTCATCAGCTACAGACTGTTCTGTCCAATTTTGCTTTATTCTGACAGTTTGGGGGTGATACTTTGATTTTTGGAATGCTTCTCTCCTTTTTTAAAAAGGTGTGCCCAACTGATTTTCAATTAAAAAAATAAATCTATATTTTATGTACGTATCAGGACATGGGATATGTGCTTTGCCTCAGTTCCCTGTTCTGACTTGGAAGGCAGCAGCACTCACTAAAGAGACAAAAGAGGCAGAAAGAGTGTAACTGGAGTCATGAGTGTGCAGTATGGCAAGTGAACATAACGCACTGTCAGAGCCCATAACTTTTTGTTTTTTTACTTTAAAATGAGAAAACCAAATTTTAGCTGTGAGTCTATCAGCTTTCTTGGAATTACCCGAGACCTTCTTTCTAATTCTCTCAAACAAAAATACTTCCCATGACTCAACCCCATTTTTTCTGGCGTTCATATCCTTTCTTAGACGTCGAAAAATTGCAATTTCCTGCATCTTCAATCAACAGAACCACATAGCTCTAAAGATGGGAAAGACAGGGCCAGCAGTGACCTTCAGTGGAGAAGAACACAAGAACTGGAAAGAGAAAGTAGAAAGTTTGAAAAATAAATGTTTGCCATTTCAGAAGTCACGACCAGGAGAAAGACTTCTAAATTATTACCTTACTTTCAGAGCCTTTCAGGTAGACTGGTAATAGCGATAGCTGTTACCATGGAAACCTACAGCTGAAGTTAGAGTTCTCTAAATCATGAGATATTTACATTGTCAATAAGAAAGCTGGAAGGAAGAAACTCTTGGAATTAGTTACTTTGAAAAATTTAACATTTTCCAATATCCTTTCTTGGACAGTATTTCCCCAAATGATTTTTATTTCCATTTCCCTTAGTTTACTGAAATAATCTTAAGAAGCTAATTAATTCTAAGAAACACATTTGTAGAAATGTGATAGAAAGGAAGTTAGGAAATCCAGCTGTGGAAGAGGGAAAGATCTTACAGAAGGGTCAGAGGGATCACAGATTTCAAGTAGGATACCTGTGATGTAAAATGAAAGTGAGGACTAAACTGGGAAGAAGGGAAAGGGGGAGGGGCACAAGAGCAAAGTTCCTGCAAAAGCCAGATGCACCAATGTTCTGTCCCTCCCTACACTTCTCCATTCTCCCTCCCTCCATCTCTCCTTTCATTCATCTATCCACCCCTCCTTTATCTCCTCTTTCTTCCTTCCTTCCTTCCATCCATCCATCCATCTGTTCATCCATTCATCCATTTATCCATTCATTCATTCCTCCCTCCCTCCCTCCCTTCCTCCCTCTCACCCTTCTGTCCTTCCTCCCTGGGAGTTTTTAGGTGACTGACTTGACTCCCAAAGGAAATCAGTGACAAACCCAAAATGAAGCTTGTAACACTTAGACCTTCCTAGTTATAAATCTCAAATAAATAACAGTTCTATACATAAGACATGGGGATACTGAGTGAGTCTGGGGATGGCTCAAAGGTTAAGAGCACTAGCTGTTCAGTTTCCAAAACTTATGTCAAATGGCAGCTACAGAGGCTCCAACATTGCTATTCTGGCCTCTGTAGGCACCCCCACACACACATACACACACACACACATTTTGTGTGTCAACTTGACACAAGCTGGAGTTATCACAGAGAAAGGAACCTCAGTTGAAGAAATGCCTCCATGAGATCCAGCTGTAAGGCATTTTCTCAGGTAGTGATCAAGGGGGAGGGCCCAGCCCATTGTGGGTGGAGCCATCCCTGGCCCAGCCCATTGTGGGTGGTGCCATTCCTGGGCTGGTAGACCTGGGTTCTATAAGAAAGCAAGCTGAGCAAGCTCAAATTCCAGTCCTGACTTTCTTTGATGATGAACATCTATGTGGAAATTGTAAGCTGAATAAATCTTTCCTCCCCAACTTTCTTCTTGGTCATGATGTTTCGTGCATGAATAGAAACGCAGGCTAAAACAAATTGGTACCAGCATAGTGGGGTATTCCTGTGACAACCTGACCATGTTTTGGGGAGGACTGTGGAAGGACTGGAACTTTGAGCTAGAAGAGCCACTGGGATTTTAAGAGCTCTGTGGGATGGTCTGTAGGATCTTGGAAGATAATGTTGAGAACAATGCAGAAGATAAAGGCCTGGCTTGTGAAATTTCAGAGGGAAGATTAAAGACTCTTATCAGGGCTGTTGCTGTTTTGATTGTGAAGATTCTGTGGTTTTGGTTAGCTGGGGCTGAAGAATCAGCTGTGATTATTAAAATACCAGAACTAAGCTGAAAGCTTTGCATTACTGGGACTATTGATGCTGGAGCTAAGAAATTAGTGGTGATTAAGAAGTGACCAGCATCATTGAGGTGAAATCTTCTGGAAACTGTTTTCTGAGAGCACAAAGAGGCTATGTTCCGGAGATAGCCAAGATTGTACCTTGTGCTGTAGTTGGACTTGGTAATGTGTAAGAGTCACCTGGGTGGTACTGGTTTTGAAGGCACAAAGGGGTCATGGAGAGCAGCTGAGGCTTGGCACTGTGAGAGGCCATGGAAGGCCATTGGTGAAGGTGCAGCCTCAGTTGCAATTGATGCCCCAGCAATGAAGGAATCATGCAAAGGAGTTGAAGCTTGGAACCATGAAGCAAGCCTATGAGAGACTACTGGTGAAGCTGTGTTGCAGCATTAGACAGCAATAATTTGGAGATGTCAGTCCCATGAGATGACCACCGAGAACAGCAGTGTCAGTGGAGAACAGGCAGCTGGAGCCTAGAAGACTAGGCTAGAAGCCTAGAAGGTGTGTGCTACAAAGGGCAGAGCTGGAGAAGTGCCCCAAGCCCTTGCAGGATCCCAGAAGTTCATGAGTGGTTATCAGACATTGGAATTTGATTTTGCTCTTGATTGTGACTGTGCCCTGATATTTTTTTGCCTCTTGAAGGAAGAAGTGGAGCCCACATTTAACAGACTTTGAATTGTAAAAAGACTTTGATTTAAAAAAGAAAAAAGACTGGCTATTTTAAAGGGATTGTAATTTTAATATGTAAGAATTTGTAAAGACTGTGGGACTCTTAAGGTTATTTAGCTCTTGGAGATGAATAAAAAAGTAAAGGTTGAGGCTTAATAGTGATTTGTTTGTGTGTCAAATTGAGAAGGGGTCAATTGTACTGGCTGGTTATATGTCAACTTGACACAAGCTGGAGTTATCACAGAGAAAGGAGCCTCCCTTGAGGAAATGCCTCTATAAGATCCATTTGTAAGGCATTTTCTCAACTAGTGATCAAGGGAGGAGAGCCCAGCCTATTGTGATTGTGGGTAATGCCATTCTTGGGCTGATAGACCTGGGTTCTATAAGAAAGCAAGCTGAGCAAGCCAGGGGAATCAAGCCAGTAAGAAACATTTCTCCATGGCCTCTGCATCAGCTCCTGCTTCCTGACCTGCTTGAATTCCAGTCCTGAGTTTTGATGATGAACATCTATGTGGAAATTGTAAGCTGAATAAAACCTTTTCTCCCCTACTTTCTTCTTGGTCATGATTTTTTTGTGTGCAGGAATAGAAACCCTGAATAAGACACCTTGGTTCTACCCTCTTGAAGAAGGCATTTACATTGATTCTGATTTTTTACAGGATCCCAAGGCTGAAAGACCTTGCACATTTAAAAGAGATTTTTGGTTTTAAAGAGATCAGATATTTTAAAGAGACTAAAATTGTAATATGTTTTTAATTTGTAAAGACTGATGGACTTTTTAAAAGTTATTTTGATCTTGGGATAAGTAAGAAAGGAAGTGTTGAGGCTTAATAGTAATGTGTCTGTGTGTCAAATTAAAAAGGGGTCAGTTGTACTGGCTGATTCTGTGTGTCAACTTGACACAAGGTAGTGTCATCACAGAAAAAGGTTGTCCCTTGAGGAAATGTCTCCATGAGATTCAGCTGTAGGGTATTTTCTCAATTAGTGATCAATGAGGAAGGGTCCAGCCTATGGTGGGTTGTGCCATCCCTGGGCTGGTGGTCCTGAGTTCTATAAGAAGGTAGGTTAAGCAAGCCATGATGAGCAATCCAGTACAGCATCGCTCCATAGCTTCTTCATCAGCTCCTGCCTTCAGGATTCTATTCTTGAGTTCCTGCCCTGTCTTCCCCAAAGATGGACTGTGATCTGGAAGTGGAAGCCACATAAATCCTCTCCTCCCCAGCCTTCTTTTTAGTCACAGTCTTTTGTCATAGCAATGGAAACCCTACCTAAGACAGACATATACACATACATGAGAAGAAGTGGTCTCTTCAAAGACTGGCGTGTTAGTTATTTAACAGCATTGAAGTGGAGCCCAAAGCCATGCTTACTCATGGTAGCATCCTTAGCAGATGAAAAAAATATGGCTTTCTATCTCATTTGTATTCACAATAGTTTTCAAGTGATAAGTCAATTAAATCATTATCTTAGCCAACACTGAGTAACCCATTCAAAGTCTTAGTAATGTGTTCTAGAAAGATAATCGTTGGTAGAAAGGGGGAAAGCCAGGGAACAAAGTATAAAATGCACTATCCTCTTCTATGTCCTATTCAAGGTCATGGAATTCATAGCAAACTTTCCTTAGCTTCCTGGGCAAGGTACCTACTATAGTATGCGAGAGAATGTGACCGTTCCCTGTCCTATGCAATGGACAGAGCTTGGCGGGTTGGGAGAATAAGTTGCTATGATTGATGTTTTCTTCCCATTAAGGTCCCACATAGGACAGAACGATTCACTTCCTTGGAAGTAGCAGAGTAACAAACGAAGCTTAGAGGATGGAGGGATGTCTCAGGTAAAGTGGCCCTTCACAATATACTGGAGACATCCATCCTCCCCGATGCACAAGCAGAAGGGCCTGGCTTTCATCCCTCACACCCACGTTAAAGTTTAATCCCTCACTTCTGCCGTCGCACTGTGTGGGAGGTGGAGATGGAGGATCTTTGGGGGCTTGCTGACCAACAAGCCCAGCAGAGTCAGTGAGCTCCAGATTCAGGGCGACTCAGGAAGACACCCTGCATCAACCTCTGGCCCCCACATACATGCAGATGTCCATGGGCACCCTCTCCCCCCACACAAGTGTGAACACAAAATACACGACATGAAGTGAACTTCAGTTAACACAAGTGCACACGCCTAGGTGCTTCATGGACAGCGATTTCATGATCATTGATACGTGCAGTTAGTAAACCGGGGAGGGAGGAGTCAAGTGTGGGGGGGAATTGACCATTTTTTTGGCAAGCTTAAATGAAAAAAAAAAAAAAAAAGGTCCATGACCACAGCCAAAATGACCACCTCTGTTTGTTTGGCAACACTAGCCCAGCCTCACAGTAGGTCAGCCTCACAGTAGGTCAGGCTTGTGGTCTGTTGGACTCCTGTTATTCTTTTAGGGCTAAGGTTTCACAGCTTACAGAGTATCAACTTTTTTTTTTTTTAATGCCTTACCTTATACCAGAAACATTTATCTTTTTAGCCACTGGCATTTTTTCTGGTTTTATTCTCAGTAAATATTTTAAGGAGACAGAATTCATTCTGGGTTCTACTGTGGTCACCTAATGAGTCAGGGGTACAGTGAAGAAGGGAAACCGTCAAGAATGTTAAATCATCGTTGATTTAAAGAAGGGACACATTTGAGAGAATTAACAAAATCAGCATGCTGGCTGCCCTCGGCTGACTTTTTCTTGCTGGGAGGGCCAAATAAAAATCAGAACCCAAAGCTTTCAGGTCCAATTCACGCTGACAACGTAAAAAGCCTGCCAGGATGAAGGGCTGAGTCATTCTCGATGCCAGCCACAGCTGCGTTTTCCATATTTGCGATACATCTCGATTCCAGTGTTAAAAAATCGCTCCTTGGCTGGCGCCGTATTCTTAGCTCTTATCCACCATCTCTCTTCCTCTCCCCCACTTCATTCCTGGGAATTGATTGCAAGGCAGTTAAAGCATATTCCTGTCACACAGGAGGTTCAGAAATGTCCTAATTTAGCCTGATGTCAATGTCCCGAGGTAAAGTATTCTGAAGAGGACTCAATCAATGAGTAGCGATTCTGCCCCGTGAAAGCCATCAAGCACAAGCGAGCTGAGAAAAACGCTTAAAACGATTATGACAAAATAGATTTGGGAAAAATCTATAACATGGAAGTATAGGTTTAGTGGCTGGGGTAGAGTCGATTTAACTACTGCGCATGGGGTGGGAGCTATTGGAGTTTACAGACCAAAAGTTCGGTGTGTCCCGAAGGCACACTGCTGCAAATGGCAGCGGAAGTGCCATTATTGTGGTGACCCTGACTAGGGGGGAAAATTCGGTTCTACCTTACAGCATTTATACGACAACGGACCTAAAGTTCAAATAGCAGCTATTCACAAAGTAAATGTTTCTGGCTAGTGTTCTTGTTCACTTGCATGCCATATTTAATTTTTATAAAGTGTGCTGTCCCTCAGCATCTCTCCCAGGAATTTGTAATATTAAATATTCGAGGAGATAATGAGCAATTAACTTAAGAAAAGGCCTAATAACAGAAGAACAAGCCCCAGGCAATCCAAACACAGATTATACACGGGCATTGGCTTCAAGATCAGATGCCTTCAGGGTGAATTGGAGATCTTACCTAGACTTCCTGATAGGACTCCAGATCCCCTGGATACACTATGTGGTATGCATACGTGAACTGTCATGGAAGTCAAACGGGAACACCAAAGAGAGGTAGCGGAAGCAATGAGTGAGCAGGAAACCGTCCACTGTTTTCGTGTGTGGGAAACCCTGAGTGTATCTTCTTAGGCAGTTGGTTACATTAAATGTTTGCCCACACTGTCAGGCTTCTGTTCAGAGACACTGAGCTTTATGGCGTATTTCTAGACCTGGAGAGTTTTTTTCTTGCGAAGATTTTACTTTAGTTATTTTTAATTTCTTCTTAGTTCCTAAAAAACGGCTCTGCTTGTAGCATTTTCACACAAATATGTTTTTCATGTTTCTTTCCACCTGTTCTTCCCCATCCCTTCCACGGTGTGATCTCTCAGACCGATAGCCTCCTGCCCACCTCCTTGTGGTCTCTTGTCTCACCAGGGCTCAACATTTCTTCTTCTTTCCTTGTGGACTGTAGGGAATTATTTGATTGGCTGAGAAAGACGACAGGAAACCAATCACTGGGATATGGAGGCGGGATCTTCTGGGCAGAACAGGAAGGGAAGGGGAGAAGAGAGAGGTCAAACTACAGGATGGAAGAAGACGAAGAAGATGAAGGCGAAGATGTGCCAGACCCACATGGTCTAAAGGAGCCACAAGTAGCGAGGCAACAGAAGCGTGAAGTGGTCTATTTGTCTAATCTAAGCATGCCGCTTGTCATTATATTATTGAGTTGTGTGTTCTTTGCACAGGCATTTTTGGGGTTGGAGATTCACCATTATAAATCTGGCTGGTATAATATGCCTCTAGTGTTATCATTTCACAGGGCTAAGGGGATCTGGGCAAGTGGTAGCTAGCTTTCTGCAGGTCAGCCAGAGGGGCCTGAGAAGTACGAGCAGCAGCTTCAGGTATTTCGGGAAAGACTGGTTTGGTCAAGCTTAGTAAGCAGAGACCCAAAGAGCTAGCTTGGGAATAGGTCACTGCTCTGAGTGGCTTGGCACCAGGCTGGCTGTGGGAAAGAGGGCAAGACAGCCGCTTGAGCCTGACCATCAGGGTGGGCAAGACCACTGATGCTGGTCATAGCCGGATTTAGTGTGGGTCATATATTAAAACCGCCCACTAGAGCATACTCCATTAATATCCATTCTCACGACCCACTAATTACGCGCATCAGACTTTAGAAATTAGGATTTGCAGATGAGAGAGAGAAGCGCCATTTTTGTCTTTCTGAGACAAGGTCACCTTGACTCAGTGCCTTCAGAGAGAGGAAAAATCAAGATGGGAGCTCCAGATCTAAGAAAGGGAGGTAATGGCTCAACTCTCTGCTCTTGGGAAGTCTGGGTTGTCAGAAATAGAGGTATCAAGAAGGCACTTTAGACCACAGTCCACACTTGAAGATCTAATAAAGGTGGAGCTACAGGTGTGGGGTAGGGGCTGGAGGAACACAAGTTCTAAGAGGTTGTCAGGATAAAGATCTCATGAAGAGAGCCGAGAGGAAGTAGCTTCAGACTGCATGACCCATGTACAAAATCAGAGAAACTGAAGACGGTATTTCAAAAGACAAGAGACAACCAGTGACAGACACTTCCAGAGGCCAAACAAAGCAAAGTCTAAAAGGAACACCTAATGTTTCCAAATATTAAAAATCAACGTTCAAGGACAGGGCTTGTGAGATTCTCTCCTCCGTGTGAGTATGTCTACAGACACTGTTTGGTTTTGTTTATGTAGGGAATTTCCATGCGACATGGTTTCACAAAAACAGACTTGCAGGTCCTCTGCCTCTTAAACTGTTTCTGTCCCCTCTCCCTTGATGTCCCCTGAGCCTGAAGTGTAGAAGTTGTGCTGAAGATGTATGTGTTTGGGTCAGGTATTTCATGATCTGTTAATTGTCCAATTCTGTTGTTTTCTCCAATAGTTTCTGTTTGCTGTAAATAGAAGCTTCTTTGGTGAGAGATGAGAGCTATATGTACCTGTTGGGTGTGAAAGGGTCAGTTTAGAAACTATGCTGGTCTAGTTAGGTGGCATTAGTAGGTTCTCTAAGGCCATGATCTTACTAACTCTGGGCAGTTACGATGTACCAGGTATGATGTCCTTTCTGTGAGAGGGACTTATGCCTAATCAGACAGCTCTTGGTTCCTATCCTACATGACAGGAGGTTCACAATTTCACCTTTATGGATAATTTGCAGTTCATCTAATATGGTGATCAGCACTGAAATCATATTACATACAAACATTAAAAATGGGCTCAGTGTGTTGTAGTTATATATTTGCATCTACCTGTCTATACATCTGTCTCATCATCTCTCTGTCTTTACCTACATACCTACCTACCTACCTACCTATCATCTGTCTGTCTCTCTATCATTTACCCATCTATGTACTAATAATCAGTTATCTATTATCTGTCTGTCTGACTCTGTCATTTACCTACCTATATGATAGTAACAGTGAGATAAAAGGTCACCATCAGTTTGAGAGAGAGAAGGGGCATGGAAAGGGATGAAGGGAAGGATTGGAAGCAGGGGAGGTAGAGAAATTATGAAATTATAATTTAATTCAAAAATATGTTACATTAAAAAATAAGACAAACTACTTAAGAAATTTTAGAAGTAGGGACTGGGCCTTCAAGTTACATCTTACACAAGGCGAGCAAGTGTTTTACCCATGGTGTTCTAGAGACATAAAACCAACAGAATGAGTGAATATACATTAACAAAAAAGATTTACTAAATCAGTTCACGTGATATTGGCTGTCTGCATGAAGGAGAGGCTGGGGACATTGTAGATGCCAGGTCCAGAAGGCTGGCTGCCTCAGCATCCTTATCCTGACCCTGAAGGTCTGGACAATCTGCAGTCTACATTGGAAGGCTAGAGAAGCAGGGTGCTGATGGTGGGGAAGCAGTGACAGCGGCGGTGGTGGCGGTGGCAGCAGCAACAACAAAACCATAGGTAGATGCATTAACCACCAAGAAGCAAAGGCAAGCAGGCTAACAGCACTGCCTTTTAATGGAACCTCTGTGTACCCAGGCTGACACAGTGAGAGGTACTGAGGTGCTGTCTGCACTGGGCAGGAACTTTCCACTTGGTTAACCTTTCCTGGAAACCTCACAGGCCACAACAGAAACAAGCTTCGTAGTTGACTCCAGATCCCGTTAGATGACAGTCAAGGCCAGCCATCCCATCACTGGGTATGATGAATACACGGAAAGGCACTGTAGAGGTATACGAGCATGGAAATCATGTCGTAAACCTGTGTCTTCAAGAATCAAAGAGGTCTGGGCCTCATCCTGTGTAGCTATTGTGGAAAACCCGAACAATGAAATGTCAAAGGATTTAGCAGATAAAAGACCCCACAAAGGGGGGGGGGGAAGCAGAGGTGACCATGATGTGCAGCTTCGTACCTTTGTTTCAAAGCATCCCTCAGAAAGCCCCCTGCACTCACCATCTGCCTCGCCACCCTTGTAAAAGGAGGAAGTAGCTTTGTGTTGAGTTCTGAGACGACGGCCATGCCTTCCTTTAGACGCTCGACCCCAGCTCCTAGCTCTAGGCTCCTCACACTGCTCCCCACTTGTTCACATGTGGTTCGGCATGTTCGTCTTTATTAATGGTCTTAAATTATACATGCCTCAAGGCCAAGGTCTAACTCCCTTGCTTACTACTGCAGAATTGATACATAGCTTTCAAACAAATAATAAATATCATTTGATGAAGGTTGTGGAAGTTCACAGTGTTTGCCCCTTGGTTACATCTCAAAGGTTGAGAGGTGATGCTGTCATTTTAAGTCTCCTTGGACTATGGGTGCAAACTACAAACTGAACCAACCAACCAACCAAAAATGGAACAAACAAAAATAAAACCTTATGAGAGGCTCTGCCAGAGCTTTACTAATACAGAAGAGGATGCTTGCAGCCAACCACTGGACTAAGCATGAACCCAGTGGAGGAGTTACAGAAAGGACTAAAGGAGCTGAAGGGGTTTGTAACCCTATAGAAAGAACTACAATATGAACCAACCAGACCCCCCAGAGCTCCCAGGGACTAAACCACCAACCAAAGAGTACACATGGTGGGTACCCATGGCTCCAGCCACATATGTAGTGAAGGATGGCATTGTCTGGCATCAATGGGAGGAGAAGTCCTTGGTCCTGTGAAGACTCAATCGTCCAGTGTTGGGGAATGCCAGGGTGGGGAGGTTGGAGTGGGTACATGGGAGGATCTTCATAGAAGCAGGTGAAGGAGAGGTGGCAGAGGGAGGAACCAGGAAAGAGGATAACATTAGAAATGTAAATACATAAAATATCCAAATCAAAATGCAACAAAAAGAAAGTGGAGGAAGCAAGAGGCTATGATAGTTCCCAGACAGTGTAGACGAGTTGTTGTGATCCATATTTCTTCTGAGTAGGAGACACAGGACTTTAAAAAGTATTTTAACCTCTTGAGCTGACCAGATAAAAATGGCCTTTGTCTATCTAAAGCATCTTCTCTTTACAGCATCTTTGATTCGGATCTATTGTATATTGCTTTCTGAATAGTGAACAGGTCTGTTTATCCTTTTGAAATTTTCTTTCCTGGTGATTGATTCTTTTTTTTTTTTTTTCACTTGGAATGTCCCTGAAGGAAAGTCATCTGAATATTGCAAGAAATGAGGGGTTTTTTGTTTTTGCTTTTTTTGTAATGTTTCTACATTCCTCAGCGTCTAAGACACCTTGACAGAGGAACACATTTAGATTTCTGACAAACTACTAGAGTTGAATCTGTCGTACATGGTCAGAGGAACACAGCTACCAACGTGGTCATAGCAGAAAGAAGAGGTTTAGCGAGAGTGACAAAGCAGCTGTCTCTAGAGGTCCTTTTGTTGTCATGAGTTTGTTACGTGATGGTCCTGAGTAGGGCTTTCAGGGAAAACTCATATAGGCTATATTGACTGTGACAAAAGCCACATGGTGGCCTTGATTTGAAGTATCCTGGAAAACCATCCACATTTCTTCTCTCTATTCATTCATTCTATTTTCTTCAGATTAATGTCTTTTAGATTAATTGATATTAGATTAATTGACTAATTAATTAGATTAATTAGTATAGAAACTAATCTTTGATGATAAAAGAAATAAATGGTTTAAGGTCATTTCAGTGGAATGTCAGAGTGCAAAATTTATCAATTTCAACATTCTTCACCATTGTTTGGTGCGTTTTAGAGGAGAGAGATGTAAAAGCATTCTGAGTTGATCCTCTTACTGTAAGTATGACTGGTTTTATTGATGGGTGGTGGGCAGTATTTAGGGATTCGTGTTCAATTTAAAACTTGACCCTTTCTCAGTATTCAGCTTTATTTTGGATTAGAAGTTGACTTATTGACCATTCCATGAACCAAGGTTATAGTTTAATTAATAAACTCAGGAAAAAAACAGGAGCGTCTGTAGTTGACGTAAATACTAATGAGCATCACTGAGTTTAGCAGAGAAGATAGAGATCAGATTATATGGTGAATCTGAAATATGGGTGTGAGCATAAGTGGGCTGGGACAAGGAATATAACTGGCCAAGGCTCACAAGTACTTTTGATCACACAGCAAGGGAAGAAAGTAGGAGAACGGGAGAAGGTAAAATTCAGACAATCATTTGGCCCATCTACAGAATGAAATTACCTTTGAAAGAAATATTGTATTAAAATGCCAGAAAATAAATTCATAACTTGAACAGCCATGATTTACTCCTGGAAGATTCTGTGAATTTATTAGAACTCGTTGCATCTAAAGACCAGGGCTTAATTACATAAAATTATTACAAAGAGAAGACTTGAGGTTTTACTTTTTGTCAGTGAAGGAGAAAAACTCCTGGCTCTACTGCTTCAGAATTTTCCACAAAATAAACTAGAAATAGCCCCACCCCACCCCCCGTATTCTCAGATAGTTCCAGTACTGATTTCTAACTATTTCTATCTATTTTCATGCAGAAAGTCCATGACAGGAAAATACAGGTGTGCGGATGGTCAAATGACCCTCTCAAAGGAGTCACCTAAAACCACATTACCCACTTTTCAATAAAAGAAAGAGCATAAATAATCAAATCTATTCCATTTAAATTTTATAGCTCAATACGAAGGAACGCCAAGGGATGAGATGGCTCCACAGGTCCCTAGTCAACTGAGCTAACACAGGAGAGAGGCAAGGACTTGGGAGCTGTCCATGGTCCTGATCTCTCCTGCACCTCAGGTTACCTTCTCTGTATTGCCCTTCTAAATGCAGCAGTCTTCATTTTAGCCTCTTTCAGAAATGCTGAGCACTCTTGCCTTCTGTTTCAGAACATCTAGAGAACATTTCATATTGTTGTTCTTCCTATGGGGCTTCAAACCCCTTCAGCTCCTCCAGTCCTTTCTCTAACTCCTCCATTGGGGTCCCAGTGCTCAACACCCCCAGAGCTCCCAGAGGCTAAACCACCAACCAAAGAGCACACATGGAGGGACTCATAGCTCCAGCCACATATGTAGCAGAGAATGGCATTGTCTGGCATCAATAGGAGGAGAAGCCCTTGGTCCTGTGAAGGCTTGTTTCACCAGTGTAGGGGAATGCCAGGGCAGGAGACAGGAGGGAGTGGGTGGGGGAGCATCTTTATAGAAGCAGGGGGAAAGAGGATAGGAGTCAGAACCGGGAAAGGGGATAACATTTGAAATGTAAATACATAAAATATCCAATAAAAAGATTTTTTAAAAGAGTATTTAATAGACAACACAGATGTAGGAAATCTTTGTAGTTACGGTTGTCTCCCAATATGTCACCACCCCGAATGGGAGCCTAGCACCCACCATTTCATTTCAGAACATGTGTTGAGGAGTTTAGAGAAATTTAAGACAGTTATTTTCCCCTTTGAGACTGAACCACACACTTGCAGCATGACTCGTGGTTCTAAGACGAGCTCAGACAGCCCGAGTATGGAAACAGCATTTATGTGAAAAGGCCTTTATCACAATAGCACGAGAAATACACACATACACCTTCCATCTATAATCAATCTTGACAAATTTTCAGAAAGACAAAACCCATTGGATATTAGCATTATTTACTCTGACCACCCAAAGTTCCAGCTGCACTGCTTTGTTTAAAAATAACATAGAGGAAACCTGAGAACAATGCCCTATCACATAAATGCATCTGATTATCCCCAGGAAATTCATATGTATCTTTTATAAATTTTATTTATTTATTCAAGACAGGATTTAATATAGACCATGTGGAGATTGAACTCACTGTATATCTGAGGATAACTTAAAAACAGTTAATTTAACTAAAAATTTAATTAAAAAATTAGGTTTCATGATAACATTTATTCTTCAAACAAGAATAAAATTTTATTTATTTTGTTTTTCTTTTATATCTTTTCTTATATATCTCCTCCTCCTTCTTCTCTTCCTCCTCCTCTTTCTTCTTCTTCTTCCTCTTCTTCCTCTTCTTCTTTTTCCTCTTCCTATTCCTCCTCCTCCTCTTCTTCCTCCTCCTCCTCCTCCTCCTCCTCCTCCTCCTCCTCCTCCTCCTCCTCCTCCTCCTCCTCCTCCTCCTCTTCTTCTTCTTCTTCTTCTTCTTCTTCTTCTTCTTCTTCTTCTTCTTCTTCTTCTTCCCCAATCTGTGCTCTCCCAAGCTCAGTAGCTGAGGCTAACTTTGAATTTCTGATCCTCCTGCCTCCACCTCCCTAGTGCTGGAATCACAAATATGAAACACAACATGTGGCTTTATAAGTCTTTCTTCTGAAGTAATAAAATCTCAAAACCCTTGAGATTCACGTAGAAAATATGATGGTCTATAATCAGACATTTTTTTTATTCTGAAGATTTACATTATAATTAAAATATTATAAGTCATGTGGCTGATTTCCCAAAAGCATTAAAAAAAAAAAAGAAACAGCAAATTGATTCTTAAATAATGCACCTTCTGACCTGGTTAGTATTCAAAACCCAAAACTGAAATTCTGCCACCCACTCTGCAGCCTATTGATTTGAGAACTACAGCTGCAAAAATTAAACTGTATTGTTAGCACAGAGCTTTCGGCTGAGGAAGCAATTTCAGATTGGTTTCTCCTCTAGCCCAGCTTAGTATTAAGTAAATATGTGCCTCTAAGTGTCTCAGGCAGATTATTACCCAAAGTGCTGTGTACAACTTTGCAGGGGCAGCTCTGAAGACCTAAAAGCCATTTTGGTGATTCACGTTCCTCACCGGTGTCTAAAGGTCATTGTGAAACAGAAGGCGCAGGTATCCCCAGAACCAGGAACACATCTAAGTTAAGCTGCTTCTTGACATTTACAATACTTTCATGTTTGGTGCTGAAGATGATGCTCATATAGAATAAGTTGGCCACAGACCCCATCCTCAATGAGTACCTGGCCCAAAAGGAAGAGAGTCAGGCATCACAGAGTAACACATGCTGCACATGAGATGCCCACAGTGTGTGATGAAAAGCCCCTGCCCTGTCTGTCTCTGTCTCTGCCTGTATCTCTATTGTCTCCGTCTATCTCTCTGTATTTCTTTCCCTGTGTCTCTGTCTCTCTCCCTCTCTGTGTCTTTCCCTCTCTGTCTCTCTCTGTCTCTGTCTCTCTCTCTGTCTCTCTGTCTCTCTCTGTCTCCCCCCCCCTCTAGTGCAATAGGGTCAGTCTTAGGAAGGCATCCCAAAGGAAATGAAGCAGCCATAGATGAGAACAAGGTCTTTGCTTTATTTTTTTTTTTAAATAGCAAGTTCAATTTCCTGGTTCAAGAAATAGCTCCTAGACTCTAAAAATAATAAAACAATATTCCTCCTGCTGTCATAAACACTAACTGAAGTGGTAGAAATAATAACCCATCATTTTATAGACATTCTGAAAGACTGGGGGCGGGGGAGATGGTGAGTAGAAGGCTAATATGAAGAGCTGTAAATTTTCAGTAAGAAAAATTAGCAAAGATGTCACCCTTTTCTATTTCAGATCTATAGGCAGATATTTTGAAATGCCATGGAAATAAAAACAATGCCTTTTCATGAATACCTTGCCTTCTCTAGAATATCATACATTTCAAAGTGATGCTTTGAAGTGGGAAGAAGTGAACACATAGAAATTTGTCTCAAAAATCAATGAAAACTGGTGTGGTTTGATAGCACTCCGATTTAAGTGTACGTCTGAATTCAATCAGACATTGTTTCTTCCTAGAGGAAACCACAGCACTTATTCTCAGCAAAGGTAAATGTCTGTCCCCAAACCTTTGAGATGTGAAGTTTCACACCATGAGGTGCTTTTGTCAGAAAGAGATAATGCTGAGGGTTCTGAGTGAATCTCTTTGTAAAAACCATTTCCATCAATTGACCGTGAAGAATGAGAAAAGCCAGCATGTTGCTGTGTGCAGTTTCTATGTGACACAAAGTAGTCATCTACAACTTTGCCCTGTGCTTAGGAGAAAGGAAAAGCCAGTGTGGATGATTCTGGTCACATAGGCCTGAGGAGCTGTGGTGCTCGGGAAGCTATTTTAACAATCGGGAATGGGAGAAACAAAGGTCCTTGCTCACTCACAAGCTGCGCACAACACCTAAGTACATGATAGCTCAGGTGCACCTCTGCTTCCTAAAGAGCCTCCACAGGCCACACTGTCCCATGTAGCTGTCTCAACCTGCTTCCTGCCTTGCTTCTCCACCAATGTCAGCTCTGGTTATCCTACATGAGACTTCCTGCACTGTGCATAACACTTAGTGACTTTGCACATAGGAAGTTCCTAGCTTGTCTATCCACACCCACTCAGCGTTCAAAGTTCTACAGAGTTCTTTTGTCTCTGGAAACTTCTCCCATCCTAGAGCTACAAAATTCTTACCAACCTAAGCTGTCAAGTGTCAGCCTCACTATCAGGCACTAGATAATTTCCTTCATATTTTATATTCTGTTTGATATGTAGAATCTCAGTCATGGCTTTCCTGAGATTCAAGGAACATAGTTAAGAAAGTCCTTCAACAGAGGAATGGATACACAAATTGTGGTACATATACACAATGGAGTACTACTCAGCTAATACAAACAATGACTTCATGAAATTCCTAGGCAAATGGATGGAACTTGAAGCTATCATCCTGAGTGAGGTAACAGAGTCACAAAAGAAAACTCATAGTATGTACTCACTTAAAAGTGGATACTAGCCCCCAAAAGCTTGGAATACCCAAGAAACCATCCACAGAATTTATGAAACTCAAAGAGAAGGAAGGCCAGAATGTACATGCCTCAGTCTTTCTTAGAAGGAAGAACAAAACATTCATGGGAGGAAATAAAGGGACCAATAGAAGATCAGGAATTAGAGAAAAGATCACTCAGAGACTGCCTTATCATTCAGATACACCCCATATGTGCCCAATAAACCCAAGCACTATTGCTGATGCCAAGTAGTGCTTACTGGCAGGAACCTGATATGGATGCCTCCTCAGAGGCTCTGCCAGAACCATACTGATACAGAGGAGGATGCTTGCAGCTAACCATCATACTAAACATGAGGACCCTAATGAAGGAGCTAGAGTAAGAACTGAAGGAGCTGAAAGGGTCTGCAACCCCACTGGAAGAACCAAGTAATTATCTATCCAAACCCACCAAAGCTCCCAGGGACTAAAACACCAACCATTGAGTTAGCATGGAAAGACCCATGGCCGAAGTACATATGCAGCAGAGGATGGTATTTTCTGACATCATTGGGAAGACAGGCCTTTGGTCCAATGAAGGCTCATTTTCCCAGTGTAGGTGAATGCCAAGGTGCTGAGGTGGGAGAGGGTGGTTGAGAGAGGGAGCACCTTCAGGAGGCAATGGGAGGGGGAGGGGGAAAGAATTGTGGGACAGGAATAACATCTGAAATGTAAATACAGAAAATTTCCAATAAAAAATTATTGGAGGAAAAAAGAAGTCTAAATGAGATCTTTGCTTACATGGCTGATGGGAACATGCTCAGATTCAACATAGCTTAAAGTTACAGCTCCATCTCTAATTTCATAGTATATGACACAGAACAGGGCATAGAGAACATTTCTTTCTTTTCTTTCTTTCTTCCTTCCTTTCTTTCTTTCTTTCTTTCTTTCTTTCTTTCTTTCTTTCTTTCTTTTTTTGGTGGGATTGAAAACTGTTTTGTCTGGTAAAATTGGGACCCATGAATAGAAAATGTCCCAACAAAAATTTAATCAAGAATTCTCATCTTACTCAAAGTCCTTATCCAATGAACCTCATGTACTAGAACAAAACAACAATCCAACTGGAAAGAACACATAGCTAGCCGGGGACACGGTGGAAAAATACAAGGCTGCAGAAGAACCATCTCCAAGTTCTCTGTCTGCTTCACTGACTGGAGAATCTGTTCAATTTCTTCTTAAGCACTTTGGATGGATGCCAGTGTGCTTCTCTCTGCCTGTGAAGAGCAGAGGTCAGGTTTGATATATCAGTAGATCATGTGTGCATATATGTGTACATATGTGAGCAGTTCAAATGTTTTCTTAGACTGATATACAACGGTCATTTTTACCTATCACCTATCTGGAAAGGGACACTTCATGTCAAGTCAGAGTTTATGTGCAATGTTTGATCTAGTCTTGAATATTTTATTTCTTTTCTTTCTGCGAAGCAGAACTTTTCATTAATGAGTGAGTCGAGGTTACGTATGTAGCTCCGAGATAAAACCCCTGCCTACACATGCACAATGTGCCATGTCCAATCACTAGATGTAAACTGGCAAAACGTGTGGGTTGAAAGTCACAATATAATGTAGTGACAGGGTTTGAGATCAAAATGTACAAGAATAAAATTAAACAGAGTGTATGCATTTCAGTATTAAAGAAAGTTGCTAGTAAATTAAAATGCAATTGTTAAAGTTTAATGAATATTTTAGGTTATATAATGATCAGTTGTTAACAAAAACATAATGCCCAAAGTAACTTTATTATTATCATTATCCAATGAATGTGTGTTTATTATAGAAAAAAATCTAAAAAGTATACATGGAGTATGAAAATAAAAAACAATTGAAAATCATGCAAGTCACTATCTTAAAGAGAAGAACAATCATTGACGTCTGGAGTTATAACCACTAAATTATACACATTGCTCACAAAGTCACTTGGAGCAATTCTTCCTGTTCACCTAGGGTTCAGCTGATGAAAAGGGTGAAAAATTTTTCCATTTCTATTCCAACACCTGGCAGGCTTTGTTTTGAAGGCTTTTCTGGGAATTGTCATGAGAGCATCCTGTGCCCTCCCCTCCACCGCTGTCCAGGAGAGGCAAAGGAAAGGCCAAAGCATGCCTACCTGTAAGGAACATGCTGTTCCGTTCCTTTCTCCAGCACATAGGTGAGCACTGGAAGTGCTTTTTCTATCATGAAGCCCAGCGAGTGGATTGCAGCCAATAGAGATGTCTATGAAGTTGGATGCCTGCATCCTGTTCCAGATCACTCTAGCTCTGAAGCAGACTCCATAAGTACATCCTGAGTAGCAATACACAACCTATAGGCTAGGAGAGCTCTTCAGAAGCCACATGGGGGCGAAAGTATCTATGTGGTTTAATAGAAGGTGAACAATAGCCACCACCGTGTCCTAGAACATCAGTGATTCCCAGACGCAGGATATTGAAAAGTTCCATCTAAATACACTAGAGCAAAAATGGAAGAGATCCACATGCAATAAATCTTTTTAAGAAAGCAAATAAAAAGTGAGATTAGCTTCATATACCATCAGTTACACTGACAAACAACTCATGAATAATATCAGGCCAGACCACAGGAAAATGAGTTGGAGACAGAGGAAGAGAGCACTGTGCACATGACAAAATGATCTCTGGGGACAAAGACAGAGGAGAGGCATTTTTGTTAAAAACAAAACAATAACCAGAGGCAGTGTGAACACTCATTGAAATTCCATAAAGGTACTGGAGGGAAGGAATCTCAGAGGGCAGGTCTGACGTAGAGAGGCGAAGGGTAAGAACTGTCCAATGTGGGCTTTGACTACCACTGTGTCTTATAAACAACAGCAGCATGTTTAAAAGATGTCATGTCGCATTAATAAGGGTGTGACATTAAAATGTGTGAAAAGTGAGAAAATTAGAATCCTAAGGGATGGGGGCCAAGTGAAGTAATGTTTAGTGCCAACAGTGAAGGAAAGGTATTGACTCTATGTTTTTAAACTTAAGAGTATTTATGCCAGTCCACTGTGGTATTAATAACTAAATTAATAGAGATAGCAAGTGGGCTTATGAAATTACAGATGAGAAAGTAAGTACAATTAATCAAGAGAGAAAGATGCAGGCAGGATGCCTTGAGAAATGTAAAGACCATTCAAATATGGTAGAGCATGTCTTTAGTCATAGAATTTGGAAGACTGAGGCAAGGGGATTGCCAGACTGGGCTAGAGAATGTAAACCCTATCTTGACAACAATGGAAAGAATACTATGTAATAAAAATAATAATATATAATGATTGTAGATAATTAAATTTATCAATAGATAATCTAAAAAATGGACAAAGATAGCCTAGAACACTTTGAAGCTATTTACTGGGGTACAGTCAAACCTTAAGACTGTTAAACGGTTAAGCGTGAAATGGTAAAAGATTTTTCTGCTCCAAAGCTGGTATCATAAGATAATAAGTATGAGACAGGATGGGACGCAAACAAAGAAGTAGTATTCAGGATTAAGATGATAGAGCAGAAACAGAGCGATGTCAAATCTGCATAAAATGATAATGGTATGTTAAAATTCATGAGTCAGACCTGATACATCCAGACAGAAAATATAGATAAAACTCACAGTGGACACTTTGCATCATTCTCCCTTTATTCTTTCGGCAAGGAAACAAGCTTGGAGTGAGCATAGAGATAAATTTGAATAATACAATGATCCTACTTGACCCTGGGGATGGCCATATTTAGCACCGACAGCTGTTTAATAGTACTAGGAAAGTTGAGAAATTGGTTACTGAGTATCCAAGTTTTAAAGAATTCAAACAATCACAGAGGATATACTTTCTAACCACACGGCAAGCCAGACTGAAATGAAAACCAAGAAGAAAAGCTAGCCATATGTTTTCTGCAGCACTGTAGTGATTCATGAGAAAATCATAATGGAAATGAGAAGATTTCCTGACCTAGGTGATACGAAAACTATTTTATATCAACAAATGTGAAAAAAAAATCTCAAAAGCAGTTCTGGGACAGAGGTTTAAATCGCGTTAAAATATTAAAAAATATGTAATGAGCTAAACATCTTTTTAAAAGATTAAAATACTCTTGGAAGGAAAATGCAAGAAGAGGCTGAAGAGCCAAATGGGGCTGGAGAGATGGCTAGGAAACTGGGGAGTGGTTAGGAACTTGTACGGCTCCTGCAGAGGACCTGAGTCTGACTCCCATCACCTATCTGGGGTAGTTTCCCGGCAGGGGCAACTGCAGTTCCAGGGAATCCAATGCCCTCTTGTGGCCTCTGTGGGCACCTGCACTCATGTGCACATAGACAGATACACACGCACATATTGTTTTAAAAATAGTGCAAACGTACGAGAGACGCAGCAGAGAGAAAGAGCAAAGTCGGTGTCATTTTCCAAAGTGAATGATTTGGTTATAAAACCAACCAAAACGGCTAAGAACATGCTATTAATTAGTACCAGGAATAAAACGCTGAGTAGCAAGGACGGAAGGAGCTGAAGGGGCTTGAAACCCCCTAGAAGAACAATAGCAACCAGCCAGACCCCCAGAGCCCCCAGGGATGAAACCACCAATCAAAAAGTAGACGTGGAGGGACACATGGCTCCAGCCACTTATGTAGCAGAGGATGGCGTTGTCTGGCATCATTAGGAAGAGAAACCTTTGGTCTTGTGAAGGCTCATTTCCCCAGTGTAGGGGAAGGACAAAGCATTGGGGTGGGAGTGGGTGAGGAACTTCCTCATAGAAACAGGGAGAGGGGGGATGGGAGAGGGGAAAATTGGGAAAGGGCATAACATTTGAAATGTAAACACATAAACCATCCAATAAAAAATAAAACAGAATGAATCAAAAATATTAATTACAGAAAACAAAAGATACATTAAAAAGTAGTCTGTGATAGCTAAAAAAAAAAAATACATTGGATTTAAGATACAACTCTATACAAAAATTCATAAGTACCCAGATGAAAATAGAATTCACCAAAAACAGAGAGATGAGAAATGCTCAAGACTTACCACTATCAATTAAATTCAACCTATAGTCAAAAATTTCCACAAAGGTAAAATCTGTCAGGACCAAACTATTTCCTTAGTAAGTTCTACCAAATTTATTGATAGAAACAAAATAGTTCAGTCTTCTAGAAACCATAACAGAGAATACTTCCCAATTCATTGACGGAGCCAGTAAAGCCCTGATACTGGAATATAAAAGGCTAAGAAAAATTACAAACCTATTTAAATCATGAATATGTATGTAGAGCCCCTAAATAAAACAGTAACAAATTAAATCAAGCAATATGTAAAACTGTCATTTATTATGCCACCATTTAAAAGAGCAGAAAATGTGTTTAATAACTTTAACATCTTCTCCTAATAAAATGCCTAAAAGCAAAGGTAATCTGTCAATCGAACAAGAGCTTCCGAATCTGCACTGTACAAATCACACTCCAGGGCAGATCATTACAAGCCCAGCTTTGATTTTTGGGGCACAAGACAGAGAGCCTTGTGCTGCCACCCTATGTTGCTATAAAGGTTTTCATGATAACAGTTGCAAAAGAATTACAAGGTGATAATTTTCCAAGACAGCATTTCTAGTCACATAGATAATAATAAGCAATCTATTAATAAATTATGAGGATCAATGATACTGTTCAATAAAGTTCTTCTAAGTAGAACATGAAAACTGAATTATGGTTTCTATATAAGCTGTAAAAATAACTAACATTAAGAATGAGGGATAAGGGCTGGGGAGATGGCTCAGTGGTTAAGAGCACTGACTGCTCTTCCAGAGGTCCTGAGTTCAAATCTCAGCAACCCCACGGTGGCTCACAACCATCTGTAATGGGATCTGATGCCCTCTTCTGGTGCGTCTGAAGACAGCTACAGTGTACTAGTACACATAAAATAAATGAACATTAAACAAAGTATGAGAAATAACTTCCAGGCAGTGGTGGTATACACCTTCATCCCAGCACTCAGGAGGCAGAGGCAGGTGGATCTCTGTGAGTTTGAGACCACCTTGGTCTATGGGAGGAATTCCAGGACAGCTAGGGCTACACAGAGCAACCCCACCTCAACAAATAAAAACAAAAATCAAAGGGGGTGGCGAGTGGGGAATCAAATTTTAAGTTTTCAAGCATCTAGAATAAACCTAACTAAGGTCTAACACACCTATAGGGAAAAAATCATAACATTTTGGGGGGGCGGGGACTTGAAAGCAGCCCTAATTAACATAACTGCCCATGGTCATACCCTGAAAGAACTTGGTATCCTTATAGCTTCAGGTATCTTTAAACTGCTGTAGGGAGACCATGTGATTCTAATGAAACTGCGACAATAACTTGTATTTAAGTGTAAATGGAAACATTTGGGAGCTGATGTAGGATGTTCAGGACATTCCAGAGATTAAAAGTCACCACGGCCTCTTGAAGGAGCACACTACGGAAGACGTGCTGTGGGGAAGCAAGGTACACAAAAGGCCGTGGGAAGGCCAGACGGTGCTCAGATACTGTGACGAAACAGACCCCCAGGGTGATGTACAAGTTGTGTTCTGAAATGGTGGGCAGAGGTGGGACACTCAATAAACCACGAGGTTAGCCACATGCAGGACAAAGCACCAAGTCCACTGCACATGCAAAGCTGAAGGCCAGGAGTCGAAAAAATGAGCATAAGGAGAAGCTTTGTGTGTTTGGAAAGACAAGGATTCATTCAGCTGCATAGAAATACCAGTAGCCAGAAGGTTGTTTTTGCATAAAAGTATCCGAATACATTTTTGTCAGTACTTGGTTTTTTTAAAGGTTTGATAGTATGCATTAAAATCTTACTAGTTACAATGAGCATAAAGTACATGTAGAACAAGATGTAACCTGGAAATAGTCAAAGTTTTCTTGGTGTGTAAAGATTAAGCATAATGGCTTTTCATTTTCTTTTTTTTCCTTGAACTTCACACAGTCTGTGAGTTGTTTCTGGGGCAGTCCGAGCCTCTGGGGTTAGCATCCCACTATCAGTGACTGCATATTATGTCTGTTCTTTTGTGACTGGGTTATCTCACTCAGGATGATAACTCTGGATGCAACCATTTTCTTAAAAATTAAGTCATTGTTTCTGATGGCTGAGTAGTACTCCGTTGTGTAAATGTACCACAATTTTTGTATCCATTCATCTACTGAAGGACATCTGGGTTCTTTCCAGCTTCTGGCTATTATAAATAGAGCTGCTATGAACATTGTGGTGCATGTATCTTTGTTGTATATTGGAGTGTCTCTGGGGTATATATGCTCAGAAGTGGAATAGCTGGGTCTTCAGGTAGTACTATGTCCAACTTTCTGAGGAATTGCCAGACTGATTTCCAGAGTGGTTGTACCAGTTTACAACCCCACCAACAGTTGAGAAGTGTTCCTCTTTCTTCACAACCTCGCCAGCATCTGCTGTCTTCTGAGTTTTGGATCTTGGCCAATCTGACTGGTATCAGGGTTGTTTTGATTTGCATTTCCCTGATGGCTAAGGATGTCGATCACTTCCTTAGATGTTTCTCAGCCATTCCATATTCCTCAATTGAGAATGTTTTGTTTAGCTCTGTACCCCATTTTTAATAGGGTTGTTTGATTCTCTGGTGTCTAGCTTTTTGAGTTCCTTGTATACCTTGGATATTAGGCCTTTATCTGATGTGGGGTTGGTAAAGATCTTTTCCCATTCTGTTGGCTGCCGTTTTGTTTTCTTGACAATGTCTTTAGCCTTACAGAAACTTTGCAATCTCATTAAGTCCCATTTGTTAATCTTTGACCTTAGAGGTTGAGCCATTGGTGTTTTGTTCAGAAAATTTTCTCCTGTGCCTATATGTTCTAAGGTTTTCCCTACTTTCTCATCTAATAGTTTCAGTGTATCTGGTTTAATGTGGAAATCTTTGATCCACTTGCACTTGAGCTTTGTACAAGGAGATAAGAAAGGGTCTATTTTCAATCTTCTGCATGCTGAGTGCCAGTTGGACCAGCACCATTTGTTGAATAGGCTGTCCTTTTTCCATTGAATGTTTACAGCTCCTTAAATCATTCTCTTTTAACAATTAAAATTATGAAATTATTTTTAAAGATTTTTTAAAATTACCTTTATTTATTTTGAGTGTGCATTTTAAGATGTGTGTGTGTGTGTGTGTGTGTGTGTGTGTTCATGCTTATGTTTATTTGTGAATGCAGTGCATGTGTGGGAGAATTTGACAGAGTCAAATTCTGTCTTAGTCAGGGTTTCTATTCCTGCACAAACATCATGACCACAAAGCAAGTTGGGGAGGAAACGGTTCATTCAGCTTACACTTCCACATTCCTGTTCACCACCAAAGGCAGTCAGGACTGGAACCCAAGCAGGTCAGGAAGCAGGAGCTGATGCAGAGGCCATGGAGGGATGTTACTGGCTTGCTTCCCCTGGCTTGCTCAGCCTGCTTTCTTATAGAACCCAGGTCTACCAGCCCAGGGGTGGCACCACCCACAATGGGCTGGGCCAGGGATGGCTCCACCCACAATGGGCTGGTCACTCCCTCCTTGATCACTAGTAGAGAAAATGTCTCACAGCTGGATCTCATGGAGGCATTTCCTCAACTGAGGCTCCTTTCTCTGTGAGAACTCCAGTTTGGGTCAAGTTGACACACAAAACCAGTCAGTACAAATTCCATTTTCTTTGAGGCAGTTTCTTTGATTTTCTTCCACTAAGTACACTAAGCTAGTTAATCCTGGAGCTTCAGGGACGTCTTCTGTTTCTACCATTATTTCTCTATAGAAATGCTGGTGCCGTATGCTACCAAATTAATAAATGGAAGCCGTTTTGTCGGAGGGTCTGCAAATCCATTGTCCTTTCCTCACACTTGCATAGCAAGCACATCACCCACAAAATCATCTCCTCAGCCCTCACGTCTTTCATTCTTGAAGGCAGTAGTCTCCCTTGAGGAGGGCATTCCAACATCATGACCTAACCATCTGCCTGAAGCCCCTTCTTCATACCATCACCTTGAAAAGCAGAATTCCAGCCCACCACAGAAGGCTACTCTTCATTTCTGCTGCAGACTCACAGAGCCCACTGTGACTGTGTGGGACAGTCACTGGTCTCAGTAATGTGGCATCTACTATTCGGATTGAACTCAGCTGGGTGGGAAAATCACAAGTTTCCCCCCTCCACTTATTCAGAATAAAACAGATTTCTGTGTAATCAGGTTTCTCCCATTCCCTAGTAAACCAGATCGTGTGATCTGACAAGAAAGAGAAGACTATTTACAAATCAAAGACTGGTGAAGCCCAGAAGGGAGCAAGTAGTAACTGAGACCGGAATATCCTCCACAGAGAAATCCTTGACACCAACCTTTGCTTATTATCTGGGTGTCCTTGGTCTGGGCAAAGTTCCCCCCCCCTTTTTTTTTCTTGCACAGTCATCCTTTTGTTTCTATAGCATCCTTCAATCAGCTCCAACCAATGGCCCTGAAATGAAGGCGCATAGGTGACAGAAAGCTAAGTTCATTAGAAGCCATTAGGGGAGTGTGCTTCTTCCCAAGGCTCCCTGCAAAGCTTAGGCCACCCTGCCCCGTCCCCATCGCTAAAGTGGATGCTGAACAGCATCAATTTAGATAATTATAATTTCTCATAGCAACCCCTTGACATGCACCAGCCACGATTTCATTCCTACTTTGGTCTATAAATCCAAAAGCCTTAAGGCTTGTCCCACCTGCCCCACGAATGCAAATACACTAAGGAAATGAAAAGGCTGGCTGGGCCGGTCCAAGTCTGTTCCCTGCTTCTGTCTGAGCCTGATTTGGTTTCCTGCACACGTGAGATCATTACTGTCCTGCTATGTAATTGAATCGGCTCATGTTAGCATCAAGCCCTCTCAGAATGAATTCACCATTGGGGAATGGACACACAGTAATGTCAGTTAGTTGTAACCATATCTTGTCAGTGACTTTTCCTGTCCACAAACCTAACTTGTTTTTGAGTGGGCTGCCATCTCTACAGCTTGTATTTAACCATCCTTTTCAATCTCTCCCATTTATTGCATCTTAGGTACCAAGAATAAAAGTCCGGTCTTTGGGATGGGTGAGCTAGCATAGGGCGGTTTTTCTCTTTATGATCGTCCCAAAATTTTGATCTCTGTCATCCTTTCATTTGAGGCCTTTTTATATAAAACTGTCATTGACCTTGGAAGTGCCAGCTGTCCTCTTGACATATGAGGCTGGTAATGATGACACAGAACGTTGATAATAACAAATGGTACTTCATATTTCAGCTGAGCTGGTGTTTTATGCTCTGCTTTTAGACTCAATGTATTCAGTATGGAAAGGAAATATTAAAATGTAATCCAACTGGCTGATCTCTCTCATATCCTCCTTATATATAATTTTTTAGCTAACAAGCAAGATATCTGGAACAGAAACCTATATTAAGTCTGCTCACAACTCCAGCTAGTGCTGGAATTCGTGTTAGGCTACTCTTTCAGGAGATTTGATGTTGTTATTTGAAGAGATTAGATCTATCGAGGGTGGGGGAATTAGGCTGCAAAGTAAACACAATAACTTAAATTATTTCATGGTTTTGGATGAAAATCAAGACAACTTGAGATTTGTCAATAGTAACCAACCCAGAGAATGCACAACATAAAAGGAACATGGCTACAGTCACGTTGTCTCTGTACTCTAACGGAAAACGATTTTCCATGTCACTGTCAGTTTTCACTTTTATAAGTACACCTTTCCCTTCTCCTGGGGTCAAAGAGCAAATGCTGGTCAAAGGGAACCATGACCTTTGGGTCTCATTTTGACAGGAAGAACAGAGATTTCTGTTGAGACTGAGCACAGCGCGGTAGACACAGCTAATAACAGGGCGCTATGCATTTCAGAACTACTAGTAGGTTAATTCTGAGATGTGCCTACCACTGAGTTAGATGAGTATTTGAGGCTGTAGCTACTGCCCGTTGATCTAATTTGTCCACTTTATACTACACAATTACACAAAAGCATCCCTTTGGGCTTTCCAAAGACACACAGTTCCAAGCTGTCAATAGATAACAACAAGAAACCGTTTTAAACAGAAAGGTTCACAGTATCTTGGCAAGAAATTGGTTAGCGTAGGAATGTAAAGAGAAATTACCAATGTTTCAGGTTGCTTCGCTATACCTTTCAGATATAGTCCTTTCAAAGGGGTCACTAGCACCCCACTAATAGGTGTAAACTTTTTTTGCCTTAAATTACAATTTTTAAATTATCTTAAACTCATTGGCTTACAACTTTGCAGCTAAGCCCATGTTTGATCTGTTTAATAATCACAGTGGCAATGATGTCACTGTTTGGGGCCTTCTGGGTGAGATTCATGGAACCAAAATGCCCTTCACTGGGGTGCAGCTAGAATCCAACTGAAGCTAAAGTAAAACCCATGCAGCTCCGGCCAGAGTGAAGGGAAGGAGTCATAACTTGAGCTCCCAGGAAATCTTTTCACGTCAACGGCTATCTGGGGATCTGTCCTGTGGGACTGACTGCTGCTGGCTGGAATGTTTCCAGGTTTATACTTTGGGAGTGCTTGGGTCCCACATTTTTCCTTAAAAGACCATCATCTCCCGTGTCTCATCTTGTATCTCTAATTGGAAACAAGACCCAGATCCCAGCACAATGGTACGGCCAGAGACCACATGGTGCTGGGCTGGATATTGCTGGTTATAATCCCACGGAACCTCATACTTCCCAAACCTGTCCATCTGCTAACTATTCTGAGCTGTGTCCTAGACCCAGCCCCAGTTAGATCGCACTGATTCCAAGGCACAAATGCCTGAGTTTACAGAGCACGACTTAAGCAAGCTGGTTCCACGTGGTCCACAGAACAGAAGTGAAGAACAAAGACTGGTTCTGCTGGAACTTTTGACAACCCTTTGGGGTTTAGGATGGATAATGGTGATGGTGATAAAGGTGATGGTGGTGGTAATGGTGATGTTGATTGTGGTGATGTGTTTCCATTCCTGTAAGGTCTCAAAGATAGTTCTCAAATAAAGAATCAGCCTTGCTAACATGCTCATGAGTCTGAAGAAAAAGCTGAGGAGCTGATGGAACACGAGGTGATGAACTAGTGTGTTTTCACTTTATCAAATATTTGAGAATATAGAAACTTGTTCTGGTGACAATAATCTTTAGCTTAATCTGGTGGTGCAGAGTTGGCAGGAGGGTTTGTTTGAGGAATCAGTTCAGACACACTTTTACCAAGCAACCTCACAGGAACCACAGAAAGTGGTGTGGTTTCTTTAACATAGTTTGCATAATCTTTCACTGGGAAGTAATGTATCTGCACACCTATTTCTATAGGAAGAGAATAGTATCTTTGGGATTCTTAAGAGCAATGGTGAAATATGGTTATTCCATATAAATTAATATCTAAGAAGATTTTGTGAAAATTTTAAATAATTAAAATGGCTTTATTGCTGTGAATAAGAACAAATTTGGGAATCAAAGAAGTTCCTGGAAAGAATTAGTCATTGTTTATGGGATTCACACCAGCGCCATGGTATGAATGCAGAGGAGGGGATACAAGAGAACCCCGAAAAGACAGAAGGCAGCATTGTCCACAAAGTCATCAGAGTTTCCTTACTCAAGGAAAGCTACGCTGCACATGGCTGTCTCTCCTTAGGTTGCCACCTGCATCAGACTCACATGTAGCCGCTGATAAAAGCAGGTGTGTGAAGGTCTGACAATTGGTCACTTTCTTCTTGGGTTCCCAGTCAAGCAAGCACAGGCCATAGTCAAGCTGTATTCCAGCTCATCTCCTCTTCTTGTTCAGATTCACTCTCTTCCTTCTTTTCCATGCATATGAATCAGGGGGTGGGGTGGGGGGTCCTCATAAGTAACTCAGCTTCAGAATCTGAGCTAAGAAAATGGGGTGCATTGATGTAGGCCCCAGGAAACTTCAACCTAATGATGGAAAATATGTTTTCCTCACCCTTCTGTGAGTGTGTGTGTGTGTGTGTGTGTGTGTGTGTTAGGGTTTTACTGCTATGAACAGACACCATGACCAAGGCAATTCTTTAATTGATAATACTTAATTGGGGCTGGCTTACAGGTTCAGAGGTTCAGTCTTTTATCACCAAGATGGGAACATGGCAGCATCCAGGCAGGCATGGTGCAGGAGGAGCTGAGAGTTCTACATCTTCACCTGAAGGCGGCTAGGATGAGGGACTTAAAGCCCACACTCACAATGACACACCTAATCCAAGAAGGCCACACCTTCTAACAGTGCCACTCCCTGGACCAAGCATTTATAGACTATCACAGTGTGTGTGTGTGTGTGTGTGTGTGTGTGTGTGTGTGTGTGTGTGTCCAAGTATGGAAAGTACTGTGTACAGTCATGACTTTGGCTATGTCTGCTAAAGTAGAGAATGTTTCTAGATGAGATTAATATTTAAAGTTGCAGGACTGAGAGACTGACTAAGTTGGTGGAGCTCCCTCTCTGGCGTGGAGAGATAGGGCTCATTTAACCAGTCACAGCCTCTGTAAAATCAAAATTTTGATCCTCTGCAAAGGAAATGAGAGACTATCTACCAGCCTGACTGTGAATTGGAACTTTACCTTTCTTTCTGACTTAGAACTCAAAAGAGTTATTCCCAGGTCTCAAACCCATTGCTCTTTGAACAGGTACCATAGTGTGAGTTTCTCAGTCGATTTTTTAATTGGATATTTTCTTTATTTACATTTCAAAAGTTTCCCTTCTGGAAACTTTCCCTCTGATCCCCCTCCCCTTGCTTCTGTGAGGGTGCTCCCCCCTCACCGACTGTACTGGCTGGTTTTGTGTCAACTTGACACAAGCTGGAGTTATCACAGAGAAAGTAGCCTCATTTGAGGAAATGCCTCCATGAGATCCAGCTGGAAGGCATTTTCTCAACTAGTGATCAAGGGGGAGGGCCCAGCCCATTGTGGGTGGTGCCATCCCTGGGCTGGTAGACCTGGGTTCTATAAGAAATCAGGCTGAGCAAGCCAGGGGAAGCAAGTCAGTAAGTAACATCCCTCCATGGCCTCTGCATCAGCTCCTGCTTCATGACCTGCTTGAGTTCCAGTCCTGATTTCCTTTGGTGATGAACAGCAATGTGGAAGTGTAAGCTGAATAAACCCTTTCCTCCCCAACTTGTGTTTTTTTTTTTTTTGTGCAGGAATGGGAAACCCTGACTAAGATACCTACCCACTCCAACCTTACTACCCAGGCATTCCCGTACACTGGGGCATTGAGCCATCACAGGACTGAGGGCCTCTTTCCATATTGATGTCCAACCAGGTCATCCTCTGCTACGTGTGTGGCTGGAGCCATGGGTCCCTTCATGTAAACTCTTTGGTTGGTGATTTAGTCCCTGGGAGCTCTGGGGGTTCTGGTTGGTTGATCTTGTTGTTCTTCCTATGGGGTTGCAAACCCCTTCGGCTCCTTCAGTGATTTCTCTAATTCATCCATTGGGGTCCCTGTGTTTAGTCCAATGGTCAACTGCAAGCCATATGTATCAGTAAGGCTCTGGAAGAGTCTCTCAAGAGACATCCATATCAGGTTCCAGTCAGCAGGCACTTCTTGGTATCAGCAATAGCGTCTGGATTTGGTGTCTGTACATGGGATGGATAGCCAGATGGGACAGTCTCTGTATGACCTTTTTTCCTTCAGTCCCCGCTCCACTCTTTATCCCTGCATTTCCTTTAGACAGGAGCAATTCTGGGTTAAAATTTTGAGAAGGGGTGGTGGCCTCATCCCCCAACTGGCCTAACCTCTGAATATGGTTGTTCATTAAGTCTTTAGACTGGATTTAAACACACTGACTTTCCTGGGGCTTCTGCCTCGAATTCACCCTGTGGAACCTGAGAGCAGAGAGATATAAATCTTTACTGACATGGGAAATTAGTCTCCATATTTTTTAAAGCATATCAAATTTACAGAGAGCTGCCCACCCACCGGGCTCTACTCCTTTGGAAACTCCACACCACAGGACAGGATAACCCCAGAAAAATCTTAGAAGATGGGGATTCTAAAGAAGATGTCACCACCCAGAGATTCTTAATTGTCCCTGCAATCAGCCACAGAAAGCCCACAATCCAGGACCAATCCTGTAAACCCCTCACAGCATCTCTGAATCACCTTCTCTCCTCCATGAGTGCAGAAACCTGGCCAGCTAAGTTTCTCATAAAGGCTGAAAGAAGGCCCTTTTCCAGCACTTCCTGCCACTGTTCTGTGGCCACCTGCAGGTCACCCCCTTTCTACCGATAAGTCTTCCCAATCGAGGAAGGCCTGTCCCCAGCAATACTGAGAACAACTGTACAGTGGGTACAATCCCTCTGTATTTTCAGTTTCTCACTTAAAAATAAATCAGCCCCCTTCCCATAGGGTCAGCGCCTCAGTTGCTCCAAAGGCTAATTTATAACACTTTCTCCAGAGATATTGAAGCCATGGCACTAAAGCTACATGGCTTTTTCCTGTCATAGAAAATAAAATTCCTATACGGTTTTATGAAACCCCAAGCGAGGAAAACAGAAATAAATACGTGGGTTTGATCCTTCTGTATTGGCTCATCCAGAAACGTAAGGCCAGAATGCATAAGTAATGGCAAGCTGGCGGTCACAGAAATGGATAGAGATGACATCATAGATCAACAGAGAGAAGAGGGAAAAAGGAGAGGAGGGAGGGAGGGAGGGAGGGAGGGAGGGAGAGAGAGAGAGAGAGAGAGAGAGAGAGAGAGAGAGAGAGAGAGAGAAGCTTTTCCCTTAGGAAGTCCCATTACATCCCGTTTGCCTCACAGAGGCACCAGAGCAGGGTACAGTGCCCCTAGAAGAGGGAGGTTGTAGCAGAAAGAAAGACAGGAAGTGATGGGGAAGTGTAGAGCAAAAACCTTCTCACTTCAGCAAGTCCATGAAACAGATGGAGAAGGGATTTATAAAGAGAATTTCTCAATGTAAAATTTTTATTTAGATTCTTTGTTCCTGTGACTCCTAAGTCCGCACGTGGCTGTTGTTGCCATCGACTGAGAACGGAATAATCAGCTCGTGTCTTGAAGTCCTCATTATGTTTGTGGTGTTGATGAGGACACCAAACAGCAGATCGTTTTTATGGTATGATTTTGTTTGTTTGTCTGCAAGGCATTTTTCTAACTGTATAAGGAAATGCAGCCTCCCTTGCATTTGTTTACATGTTAGGGCGTGTGCCCTCGCTATTTCAGTGCCCAACTTAGAACTGGAGAGAGAGGAAATGTCTGTGGATTATTTGTTTTCTGGTTTGTGTTTATCTGTCTTAAGCTTCGCCGACTCCCTTGGGATTCCATCATGGTTTGAATGTGAAATGTCTCCACAGGTTTGCATGGGAACATTTGGTCTCCAGCTGGCGGCACTGTTTTGGGAGAATGTGCATCTTTGGGAGGTGAAGATTAGCTCGAGGAAGTGGGTTGGGGAAAGGTGTGGTTTATTACGGACTATAGCCTGAAGCAGAAACCTAAGGGTTCTTTGGAAAGTCGGTTGTGATGGACGGTGTTTTGCTAAGGCAGACACGTGAAGGAGTGTTTCTCTGAAGTGGACGCAGGTGGAAGTATGTTCTGCTAAAGCGAGCACATGAAAGGACACAGTATGAAGGGTTCTTTCCTAACATCGCACATGATGTGGTTACATGGCGGAGTTGAGCTGCATTTGACGGGACTCCATAGAGAAGAATGAACCAAAAAGAACCTTCTGGTGGTGTGCTGCAGTTTCTTGCCACTTCAGCAGACTCCAGCCGGTTGGCAGAGTGATGCCAGCTGAGACAGACTCAGATGTGGAGGCAAAACCTGTGGAGGACACGGGATACTTGGAGGGTGTGTAAATAGTACTCTCCGGATGGTGACCGAGGCTAAGCTTGGCTTGCTCACAGAGCAGCACCTGTTGGTCTCATGTGTTCACCGATCTTCACCTCCCTGAGACAGGCACAGTGGAGAAATTTTCCAGGCATTCCCTCATCCCTACTGCTGTCTTGTGTCAAGGCTGAGGCCTGGCTGTCTCTGCTAGTTAGCACCAACACTGCTGACTTGTGTTTGCTATCCTGACTCTACAGAACCAGACTGTTGGTATATCCATAAAGTGTTCGAGAGTGGATCAAGCTGCCGCTGTTGACTGAATTGTGTGAACTGAGTTATGGATTTCCTGACAATGCAGATGGGAGTTGCCCCCGCAAAGGCCCTCTCTAAACAGGTCCATTTTCTCCATATCCTTTCTTTCCCACTACCTCTAGTGGGTGGTGGGCTATAAGGGAGGTTAAAGTATTTAAGAACCATCATTAAAAAGAGATTTTGAAAAATTTAAGTTACAATAGCCAGCTTGGGGGATCTATTCTTTCTCATTTTTGGTGTTCTGAATGAATGTACCAGGTAGTATTTCATAGGACATTTGTATGCAGAGTTGTTCCTGTTCATCCTCTCCTCTCATCTCCTCCCTGTCTTCTTCTTCTTTCCCCTTGAAATCTTTCTTCTGCTCCCATGTCACACATATTCTATCCCCATAAATCTCCCCACCCTGAATAGTTCTCTTTCTAGCTCAATGATATAGACTCCTCCCACATGGCTGAAGTCCAGCTGTCACGACTCCTCCTTTAAAACTCAATTATGATGCACCCATCTCCTCCTAGGATGCTTCTGTTAGCTGTTTGGCCCAGTGATGAAGCAAGGAACTAAATGGAGCCTTCAGATAGAACTGTCAGGTTGGTACAGCCCAGCAGTAGTAATCTGCTAAAGGGCTATTCTGTTATGCCTGTCTTTGATGGCCCCAACTGGAGAATGAAACTTAGCTATTGCTCAGAAAAGTCTAGTCAGTGGGTTAGATATCCCTATATATTTTGGGAGTCTCTAACCTGCTGGTTGCTCAGGTTCAATTCAAGGGCCAATCATTCGCACTGTGGATACAAACATCGTGATCAGAAAGAAGACAGAGACAACACTAGGAGGAGACTTGTAATCTAGAGACACCTCACAGACAGGACAGTGAGTGACCTTAATTGGGTTATCCTTAAACACCCCTGTCCTCTGGTTGTTCTGGGAAAGGGTATGGCTGAATCAAGAAGCAGAAATCACAATAGTGAAGCTGGAGTTTACTGAGGCTGACGGGTGGAGGGAAGGAAGCCGTGGATGTCCACGCAGGAGCCCTTTTCAGCAGTTCTATGTAGGGCCAGCCTAGAATCAATCCTTTCTGTGGGACTTCAAGACCATCTGGATGGGCTATCCCACCTCCGTCCCAGCTCTTGGAAAAGAGTGGCAAAGCTGATTCACAGTTGTGAATCTGAGGCTAGCCTGGATCCTATCGGCAGTTCAGGGCCAGCTTGTGTATATGTGTTTAGAAGAAAAAAGATAAAACAAATCAAGCTGATAGCAATCTCTTCTGCTGAGAATTCCCACTTGTTAAAATACAAGGTGTCAAATGGCGAGGACCAAGAGCCGACACAGCAACTATTGGCCAAACAAGAGCAACATTAGAGATTCCTTGGGTTTAAGCAGAAAAGTATGAATCCACAGCAGCCTTTTCTGTTGAAATAGTCCTCTAGTATTTTATTAGTAAAGATGTAGAAATAAATATTTTAAAGTTATTTTTGTTTTCAGGGGGCGTGTTATACATATTTGAAGAACTTTATAACGTATACAGTCACTGCCCCTTTTTTTCAAACATGTAATTTTAATTATGTGTAATCACATGTGGCTGTATGTGGATATGTACACGTGAGTGCAGGTACGCCACCAATGTGGGGGCTGCGAATCAGACTCTTGTGAGAACAATATGTTTCTTAACCATTGAGCCATCTCTTCAGTGCCCGTAGTCACCTCTCTCTCCCTCCCCACATCTATCTATCAGTCCACCATCAGTCAATCTATCTATGTATGTTTAGATTTTTGACTCAGGGTTTCTCCGTGTTGCCCTGGCAATCCTGTAACTCACTCTGTTGACCAGGCTGCCCTTGAACTCATAGAGATCTGCCAGCATCTGCTTCCTGAATGCTGGGACTAAAGGCATGTGCCACCATGGCCCAGCTGTCACTTCTTTCTTGAGGTTCCATGATATTTCCCATTGACTTTGCACTCATTATGTTATGGAGTAGAAACGTATTTATCTTTTAACAACGTTCCTTTGGCCCCATTGCTAGAGTACAAGCCTGCTATTCCTCCTGTAAAACATGCAGATTGTTGCTCACAGTGCTGACAGTGTAAGGACTCCAGCTCCTCAGTATGCCCTCAGACACCCCACACTAAGGGAACTGTTTGCTTAGCAAGAGCCGGGTAGGCTGTCTCCCAGACTGTGATGTAAGCATCTTGTTACCACAGTTACATAGTCAAATATTATAGAAATGGATACAATGCAGATGCAGGATGAGCCACTTTGGAAAAAAAGATGAAATGGTTGAAAATGACTATTAAAACAAAGCTACTAAAAAGTGCTGGAGTTAGTAAAAATGATAGTACAAGAAAGATAGAAAGAAGGAAGGAAAGAAAGGAAGGAAGAGAGGGAGAGAGAGGAAGGGAGAAAGGGAGGGAGGGAGAGAGATATTGAGAGAGAGAGAGAGATAGCGAGAGAGAGAGAGAGAGAGAGCGAGAGAGAGAGAGAAAGAGAGAGAGAGAGAGAGAGAGAGAGAGAGAGGTGAGTACACAAACCAGACAGCAATCCACATGCAGCAAGGGCAAACACCACGAGAGCCTGCTCCACTTGAAACAACTTGAAACTAACTGAGTGTGATTTACACTCGGGTGGAGGGCCCATACTTTAGGAACTCTACGTGAAAGTGTAGGTAAATTTGTTTGTGCTAAATAGGAAAATTTAAGAATAGCATTGTGTATCATGCTTAGTCTCTGAGTTCTAGTTTATCAAAATAGAGTCTAGAGTGTGGTTACTAATTGACAAGTCCCTGTGTGTTCGGAAACAAGCAAATGATCCCAGATCCAGAGATCGGAGGTTAAGAACTGTGGTGGTTTGGATGAGAATGGCCCTCATTGGCTGCTGTATTTGAGTCCTGGGTTCTCAGTTCGTTTACTGTTTAGGAAGCTGTAGGAGTTGTGTCTCTGTTGGAGGAGGTGTGTCTCTGTTGGAGGAGGTTTATCTCTGTTGGAGGAGGTGTGTCTTCCTTAGAGGAGGTGTGGCTTCCATGGGGAGGTGTGGCTTCCATGGGGGAGGTGTGGCTTCCTTGGAGGAGGTGTGGCTTCCATGGGGGAGGTGTGGCTTCCTTAGAGGAGGTGTGGCTTCCATGGGGAGGTGTGGCTTCCTTGGAGGAGGTGTGGCTTCCATGGGGGAGGTATGGCTTCCATGGGGGAGGTGTGGCTTCCATGGGGGAGGTGTGGCTTCCTTGGAGGAGGTGTGTCAGTGGGGTAGGTTTTGAGGTGTCAAAGGTTCATATCAGATCCAGTTTCATGCTCTGCCTCCATCTTGTGACTCAGATGAGGCTCCCAGCTACTGCCTCAGCCCTTGCCTGCTGTCATTCTCCCCACCATGATGGTGACAGACAGATTCGCCCTCTGAAACTGTAAGCAAGCTCCCAATTGAATTGGGTCTAGAAATTTGTAATTCGGTCTAACTTATGTGGCAAGCCCTTTAACTACTGAGGCATTTTCCTAACCCTAGAAAAATATTTTCAATAAATTTTCCGTTCTTTTTATAACTCCTCCATTGGGGACCCCACTCTCAGTTCAATGGTTGAGAGCATATGACTGTATTTCTCAGGCTCTAGTAGAGCCTCTCAGGAGAGAGCTATATCAGGGACCTGTCAGCATGTACTTCTTATCATGAGCAGTATTGTCTGGATTTGGTGACCCTATATGGGATGAATGCCCAGGTGGGGCAGTCTCTAGATGACCTTTCCTTCAGTCTCTGCTTCACACTTTGTCTCTGTATTTTCTCCTGAGAATATTTTGTTTCCTCTTCTAAGAAGGACTGAAACATTCACTCTTTGGTCTTCCAACTTCTTGAGCTTCATGTGGTCTGTGGATTGTATCTTGAGTATTCTGAGCTTTTGGGTTAATATCCACTTATCAGTGAGTGCATACCATGTGTGTTATTTTGTAACTGAGTTTTCTCACTCAGGATCATATTTTCTAGTTCTATCCATTTGCCTAAGAATTTCATAAAGTCATTGTTTTTAATAGCTGAGTAGTACTCCATCGTGTAGATGTACCACCTTTTCTGCATCCATTCTTCTGTTGAAGGACATCTGGGTTCTGGGTTCTTTCCAGCTTCTGGGAATTATAAATAAGGCTGCTATGAACATAGTGGAGCATGTGTCCTTGTTATATGTTGGAACATCTTTTGGGTATATGCCCAGAAGTGGTATAGCTAGGTCCTCAGGTAGAACTATGTTCAATTTTCTGAGGAACGATCAGACTGATTTCCAGAGTGGTTATATCAGCTTGCAATCCCACCAACAATGGAAGAGTGTTTCTCCTTCTCTACATTCTCTCCAGCATCTGCTGTCACCTGAGTTTTTGATCTTAGCCATTCTGACTGTGTAATGTTGAATCTCAGGGTTGCTTTCATTTGCATTTCCCTGATGACTAAGGATGTTGAACATATCTTTAGGTGTTTCTCGGCCATTCAATATTCGTCAGTTGAGAATGCTTTGTTTAGCTATGGACCCATTTTTTGGGGGGGGTATTTGATTCTCTGGAGTCTAACTTCTTGAGTTCTTTGTATATATTGGATATTAGCCTTCTGTCAAATGTAGGATTGGTAAGGATCTTTTCCCATTCTGTTGGTTGCCATTTTGTCCTATTGACAATGTCCTTTGCCTTAGAGAAGCTTTGCAATTTTATGAGGTCCCATTTGTTGATTCTTGATCTTAGAGCATAAGCCATTGGTGTTCTGTTCAGAAAAATTTCCTCTGTGCCTATGTGTTCTAAGCTCTTCCCCACTTTCTCTTCTATTAGTTTCAGTGTACCTGGTTTTATGTGGAGGTCTTTGAGCCACTTGGATTTGAGCTTTGTACAAGGAGATATGAATGGGTTGATTTGCATTCTTCTGCATGCTGACTTCCAGTTGAACCAGCACCATTTGTTGAAGATGCTGTCCTTTTTCTATTGAATGTTTTTAGCTCCTTTGTCAAAGATCAAGTGACCATAGGTGTGTAGGTTCATTTCTGGGTCTTCAGCTCTGTTCCATTGATCTACCTGCCTGTCTCTGTACCAATACCATGTGGTTTTTATCATGATTAATCTGTAATACAGCCTGAGGTCAGGGGTGGTGATTCCTACAGAAGGTCTTTTGTTGTTCAGAATAGTTTTTGCTTATTCCAATAACTATTATAATAGTTTTTTGTTATTCCAAATGAATTTACAAATTGCTCTTTCCAACTCTATGAAGAACTGAGTTGGAATTTAGATGGGGATTGCATTGAATCTGCAGATTGCTTTTGGCAAGACAGCCATTTTTACTCTATTAATCCTGCCCACCCACCAGCATGAAAGATCTTTCCATCCTCTGAGATCTTCTTCAATTTCTTTCTTCTGAGACTTGAAGTTCTTGTCATACAGATCTTTCACTTGTTTAGTTAAAGTCACACCAAGGCGTTTTATATTTGTGACTATTGTGAAGGGTGTCATTTCTCTAATTTCTTTCTCAGTCAGTTTATCTTTGAGTAGAGGAAGGCTACTGATTTGTTTGAGATAATTTTATGTCCAGCCACTTTGCTGAAGTTGTTTATCAGATGTAGGAGTTCTCTGGTGGAATTTTTGGGGTCACTTAAGTTGAAGAGGTTTTTAACCCCATAGAAAGAACAGCAATATCAACCAAACAGATCCCCACCCAGAGCTCCCAGAGACTAAACCACCAACTAAAGAGTCCACATGGAGGGACTCATGGCTCCAGCCACATATGTAGCAGAGGATGGCCTTATTGAACATCAATGAGAGGAGACGCCCTTGGCTCTGTGAAGGTCAATGCCACCCCCACCCCACCCCTGTGTAGGGAAATGACAGGATGAGGAGGTGGAAGGGAGTGGGAGGGTGTGGGGGAGCACTCTCATAGAGGCAGGGGAGGGAAGATGGGGTAGGGGGATTTCAGAGGGAAAACCAGGAAAGGGGATAATATTTGAAATGTAAATAAAAAATATCTAATAAAAATTTTTCTGTCAAGTAAAGCTCTATGCACTCACAGATTTTATAGGATAATTTTAAATCTTTGAGAGAACTGGAAAGACACGTTAACGGCGATTCCCTTAAGCACGGGGAGATGTAGCGATGTCATTCATGTCCCCAATGGCTCTGTCCTCCTTATTGCTGGCAAGCTCTTGCTCAAAGCCTTTCCTCCTACAGAACTGGAACTATGGGACTCCCGACAGTAGTGCATGTTCAAGGAGCTGGTTTGGACTGGAATCACGTGTCCTCTTCCTCTACAGGACCCTCACAGCAGCCCCCTTTCTACCTGCTCTGCTATGCTATTCTACTATACTACAAAGCAAATGCTTACACTTTTCATGTGGATTACAAAGAAGTATGTGTTTACAGTTCTTATCAAACCATGAAGCCAAAGCAATTTACGAATTAAACACCAACAGAAAGGCAAAACCATTAAAATTCAAATGAACACCATTAATTTAATGAAACACATGATACTGTTTTACAAGGACTCTGTTGCCTCCGACATTGGGCTTATACATCACAATGCAGCCTCCAGTCAGGGTCTGTATGTCATCCATTTGTATAGTGTGACTTTGAGAAGACCACTACAAAAACAACAATAAAATAGTTCCTTCACTTAAGCAGGATTCTTCTCCTTCTTTAAAAAAACAGCTTTCTGTTATAATCAATGGGGTGAATAATGATCCTGGAAAAATTCCATGAAGCTCCAACTGTGTAAATTGTTTTAAGTTTAATATCACAGCCTTTTAAAAGTATGACTGGGGTTATTTAGTTCAACTATGAAAGCAACGAGTATGTCATGTTCACTGTTAATTGGTTACTCGTACACTGAGTCCAGGTGATACAGTGACTCAGAGAACAAGCATAGTAGGTGGTATAGTAGGTGGCATAGTAGGCTCCTTTCTGCATTCTTAATTCCGTATGACGGAGCCATCAGAGTTTTTGTTGTGACTAGTTCCCGCACCACATTTCTCTCAAGACACTGAAAATGCCACAATGTCACTTGATACAAACAATGTCATACATCTAAACATAGTCTCGGGTTTTAGGATTGCAAGACATTAATTAATTTATTAGGTCATAGTTTTAATAGCCTAAAATGTTAAAATTATATTTTACATTTCAGATAAAAAACCATAAAGTTAAAAGTTTTTGGCTTGGATAGGGACACTGTAGAACATACCCAGGTCTGTCTAGAAACTTGCTGATTCATTTTTAAAAAAATTAGGATCTCACGAAGCGAAGGAGATGAATGAAATTTTAAAAAGATTTAGGGTACTCAAAAACTCTCTAGAACAAAGTATAAATGTCCAATCATTTTAGTTAAACAAGCAAATGAAACGTCCAAACATCAAAAGTCAGGGTGCTGGAGAGATGGCTCGGTGGTTAAGAGCACTGGCTGCTCTTCCAGAGGACTTGGTTTGATTCTCAGCACCCATGCTGTTAGTCATGTCTGTAGCTCCAGTTTCTAGCGCCCTCTTCTGGCCTCCAACGGCACACAGCTGGTGTCAGGCAAAGCCCCTGAGCCAGGCATGCTTTCTCTGCAGGCACCTTCCTACATCACTCCGCCTCGACCCCCTTAAATAGTTCAAGGCACACGGCAGAGATGGAATATAAATGCCACAGAGGAAGTATTGCTGACTTGGAAGGAGCTTGAAAAGCCTCCAGGGAAAAGTTTTTACAACTTCTAAACTACAAATTAGGAGGCAAATGTTTACATCTCTAGCAATAATTTCTACTGCCTTAAAGGCAAGAGCATATTAATACTGTTTATTGAGTTTTACAGTCAAACTTAGGTCTTTCTGACCCTAGAGGCCAAACTGTGAAGTCTCTTGATATGTTCCTTAGCTCAGTCAGGTTACATACGTAAACAGCCTGTTTAGGAAATGAATTCGCACAATGGACATTGTGTTGGGGGTGGCCAGCCGTCCTGGAACGTTCCTAGTCCCCTTGCAGAAGGGGATGGCCTTAGAAACGCCAGCATGCCCACTTGGGCAGGAAGTATGCTTTTCCCTCCACCCTGTGGCTGAAGCCATGTGAGTGGAATGTGATCTCTGAGCTCGTCCCTGTCTTTTTCTCCACTTCCCCATTGATGACTGGGATCAGAAGTGGGTGTCTGTACGCTTTTTATATAAAAAACCCAGACAAAGCATTTCGGCTTTGTTACCCCGTTGTATTAGTTATTACCACAGGATGGTAGCATCATTATGTACTCATACAACACACACACAAACATACTACCATCACTCAAACATACAACCATCACTCAAATATACAGAGCCATCACACACACATATGCACACATAGCTCCCCTCTCACACACACATACACACACATACACAACACAGAGCCATCACACACATGCACACACTCAGAGCTATCACACACACAGAGCCATCATGCACACACACACACACACACACACACACACACACAGAGAGAGAGAGAGAGAGATAGAGAGATAGAGACAGAGAGAGACAGAGCCATCACACACGTTGTTTAAAAGTATATTCCACGGGTGATTCTATATCCAGTCGACTTGACAATGAAGCTTAACCATTTTTGTTACCTCCACTGTTGGGAATTCACCAGTGAATTTTACAGATGGTCTCTGGCACCAGGGAAAGGGGTGTGTTGGGTCCGGACAGCTCTCCTTGGTTTGTTGTGCAGCGCGCCGTTGCCTTGCCTGTACTGGCTCTCATGGTAACGCCCACCTTACTGTACTGCAGCATGGAGATTCAGCTAGAGGACAACACTGGGAACAATGACACCACCTTGATGAATCTCAAGAAGGAACTGATGACTCCTTGTTCAAACCACCTCTGAGCCAAGACGTGGGGTAAGGAAAATGCCTTACACACGCTAATGAGAGGGGGAAAGTGACGTAGAGTAAAATGGCCTAGAAAAACTAAACACATGGCCCATCTCTTCAGGGATGTCTGCCCTGCCTAAGTGAGTGAACTTGCTTTTGTTTTTAGTGGATCTGCTTGTGTGTTACATCTGTCTCCCTGCTCTCTGAGTGTCTGTGTCTCCATGCTCCTCAATGAAATAATAACTGTCTCCTTTGAGTGTCTGTGTCTTCATGCTCCTCAATGAAATAATGAGAATGAAGAAAGTCCCACACCACTGCCATTCCAGTACCAGCATAGACCACACATTAGCAATTGAACATGACTGTGCTTCTGTAAAACTACAGGAATAGTCATCAGGCCGACTCTTGCCCACAGACTATGATGGCTGAACTTTATCCTGGGGGGTGATGGGGTCATGGGTTTGAAGGACTCTAAGTCTTTGTGCAAGAAAGAGACTCTAGGAAACGGTGAATCTTCTTTAATCTGGTACTTGTGGACTCACACCAGAAAGAGATGCCCGTTTCACTGAGTTAATCCTTGGTTTTAAAAACAGCATTATTGGTTGCGGTATAGAGCATCACTCCAACACACACACATACACACGCACACACACACACACACAAACACACCTATACACACTCACATACACATATACTCACACACACATTCACAAATTCACTCACATGCACTCACACACACTCTCTCTCACACATACTCACACATATATACTCACACACATGAACATTTACTCACACACATACATACACACTAACACACATATTTACTCACACACACACTCATACACTCATGTACACATATACTCGTACACACAATTCATACATTCACTCACACATACACTCACACAGTCATATACACATATGTACTAATACACAATTCACTTACAACATACACACTAACACACACAATTCACTCACATGTACTCACATACACACACTCTCTCACACACATATATATATACTCACACACATGTACATTCATTCATATACACACATACACTCACACACATATTCACTCATACATGCACTCTCACACACACTCAAATACACATACACACACAATTCATTCATACATTCACTCATGCACACACACTCATACACTCATATACACATACACACTAACATACACAATTCGCTCACACACTTACACACACACACACACACACACACACACACACAGTGAATGAGGAGGTGATACATCAGAACTGAACTAACATGTATGGTGTTGTCTTAGGGGCAGATAGGTGGATGGTGGGCACCGAGGAGATGTCTAATGCAGGAATAATGGAGACATGATAGAGCAAAATCATAATCTGAAACAGCTCAGAAAGCTGACGTGTGACTGAGTCTGTAGCTCTTGCTGTGAAAGGACCAGGGGGGAAGGGAGACAGGAAAGAGCCAGGATCCCAATTGCTTCCAATTGCTTGGTGGCTGCGTTCAGTAAGACTTTGCAAGAAAGTGATGAGTTCAGGCAAAGACTGTCTGATTAGGCAAAGAAGGGGAAAGACATTGGAAAGAGCCCAGAGAGGCGGGGCTTGCCAGAGCTGCAGAATGCATCTGGACCCAGAGCAAAAGGGAAAGAAAAAGATTGAAACAGCTCTGAGTGCTCAGGAAGGCTTCCAGGCAAATGAAGTGACTCAGTCCTACAGCAGAGAAACATGTGGGGGCACGGCCCTCTCGATGGCTGGTAGCCTTCCTCAATTTCAAACTGAGGAGGACTGTCCTCTGGGACAGAAAGTGATGAAACCGCTGGATCATAGAGCCGTGTCTAGGAAAAAAGTTGGTCTTGTATTTCCATTGACCAGGCTGCAAGCAAACAGATCCAATTCCACTAAGTTTCCGGGGGCTCTGCGTTGCCAAGAAGAAATGTCATCTCGCCCCATGAAAACATATACATCTGCCATGGCCCTATGGATTTGTCCCATGGCCGGAGACTTTGCACAGTGAGGTTTGAGAAGGGCCACCACTGCATCCCATTTACACATCAGCTGCCATTACACGGCACTGCCATGCCAACACAGGAGCCACAGTTAATCTTTCCATTGTGACCGCAGAACGGAAAAGTCACACACACACACACAGACAGACAAAACAAACTGCTGTCAACCCTTAAGCGATATGTAACATAAACAAGACATTTTCCTTTCTTGTTGTGAACCACTGAGACTCGGGGATTGCTTATGTAGCAAATAGCAGTAGCTGACTGTAGGAAACTATCCCTCTGATCCCACATCCATGACTGAAGACTCTTAAAACAACAAACAAACAAACAGGTCTTTATCAATAAGAAGAGGTTTGTTGGAACTGGACAGAGCCCAAAGATTCCAGTGTCCGTTGAAAATCCCAGAAGGCTTTCTGGAAGAGAGGACCAGATGTAAACAGGAGGTCCTCCTGAAAGCCAGCACAGGATGTAAGGAAGGAACTCCCACAATCTCCCCCAGTACCAGGTTTGCCAATGCCGTCCTGGTGGAATTTCATTATGTTGTGGTCCTGTGTCTGGTGTGTACTTCCTGCTTTCTCATTATACAATGAACTCTCACTGTGGCCATCCTGTCTCTGACCAATTGTTCCATCTTTTCAGTCTACATCTCCCCCCAACCCCCCAAAAAAGAGGGGCCTGGAGACCTGATGCACAATGTGATATGTCCCCAAGCTATGGTGGTTTGAGCTTGTTGAAGAAAGTGATTGAGGATTGCATTTGATTCTATAAAGCAGCACCTTGGGGGTTGAGTGACCCTTTCACAAGGGTCACCTAAGGCCATTGGAATTATCAGATATTTACATTAGGACTCATAACACTAGCAAAATTACAGCTATGGAATACCAAGAAAACTAATCTTATGTTTGGGGGTCATCACAACACGAGGAGCTCTTTTAAGGGGTCACGGCGTTGGGACGGTTGGGAACCACTGCTGTCTCATGTGTGGGGAAAAGGGGCGAAACAATCCCTAAGCAGTCAACGGCTTACACACCTCCACCTCCTTTAAGCATCAGTGACTCCTTGAGGTTAAGCAAATGCCTGGAAATGTTACATTTGCCATTTCCGGGCTGGGGCTTTAAGGGGATGTGGGTCTCCTTCACCATGCTGCTGCCTAGACTAGATGGTTTAGAGACGTAGAGATTGTTGGGACAAAGGTAGGAACTTGATCAGGAACCACACGTAGGGTTTATTCATGAGTAAGAAAACGCATGACAACTTCTATTGTATTTAAATCGCTTTTTATTTTAGCATATGGGGAGGGGGCTATGATGACACAAGGTTTTACTCTGTGGCTCAGACTGGCTTGAAACTGACTAGTCCAGGCTGGCATTAAATTTACAACCTTTCAGGCTTAGATTCCTGAGTGCAAGGGTTAAAGTAAGTACCCCTCCCCCACCCCCATCACCACACACCCACTCATTTTCCATTTCCAAAGTTTATTTTTGCAATATCTGGTGTTACCCAAACTAATGCAAAAAAAAATATAAGCACAAACATATGTATATATACAGCCACGCTAAGCTTCTATATTGCTGAGAGGGCCGAACGAGCTAATGCATCGTGCAATCTAGGCACATAAATGTTCAACAAATGCGCTGCCGTTCAGTTTCTCAAGGCGACGGCTCACCACCACTGTCTTTTCTGCAGCTCCTCCTCGCTTTCATGCCAAGCACATGTTTGGAGAGGTTTTTCTTCATTTTCTCCTCTTTACGGGGATCTTAGCTCCTCCAACAAGAATGTTCTAAAAGCTTGTGAAATTGACTGTGGCTATTTTGCCTTTGGAGTTCATCCAGAGCACAGTCTGGTATCCTCCAGCCTCCTCCTTATACACACATATTTGTTTAGGCGCGTTTCTTTTTGCCTCTTCCTTCAGGCTCTCCCCGGCCCCACTCTCGGTTTTCAGGTTCGCCTCCATCTTTTCATACCCGACATGCATTGCGCGTCCTGCATGCACTGGTTCCCCCCTCTGCCTCTGACTACCTCTTCCCTGGCTCTGACCAATGCTGTAGTCTCCCTCCCTAAATCCACCCTCAGTCTCTGGGGGGGAAAGGGGAATTCCGGATTTCAGTTGACTGAATTCTAGCTCTTTCTACCGTCAGGCAAAGAATGTTACATTCAAGGACACTGTGCAGCGGCATGAATCGTGCCACTTTTCAGGAGATTGGGACACATGCTAAAAACCCAATGCCACTCCTGCACACAGGAATAACCATCTTCCATTAAGACGCTCGCTGGGAATCCATCGAGATATCAAGAGACCGATCAGCCTCTCAGACCAATCGAAACTGTCACATGACAGGGCAGAGGCTTTGGTTTGCTCGGTTTAGCTTCTAAAGAAAGAAGAGCCTGCACGCAAGCAATCTGTTGAATAAGTCACTGGTGCCAGGCGCCCGTTTTATCCTCCTCATCACCAAGTTCTACCACCGGCCCTTTAAGTATCCATTTCATTTAGTTCTCACTCATTAACACATCTCTAGGTTTGCAACCTTCAGGTGGAGGACCAACTCTGGCCACTGGTGAGATACAGTGACAGGCTGAAGTCAACCGACTTGAGACCCAAGTGCCAGCAGGTGGCAGCCTCTTTGATTGTACAAAGCCAACATCTTGTGCAAGTTCAGAAACATTTGCTGTGAAGTTCACTCAGGCCCTCCACTAACTCTCAGAGGCATCTCGGGATCACTTAGATCTAACCTCACGGCTCTTTAAAGTGACTGGAGACTCTTACCCATTGCTACTGAGAACCAGTTCTGTGACGCAGTTAGCAAAGCAAGACTTACAGTGAATCTGGCCTTAGAGAAGAAACACCCCACTCAGTGCGGGTACTTACTGATGTTTACTGGTCCAATATCTGGTATATTTTAATGAGTCATATGTGGAATAGCTCATGACTTTCTAAACGAAAATGTTATTTTGTGCATACGACCTCCAATGAATTTGGCTGATGGGCTATTTGTCATAGCACCAGCTCCTGGCCAAACATAAGAGTGTGAGTTGAGGTCTCTGTTAGGAAATAAGGATCCTCCTATTTTGCTCAAACTGGAGGCTCCAGTGACAGACAGCAAAGGAAGAGATCACAATCCCTGTAGGGGAGAAAGTCACAAAATCAAGGGTTCTGAGTTATTCTAGACATATTCTAATTTCATGATGTTTCTGTCCATCTAATCCAGTAGCTCTCAAAATACATTCCTTAGATCAACCGGATTATTCAGGAATTCATTAGAAATTGACAGAAATCTATTGTTTCATATGCCTGAAGTTGTAAACGTTTAGTAACAATTTTAGCCATTCTAATTAACAATTCCCTTTTATCATCTAGAGTTTACTTGGGTTTGTATTATCTGATAGCCCCCAAGAGTAATCATTTGGCAAAGTTAGTATTTTTCCTTACACTTGGATATCCCCCCTCCATTTATTAGTTATGCAGATGATGTAAGAATTACATTTCCAGGCCATAAGCACTGTGTTAATGATCAGACTGGCCAACTTTGAACAGGCTCCTTGAAAAGGAAGGTGCTGATCTGTTTGGATATGTACAAAGTTTGCCATTTACAAAGAACTGGTTTTACTACACAACCGTGGTGGTTTGATTTTGCTTGGATTCCTGCTATGACTATCATGACAGAGAGTCTTCCCAGCCACTCGTTCATAAGAATCCTATGGAAAGTTCCACCAGTTCATCTCAGGATGGTTCTGCCTTACCCCGACCCTACTAAGCGGTGTGTGTGCATTAATCCATATGATCATATAGAACTAATATATTATTTGTAGTATAACATTGAGATCCAAATATGTTTGTTCTTTGTCATGTCTCTTGCTCTTCAGAACTACCCACCCCCTCTCCCATGCTGCCTTAGTGAGAGTTTTACTGCTGTGAACAGACACCATGACCAAGGCAAGTCTTATAAATGACAACATTTAATTGGGGCTGACTTACAGGTTCAGAGGTTCAGTCCATTATCATCAAGGTGAGAACATGGCAGCATCCAGGCAGGTGTGGTTCAGGAGGAGCTGAGAGTTCTACATCTTCATCTGAAGGAAGCCAGGAACAGACTGAGCATCCTCAGGCAGCTAGGAAGTGGGTCTCCAAGCCACCCCCACAGTGACACACTTCCTCCAACAAGGCCACACCTTCTAATAGTGCCACTCCCTGGGCCAGGCATATGCAAACCATCACACCTGTCTTCCCTAAACCTCTCGGGACCATTGACCATTCTTTTATCTCAGAGCCAGGATGCTTGTACAAAGTTAGGTCCATCTCTCCTAAGTGCTGTCTGGTCTTGCCTAAAGCTCTCATTATGGAAGTCTAACATTCAGAACAGGACTCTTCATGGACTTAAAAATCACCATTCATCTAAAGATGAGTATGAAGCATTTTAGACTATCAGAATGCAGGGGAAAGGTCACTAGGCTGAAACAAGGCAAGTGCTTGGAGCCATCATCTGCAGTACCCTTCTCAGTCACCCGTTTGACGCCCAGAGAAGCGATCTCTGAAGATGCCACTGTTCTCACGCACAGGATTATGACAACTGTTTGTCATTTTAGTGTATTTTATATCATCAAAAACGAGTCTTAATGAACGTTTCTGCTGCTTCATGCTTTCTCAACATGGTAGTTGTCTATCTTGAAGTTACAAACCTTTATGAGCAGAGCTCGCCCAAGAAATAGCTCTGAAGCATCATTTCCCAGGCCTCCACTTAATTTTTTAAAAAAGATTTATTTACTTTATTTATATGGGTACAATACAGCTGTCTTCAGACACACCAGAAGAGGGCATCAGATCCCATTACAGATGGTTGTGAGCCACCATGTGGTTTCTGGGAATTGAACTCAGGACCTCTGGAAGAGCAGTCAGTGCTCTTAACCACTGAGCCATCTCTCCAGCCCCTCTCCACTTAATTCTTACAATTACTTTTTAGGACCCTTGAGAGCTGACCCCTGCAGAAGTGGAGATTACTTGGCTTCCATATTCTTATATGACCCTTTCATATGAATTTAAAGTTGTCCTTAAAATCTCCACAAATATCTATGAGTCAGGTAATTCAAGTACAATCATATTCTGACTTCTTTTCAGAAAGTTTGAGACCGGTAATCATTTCCCAATACTGCAGGCAATACACCTTTGGTATTCTAAGCCTCCCTTGAGAAGATTAAATTTTCCCCATATCTCTATGATCCTGGAAGTCTATTAATAGGTTAATCTCTGAGCTGGATCTGGCAGATATAAATGTGAGAGTTCCCAAAGAGCTGTAAGTGACTGTGTGCATTGCACACTGTCTGTCTCAATGCTAGAAGGAAAAAACCAAGCTCCCCAATGTTGTGGATGGTTGATTCTACTGAAACATCAGCTTCTTCAAAGGACTTAATCAATAAGATAAATACACAGGAAGGTCATAAGCATCTCAACATTGTTGAGGTTCAGCACTGTGGTTTCAAGGGTATTCTGGGAGTATACTGTAGAAGCAAATGCTCTCAATTTTCTGATGCTTAAAATAGACCCATCAATGACATGATGTTTGCTTTCTGAATTGTTGCAGCAGAAATGAAACTGGTTCTAAGAGATTTCTTCCCCATAGGTTAAAGAAGAATAATTTTACTCTTTTTTCCCCCAATGGAGTCTGTCTTCATTAGACAGAAGGCAATGATAAATCACTTTTGGCAAGTTATACAAAAATGAAAGGAGATAGATATAAATTATTCCCTTCAGAAAGATTATATCTGAACCTTTACTATCAAATATCCTGGAAAAAGTACAAATCTCTGTAGGCCTCAAAATGGAATACTAATCAAGTGAATTATATAGCTTCAGTGCTAGTAATAAAATTGTGCCCTTTATTTGTTGAAAGGAGAAGTCCACGAAACATAATAAAATATTTCTGAAAAATAAGATTAAATTATCCAGACCTCAAAACTCAAACAAAGTAGTAGTTGAATCACCATTACTTTTTGGAATCTTACATAAGAAAAAAAAACCCTTACAGTATAGAAAATAATTAACCAACTACCATGAAAATCAACAAAGGCTCTTCACACTTTGATATTTTTATTGAAATTTCTAATATTTTCTTCCTTCTCAGAGACATCTCATATGTTGGTGATTTGGAAATATGATATGTGATTTTAGACTCAGTATATTTATATGATTTTTTTGTCTGTTCCTAGCTTACATAAATACTGCCCATGATGATTAACTTTAGATGTCAGTTAAACGGGTGAAGAAATCATCATTTGGGGGTGTGTCTCATATGGGCTTTGCTCCTGAAGTTCATCATGTGAGCAGGAGACCAACAAACACTGTTTAACCACTTGGATTCCGGAAGAGATCAAAAGCAGAGCCTCACTGCTCTCCCCTTCCACCCCCATCCTTGGGAGCCGGGAAATGGGTCTCTTTCCCTGCCTGTCAGTCAGCCATACTTTCCAATTTTTTTTTGTAATTCCTTTTTATTACATTTTAATTTAATTATGTTGCATGATGTGGTGAATGGTAGGAGTCAGAGGACAGTTTGTGGGAGCCATCTCCCCTTTTCTACCATGTGGGTAGAAAAGAGGATCAAACCCAAGTTGTCAAACTTGGTAACTGGCACCATGACCCACTAAGTCATCCCATTAAGCCCCATTTTTGGATTCTCAAGAGATATCAGAAAACAAACAAGAATTACCAAAAACAAAACAAAAAACAAACAAACAAACAAAAAAAAATACCCCAAGAAACAGGAAAGTGTGGAAAATCCGTATCAGCAAGAGCTGTCTGTGCCCCCTCGTCTGTGGCATCCCCGTGTGTCGACCACTTGCCAGCCTTTCTGGCTATTCATCACCTCACTACATATTGGAAATGTTTCCAACCTTTGAGGTCTTATCTCCTCCTCCGAAGCTGTTCTCTCTTTACCTCAGGGAGCCAACACAATCATGAATAAATGCCAATGGCCTAATAGAAGCAGGTACTTCTTCAGATCCATTCATTTTGGGAGGAACTATTTCCATTTCTCAAAGACCTCAGGCTTAAGAGGTTCCCAAACCAGGCAGGATTTCTGACCCTTGTGTGTTTCACTGGTGTGATAAATGGAACGTATGGCTTTAGGTGTGGTTCTGGTCCTTCGATAGACTGAGAGCTTCCTGACGGCCAAGTGTGGCGCTAAGGAAATGCACTCTGCGAATAGGCTGTCTGGTCATAATCTAAATCATTGTCTTTTGACAAACTAGCTCCGTGACCTTGGGCGAATTAGCCACTCAGAGTCCTCCTCTTCTTCCTCTATTACATTAAAAAAATAGCTGCACGTATAGCTATATCTTATAGCTTTGCAATGATTAAGGGGCAAATATCTGCAGTGCGTTTGGAAGTGTGCCCAGCACATAGTCAGCAAGCAGTAAACATTAGTTGTGATGATTTAACACATTCTTTCTTTCCCTGCGTTAACTGTCGCTTCTATAGATCTGAACCACAAAACCCTATCTAATCATTGAGGCGTTTTCACTTTTCCTAATCTGACTGATGTGAAACGTATCTCACAAGACCACGTCTAAGCACCCCCTCATATTCGTGTGGATGGTTCCCGCTCTGCGTTCTCCGAACCCTTCTTACCAGCCATTGCAGATCCTCCATCGGGGTTCAGTTCTTTTCCTTGCAAAGCTCTCATGTTCCTCTCCTCGTGTACTCTGGATGCTCAGCCTTTGCTTTATGTGTTGAAAATACCTTCACCAACTCTGTCATTTGCTTTCAACTTTATTTATGGCTTTTTTTTTTTTTTTTAAATCTCATTGAGGGTTCAGATTGTGATGTGGTCCGATTTTTTTCCCAGCTATTTCTTTATCAGTTAGGCATTCTGTGTCCTGCTGAATTTCTCTTTCTGCAATCATAAATATATTATTCTCTCTTCCCGCTTAAGAGGTTTAACACATTCCTTTTTGGATTGCGCTGTTTATATTATCCTGTCTGAGCCATGAGTTTTATGAGTAAATTATGAAAACATTTACAGCAGTAGTAGCTTTCCATTATTTCCTAACACCTAGCTTATTAACTGTGTGTGCCAGGCCTTTTCTGTTCAGAAATTGAAGAGCCAATTTGCCAAGACACAGGAAGCAAGAGGCACTACACCAGGAAAGACCGACAACACAGTTGTCAAGTCTGGCTTGGGGCGGGAAGTGACCAACATGTCTAGAAGATACATTATCTTGCCTTTATAAAGCTTTTCCTATAACAAATAAACATACCCCACATGCATCTTTGACATTACAATCTAAGCAAGGGTTCTCGACCGAGGAGGTCATCCTTCCTAAGATTAAGGAGTAACATGAGAAAATCTTTGGGAGCTCAGCAGTGCCAACTGTCTGGGTCGAGTCTGACTCAGAGTCAGAGTGACGAAGGTCTCTAGTCACTGCTTCAGTGCACCCGGCTGAAACTCAGAATGGATTGTGTCCTTTTAAATTAGTCATTTCCAAAGTAACCTCCCTATCTGTCTTGGCTCGGAGTAAAAGTCTGGTCTTGCAGATATTTTTTCCCCTACCTCTCAAATAAAAAAATGACTGTCTTAATTTGCTTTTCTATCTCTCCCAGAGGAGCCGATATCAGGTTGGACTTTGTGCATATACTGTATAAATATTCATTTACTTAAAACTGGGTTACTTTTGCTTGAAATTGAAATTGTTGGGGGTACTGAGGTGCAGTTACAAAGGCATGGCTGAGTCCCTTGGAGACCTCTGTAATTACTCGGAGTCAATCTGACTTGCACTTGAGGTCCTACCAACAGACATCTGAGATTTATGAGTTAAGGCTTTGATTTTTGTAACTCTGGGGCTGTAAGAAGCAGAGGGAACACTGAAGATTCCAAGCCTCGTTTTCTTAGATTTTTATTCACAAGGCCTGGAGGGAAGCCAAGGACTGAGCATTTTTATATAGGAAAAGAAGCCCGTTAATCATTGTTTGAGAAAATGTGAGCTATGGTATTGCATCTCTAGGAACATTCTGCCTAAACGTTCTACCCAATCCAGAGCAGACTAGCAATTAATATACTAATGTTAATCAATTATCAGTTTTGCTAGTGCCTGGAGGTCTTGGGGAAGGAGGAAGGGAGGGAAGGAGAGGGAGAGGGGGAGGGGGAGGGAGAGGGAGAGGGGGAGGGAGAGGGGGAGGAGGAGGGGGGAGAGAGAGAGAGAGAGAGAGAGAGAGAGAGAGAGAGAGAGAGAGAGAGAGATTTGGGAGCAAAATCTTTTGTTGAAATGAAAGGCAGAGGTAGAGATCGGTTTAGAGGTTAAGTGAGCTCTTCTGGGCAGGGAAAAAGCTCTGGTGAACCAGTAAGTTTATCACACCAAACACCAAAAGCTCCCCAGAGCAGGGTGGAACTCAGGACAGTATTCTTCTGCTGGCCCAACCAGGCTATCCATAGTCCATCCAGCTTGCCCATGCTTTTGAACGTAGCTGCGAGGTCCTTAGACCCTGCTCCGTTTCTTTCTCTCCCCAGCTGCACTGACTTTAAGTGGGTACATTAAGGTATATAAATTGAGCAATAAAGCTGAATTCATTTGGGTTTTGTTTTTAAAGTATAACACAGACATCAAAAGGCAGGATTAGTAAACTTTCAAAGAACAATATGGCAAAAGGAGACAATATATGATATGATATGGTATGATGTGATGTGATATGATATGATATATGATGTGATGTGATGTGATGTGATATGATATGATATGATATGATATGATATGATATGATATAGGAGAAGTTAAGAGTTTTGGGAAGCTGGGTAAAGTGGAGCATGTCTATAATCCCAGCAACGGGGAGGTTGAGGCAAGAGAACCCTAAGTTTGAGGCCGGTAAGAGCCACACACAGAATTTCAAGCTGTCCTGGGCAACATAGTGAGACTGTATCTTTAAATATGCAAGAATAAACCAGAACAGGTATGATGCATAGAATGCCTGTCCTACAGAGAGGAAAGAAGATGGCTGTTTGCACAGTAGCACTCAGAAAGCTAACACTGCGAAATCTCTGATGCGGGTAAGAAGCATTAATCCACCTGGTGCAGAAGGCTAGTGAACAGAAATCATAGAATGCGCCTATAACATGTTATATATATTTATAAAGATGTATAAAGCTACCTATTGGCGCATTCACAATCCAGCTGCTTAAAACAAAGGTTAAGAACGGTTAAACGAGCGTGTTGTGCCGTCACTTCCCGTGTTCGCTTGTCCCCTGGATAGATTTGGGACACTGTTTTAGAAGTAATGAAGGGAGAACAGGTAGTGCCGAGAGAGGCCGAGCACAGCACTGGAGTTCCACCAGCGGCTGACGGTTGACTGTTGAAATGTAGAACAGGAGACACTGGGGGTGAATTGTCAATGCAGTTCCAAGTGACAGTTTAGTGTTGTTCAGGTTCAAGAACCCTGCAGGCTTGTGCGTCTCCTACTGAACTCTGTTAACACTGTTGTAGAATGTGTTTGTGGGTTTGAGCCAGTCACAGGGGCTTCTGTGAGAACACAAGACCGGCAGGAATGTTATCCGATACCCACCAATGAAAGGGAGTTGCTCGGCCACAGAACCAGGCTCACCAAGGACTGACTTCCGACTCTGTCACTGCCGGACCACATTTGCCTTCGAGCTCTCTAAGCTTTGCTCCTTCAGCAAATGGAAACCGTGATGTTTATTATATTAACGACTCCATCACGCCTAGCTCAGTTGTCCTCAGAGAAGCTGATGGGAGCAGCTGCGGAGACCCACAGCTGATCACGAGGTGGGTCCCGTGGCAGAAAGAGGAAAAGGAAGGACTCTAGGCCAAGGACAGCACAGGAACACAGCCCACAGAATCAACTCAGCAGGGCTCAGAGGGGCTCAGAGACTGAAGCAGTAATCACAGCCTACGTGGGTCTGAGCCAGGTCCCCAGCGTATACATTGTGGCTGTTTAGCTTGGGGGTTTTCCGGGAAGCCTACGGTGGGAGTGAGGGCTGTGTCTGACTCCTGACTGCTCCTGAGATTCCTCTCTTCCTACTGAGCTGTCTCATCTGACCTTAATATAAGGGAGCCCACTCTTACTACGTTTGGATATGCCATGTTCAGCTGATATCACGGGGCGTCCTGTGCTTTTCTGAAGGGAGATGAGAAACTGTGGATCTGGGGGAGAGGGTGGGGCCTGGGAAGAGAGTAGGGGGAGGAGGCTGAGGACAGAATGTAATGTATGAAAGAATAATAAATAAATAAACCAATACCGCCATCTTACAAGATTATTGAGATTAGAGAAGAGATAGTATAAATTATTTGTATCTATAACAGATGAAAACGTGCACATCCCTAGAACACTGGAAGGTTTATAACAGTTTTTGCTTTGGACGAAAACCTGAGAGGATTCAAATCCCCAGTCTTCATTTCCTACGGATGCATCATGAAGGTGGGACAGAGTTAGAAGGAGCCAGAAGTTTACCTGTAATTCTCTAGAAGTACGACTTTTATTTAAGGAATTCAAAGCTGTTAGCCTTCACTGCAGTCTTGTTTAAGAATGTTATTTCAAGGGAAAATGTTAAGATTGGGCATATATATAATAGAACAGAATAGATGTTTCTTGAAATTATTTCCAAAGATTTTTTTTCTTCTTGAAAAATTAAAGAGAAGCTAAAATACTAAAATCAGGCGATGGGAAATAGATACATTTTCTGGGCAGTGGTGGGGAACACTTTTAATCCCAGAATTTGGGAGGCAAGGACAGGAGGAGTCTGTGAGTTCGAGGCCAGCCTGGTCTACAGAGTGAGTTATAGGACAGCCAGGGCGACACAGAGTAGCCTTGTCTCAAAAAAAAACATAAATAAATAAATAAATAAATAAATAAATAAATAAATAAAATAAACAAACAAACAAACAGACTCACCAGACATAATGATGGTCCATGACTTTAATTCCAGCACTCAGGAGGCAGAAACAGATGGATTTCTGTGTGTTCAAGACTAGCCTAGACTACATTGTGAGTTCCAAAATAGCCATGTAGGAAAAACAAAAAAATAGAAAGAAATAGAAGGAAAAAATGAAAGAAAGAAAGAAAGAAAGGAAGGAAGGAAAGAAGGAAGGAAGGAAGGAAGGAAGGAAAGAAGAGGAAAGAGAAGAAAGAAGAGTAGCCTCTTTGGGTCTTAATAAACACAGGAACTTGCTCATCACTTTGGTCCCCTTCAGTGTGTTGCATCAATAGTCAATTACCTGTGACTTTTACTTACAAAAACCACATTTAAGGAATAATTATTTTTCCTGTTCGGCAGAAATTAAAATGCACTGCTCATGAGAGCTGAATTTTATTCACTATAAATAATTTTCAGGTGTTTCTTTCAGAGTTGTGAATATTTTGGCATACATTTTCCACTTCCTTGCAAGGGAAGTCAAATCTGAATGAATGTCTCTGTAGTCTTATTATAAACACGGCTCGAAGACGCACCAGGTGGGATTATCCCTGTGACATTTTCTGTGTTCGATGTAATCACTCTCCTATGAACACATTGCTAAATTTGGAAACTTAGTTCCCATCATGCAATTTTTTGCATATTTCTGTTAATAGACGTATCAAAAGATTAAAATATCACTCAAGGTAAAAAAAAAACAAAAAAACTTATTCTGTAAGACAAGCCTTTGTGCTTTCTGGATTCGGGGAAGTAATGAATTCGGAAGTTCACCCAAATCGTCGTTTTTCGAATCTCCTTGGTGTGTATCAGTTGACAAACTCTCTCCTGTCTGGCTGTAGTCGGTTGTGTTGTCTCATCTGAGACAACATTTGCCACAGTGAATGACACATGGAGGAATGCAGTGGCTGTCTAGCTGAGTGACTTTCAATTCCAGACGCTGACGAAGTGGTACTCACCGTGTGCTCTTGTGATCTGTATGAAAGATTCCATTTAAAAAAATCTGTGATTGAACAGGCATATCAGCCCGGTGACGTTTAATAGTTGCACAGGACTCAAACACTCTATAAAGTTAGACGGAGTGATACACCTCGGGGAGCTCAGCGTTGGCTCTTGGAATGCGGTCTGTCCTGGGGTGCAATCGCTGCTTTAACAAGAAATGACGTGTTCCGCTGTTCAGAGGACGTAAGAGATGAAGGAGAGTCCAGTCACAGCTCCAGGTGGCTGAGGAAGAAGTCCACAGGTCACGGTACTGTGTCAATATTCCTGGGCCACTTCAGACGCCACTCGGGTCTGCGCCTTTATCGCTCAATTGAAATAATACATACCGGAGACGGCAGAATATCAAATCGACAAAAAAAGGTAGCATTTACACGAAAGCACAAGTGTGAACTTAGAGTTCACATTTAGAAGCAGTAAGCAAACTTCAATTCACAAGTTGGGAGAAACCATAATCTGGGTATTTCAGAACAAATTTACTAGCTAAATTCTTTTTTTTCTTTTCTTTCTGTCTTTCTTTCTTTCTTTTTTTTTTTTTTTCTCTCTTGGTTCCAAAGAGAAAGTGGCCATACAATGTAAACAAAAATTCCAGGGTGATACAATTCCGGCGAGAGAAAAATCTTAACACTACCCACACTGTCCTCAGGCACCTGGTGTCTTCACTTTTGTGAACCTCCTCCTTTGGAACACAAAGGAGATTGTTCATTGGTTTCTCACTAACAGAGCTCGGCAGGGATAATAGAAGCTACTCAATGTTTGTTTCATTTCCAATCACTTTCAGAGACTGTTTACTCCTAGCGGCAAAGATTCCTGGGCGTCTCACAATGTTTGCAGCAGTTTTGAGATGCGTGTGCAGCAAGGAGAGGGAAGCAGAATCCCAGGCCATAGACAGCGCCAAGGACTTTACAATAGCATCCTCGACAGTCAGAAAACACCCTGGGGTTTTCAGTCACCTGCCAATGACAATCAAGTCAGTCAACAACTCGAGGATATTAGGAACAGATTCTGGACCAGTCAAGGTGTCAGATGTGTCTTAGTTAGAGCTTTATTACTGCGAAGGGACACCATGGCCAAGGCAACTGTTAACTGGGGATGGCTTACAGTTGCAGAGGTTCAGTTCATTATCATGGCAGGAAGCATGGAAGCATGCAGGTAGACATGGTGCTGGAAGAGCCAAGAGTTCTACATCTTAATCCAAGGCAGCACAAGACTGTGTTCCACACTGGGTAGAGCTTGAACAGAGGAGATCTCAACACCCATGCCCACAATAACACACTTCCTTCAACAAGACCACACCTCCTAATAGTGCCACCTCCCATGGCCAAGCATTCAAACACACCTATTCAAGCCACACAGCAGTGGTTTGGTGAGGACATTGTTGAAATCATCTATATCATGCTTTCTAAGACTCTGAGAAGAAAATCCAGATAAATTTTACTCGAAGACACATCAACTGTAAAATAATTAATTTGCATTATTTTAAGCCTGTAAGCTTTTAACAACTTATTATATAACTACAGAAAACTAAGACACCCACAGAGAGGACAAAAAAAAAAAAACACAGAAAATACCAAGTGTGGGCAAGGATATGGAGGAATTGTGAGTTCGGTGTACTGCTAGATAGTTTGGAAATTGGTTCAGTTATCTCAGAAAACCATTTGGCAACATTACCAAAATTTGAATATTTATCTGTCTTCTGTGATTTAAAAAGTTAATTGGAAAATTGTGACTAAAATGGGTGAATGAGAGTTGAAGAGTTTGCTCAGTCACTGAGAGAACAAACTCGAACGCGTGCATGCACACGCACGCGCTCACGCGCACACACACACAGGAGCCACAATCACTCATATACACACACGTGTATACACAGATGGCAGATAATCACACCCGTGCAAGTACTCATACACAAATACAAACACAGCAGATACTCACACAAACACACACATACACACACAAGGCAGACACTCACATAGATCCACACGCATACACTCATACAGACACATACAAATACAAACCCAGCAGATACACACACACACACACACACACACACAGACACCCATGCACATATATACAGCAGACATTAACACAGACACCCATGTATGCATGAATAAAAATTACAGTTTGGACAGATGGCTTAGCCTCTTGTAGAGGACTTGGTTTCTATTACCCATTTTTAGATGATTCACAACCACCTGTAACTCCAGGTTCAGGGAATCAGAAAGCCCCTTCTGTCTTCTGCCGACATCTATACAGACACCTGGGATAACCCCTAATTAAAGTAAAACAAATCTTAAAATAATAGAAATAAATGGGTAAATATACCAAAAGATACTTTCAAGTATGTTGCTTGTCAAACTATTTGGAATAATCCCAAACCTTAATCCATCAGCTTCTGATGACTTGACTTTGGACTTTCCAACAGCCAGAACTATGGAAAGTGAATTTCCACTATTCATGAGTCGCCATCATATGGTACTTGTGTTAAAGCGATGCAGAGAGACTAATAATACATGTACACACTAACACATACAAGCACATATGGATACACACTCCAGGCAGGGAGAAGGTGTCATTAAACGTGTAGCCTCTAGGCATTTACAATGTTTCTTATCTCTCTCAAGTATTGTGGATACTTAACACCACCCCTTGCACACACAGCCAGGTCTGCCTGAGTGTATCCACTTAAAATGTAGTCTACAGGGTGCTTCACCACCATTATCTCTTTTTATGCTTGAAGCAAGCTTCTGGTAGAGCCAGGGGCTGCCATTACCCATTTATCGAGGAGGAAACTAAAACTTTGAAGTTAAGTGAGCATATTTCATAGTCTCAAAGAACGAGAATCTCAGAGCTCAAGTGATTTCTTTCAAACTCCTCTTCCTTTTCCACTTCAGACACTGGCTCTGGGCACAGCTGGGCTTGGTTCATGGGATGGGTAGGACATACACGGTGCTGGGACTATTTAACTCTCAGTATGTACTCCCCCCACCGCCCGAGGGACTATTTAGCTCTCAACGTAACCCCCTCCCACACACACAGTGGTACACATGATGTGTGGAAACTGAGCCATCACTGAATAACAGAATTTCACAATAAGGAAATGACACAGGAAAATCCACCATTTTGAACACAGCCTGGCCACTCTGAAGCTGAGGGAAATATGGGGGTGATGTAAATGCCAGAAGGCTTCACTTTTACAGAATCTCATCAGAAAGACTTCATGTTCAGTCATTTATGAACTTGAGTGGGACCCGGGAACTATGCAAACAATGAGAAGGTTGCCATCCTGAGACAGAGAGGACACGATTTTACCCCTCGTGTTCTTGCAAGGAGTACACATCTGTCTTACCTACTTCCACGCCTCTGCATAGGCAAGCCTTATATTTACGTCGAGCTGGGGTTTCACAACCCTGGCCTGTATACAAGAGACTCAACTGTATGCTAGAGATGTGAGAAACATGGTTCTTCAGAGTGTTTCATGCTTTACAGGGGGAGATCCTCCGTGAGCATAGAAAACCGCTTTCATTTACCCAAGTAATGGGGAGTTCACAATACCTCTCAGAGCTTCCAGCTGAGTTGTGGGAATCTTTTTTATTAGTAATCATTTTATTTGTTTACATTTCAAATGGCATCTCCCTTCCCGGTTGCTCCTTCACTACACCCCTGATCATAACCCCCCTCCCCCCTTTGCTTCTGTGAGGTGTGAGGGTGCTCCTCCACCCAATGAGCCATTCCTGTCTCACCAATCTAGCATCCCCCCTACTCTGGGACATCAAGCCTCCACAGGAACAAGAGCCACCCCCCCCCCACTGATGTCAGATAAGGCCATCCTCTGCTACATTCGCAGCTGGAGCCATGGGTCCCTCCATGTGTACTCTTCTTGCTGGTATATTCTCTAGGAGCTCTGGGTGGTTAGTTGATACTTTTCTTCCTTGGGATTGCAATCTACTTCAGCTAACTTCAGTCCTTCCCCTGGCTCTTCCATTGATGTCTCCTGCCTCAGTCCAAACGTTGGCTGTGAGTATCTGCATCTGTGTGGGTCAGGAGAAGTGGGCATCTTATGCCCCCCTCCAGAGGAAGAAGCAAACCACAGCCCTTATCATTGAGCAAATCATAAACCCCACTACGTTAGACTGTCCTGGGTTAGGACATTATGATTGTCTGTTTGTGTTATCTCGTGTACCTCTTGAATCTGTGCCACTAATCACCTCTACTTCTCGGCTTTCTCCTGCCCTCTTTCTCCGGTTCCATTTCTGTTGGTCCCTTTGGAGTCATTTAGTTTGCAGCAGGGGTGTGATTCAGTAAGAGACAAAGAAGTCTGAGAAGTCTGAGTCTGTGTCTGAGCTCACACTCATAGGTTGAGCCTCGACTTTGCCTGTGGACACGTTACTTTGGTTCTCTGAGTCTTACATACCTTCTCAACCTTTGAAGTTTTTCAAGCTTGCTATTCCTCTTCTGTTTGAAAGAAGAAGGGATATAGTACTTCACTGGTGTCCCATTTGGCTTTCTTTTGCTTTGATAAAACATGCGCCTAAACCACATTGGAGAGGAACAAGTTTACTTGGCTTACATGTCCTGATCACAACTCATCTCGGAAGGAAGTCAAAATAAGGAATTCAGCAGGAGCCATGGAGAGCTACCACTGGCTTGCTTTCGATGGCTTGTTTAACCTGCTTTCTTATACAACCAGGGCCACCTGCTCAGCAGTGGTATCATCCACAGTGGGCTGGGACTTCCAACAATAATCACTAATCAAGAAAAAGCCCCAGAGAGATGCCCAAAGGCCAATCTGATAGAGGAGATTCCTCTTGAAGTTTTCTCTTCACAGATGAGTCTAGTTTATTAAAGTAGTTGCCAAAAAAACTTACCAGTCTAGAAGATAAACTGCTTTGGTTAGGGTTTTACTGCTATGAACAGACACCATGATCTAGGCAACTCTGAGAAAAGACAACACTTTATTGGGACTGGCTTACTGGTTGAGACATTTAGTCCATTATCATCAAGGTGGGAGCATGGCAGCATCCAGGCAGGCATGGTGCAGGTGGAGCTGAGAGTTTTACATCTTGTTCTGAAGGCAAATAGAAGACTGACTGACTCCTCAGGCAGCTAGGAGGAAGATCTCAAAGCCCACTCCTACAGTGACACACCCACTCCAAAAGGCCACACCCACTTCAACAAAGCCACACCCACTCCAACAAGGCCACGCCTCCTAACAGTGCCATTCCCTGGGCCAAGCATATTCAAACCACCACAGTAACTAATTGTGGGACTATGGGCCCTTTGATCTGCCTGATTCTCATATGTATCAATATATACGTTGATATGGAGACTCTCTCTCTCTCTCTCTCTCTCTCTCTGCCTTTTCTTTAAGATATGAGATGGTATAGATATCAGGTCTAGATAAATATGATCATATTCACTTAAGAAGGACAGAGTCGGAATGGAAACTTTCACAAATTTGTTATTGGGATTGAGGAAGATTTTTTACGGAGGTGTTATGATAAACCAACCTCTTGATAAGGTACTAGACTCCTATTCAGCTAGGGCTGAATATGACTGATATTTGCATTTTTATGATGCCCACAGAGTAAACAAAAAAAATGAAGAGGTTAAAGAAAAAACCAACTGATGGTATATTTAAAAAAAATAAAATGAGTTAAAGGGCAATGGGCACGGAGAAAAGGTACAGGAAGTCTCCCTGGAAAAACGCTGACTGTACCAGGACATCTGGACAGAGGTGCAAAAACCTGATGGCGGAACTTCAGCCAAAGGAGCAGAGTACATAAGAAAGGATTTCCAAGATGTCTCCCTTTGTCTGAGGGAGGAGATGGGTGTCAGGGTCAGCATGTGATGCATGTCACCGCCACACAAGAGGCGAAGTTGCCAAGCCTGGCTGTGAGGACTGCATTAGGATGTGAGCTAGAAACCTGGCTCGGAGGACAATAACTTCCTCGCTTTGAACAGGACCAAGCGTGGTACATGCGTGTGGTCAAGAGGTACCGATCAGACTGATGTGGCCAATCGTGGTTTAGGTGTCCTCCCCTAGTAATCTCAAATCCAGTTGGAAATTCATGTTTCAATTCAAGACACCCTCTTTCTTTGCCCTTTGGAAAAAGCAATTACATCCTGCTGAGGGAACCTCACTTTTCCTAGAAGACTGGATTGTGAGAGACAGTAATCAAGAGCTAGAAAGAAGAGATGTCAGTGTGACAGATGATGTAACTTTAACTCATGCAGCTACCTTGTTGGGAGGCTGGGGAAGGCACTCTACCTGACTCGATATCTGTTTTGACAACTGTAAAATCAAGGCTTAGACAGGATAATCTTGCCAGTCCCTTGCCTGCTCTAAAGAGAAATTGTTTATTTGTAGCTCTAAAATTGATTTTAAAAGTATTTTTTCCTGCTATTTTAACAATCTCTGCCATAGTTTTATGAAGCACCAGTTGCCTATTAACTCTAGTCCCGTACATTAGGCAACTCACATCTTTTAAAATGGTGCATTTCCATTTGCACATGAATTTTATTATTAACTTGCAGCCCCCTAATTTGCAGATTGCAAATAGAGCACTGGCCCCACTATACCAGACATTTGGGGTGACTCATTTAATCAAGTGGGAATGCACGTGTGTCCTCTTTGTCACTGAGTTGGCATGACTTACGCAGGTTTCTTTTTATATTTAGAGATAACAATATAATTGCAGCATTTCTCCCTCACCTTTTCTCCCATCAAACTCTTCAACATGTCTTCTCTACTCTCTTTCAAATGGATGGCACGTATGTGTATATGTATATTTATATACACATATATATTTTGTGTATTATAAAATATATTACATAATTAATAATTAACAATATATTGATATATGTTATGTATTTATTATATATAAATACATTGCATTTATGTATTATATATATATATATTCCTAAATACAACTCATTCTACCTGAATAATGCTTCTTCTATGTATGTTCCCACAGCTGACTGTTTGGCAGTAGCAGGTGGTGTTTTATTCCCTGGGAAAGACCATCTCTCCCACTCCCAGATTTCCTCAGGTGTCTGTAGCTCTTTGTGTGATACTGAGACCCCTCAGGCTTTTCCCCTTCCCCTTTGGCATGTCCGGTGTCATCCTTGTCCAACTAATATTTGCATAGGTTTGTGGGTAAAAGTCCGTGGATATGGCTTCTGATAATCCTAGGAGACACCCCCCCCCCCCCCGCAAACTCCCTGATCTTCTGGCTCTTACAATCTTTCCACTGCCTCTTGTGCAGTGCTTCCTGAGCCTAGATAGGGGACTCTTTTGTAGATGTATCCACTGGTACTAGGATCCACAACTCTATGTTCTGATCAGTTGTGGTTTTTCTGTAGTGTTCTTCTTATGTTGGAAAGAGAAGTTCTTTACCATTTGCTAACTTTTAAAGGGTGTAGAAATGAGGGAGGAAACACTCAGAACACAATAACACACATGCCCTTAAGCATGTTGTTTGCACTGTGATATAGTTTTGCAAATATTATATGCATTAATAGTTTAATCGCTATCCATGCATGATCTTTGGTCCAGATGCTTGGGAGGTGCATTGGCCACAGATTTGACAGCAGACCAGAATGTTTGCTTCCTTTACCACCATCTTTCTTTTCTTCCCTCACTTTGGAGGTAGAATCCCAATTTAGCCCAGAGATCCATAGTTTTCCAATGCAGTGCTGAAGTCAATCGTGGTGATGCTAGTGGCTGTCTTTCCCACCTCCCTTCTCCTTCCTCCTGTTACCCCTGTTTCTTTACTGGCAATTGCTTTTTGCCTGCTAGGCATTGCAAATCCTACCTTGCTGGAAGCTACGTGTTCTTATGTACTTGCAACAATCTTCTGAGTCTCTTTATAGGATGCAGCTAAGATGTTTGGGAACACTTTTAGCTATTTGGGTCTTGTTTTTTTTAAATGTGTTAAGTAACAGTAGAATGGCCATTAGTCTAAGGCTAGCTATTCCTTTTGGGAACAAGCCCTTCTGTATGGTCTATCTTTGACTTAGAGAAAGTTTCCCATCCTGCTTGGTCAGATGACACCATGCCAGCCATGAGCACTTCTTCCTCAAGCCCTTCTGAATGGTTAATTCTTTGGCCTCAGGTAACTTCTTCATGAAACTGTGCTGGTCGATACTCTGTGGGATATTTGGAGAAATCACTGTAGACATGGGCAGTTCAGTGTCTGGGCTGATCTTTCCTTTCTGCGACTTGGTTTTAGGAATCATAGATGTCTTAATTCTCCCAAATCCTTGGTGATGTTAGCCCATCATTTTATTGGAGATGGTTTCCCTTGAACTGCATTTTGCAAATTCTCTCCAGGGAGTAAGCAGTGGGTCAGTGTAATCACAGCAGTCACCAACTGGCTTTCATGGATCACAGGCTGTGATGGTTTGCATATGCTTGGCCCAGGGAGTGGCACTATTAGAAGGTGTGGCCTTGTTGAAGGAAGTGTGTCACTCTGGGGCTGGGCATGGAGACACTCCTCCTAGCTGCCTGAGGATGCTCAGTCTGTTCCTGGTTTCCTTTGGATGAAGATGTAGAACTCTCAGCTCCTCCTGCACCATGCTTGCTGGACACTGCCATGCTCTCACCTTGATGATAATGGACTGAATCTCTGAACCTGTAAGTCAGCCCCAATTAAATGTTGTCATTTATAAGACTTGCCTTGGTCATTGTGTCTGTTCACAGTAAGACTTGCTTTGGTCACAGTGTCTGTTCACAGCAGTAAGCCCTAAGTAAGACACAATCTTTAGCTGACTGCTGTTCAGTTCTGAAAAGGCTGTAATGCTGTGTGTGTGTGTGTGTATTTTGTCTATTTGTTGTATTATTTTTACAAAAAAATGATTGTTTATGGTATTATACTGAATTCTTTCAGCTTCATAGTTTAATTTTTTGATTTTAAAATTTCAATTAAACAAATACATTTCTCATTTAGAGGTCTTTCTTTGCTATCCTCACTTTTCATAAAATATTTCTAAAATACTCATGCTACCATCTAACCTAAGCTCATTGTAGTATCAGGGTTATACTCTAAAATTAGTCCTACTTGGGTTTGTAGTATTTTTGCAGATCTCTACTACCCTATGGGTTTCCTCTGTTGAGCCACATAACCTTGTGGTTAGGTATAGCCATGTGACTGTCTCCAGTAGATAGGCTATTAAAGGAATCGGCATATTTTACTTTTAGGTCAGAGCTTTCAAACGAAGAAGGAATTCTTGATTCATTCTCTTGCTTGTTACAGAACACTCCGAATGCTAATGGAGATCAAGCAAGGGCCAACACTCCATTAGTCCAGTGGTTCTCAACCTTCCTAATGCTGTGACTCTAAGACACACGCTGTAGTCCTCAGCAACAAAACTATTTTCATTGTTGATTCATAACTGTAATTTTGTTACTGTGGTGACTCATAATGTAAGCATCTAATATATAGGATATTTTATAGGCAACCCATGTGAAAGGATTGTCTGACCCACAGGTTGAGAACCACTGCATTAACCTGAATCCTGGGAAGACTTTCTACCAAACAACATTAAGTACTTATTAGTGAGAGCAAGGATGAACATGTGTGGTTATGTAAAATGTAAAATCATTAAGCTCTTGGAGCTAACTTACTAATGCAGTTCACCCTAACCACCACAGCTAATACTTTTGAAACAACTACAGCTTTCATTTTTTTCATTAAAAAAAAAAACCCCAATATATTCTTTTGACACCTAAATTGTAGTGGCGGAATTTAAAGCGGACTTTCACTGCTTGAGAATAATTAACGACTTTAGAAGCTCTCCCAAATAATTTTGGGAAAAGAAAATAATGTTATTATTGAAAATAATGAGAACGCTTTATATTAAAATACATGGGGAGCTGCAAGATCTGTATGCAAAAGGTTATTATCCTCTGATTGAATTTGATACTGGAAAATGCATCAAGACCAAATCAAGCTTATTGCAAATGTAATTTAATGTTGAGAAATCGGCTAACAGAAAATATCTACATTGAAAGGTTACAGAATGATAATAATCTTCACAAATGCTAAAAGGAATTTTGATTTAAGATAAAAATAACATCTTAGCAAATGTGACCAGGACGTCTCATGCTTCAAATCACAACATGAACCAGCTACCAATTTCAGTAACTGCTCAACGCGGCTTTCTCTTTTAAGGTAGTGAAAAGACAAAGACATCTGTGCCGGCTAGCTGTGATGTCAACCTGACTTCAGCTACAGTCATTCAGGAAGAGGAGGGAAATTTAGTAGAAGTAGAGAAAATGCTCCCACCAGACTGAGCTTTGGGTGAAACTGTAGTTCATTTTTTTATTAATGGTCACAATTAATGATTAAAGGGATGGGCAGAACTCACAGCAGGGCTGGACCACTCCTGGACAGGTAGTCCTGAATTATATATGAAAGTAGACTGTGCAAGCCAGTAAGAAGTGGTCTCCATGGCTTCTGACTCAGTTCCTGCCTCCATGTTCCTGCCTTGAGTTCTTGCCCTGACTTTTCTCCATAATGGAGTATAATAGAGACACGTAAGCCAAAATAAACCCTTTCCTCTTTATGTTGCTTTTAATTATAGTGTTTAATTACAGCAACAGAAATCCTAATATATACTTTATCATCCTCCTTGGACTGGCTGGTTTTGTGTCAACACAAGTTAGAGTCATCATAGAGAAAGGAGCTTCATTTGAGGAAATGCATCCTTGAGATCCAGCTATAGGGCATTTTCTTAATTAGTGACTGATGGGGGGCAGCCCACTGTGAGTGGTGCCATCCCCAGGATATTGGTCCTGGGTTCTATGAGAAAGCAGTCTGAGAAAGCCATGGGGAACAAGCCAGTAGGTAGCACCGTCCATGGCTTATGCATCAGCTCCTGTTTCCAGGTTCCTGTCCTGTTTGAGTTCCTGTCTGACTTCCTTTGATGATAGACCACAATATGAAAGTGTAAGCTGAATAAGCCCTTTTCTGCATAGCTTGCTTTTTGACCACAGTGTTTTATTACAGCAATAGAAACCCTAAGATCACTCCTATTTACCATATTTCTGTAGCTTTTTTAGGTATAAGTGTGTGGTATACGTACGTGTATGTACTCATGAATATTTAGACGTGTGTGCATGTGTGTATGTGTGTGTGTGTGAGAGAGAGAGAGAGAGAGAGGGAGGGAGGGAGAGATAGAGATAAATAGATAGATAGAGAGATAGAGATCCAGAGATTGACAGCTGATGTCATAGTCAATTACCTGTCATCTTAATTTTTATTGATTAATTTCATACAGGCTGTGACAATCTGAGTTCTCTCTAACCTTCCTATCCTCCTCTCCAAGCACCTTTAATCCCTACCGATTTCTCTCCCAGATTCCTAGCCTTTCGGGTTGCTCCGTGAGACAATTAGCTGAAGCAGGGCCACCTGTGAATTAGTAAGATCCATTGGAACGCAATGGCTTCATCAGCAGGTGACAACAGCTGAAGGCAATGACTTTTCCATCCCAGAATCTATCAGTAGCAAATAGCTGAATGAAAGGAAGGCCCACCGAGTCCTTAATCTATCCACGTCTGATTGTGGATGGGTCTACTCTAGAGCAAGACCCAAGAGAGGCACCCTCAGCTGCTATGAAATCATTACTTCAATGACTGTGTCTTGCCTGGAATATGACATTTGGCTGCCCTTCGCCTGATCACCAGGTTCTTAACGTTCTTCGAGAATGTTCCCCGAGCATTATCGGTGATGGTATACATGTCTTACTTAAGGCAGAATATTCGCATGTCATTTATTCTCAGCATTGTATAAGGCTATGAGTCTCTGCCTCGATCACCACTCACTGGAGGGAGACACGTCTCTCGTTAAGGCTTGGAGAATGTGAGCCAAGTTCTGGGCTGATAGGGAGACAGCTGGGAGAGGACAGATTCTGAAGTAAGAACTAAAGATTCTTCAGATTTCCTCAGTATCTGTTGTTATGTCTCCCTTTTCATTTATGATTTTGTTTATTTGAAGACTGTCTCTTTGTCTTTTAGTTAGTTTGGCTACAGGTTTGTCTATCTTGATGATTTTCTCAAAGAACCAGCTTTGGGTTTTGTTAATTCCTTTTTTTGTTCTCTTTTTTTTCTAATTGATTGATTTCTGTAATTAATTTTTGCTATCTTTTCGCCTTGAGTGTGTTTGCTTATTTTTGTTCTAGAGCTTTCAGGTGTGCTATTAAGTTGCTAGTATGAGATCTCCTCAATTTCTTTATGGAGGCACTTAATACTATGAACTTTCTCTTAGTACTGTTTTTGTTGTGTACCATAAGACAGGAATTTTTTAACCCCATATGTCCATCAAGGGCCTTGACACACCTCCAAATACATAATCTATTTTCTCCCTTCTTGAAGAAAAGTATACTCTTGAACTCTTACATCACTAAAATACGAAACAGGCAATTTTATTTGACTTTCAAAGCTATTTATAAATTGAATGCCATTTTCTTTGGCTTTGTGGGGGTAGAATCTCATTAGAAATCAGCTATAGTTGAGGAAATTTCAACCAACCAATACACAGCTATAGAAGAAAATACAGGCAAAAAGGGAGGACACAAGCTAGAGCCAAATACACACTTCTGAACATGAATTACGAGCTTTTTTTTTTTTTTTTTTTTTTTTTGGATGACCTAAGGCTATAAACTTTGAGTCTTTCAGCTAAACCCCAACTTCAGGGAGTAGAGAGATGCTGTGTCTTTCCCAAAGTCCTGACCCATAAATGTGATGAGTTATGGCCCCCATGTTGGTGTAATTTGCTATGCAGTTACAGTAACTAGAACAAAGACGAGAATTTATGTCTTGCATTTGCAGCTTATATAGACCCAGCAGCAGATTCTACATTTCCATATTGCCCAGAAATGGTTTCTTTAACATTTGGATTTTTCCAGGTTCTGTGAAGTTCATAAAAAGGTCAGTTCTCTTTACAGAAATGGATATAAAGTCTTTTACTTTGAATCAGAAAGTGCTATGGGAAGATGTATCATTTATAACAGTAATCAGCAAACTAGCTAAGCATTAATAAAAAATTGGTAGTGCCTATATAAAGAAAAACGAACATTTTTCCCCTAAAGAACACAAAAGTTCTAATGAATTACAAAGGTTGTAATGAATGATGTAGGATTAGTGTTATTCTAAGAACAAAACTAAAAAACATTTTCTCTTAGTATGTACATATTCTAAAATTTATTTGGAAAGGTAAACGGAAGATTTCATGAAGTTTTTGAAAACACGTGTGTCATCAGGGGTTCAATAAGAAGACTGAAACCCAATAAAAATTTCAACAAGAGTGCTTCAATGTTAAGACTTAGTAACTGTAAACATGGGTTAGAACAGAAATAAAGGGGTTACCTAGTAAGATGTAGCAAGGAAGAGAAGATGAAAAGAACTACATGAGATAATCCAGAGATCTGGTGTCCTAGCAGAAAGAGCTGTTCTCACCTTTTCCAAGGCCAGATCACAGACCCCACTGAAATGCAATCACTCTGGTGGGGCACCTGTGGGAAGTGCTTGAAATCAGAATTCTAGATTGCTTGGTAAAACCATAGGCTCTTGAGAGCTGCTGACTATCATGTGTAGTACAAACTAGGAGCTGGAGAACCTTTACAATGTCCATGTAGCATCCTCCACCCGAAAAATGAAGAGCTGGCCAGTGATAGTCCATGCTGTTATCCCAGCACTTAGGAGGCAGAGTCAGGTGAATCTCTGAGTTCAAGGCCAGTCTGGTCTACAGAGCAAGTTCCAGGAGAGTCAGAGCTATTCGGAGAATGCAGATATCTGCACCCAAACAATGGACAGAAGCTGCTGAGCCCTGTGGTTGGATTAGAAAGAAGCTGGAAGAAGCCTAGGAGGAGGGTGACTCTATAAGATGACCAGCAGTCTCAATTAATCTGGGCCGTCAACCAGGAGGCAGACGAGCTGATCTGTGTCCTCAACACAAATACAGCAGAGGACTGCCGGGTCTGGGTTCAGTCAAAGAAGAGGCACCCAACCCTCCAGAGACTGGAGGCCCCAGGGAATTTAGAGGTCTGGTGGGGTGGAGGCTGTGGGGTGGTGGTGAAAAAAGAGCAACAAACCAACAACCCACCTCAAACAAGCAACAACAACAAATAACAAACAACACACAAAAATGGCAAAATAAAACATTCAGAAGACCCAAGTTTTCCCCAATCATTCAATAAAGAGTGAATTTGGAGATGAGAAGTAATAAATACCTTTCACCCATATGATTTGAAACATTCCATGACAGAGCCGTTAAAATGACACTCTAGTTACCCGTTCCAATCGTAATCTTCCACTTCTTCCCTTCCCAGGCTTGAGTGAGTTCCAAGAGAACATCACATGAAGCTTGTTTTGAGCTTTAACCATGGAACAACAATGCACGGAGTCTGTAGTGCCTGACGCACAGTGCTGATGAAAATTAGCTATCAGTATTTTCATTTAATAGAGCATCTTGTAAACATTAAATTACGTCTCGCCGGTTCATCTGGTAAAACAAGAACATGCTTCCAGTGTGTTACAGTGGAGGAAAGGATATAAGATCTTATGTAAATTTGATGAGACAAATTAAGAAGAGAATCGTAATACTCATATAAAAACCAGGATGGTGCACAGCAACATGTTAGCAGTGTTATCTCTGGATTATTTTCTATACTCCCCTACAGGGAATGCCTGTTTTGAACATTTTAAAAAATATCATATATAAAAATGTAATCGTGGCTGAAAATGTGTTTGACTTTCTCCTCCTTGAGCACCTTCTATGCTTACTCTGGGCATCAAGAGAACGTAATACATCATTTGATTCTGCTCAAGCTGGAGCTTTTCTTACATTTCCAACACATTCTTGCTTGTAGCTCCTCAAGGGATCATTCCTCCTTCACCAGTTTCCTTGTCTCCTGGCAGACAGATTTCTCAGGAGGGCTTGGGAAGAACGTACTTTGAGGGTGTAGTGGATTCAGTGCTAGTCTTAAGTGGTATCTGAGTGGTTTCACAACCCCGATAGGACTGAAGGTTAAAGTTAAATTTCAATTGATTTATTAATATTCAGAGGACATTTTTTTTCTATTAGAAATTATAATTTGGCATCCGTTGTGTGTCTAAGTATTCACTGCTCTCATCACCTAAGGAAAAATTTCCAACAGTAATGATGGTCAGATGGTATAATCTAATGCCAAGAGCAGAAAAGATGATCAACAAATACCCAAATGAAATAGAACTGAGGGGGGAATGCAAAATTACCACACTGAATTTTTGTTGTTCTTTACTGTTAAAATACCAGTTTTTCACTGTATGCATAGGAAGGGCTACCATAAAGGGCTGCCTAGGGAACTGGGGTGGGGGTATCTTTAATGTTACAAAGATAGTGTTCTACAGAGTACCTTTGACAATAGCAGTTGGAGATTCTGCTTTATAATGGAGATACCTTATCATGGAGACTCTCTTCTTTGTCATGAATACTCCTATATATGCTGCTCATCTTCGGAGAGTGCCATTCTTAACGATCCACTCCCTTGCCAACTTATTAACACTCATCACGATCACAGTCTCTGGTCCTTCACTGTCAACATGTACCAGGTTGGTTTCACGCACTAGCATATAAAACACATGTTGTAATTAGATATTTTTTCAGGAAAGTTAAAGTTAGGTACTGAGAGCCAATAAGCCATGACCAAGAAGACAGGTCCTCAGGAGCCCAAGATTCTCCCTCTCACATCCACAGGCATCCTTAACCTCATGATCCAGGCGGGCCAGTGAATATCTACCCTTGCAGAGCCATGTTCTAGGTAGTATGGGGCATGTTGACTATTCTGCCTTCCTTTAGTAAACAGCAGACCTTCTAGAAGTGCCTCGTGGAAATTCTTTGGTATCAGTGTTACTTGCCCTTTGTCATAGAGTGAATTACACCGAAACACAGTGGAATAAGACAACATTTATCATCTCAGAGTTTCTTGTTGGTCAGCAAACCACATAAAAGTTGGCTGGATACTCACAGCTCAAGGTGTCTCTCAGTGCTGCAGTTAGAGTTTGCATGGTGTCTAGTCAATTCAAAGGCTCATCTTCCCAGGCTCTGAGATCATTTATAAAGTTGTTGGCAAGCTCCTGTTCCTTGCTGGCTGCTGGGTGAAGACAAGTGTTCTCTTGCCACGTAGATCTCTCCATAGAGTTTGTCACATCATGGCTTCTCTCTAAGCATTGAGTGAAACAAAATCTTTTCACAATCCATTGTTGAGAGTGCTGTCCTGTCATTTTCATCTATTTATTCAGTGGAAATGAGTTACTAAGTTCAACCCAGGTTCAAGAAGATATGTCTAGGAAGATGAAGACTGAGAGGAACTGCCCACTGGGGACCAACCTGCCAATCGCTGCCAATCACAGGATCTCATTATCCAAAGCATGGTTTCCCACACTGCTGGTGAGTCTGAGTGTTCAGTAGCATTCTCCTCCAAGACAAAGAATTCCATCTTGGAGGGCAGTTTGTAAAGCTATATGATATTCTAAAGAAGTACTTTGGGGGAGGGGGTCAAATAATTCTTTCACAGGGGTTGCATATCAGATACCCTGCATATTAGATATTTATATCGCAATTCATAAAAGTAGCAAAATTACAGTTATGAAGTAGCAATGAGAATAACTTTATGGTTGGGGGGTCACCATAATATTAAAGGGTCACAGCATTAAAAATATTGAGAACGGCTGTAGAGGTAAAACATATCTGATCCCATTATGTCATGGCTTCTCTCTGAGCATCAAGTGAAAGAAAGAAAACCAAGACAAAAAACAAAATCTCTTCACAACCCATTATTGGGAGGCCACAGTGAGGCTTCTCAGTCTCCTGCCATAAACAACACAAAAGCTCTGTGAAGTTCCTCAAAGTTAGGCCCACATTCCTGCAGGAATATATAAGCACTAAGGACTGTTGAGAAACGTTCAAACAAGCTGGGCTACCTAAAAGGGATCAGACCAACAAGCTACCTGGAAGAGGCAGCTATCAGCCAAACTGCCTGGAAGAAGCTCAGATGATCTGAGATGCCTAGCAGAGACACTCTCTAACCTGCCAAGCCCTCAAATGATTCAGTATGTATAGGGTTCCAGAATTCATGATTTGTTACCCATGTTGGGATGGGCTGCTGTCTTTTAAGCCTTTTTTTCTGCTCTTAGAAGTAATGCCAATACTTCAGGATATAACCAAGTGAACTCATTTTCCCCACCAAGTTGTACTTTGGTGGTAAACTTATGGTGGTCTCTCACTGGTGCCCTGTCTAGGGTGAGCACACAGTTGTTCATGTTTCTCAAGGCATAAATAGCATCATACAACACTGGTGAATGTAGGTCTTAGTTACATAAGAATGTGCCTGGCCAAAAATCAGAATTCTATGACTGAGTGAGAACAGAGAAATACCTATCTGGACACAGCTAACAAACCCTCTATGTCTCTCTTGATGGTACTTCAACGCTCTCTGAAATCTGTTCTTCCTCCTACTCTTCTTTCTCTTCAAGAAGAGTTTTCATTTTATAGCCCTGGTTGAATACAAATCAATACAAATCTCTATAGCTGTCATTGCTTGGTAAGAGTATTGGGCTAAGCAGTACTCATCTTGACTCAGACTTAGAAGGACATGCAAAAGTGAGAAGCTTTTCTTAGTCTTTGGAGCTGATCTTTTGAGTACACAGCACTGTCAGAACAATTGTTCCTTATGAAATCTCTCAAACCCATCATCTCTTTGTTTATGTGGTAAATGCCTTTACAGGGACCCTCAAAAATCACACTTGGAGATAATATTGTCCAGGCTCAACAGATCTCCTTCCTGCATACACCCTTAAAAGTAATCTGAGAAAAGAATCTTCCTAAAGAATCACACAGAGGCATGCCGAGTACAGCCTTCAGATAGACATGTGGGGAGCTGGAATGTATTATCTGTTTGCTTTACACAAACTCATGAAAACCCAACACGCCTGTGGTACTCTGTATCCTGACTGGTGATTTTAAGATAATGACATTTGTTGTGTAGAAGGGGATTAGAGAAGTGCAGCTGCTGGCTTTGTCTTGCTCCTTTAAAGGCACAAATACAAGTGGCTCAGGTCCAAGCAAAGTACCATCCTATCCTGAACCTGGTAATGTTACAGGAAAATAGGGGTTTAGATTCTATTGTGAGGGTATTCTATACTTCCTGACACTTGATGCTTCTAAGTCACATGCTTTCTCACCAGAGACCAGCAGCGGCCCCCCAATAGGCATTGATTTAACTCATGTATTTTACTAAATCTATTGAATGATCACAGTATCCACAACCTTTAAAATGAATCTGTGTGTGTGTGTGTGCACATGCGTGTGTGACATGTGAGCAGGTGCCTAAGGAGGTGAGAAGAGGGTGTTAGAGTTCCTGGAGTGGCAGGCAATGCTGAGAACTCATGTCCTTTACAGGAGCAGCTTGTGCACTTAAGTGTTGAGACATCTCTCCAGCTCCAACACCAGAGCCTTCAAGGGTTAGTTAGTGAGGAAGGTTAACATGACTGACCAGCCGCCTGCTCTTAGAAAATTTGAAAGTGGTGGGAAAAATCAGTGATTACAGAATATATATGCTGAGTGAGGGCTAGGGACAGTTAACACAGTCTTAAAAGATCAGAAGAAAAACCTCATATAACAAACAAAGATGAACATTTTCCAGTTCTTTCAAATCCTCTAAATTCTCTTTGCTGTTGTTGTTTTTTAGATTTATTTATTTAATGTGTATGACTGTCACCATCTTCAGAAATACCAGAAAAGGGCACTGGATCCCATTATAAATGGTTGTTAGCTACCATGTGGTTGCTGGGAACTGAACTCAGGACCTCTGGAAGAGCAGCCAGTGCTGGTAACCACTGAGCCATCTCTCCAGCCCCTCCTCCAAATTCTTAACCTGCCAATGGCACTTTGTTTATTTATTTGGTGTGTGTGTGGGTGTGTGTGTGTGTGTGTGTGTTTTACTCTGTGATTTCAAGTCCTGTCTGTTCAAATTACACTTCAATTAATATGTACTCACTTGTGTTGAATATACTCTTTGGTGCTACAAAACACCTATCATCTTCAAGTATAAATGATACCTGGAACCCCCTCTTCTTCCTAGAGCTGTGTCATATATACTTAAATAAATTCAGACACTGGGAAGCTCTGTCTTCTAACCTATCCACAGAGATTGGGGGCCATATTTTCTCTGGATAGCATTCTCTTTGACTTGTTTCTGTTGCCCAGTGGCAGTTGCATAGCACTTGTCTTAATTACTTTTTTTATATTGCTGTGGTTAAAAAAAATCAACTAAAGGTGGCTTTTAAAGAAAAACATTTAATTTGGCTCAGTCTCAGAGAGCTGGAGACTATGGTGGAGCAAAGGAACAGCTGAGAGTTCACACCTCGGTCCACAACCACAAAGCAGAGAGACAGAAAGAGATAGTAGAGGTCTTTTGAAACCTCAAAGTCTACTTCCAGTGACACTTCTCCAATAGGCCACACCTGCTAATCCTTCCCAATCAGTTCTACTAGCTGGGGTCCAAGTATTCAAACATATGAGTTCATAGAGGCCATTCTCATCCAAACCATACCTTTCTTCATAGTGACTTGTTCTAGAGTCCAACCATTTGTTCCATAGAAATCAATCAGTGGTCTCTTCAAGGATTCTAGTGATGTAAATGTTGACACAGATCCCAATGATACCATGTTGGTCCTTTGTTGTAATGCATGGGTGCATGAAACAGATTGGGGACATCTGTGTTCATTACATATATACTTGTGCTTCACGCCACTTATGATGAGTGAGAAATTGAGACAAGTGTTTTCAGCCCGACCTCAACAGGCCTTTCCACCAGAAGACTGTCTCTGTCATTCATTCATTTATTCAGTCAGTCACTGTGAAGTCATTTCTGTATTTCCACCACTCCTATTTTACTTACCTCTTGACATTCTTTGAAATGATACAATCCTTTGTGAAAATAGCTGGAGATACAAATTGACACTTGAAGGATTATGTAGGACAATAGTTGAGCTTTTATTATTTATTTATTTATTTAGTTACTATTTATTTATTTATTTACTTATTTTGAGCTTAGGTCCTGCCAGCTATTTGATGCTTGATCTGTGGCAAGTAACCTGTCCATCCTCACTTGTTTTCTCATTATAAACTAGAAAGGGGTGCCTGTGGAGTCTGAAACTCATCTGGAAAAGCTTGTTATGTGATTTAAATTCATTACTACTGATATCAATCAGCCTCCTTTCCTGATACATTATTTGTTTCAGTTAATTAATATAATTAGTAGATCTCAACAATTTTGTCTTTCACAATGAGCGGAGCACCTTTTTTTGTCTGTGTTCCTCTTTTTTCCCTTGTTGGCATTTAGCCCATTATTTATAACAATCAACATGCATACTTCACTCATGGGAGAAAAGGTAGCATGTAAATTATTATCAGTCACCAAACAGATCCCTTTTTTAAGAAAAATACCCCCTATTTCTACTATCTGCCACACTTGAGTACAATAGTTGTTGAGAATTGTTCTTACCCATTTCCACTGACAAAAAGCCAAAAGTCTGAATTTTCATGCCTCATGCAATAATTTACTCACAGGATTGGTCACCAGGATAGACTGATGGAGTTTAAGGCTTCAGTACAGACATGGCCTAAGGTGGTTTCAAAGGGTGACTTGGTGTTTAAGCCAAACTCTAATGTTGCCACTTTGAATACTCTCACTTGCTTTCTCTTTCTGTGTTATTCCAAGAATTTCATGTTGTCTTAGGACCCCATTTCTTCTCAGATCTGTCTCCTGCTTATTCTTTTTAGTTCCCTACAAAGGTTCATCTGTCCGTATATAAATACTCAGCATCTTTGAGTGGTACCGTATTGAGCTCACTTACTTGTATCCAGAGCTTTGGTTCTGACTGCAGTGTTTGTTGGGGCTGTTTGCCCATCTCTGCTTGAAACCATCAGAAATCAAAAGTTCATAACATTAGGAAATAGCCAATTTCCTTAATCTTTTGATCACGCTGATTCAAGTTGTTTAATAAAAACCCGCTGACTGTTCATTTCCACCTCTGTTCACTTGTTTATTGAGGATGAGAAAATTAGACTATTTAGGGATTGTGGTAAGGATTGGCAAAGAAAGGAGGAAAAGTATATAGAGAAACACAAACGTCAAACCGAGGTTATCAGGGGCAGATGACTCTCAGTGTGTGGAATGGCAGTCCTGGGGGGTAGACCATTGAGGAAAGTGGGTAGATCTTGAGACCTTGATTTCAGAGTTGGGATTAATGAGCTTATAAAATAGGTCCTGTGGAGTCTTTCTAAATCCCTTCTACCATGTGAAGACTCAAAGGGAATCAGGAAATTCGCCTTCAATAGACACTGCATCTGCTGCCACCATAATTGTGTGTCAGCCTGCAGAAACCTAAAACACAAGCTGCTATTGTTTCTGAGCCATGTAGTCTGTGCTGCTTTGTTATAGCAACTCAGATGAACTAAGGAACTTTATTGTCTATCTTTTTTACAATCTTGGAGTGCTCTTCAACTTTTGCTACCAATTCCCTTCCTTTTTCAAGCCCTATGTAGTATAGACATTACAACTTATTATTTTCAATCACTTTTTTTACATCCTTTAAATCATGCTATGTGATCCCATGCCTTTTGTAATCTGAGCTAACAAATCAAGAGTGGGACTATTTCCCAAATGGTCATTCAGTGGAGTTTGGTTTGAACATCAAACCATTTGAGTTTGATGATAGAGTTGAAAACATCTCAATGGTATTTTGTTCACCACCCCCCCACACAATGGAGAAACATCTTTAGGGGTGGAGGATACTGTGAGGAGAGTTTATTTTAAAATATTGACATGGAAGATTGTTATAAATAGTAGGAAGCTTGAAACAGGGATGAAGGAGAAGAGTGTAGCTGGAGGGATAAGACCATGCTTTAGAAGAACGGGTGGGGAGCATCACATGGAACTTGACAAAAGAGACAAAGTGTGATGCCTGGGCTATTATTTTATACAATCCATGAACTCATGAAACATCAGAGAGAGGGAGAGCAAGAAAGCAGGCTACAATAAATGATGACGTGGAAACATAAGCCCAATAAGCCCTTTGTTCCTCAACTTGCTTTTGATCGTGGCCTTTCATCATAATGATAGTAACCAAGACATTTTGTTAGAAGTCTTCACACAAATTTCCACAATAGCCACAGCAATTCACATCCTAGCAGTAGTAAAGAAGAATTCCTTCCTGGGCTGGAGAGATGGCTCAGTGGTTAAGAGTACTGACTGCTCTTCCAAAAGTCCTGAGTTCAAATCCCAGCAAACACATAGAAGCTCAAAAAAAAAAAAAAAAAAAAAAAACACACATGTAATGGGATCCAATGCCCTCTTCTGGTGTGTCTGAAGACAGCCATAGTATACTCATATACATTTAATTAATTAATTAATATTGAAAAAATATTTTTTTCCCTTTACAATGCTTACCAGCCTCTGTTTTAATGAGATATCCTTACTGTCTCAGGCAAGATTTCTACTCAAGTTGCAAAAAAGCCTGGTAAGTTATTTCTGGCTTGACTGTGCTTCATTACCTGGAGGCAACCAGCAAAAGTACTATGTGGCATATGATTGTAGCTGTGGAGTCAGCCAATAGGGTCTCGCTGTTGCCATCACCATTCCAAACTTCAAGCTAGACACTCGAGGTCCACATGTCCTTTGGCATATTCAATGGGGCAGGGAGCCCTGATTAACTAGTCTGGAAAACCCTCAGCCAACCTGCCAGCAGCTTCTTCCTTGACCAGATCTAATGCTGTCCTGATGCTAAACTGTCTTTCCTCCAGTTCCCTTTGTCTCCAGTCACGTCACACTTCAGTCCTGGCTTCACATAACCTTGAGGCTCCTTGTAAGCATGACTTGATCTATAGAGACAGCAACAATAGGAAAAAATGGACCTGCTAGGTATGCCAACCAAAAGGCTGGCTATGTGGCCTTCCACTAACCTCCTGGTTCTCTGTGCACACTAGCCACTCAGTCCTCTTAGACCTCCTTGTCCAACTCTGAATTTAGTGATTCCTGTTTTGATAATATATTGCCATACCTAGTTATGTGAACATCATTTCTCATTGTTCCAAAAGGCTGCCCAGTGCCTTCGGCCGGTGATATTTCACTGTACTCTCCCAAACTGTGTCTCTTCTGAGATACCAGTGATTCAGTCCACTGTGATTTTTCTCTGTCATCGATCTATATGGTGTTGCAAACAGGTAGTACTTGTGATCGCTAACTAAAGGCAGGTGGGTGATGTTACCAGTCAGATCTGAAGGAAGGAAAAATAATGCATGGGCATAAAAATGCAGGCACTAAGGAAGCTCAGGGTATCTTCAAGGTGATTGTGGAAATACCAAATAGTAGAAACCACTTGCTAACTAGGGAATGGTAGAAATTTCTTGGTACCCAAGTCACACAGTAAATACTATTGCAGAGGAGTTGGGCATCCACCATCACCAGAAATGGAAGATGTGTGAGCTGAGCCCATAGCATGGACCCTGCAATAGAAACATGAATAGAACATGATGCTGTAAAATGTATTTCCCCAGTGTATGCAGCATAAACATATGGGTGTGACTGGCACCTTCACTTCCAGGAACGTAGACTATGTAGGTGGACCTTAGGCAGAAATAACCTCATTTATTTACTTGTGTCATATTGAGTCAGAGCCACTTGTGGCCTAGGTTGGCTTGGAACTTGCTATGCAGCTGAGAATGCCCTTGAACTCTGACCCTCAAGCCTACACCTCCCTGTGCTGGGATTACAGGTGTGCTGTGCACCACACCAGGCACAAAGCAGACGTATCATGAAGCTTCTTGAGTTTATGTGCCCGGCCATGTGAGTGCTGAATTTATGTACCTGCTTCTTCCAACTCATGCACTGTGACTCTGGACATGTCTTAAAATTAATCTAAAAGCAACAGAAATTAAAGCATGCGTGGGACTGTCCTTGCCTAAGTGAAACCAATCTGTTCTGTTATAGCCTGCTCCTAAACATTTGCAGTCAAAGGTCATGACAACCAGCCGTTTGAAACAGTGAAGGCAAAGACTTGATTATGAAGATCATCAATTAGCTTACAGAATACGCTGTGTACAGTCTATTCTGTGATGCTCCTGGAGGGGATATTAGAGGATGCTGGTTGCCTTTATATTTTGTAAAAGCTGTTTTTTTTTTCTCTCCTATGTAGACTATTTACAGGATGTATGTGTGCATGCATAAATATCTGAACTTGGGTTTTGTTTTGCCTTTTGTTGCAATCTGACTTAACACAGTCATGGGAGCTGTGCAACAGAGATAACACCAAGCAGACACAGAGTCTCATCACACTCCGACTTCATAGAGTCTGCCAAAGTGGAACTTCCAAGTCACTTATGACCGATGACTATAGCAAGCAAGAAATTTAGATTTCTGATTTGAACACATAAAAAGATATCTTCCTTGTTACATTTAAGTCTGTTTATTGAAGAAGCATAAGATATTCAGCTTTAAAATGAAACACTTCAGCGAGATGGCTAAGTGGAGACACATGCTTGAAGCCAGTCATGATGACACAGGTTTGCTCCCCAGAACCTGCATGTGGAAGGGTAGATACAACCTTGGTTGTCCTCTGACCTCTGTTTAAACACCATGATGAACACATATCCATCCATACATACACATATATATATATATACACATGGACACACACATACACACATGGACACACAAATACACACATGGACATATACACCTGGACACACATATACACACATGGACACACACATACACACATTTACATACACATACACACATGGACACACAAATACACACATGGACACACACATACACACATTTACATACACATACACACATGGACACACAAATACACACATGGACATACACAAATAGGCACACAAATACACACATGGACATATACACATGGACACACAAATACACACATGGACACATACATATTGATTACATAAATAAACATAAAATATTAATAAATTTAATAAAACAGGGAACATGAGACAAAGATGAGTAATAAAATATGCCATAGTTATTCTGGTAACAAAAAGTAAAAAATAAATTCATTCGTATGATACAATTAGTAGAGAAAAGTGAAGCACATGTGGCTTAGTGAACAAAAAAAAATTCCTGCTGTTTTGACAAAATCAAATTTTGTTTTATTTTGACACTAATGAGGATAAAATCAAACCTGTGGTACGCCACCATAGTGAAAACACAATGACAGCAGAGTAATGATAAAATTCAGAGAGAACTGAAGGGTGCCCTCTGCTTTAAAAAAAACATACTTAAACTCCAGTAAAATCCGACTGCTTGTGAACAAAAGGTGGCAGTGGCAGTTTCCCAGTTCTCTTGCAGACTCCTAAAATGTTGCGCCACAAAGAGATGTGACATTAGAATATATTTTTCTAAATTGGTAGTAATAAAAGTAAAATTTTAGCCAACCTAACTGTTGCACAAAGGTGCTATGAATGTGAAGTGTATGTCCCTCAAAAATACTTAGGGGATAGGACTATTCAGTTCTGTTAGTGCAGAATCTAGTTATAAATGAGTTTATAATTAGTTATGCTAGATAAGGTATCATTTTCTTTTCCTGGGAGCGTGCATGTATCTTATTTGTACTAAGACGGTCACATTCCACTTAGTCTCCCATTGGACACAGGTCTGTGGAGTCGGGACGGTGTTTAGTGGGTGAGATCCGGTAAACCCACGTGACCGGATGGATTTATGAATGAATTGTAGTACACAGTGGCGTGAAGCTGCAGCATCCACAGCTGTCAGAAACCAGAGACAGTCTGATGCTTCCTTTGTTCCCTCCTTGCTTAGGTTTCCAGGTCTTTTCCTGAACCCCTTTGTGTCGGTAATTCAACACTTAACAGCAGATGTCTGTTGCTGTAGAAGCACTGTCTAAAGCATCTTTTCTTTTTTCTAAACACGGTTTTCTAAAGTTGCGGTTAAGGTGTTGAGCAGAGAGGGGAGGCTCCACTATGCTGGGGGGCGGGCAAGTCTAACTTGTCTTTGTGTAGCACTTCTCATCCTTTGATGAGAAGTTTCTTTCAGTTTTTGATCTTGTAATCATCTATTAGCTCCCTTTCTTTCATATACACAATCAGCATTTTCTCTGCTTGCTTTTCCTTTCTACATGGTGTGTTCTGCTTCCTCTTTGATGTTTAGTACCTTTGCCCTGTTTGTTTAAACTTGCACTGCTTACCCACAATGCACTGCTTACCCACAATGCACTGCTTATCCATAATGCACCACTTACCCACAATGCACATGTAACTGCAAAGCATTGCTCCAGGCCTGCCTGCCAGACTCCTCCTGCTTCTTATCATTGGTTCATGACCTGGACTACAGGCACAAATCCATTCCTGTCTTGACTCAGGCTTTTGATTCTTACTGCCTCCTAGGCTGGGCTTGTCATCATGCTCAGGACACATCTGCCCAACACCTTCTGCAAAATTAGCAGGGGCCTCTCTCATGCCTAAGCAGAGGCATGTGACATTATAGATAGGACCTGTGTTTGTCAAAATGGAGATGGCCGATTCCCTGAGTGGATTCATTATCGCCTGCTGCTTACACTAAGTATTCACTCATGTGCTCACATGCTCAGTAAGCTATAACCAAGTACTTAGTACTTATTCACCACTATGAAGACATTGCGAAGACAAAAGTGTGTTGTTGTGGCTTTGTCCATCAGGAGTCCTTTTTATAGAGTCATGAGAGAGAAGCATTGAATAGGATTTACATTCTAGTGTCCATCGAGTGTGTTGTCTGTGATTATAGAGTAATGGAAACAGGGATGTCAAATAATGTTCACTCCAGTGCTGCTCATGGGCCAAACGGTGCCATTTTCAAAGCGTGTGTATATGGGCATGGATGTGCATGCCACGGTATTTGAATAGAGGTCAGAAAACAACCAAGGTAGGACAGGGGGATTAGATAATGCAAACATTTTAGAATTGCCTCCTTTTAAACCTGAAACAAACATTCTTCCTTTGAGGAAATGAAGAGGCTGGGGTGACCAAGAAGCATCATCGAAAAGAGGTCTTGTCCCAATGCCATAACCCAGTTGAGACCTGAGAGACATCAGGTCAACCCAGGTCAGAGGTACATCTCTATTGACCTTTCTTTCTTTCTTTCTTTCTTTCTTTCTTTCTTTCTTTCTTTCTTTCTTTCCTTTCTTTTCCTTTCTTCCAACCCTTCCTTTCTTTCTTCCTTTTAAAATTTTTATTTATTCTTTTTTTAATACTCCAGATTTTAACTCCCTCCCCATTCACCCTCTGACTATTCCACATCTCATACCTCAAAAGATGCCTCTCTTCCTTTCTAACCCTGCCCAGCTCCTGGCCTAGTTCAAGAGCTGGCACAAATAGTCACAAACACTTGAAAGTAGTCTTAACAGGGAAATGAGAGAGAGAAAAAAAAGAACAACAGACCCCGGCTTCAGAGAATGAACGTTGCTGATCAAACCCAAAGAGAGGATTTTAGAGGTTGAGCAGCCTAGAAATTTCCTTCAGCAAGAAGGCCTTTAACATCATCTCTTAGTCTCTTTGGGAAGAACCAAACTTGTCCTTGGACTCAGAAGGGAACAGAACAGCATTGAGTGTTGAGTATTGAAAGCGCAGGAAGGTCACAGGATTCAGGATAACCCTTCTGGACAAATTAAAAATATGTTGATCTTCCTGATTTCTTGTGTCGCCTACAACCACTGGCGTTCCCGTTACATTTTATTAAAGGAGACACAGGCTCGGTGTGCAGAATATACACACAGTGTTTTAAGTGCTTCCATGCGCCAGAGCCCTTGCTGGACTTAGCTCTACCCATCCTCACAGTTCTTCACAATGAGTGTCAAGATTCCTATTTTACAGAACTCAAAGCCAGAGAAAAGATCTGCGGTCTCTGCTGGATCCCATGAGGGAACCTTTCATTTCAAGCTGGGTGTCTGACTCAGTAAAGCTCCTTCAAACTCTTCCTCATGGGAGCTCTGCTTGTTTGAAATAGATTTTGAAGCAATCGGGTGCCCAGGAGACACCAACACGGGCCCTTCAAGTTTTTATAGCTATTACTTACTCTGTCAGCTCTGAAGGAGGCACTAGGATGTGGATGGCACCCTGGGGGATTTCTGAAAGTGCCACTCGATGACCTTTTCTACTTCAGATAATTCTCTTTTTTTAATGGTGTGTGTGTGTGTGTGTGTGTGTGTGTGTGTGTGTGTGTGTGTGTGTACACATAGAAAGCTATCTGGCCAGAAAGTCTGCTGCAGAGGACACGGGGTTTTATTTTGACAAAGGTAGAAACAGGAATATATTCATTGCCAACATTTTTATTGTTTTGTGTCTGGCAAGAGAGCTTTCCAGGTTGACATGAGTACGTTGCTCATTACAACACTGAGGTAGTAGGAAACGTTTTATCCTAAGCTGTACTTCTTGACTGATGCTGTCCCTCCCTGACTGGCTTAAGCAGGTGAAGTAAAAGCATCTTTTCGGCATGGTTGGCATCCATGGGGACTCCCATGGGGACTCATTAAGTGTTATTACTCTTGAAGCACGAGTGGAGTGGGAATGGGTGGAGGAGACAGCGAGGTCTGGGTTTTCTGGAGGAAGGCACTTCCGTATAGAACCTGTGTTTCTCAGGCCACGACAGCCCTGGGGGGCTTTAAGAATCTGGGAAGCAACAGAATCTAGACAATTGGCCAAAGAATGTCTGTCTAGTCAGGTCCTATGAACTATGGGAAACTCCAGTCCCTCCCAGGTTCCCAGAGTAGTGGAGAAATGCCTCACGGTCCATCTTTCCAGCTCCAGGGGAACCTCTGCCCCTCCTTTTCCAGGGTTATTTGCTTTGGTGTCATACTGTTGGGACCTCCCCCCATAGACCCATAATCCCTCCCAGTGAATTGTAAAGTAGCAGATACGGGGTTCTCAGGTGTCTGGTCTCAGTGGCTGTTGGTTTGTATAATTGGCTGAGCTGAGGAGTGCCACCCAATGCCTCACTTCTGTTGAACCCACAGAGCCATGCTGTCTTGTCTGTATCTTACAGCTTCAAAATGTGAGTTTGGCATCCATCAGATGCTACCCCTGGGCCTGTGCTCTGGCAACTAAAGCCAGAAGGAAACATGAATAATTAAAACTCTGTTAACCTCAGGAGTGCCCCTCCCCTCTGGTGGTGACTCATTCATCTCCATCAGAGTTTGCACGCGTTCACCTACTTCAGTTCGATACCTTCCCAGATAGTACCACAGTTCCTCCAGTGTGGGGAGCACATGAATTCCAGAGCAAATGTGTACCGTCCACATGGGCACAGCCATGCCAAGGATCCCATTGCTTCAGACCCATAGGAATTGGCAAACCATCCTCTGGTTGGAGTATAAGTGTTTACAAATGATTGACCAGCAAGTGTACGCAAAAACAAGCAACCACGGCTTCCTGCTCTGAGATATTTACAGCCAAAGACTGCTTGCCTAAAGGGACCTCCCACCAAGAGCGGCTGGTTCTTTCCCTCTATGCTGTAAAGAAAGAAAGCACTGAGGTTCTAACTTGTTGCCTAGCTAGTGCGCGTCCACACAACTCCTGGATTCCAGATTTTAGTTCCTTGCGTTGCTAAGCTGCTCCTGTCTTTTGTTCCTCAGCACCCCAGACAGGGTTCCAGGACCAAGCTGCGCCAGATGTGGTTTTCTAGAAAATAACTGCTCGCTAGCAAGACTGAACCACTGGTGTTCTCAGGTGCTACGAACCATTAGGGTTTGCAGAGGCCTCCCAGACTCCGGATGTCACACTAGAACCAGGCCCCACATAAGCCCCCATTGGTCATTTGAAACACTGAGTTCTAGTGCATGCCTGTGCACACCTGCCATTGGCTCAGAGGCCACACCCTTATGTCACCGTCTGCAGCCCACAGCCTTGTTACCGGTAGCTGAGCAATTTTCAGGTTTGATGATAGAGTTGGTTTTAGAATGCCATTTCAGTCCTTGACTTTTATTTTTTAAAATGTTTATTTTTAATATACTTTATCATATTAAAAAGGTCAAATTAATACAAAAATACCACATTCCAGCATTAACCAGACCCAAAGTATATACAACTGAATGAACTTACGTACACTCAGAATGAACAACTTAACTTTAATCCCCAACTAAAATAGTCCTTAAATTATTCAAGTAATTAACCCTTGCTGTAAAAGTTATTGGACAAGATTATCTAACTGAAACTAAGTATCATTTCATTCTATTTCTGAGAAGGTGCCTGGAGAATTTAGACAAACCTGATCAGCAGCCAGGATGCAGAAATACCTTTTCAAGACTCTCTAGAACTTTAAAACAGACCCTGTTACCAATTTCTAAGCTGAGGAGTTCCCAAGGGCCCACCTAAAGGGACCAATGGTATTCTCGTTGTGGTCACAATGAAAATCTGAGGTGACATAAATACTTTTGGATTTGTTTGCAAGTCACATCAAGGACATTGGAAGGGCATGAAAGTAAATTTCAATTGTTGGTTTGTTTGTTTTGTTTTTCTATCCCCTTTATATTCTTCCAAAGGAAAGAGAGGCGAGAGGAACATGCACTTAAGAGTTGCATGTGATTGAGACATACCTGATTTTTTTTCTCTCATTTGAGGCATTTGGAGGAGTCACTTCAGTGTGTGTACTATTTAAAGGCCAATAGCAGGAATCTCAAATGCAGAATCTTCATTGTTCTAATGTGGCTAATCTTGGGTAAGCTTGTAATATGTTTCCTAGACAAAGAAAACATAATCTTCTTAGTTCTTATCCCCAAGGAAGAAACTATGCATACATAATCAGAAAAATCCTGGCTAATAACTAAACCAGGGGTCACCATGCTTCATGACAGCGTGAACTCTCCCTACACCCATTGGCTGTCTCCAGCAGTTCCTTTTCCTCTTAATTTGAGATCTTGACATAAGTGTGCAGAGATGAGATGTGCTATCTTGCACAAGTTTTTTCTTTAGTGACTTATTTATTGAAATAAACCTAAAGAAGGGCATCCGGGAGGCTTCTACAGTTTAGGAAATAAAGCTGCGATCAACGGTGAGAAAGGACACTTGCCCAGCACCCTAAACTTCGGAAGCTTTGCCTGGCATTAGAACACAAGTCTTAGTAGTGAGATTATCACTGGTAGAGGCAGTCACAGCTGGAGACACACAGACAGCACCCAATAAGCAGGTGGTTTGATGTTCCTTGCTGTAGAGTCAGCTTTCAGCAATTTATTAATTTCTTACAATTAGTTGTAAGAAATGACTTAGAAATTCAACACTATTGGCTTGGGTAAGAGCTATTAAGACAGTGCTTGCTGCTACGAGCTGCCAGATGTTAGGCAAGAGGCAGGAATCTGTCATGTCCTGAGTCTATCTCAGTTCTTCTGTCTTACTTAAAGCTCTGATGTCTCCCCTCACTGAAATCAGCTAATTTATCTGCTGCTCATCTGAAGAACACCAGATCTGTTTCAAATGCAAACTTGTCGGAATGAATCTTCAGAGACACGGCTGGCTGGTCTGCTGCTCCTTTCAGAAGAATTTTCAAGGCTAATTTTGAACCCCCACCTTTTCTCTCATGCTGGCTTTAGGGCACCAACCCAGTTGTGACTTAAGTATCAAATGCTCATGTTTTGAGAGCTAGATTGCTAGTTGACAGTGCTATTTTTGAAGGTTCTAGAAACTTTTAGAGATTGGATCTACCTGGAAGAACTAAGCCTCCTGGAATATGTCCTACAGATCCTTATCCCCGCCCCTTCCTGTTTATTATTTCTGCTTCCGGTCCTCCATGATGTGAATAGCTTCTGACACTAGTCTTCTTCACCATGACAAGGAAGCATATGGAACCAAATAACTATAGCGTTCCCGTGAGAGCAAAATAAAACCTTCCCTTTCCGACAAGCTTTTTGCAGGGGCTAAACCCCTCTTACTTGGTCTCCGAGAATTTGCTACCCTAGTGTACAAGCTTTCATTCCATACACCTTCACACTAAGTGCCTTCGTTCCTAGCAACAGCAAAACAGAACAGAACCAATGTGATTTCTGCCTCCTTTCCCTGTATACCCCTTGCTTTAAAATACAACAAGGAGGAAGTAGAGAATAGGTTTATTTTCCAGAGCTCTTCTAAGTTGGGTCTGGACTATACACCCCCTGGGAACCCAGCCGAGTGTGGTATTCTACATGTTGCTACTCTTAATCTAATCAGAACATTGTTGCAAAAGTCTGAGGCATTGTTGCTACTTCCACTGCCAGGTTTGCAGTGACCCTGGGATTTAAAATGGTAGCATCTGTTAATGTGGCCCTGACGTTGACCTGACTCTCATGCAATACTCATGTTTACCCGGTTCTCACTTACATGTTCCTTTTATTCAAACACGTCTGCCTATTTAGCATGTTTATTATTTGTTACCTGTTGTAGAAATATTTCAACCCAACCTGAGGTTTCTACTCTGCCTTAGACCACTTAGTTCCTGGATAAAAAAAACACACCATCTTTGTATTTATAATACAAACAGTACAAAGCTGGGCAGCTGCTTAACCTCTTCGCTGCTAGAATCTACTTTCCTATTGAAAACCTGAGTTATTATTTACTATGTTTCATCTGGGCTGTCCTTAACTCTAATTGGCCAGCCCTCGGGGCCATGCTTTCTTGACTTCTAGTGACGTTTCCTTCCTCCTCCTCCTGTGCCTTCCTCTATTCCTGGTGGTCCCCTTCCAACCTAAAGGCCATGGAACCTAAACCCCACCCATGTCTCTTCTGCCCAGCTATTGGCTGTTGGTATCTTTATTTACCAATCAGAATGGAGTCAGGGTCAGTCAGCGTGTTACTGCAGACTGGCTTATTTCTGGGACAACCAGGTCTTCGGGGCCTGCACTTAGCATTACAATAGATAGAAAAAGACCAAATCTCAACAGTTGTCCATTTCTGCCTATTGTATCCAGCGATGGGTCTTAAATGTGAGAGCCACATTTCACCTACCTAAGTGTTTGGCGCACATTTGTTGAATGAATATTGAAGTATTCTGCATTTGAACCCCCTGGACAGAAATTATTTGAGGGGTTGATAAGAAAGTCTCACATCTATGCTAAACTCTGTCTTTGTTGGCATTATTAAAACTTCTACAAGGTGCTCATCAATTATTAGACCTACACAAAGGGAGGTATGATGTATAAAACAATTGACCATTTGACAATCATCCAAAACCCATTACTACAAATACATTCAGAGCAGAAATTTGTATGACAAAAATGTCTAAATCTAGCCAGTGGCCCGCTTATTTTAAATTAGGCTCTTATCTACAAAATCCTATTATAGCAAGGCGATTTAAACACATTCTTATGTCTTCTCTTTAATGTGACTTAACCTGGATGTCTAGAAGATTTCAATTAAATATTTTGATGAGGAATATGCATTTTTTTAAGATCACAGGAGTAATTTTTAGCTGGCTGGTGATGCTCCACGCCTTTAATCCAAGCACTTGGAGGCAGAGGCATGTGGATCTCTATGAATTTGAGGTTAGCCTGATCTACACAGAGTGAGCACCAAGACACCCAGGGCTATACAATGAAACTCTGTCTTGAGAAAACAAGACAGAATGACATAAAAAAGAATTATTTTAAACAAGATAATCATTATTTGATTATTTGATATATTTGATATTTCTCTAAATTTGATATACTCTCCAATATCAAACTCTTGGTTGTGTTTCTTTTCTTCTTAATTTGTTTTCAGGACCAACAGAGACAAGACCTAAAGTGTTTTAGCTTTTACTTGCAGATGTCCCCAAAGGCCAAAGCCCATGCATTTAAATACATTCAGAATGTTATGCAAAACACCAGCCTCTGGTTTTCCTAACAGCATTTGAGGCTGACAGACACCTGCTCACCTCGGAGGTACTTGGAACAACAGTGAACCAAAGATGCTTCAGGTCAGAGCTGTGGGTCATAGTTTTTTCCACCCTTTATTGAAATTCTAGTGTCATATCTAGAGTTTTTATTGCTGAGATGAAACAACTTGACCGATGGCAACTTGGGAATGAAAGGATCTCTTTAGTTTACTTTTCCATATCATAGTTTGTCATCAAAAGCAGTCGGGGTGAGAATTCAAACAAAAGGAACCTGGAGGCAGGAGCTGATGCTGAGACCATGGAGGGTGCTGCTTACTGGCCTGCTAATCATGGCTTGATCAGTCTGCCTTTTTTAGAGGACCCAGTACCAACAGCCCAGGAATGGCCCCACCCACAACAGGCTGGACCCTTCCCTATTAATTGCTAGCTTTGCAGGCTTGCTTTCCTAATTTTACTGCAGCATTTTTTAAAACTGTAATTCTTTCCTCTCGAGTGACTTCAGCTTGTGTCAAGTTGACATAAAACTAGCCAGGACACCTAGTTTGTTTTGTTTTGTTAACAATCAGCCATTGTAATTTGTAACATCTGACTTCAAACATAAAAGGATGGAGATTGTGTTTTCCAATACAAAAACTAAGCAGGATGCTTTATGGTTCTAGGAATCAGACACCTATCAGTTGGAATCCTGGACCCAGCTCTCTCTACCTGAACTTATGTTGGGTGCAATTTACAGCTATTCAGATACATTGACTCTCCACTCACTAAACAAGCCCATTAGTAGCCATTATGAAGCCTCGCTAGTGACAGAACCTCAGATGGTGACTCATGCATGCACAAAATATATCCTACCCCAATGCCTGTATGCACTAGTATGTACTTCATGATAAGCCTTAACGGAATCGTGTCTCCAATTTCTTTCATTTGGAATGTTCATAAAAATGTAAAGCTCAAATCTCTCTTAATTGTGTTTGATCCATGATTACTTCTACTGGAAAACATCATGCCATCCTAAAAAATTCAAGTCATTGAATCTCTGTTGCACAAGTCTGAGCCTTGTCTGAAAACCTGGAAATAATCGTGACATTTCAAGAGGCTTAAAGATCGTTGTTGGTCTTTGTTAAGCTAAATGGTATGTCTAATAGTTCCTAGCTGCTATTGGTTGAATTGTACCCCTCAGAAAATCTTAAGTCCCAATCCCCTGGACTTGTGAATATAACCTTATTGAGTAATAATAGTCTTTGTAGATGATCAAGTCAGTATACAACCATTAGGGTAGGCTGTATTTCAGCATTTCTAGGTTCTTACGAGAAGGGAGCAATTTGGACACAGACATCCATATATGTAGCCCTTGTGAAGATGAAGGCAGACACAGGGATGATATCTCTACTTGACAAGGAATGTGCAAGGTAGTCAAAAATGATCAGAAACTTGAAGACAAACAAGGACAGAACTTGCTCCCAGCCTCAGAAGGAAACAAGTCTGTGGCTCCTTGGTTGGCCCTTTGAACCTTTCTGTGGCTTAAGCCTTAGGTTATGCTTTGTTAAGCAGCCCTGGCATGTAAGGGATCTCACCCACTGTGGTAGATGGGAGTGGGGGGCGGTGCTCAGGAAGGAGAGCCGGCAACTTGTAAGCAGTCCAGGGTGTTCTTGCTTCATTCATCAAGTTCTCGGGTACTAGGTCTTTCCAATGACCCAGAGCTCAAAAATGTTCCTTCAACAGCATGGAGAAAGAGAGGGGCAGGGAGACAGAGGAGAAGAAAGGGGGTGGGTAGAGGCCTAGGGAGAGGGAGGTAAGAAAGAGAAAATGGACCATCAGCAAACTTGCTGAAAAACTGTTGAGAAGTGTAGTAAGGGTAACAGCAAGCTTTCCAAGCCCTTTTCCCTCAATGAGTGAGCACCAACAGCCTTCCCATCACAGGAAAATAATCTTTTCCTCTTTACCACAAGGAAGAAAGCTTTAAGCATCCATCCTGCCTGCTGAGCTGCTAGGGGTGGCAGTTAAGTGATTGCTACAGTTGGCCCCCCTGGCCAACCTTCCTCTGCAAAGCACCAGCTGAGGCTGAAGGAGATTCATCACTTGCCACTTCCTCTGCCTACAGCAGACCCTAGTCAGAGCCTTTTCTGCCTAATGAGGCCCGCAGAGCCACCAGCTGTCCCTGCTTATCCTTGAATCAACCAAAGTAGCAGCAGGTAGTGCCCGTCTGCCACAAATTTGGGATTGCTAAGAAATGTAGTTGGCAGTAGTCACCATTACTTGACCATCTAGGCCATGCTAAGCAAAATGCTAAGGATGTTGTATACATACATTTAAACGTTCTGGTTGCTTGTGGTGTGTGTGTGTGTGTGTGTGTGTGTGTGTGTGTGTGTAAAAGACTAAGAATTGTGTGTGAAGGGTTGGTTAGAGGGCAACGATTTAGGAGTTGGTTCTGAAAAACAAACCTGCCTCCATCTTAGGCTTAAAAACCATCTTATAGTGAAATCAAAATAGGTTTATACTTGTTTATGATTAAACCTCTACTTCTCTAGGCTTGGGTTATTACCCCATCCCCATAACCTTAATTACAAATGGTTCTTTCCTGCCTGTTCCAGGAATGGTAATCACATCAAAAGCTCCTTATAAAATTCTGCCTATAACAATCTTACCCTTGTTTCAGAAGGTTATATGATTACCCATGACTACCTTGGTTTGCCCACTTTGCAAACATGTCTTTGATTCCGGAGAGACTGACTTGTTATGCTTACATTCTGCTTCTATAACCTACCTATTTTGCCTGCCAAATCCCCTATTTAGACCCCTCCCCAACTATAAAAGCCTTGTCTTCCTTACCTCCGATGCTGATCTCACAAACCCTGCCTTAGCAGGAGACAACCCATGGATATGAATGAAAAGCTTACTTTAATTAATCTGACCACAATGGTTTGGGTTGCTGGTCTTTCTCCTCCCACCTTTTGGACTCACAGTTTTCTCCTCGGAACATGGGGTCTGAGGATTGGTATCAGGTCTTCAGGCTTGCACGGCAGGTATAGAACCCACTGAGTCTTCTTGCCAGCCTTTGTGTGTTATTTAACAAGCATTCGTTCAACAGTAGATAAGAACCTACTAAATCCAAGCCATAGAGCTGGGATGTGAAAGATGCAGAAAGATACAAACCCTCTTATTGTACATGTGTGTTGCCTACCAACCACTCCATTTTTCTTCAACTTGAACTGTGAAATGTTCACTCTGTTAGTAGCTTGTGATGCTGAGAATTGCAAGCAACACATTCATAGCCAAGAATATAAGTCTTCTTACTAAGATTAGACAGAAATGGCAATTTCAGTCTCTTTCTCTTTCTTCCGGATATGACTTAGATGTAGTAGTTGAGTTTACACAGCTACTTTAGGATGTAAGTTACAAGGCATGTGACATGAATGAGCTTCTAAAGCCTTACTGTACTGAGAATTTTGATTTCTTTAAAAAACACAGTCATAAGAATATTTTTGTTTTAATCCCAGGTGTGGGATATGGACTGCTTTATATTGTCCACAGCAGCTGACTATGATATACCTTGTGCAGTAACAGGGGTGTGATTTTTCTACCTGCAGATAGTTTCTTCGAGTGTGTAATGTTTGGAAGTCTGGGGACTCTTTGCAGGGAATAAAAATGCAAGGGCCCTGTGAGTGGGTTGTTGGTTAGTTGCTGTTGGTTACAGTCTGTCAAGTAGTAAGCAAAAAAAGAAATAAGGAGAAGGAGGAGACAAAGAAGATGACAACCATGAAGGAGGAGAAGACAGACAAGGAGAACAACAAGAAAAAGAAGAAGAACTAGAAGAAGGAAGAGGAGGAGGAGAAGGAAAAGGAGAAGAAGAAGAAGAAGAAGAAGAAGAAGAAGAAGAAGAAGAAGAAGAAGAAGAAGAAGAAGAAGAAGAAGAAGAAGAAGAAGAAGAAGAAAATAGAGAAGAAATTAGATATCTGTCACCAAACTTGCCCCAAGGAACTTGATGCCCCTAATCAGGAGGAAGTAGTATAATCCCACTATCCTACCCCTGACTTTATTGAGACATCTTTTTTTCTCCCCCTCTCTCCCTTCTCTCCCTTCTCTCTCTCTCTCTCTCTCTCTCTCTCTCTCTCTCTCTCTCTCTCTCTCTCTCTCTCCATACTTTCTTTCTCTCCTACCTAGTGTTAGGGGTGGACAGGGTGGAAGAAGAGGTGTGGAGAAGAGTGGGAGAAGAAAGAACCCACAAAGTACCCAAAGTCTGGCTATAACTTAACCACCAACCATCACCTCTGAAGTTGTTTGGAGATGGTGACGATTCTGTTGCGGTATAATCGCTGAAACCCAGGTTCTCTGGTACTTGTAGGTTAATACTCTGCAAAAACCATACAACTGTCTTGATACAAGGATGATGGTGATACTGAGATGCTATCTAGAGAGACAGACACAGTCATTTTATCTTACAACAGTCTTTTATTTGGTATCATGACAAATGAGATTAAAGTATAGGACACCAAGAGCCAGTGTAATCTGCATATCTTGTGCTGACATTTTTACCATCTGCAGACAGCTATGGGTACAATCCACACTCTGCAACTTCCAAATTTTATATCTTCATTGGTAGTTCAATGGTAGAATTCTCACCTCCCAAATTGTATATCTTTGGTCAAGTAACTGAACCTTTCTGAATCTTACCTCTATAATCTGTTAAATAGGAGATATCATATTATCTTTCATAGGTTTTCCATAAGGTTTTACTGATGAAATGCATGTTGATGTATTTCCATTTTCACAACAAATGCTTTGTAATAATTACTAATAACGTGTAACTATGCTATAACACACATATGGATATTTTTAAATGAAAATTTATTTAAGTCCCTTGAGAACTTCAGACATTGGTTCTCTGCATTTGATCAGTTGTAGATTTCTGTAACAGTTTCCTTCTGCTACAAGAAGAGGTTTCTTTAGTGAAGCAGGGGAGAGCTATACCTACCTGTGAAAATAAGGATCTGTATTTATAAAGTAGTTAGAGATTATACTGTTTTAGTAACGTGTCAGTAATAGGTTCTCCTCTAGGACTCATGACCTCACCAGATACAAGTAGTTGCCTAGATTTATAAGAGTAGTCTTGAGTTCTTTCCTATTGAGTAGGCCTTAAATCAAGTTAAACTGCTGTTGGTTACTCAAGTGCCACAATTCCGCTAATTTTTTCTATTATGAGTAGTTATCTATTGGAAATGACTTCTGGATCGGGTTTGTGAGCTTGTGTCCATTTCTGCTCAGCACTGCGACCTCATCCGTTGATTTGCACAGGCTCTATCCATGCCGACACAGTCTCTATAGTTCATGTACATCCATCCTGATGTGTTTAAGAGGCCTTCCTTCCTGGTCTTCTTCATCCCCCTGCCTCTTGTATTCTTTCTGCCTCCCCTTCCACCAAGTTCCCTGAGACAAACTTGATGGAGCCATCCTGTTAGGACTGAATGTCTCAAGATCTTTCACTCTCTGCACATTGTCTGGCTATGAATCTTGATATTTGTCTTCATCTTCTGCCGAAGGAAGCTACTCTAATGAAGGCTGGGAATGGCACTGATCCATGAGTACTGCACAATGTTGTTAAAAGTCATTTAATGGCTATAGCTATGCTCCTTTAGCAGAACAGAAACATTTAGTTTTACCCTAAGTCCCTGGCCTAGCCGGTCTCAAGTTCTTGGTCACCTAAGTAGTGTCAGGGATGGGTTCCATCTCATGGACTGGGCCTTAAATCCAATCAGATACTGGTTGGTTACTTCTTCAAGTTTTGCACCATATAACCACACTAGCACATCTTCCGGGTAAGTCACCACCGTAGATGGAAGAACTTGGAGTTAGGTTGGTGTTTACCTTTCTCTTTGGGTAGTGTGAAGAGCATCTTCCAGCACTATGAACTCTAGTCTTTAGGGATGAAGGCTCTAGGTAGGTACCAGTTCGACTTCTCTGTGCTCCATGAGTCATGCAGGCATTATCTCCAGCTATAGAACCTTAACTAGGCGTATTTCTTCAATGACTTTCAAAATCACACTTCCTTGATACAAGTCTTGGCTAATTCCCTTCTTGGAGTGTGTGGTCTTGTAAATATGATGATACATCTTTCCCACAGTTGTGATAACTTGTCCCCCAAAAGGATCTTATCCATGTCCAGGCCTTCTGTAACAAGATGAGCCCTTTGAAGCAGAACACTGTTTTCAGATGTTTACAGGAAGGAAAACCTAAAATGTATCCAGAAGTGACAGGCATGGTATGGAGTACCTGCAGAGCCACATGAATTTGACCTTAAGAGAGCCACTGAAAATGGAACACAGTCACTGACACACAGTTAATAAGGAAGTAATGACCTCATCCTATTCTTCAGCAACGCAGAAACCGCCGTGTCTCAAACATGAGTTTGGATGACCTTAACCTCAGATGAGATAGCAGCCCCAGCTAGCCCTCCATGTGAAGAGCTCTGTGGAGATTCCGTCTGAGCAGGGTCTGCAAAAAATGAAAGATAATAAGCTTATGTTTTACAGCACTGCGTGTTGCAATTTGATGTGCAGCTATAAGAAATGGATATAATTTTAAATACCCTATTGTATGGAATGATGCAGTACATAGTAGACAACATATACCTTCTATTAATCCAAAAATGCAAAATTAAGAGAATTATCCAAGGTACAGGGAGTGTGTTTCCCTGTCATTACAGGTCTGAGCTAAGCAGGGCAGAATCAAAGGTTCCGGGTGAGTTTGATTTTCAAATTTACTTGATTAATTAGGTGATCACTTTTCACCCGGTTGGTTGTCAAGGTCACCCCTAAAAGGAGCCCTTTTCATCTTACCTGAACTCACTCACATGTGTGTGTGTGTGTGTGTGAGAGAGAGAGAGAGAGAGAGAGAGAGAGAGACAGACAGACAGACAGACAGACAGACAGAGAGACAGAGAGACAGAGAGACAGAGAGAGAAATAGGAGACAGTGACAGAGACATGGACAGACACGGTCACAGAGCTGGCCCAGTGCATCCACTTCATGTTCAGAACTGACTGAGGAGCAGTGGTCATCTTCTGCATGCCCATCTGACTTCTAAGGTTTGATCTTATGATCATACCTAATCTCCAAAGACTTGGGGATTTTCCATCTCACTGATGCTGTATAAATCCCAAAGAAGAGAATGGGTTTGATCAACAATTAGTCATTTCCCCCTCAAAGATTATAAACCAGTAATCACTATGATGCACTGCCAAATTGTTCTCCAACCTTGCTTTCCCGCTGAGCACTTTTGTTTGGAGGATTTCAGAGAAGGCTACACCTAATTTCCAAGGAGAGACCTCCTGATTGATTTCGAAATGCCAACTCATTCACACGGCCATGCTTACCTCTTCCTGGAATCGAGGCATGGAGGGCCGTCCTGCTTGTCATAATCATTGTAATTCACAATCAAATACACTCTCCACACTGCTCTGCAAACAGGAGCAAATGTATCCCCATCCACAGGTTTTCTCTACCTATCCACCTTCATCTGTAATGTGGTACTCAGGGATGGGAGAGGATGGAGAGCCGCAATACAGAACCCTCCCCAACGCACGGCCAGGCATTTCCTCACCCTTGTCTTTCCCCTTCAGAGGATTAAGGGAGAAGGTGTGGCCTAGAATTTCTGGTACTCTTGCTTGAGGGATGTTGTAACGTCCAGGTTTCAATGCCAGGAAAGAAGGTCCCTGGAGGTTGCAGTGGATGGTTCTGGGAATTGAAGGCAGGGTAGACACATTTTCTCCACCAATACACAGGACACCGGGCAGGCAGATGCTTGCAGGTACTCAGGTACGTGCCAGAACGTAAGTACTGCACACGGATGTGCACAGAAACATGCTCCCCAGCACCCAGGTGCACACACTTCCAGACAAACACAAACACATATACACACAGGCTGACTGACAAAGGTAAAGGCCGCTGATTTCAAGGTCAGATTTATAGGGACTCACACAACGACTCTACCAGAAATGGCTGCATAACAGATTACATCACTGTTTACATCTGTGTTCCCTGGACATCCGGTGCTCCCCATTTTGTGCTGACTCAGAGCCCTGTTCCTAACCACTCCCCCCAGGTCCATATATTAGCAGTGTTTTCCCATGACATTCAATCCAGTTCCATGTGGTCTAAACATAAACTGACCCTCTATTGCTAACAGATGTGCACTGTGCCAAGGAAGGCCAGGGAGACCGTTTCCAGCTTTCTCTGAGGACTAGGCTGTCCAAAACATCCCTTTGTTGAGATTTTTCCCAAAGACTTCAAGAAGGGTTTTTGCTGAGATACAGCAGTGTAAGTTGATGGTTGGTTAAATAACCACTTGATAAATGCTTACTGATATCAGTGATAATATTTTTGCAAGATTAGTCATTGTTAGAGAAAAGGACTTTTTTTTTTTTTTTTTTTTTTTTTTTTTTTTTTTTTTTGCAGGTTTACTGAATCTCCAACACTGAACAGTATTGATTGTTGCTTTCTTCCCCTCTGAAACTGGAGCTTGGTTTCAAAGGCATTTTTTAGAGCTTGTATTTAGGTAACTGTGTAGAAATCCCTTCGTCGCCTCTTCCGGAGAGCTCATTTCTGAAGTGACATTTTCTCTGGCTTTGTGATGGTGATACCACCAGACTTCGGGAGGAAAGTTTGCCTTCTGATAGGATTTTTATCCAGTACCAAAAGTCCTGGGATTCAGATAATGTCTTTCATAAAAGGGCTCAAAGCGTCTTTTCTAATGACAGCCCCTTTGGTCATTCTGTCCCACACGCGCACAGCAAGGACCAATGTTTAGGACAGAGTTTTGTTTGTTTTGTTTTCCATTTTTCTCTTCTCCCAGAAGGCTTTCACAGGCTACGTAATCCATTCCATTGGCCTAAATCATCTCAGTTAATGGACCGAATTAGCCAAGGTTAATCTATACCAGTGGAAAGGTTGGTCTTTGTATCCTCTGACTGGGCTCCTGGGGTGTCAGCAGGGGATCCAGGAGCCCATCTAATGACTCAGTGAGTGTTGAACCTACTAGTCAGAAACTCGGGAAGTATGAGGATTGGCCAGGATAAGAAAGAAAAGAGAGATACAGGACCCCGTCCCATTCCCGCCTTCTTTGTACCTCTCACGTGTAAGGGCAAGAGATGGACCCGGGCTTTATTAAAAGAAGAAATTATCACTAGTCCAGAACACCAGCAGACCAGACATACACATGAGTGGGAGAACAAATACATTCTGAGAACGGTTATATTATTCTAGTCAGGATTCTCTAGAGGAGTAGAACCAAGGGTGGGGGGAGAGGGAGGGAGAGAGAGAAGTTTACCAGGCTGGCTTTACAATCAGACTGGCTTAGTAGATTGGCTTACAAGACTAGAAGCTGAGTAGTGCCCTGTAATAGCTGATCGTAGGCCAGAGAGACAAGGAAACCAGTAGTTGCTCAATTCATGAAACAAGAAGCTTCATAACCTAGGAGAGACGTGAAGCCACTTGAATCCTAGACTAAAGACACTCTGGGTTTGCTGATATGGTAGAAGGCTAATGAAGCTGAGCCCATGAGTGACGGCAGTAACAGTAACCCGTTCAGAAATTAACCAAGTGCCCATGCTCTGGCCGGCTGCTTCCTACATTTGTTTCATCTGGGACCCCAGCCTAATTACACTTGGGCCAGGTTTCTCCCTATGGTACTGCGTTGCATGCTCAAATCGTCCCAGCAGAGGCAGCATGAGTTCCTCACTACATGCCCCAAAGTTCTGAGTTCCTGAATGAAACACACACACACACACACACACACACACACACACACACACACACACACAGCCTTATATTTAATATGCCTCAATCCGTTTAATGGTTGGGCATGGCCAAACCTCCACGTAGCTAACACACTCTCGCCTCCGATATTCCAGAATTACCACTTACTAAAATCTATATTCCATCTTTGTTGCTCTAAACCCAATGGCCCAATGAGGGTGGGGGCTGGGGCTACTCTTCCTGGCCCTTACATGATTGCTATGCTCTGTTTTACACTCCTCAGACCTGGTCCTTTACTTTTCCCTGCCCCCAACCCCGACCATCCTATTTTCCCCATCTTCCCCGACATGGTGATTCTAAATTTTCCTTCTTCTCTAGGTTTCCTTGTCCCTTTGGTGAATCCCAAAGTCCCACCTCTGTCTCCCTGCCCAGCCATTGGATTGGCTTTTGGCAACTCTATTTACCAATCAGAACCAACTGGGTTAGGGACCCTCAACATCTTACATGCAGATTCATATGCAATTTTGGGAACCCAGTTAGCATAATACAAGCATTAAATACAAGAGTACCATGCCTCCTCTGCATGCTGATCATCTCTGGAAAAGTCTTTTGGACCCACCCGGAAGTGTGTTTCACTTAGCTCCTTTTAATACCATCACAATGATAAAGCAAAATTAACCATTACAGTCAGTTACATACCAGGATGTAAAAAGTGTCCTCCTTCCCTGTGGGACTTGTGATTCATCCAGACATCTGCTGTGCAGCTCTGGTAGGGCTTCTTGAAAACGAAACAATCCGATTCTTTCTGGAGCTTGTAGGGCTGTTTCTCAGGTTCTGCAACAACTCATGGGAAAGATGCTTGTTGGAACATAATGGTTGATCCTTGACTCTACCCTACAGGTCACTCCTCATTCCCTGATTCTTCACAGCAACTCCAAGGGCTAAGTTCTACCCTAAGCTCATTTTCCAGATGGGTGTTAGAAGGGTTGCAACGTTCAAGTTTATTCATCGGCAAGTATAGAAAGCAGTGCTCCGATCCTAGACACTGCCTCTGGAGCCTGGATGCTAAACCAACCATTATATTGGCTCAATGGCTTTCAGGGAATTTAAGTGACCAAGAAGCAGTAGTGGTAGGACTAAGACTATTTCTTCAGGCTTTCTCATTTCAGCATCCTGCTGTGTGGGGGAGTTCTTGGGCTGTAGGCTCTGGCAGAATTCTTTGCCTGGTCTTCTGTGCCTGTGGTTTTTCCCACTGCAGTTGCTTAGAAATCAACCTTGTTCCAAGGTCACGCTCAGGACTTAAAGCCTTTAATTTTCTGCAAGTTGACATTTTACTGTTTCATAGTCCCTAAGCCTCCTACGGCTTTTAAAAGAGCGATTTCAGATATCCGCTCCCCACAGCTTCAAGAACAATTCATTTCAATCTTGGGACATTGCCCAGACCTCAGCAAAACTAGCACGACGCTTTCAGTCTGGCTTGTGATTTTGTTGACAGGCATCGGGCACTGGGTAAGGGGGGGAAAGTGCTAATATTCTAGATGGTATTTTTATCAGGTGTTTTGTCCAGATAACAGATAGTTGTCTTTATTCACATGAATGTTTTAGGGCCATTTAAATAGTGGGGAAATATGATGCTTAGGTATTTTATTACTATTTAAAAAATGGTAGAACAAACCCTGTCTAATCAAAATAAAAGGTGTTTGTTAAATCTAAAATAAAAGGTGCTTATTAAATCTAAAATAATTTAGATGGGCCCTGGGAAAAGTTATTTGTACCAGAAAATGGCTTCAAAAGGTTAGATAGTGTTGGAGAAGGATCTGTTTGAGTGTTTTGGTAACCCAAAGTATTTGTAAATTGACCTCAGTAAATAGTAGAAATATCTTCAGCAACTCAGCTTGAAGTGAGCAACCTTACAGCCTTGACAGTCGACTGAATATTGTCTTGGAAAAGGTATATAAGAGGTTCCTGAGCTTAATGTTTATTTTTAAATAATTGCCTACATTCCATATCATTTATTAATGTTATTTTTTTTTAATTAGTTGAAACTAATCAGATAAGAAGTCTAAGGCTACATTTGATGCTGGATGTGTAGTCTGATAAACATTAGTGAAGTGATGCTTTTAAAATAAGCACAAATGTGGCTAGGGAGATGGCTCAGTGGTTCAGGGCACTGACTGCTCTTCCAGAGGGCCCGAGTTCAAATCCCAGCACCCACATGGTGGTTTCATAGAGGGATCTGATGCCCTCTTCTGGTGTATCATTGGCATTCTACACACACATATATTTTAACAAAAGCACAGATAAGAAATGGCTCATTTGAGTAATTCTCAACCTGTGGGCCTCGGCCACTTTGGGTTTTTTTTAATGGTCTTTTCACAGGGGTTGCCTAAGACCATTGGAAAACACAAATTTACACAGGATTCTCAACACAGGAAAACAGCAGCCCCTGCTGTTCTTCAGAAGACCAGAATTCAGCTCAAAGGCTTCACACCAGGTGGGTTAGAGTCACCTGTATCTCAAACTGCAGGGATCTGAAACCCCCATTCAGCTTCTGAGGGCACTGCAAAACTTAGACATACACGCACACAATCGTATACCCATAGTATTAAAGATAAGTGAGTAGCAGCTCATGGTGCAAAAATCAACAACAGTCCTAGAAAGTCTCCTAGAAAAAACATAAACACTATTTGTATGTTGGAAGATTAAATATGTTAAAGTTTAATTTCTTCTAAAATGGTCTGAAAAAAAAAATGATGGCCGTCTCAGACATGCTGTTATGGAAGGAATGCCGGGATGAAGGGAGGTCCCATTTTGTGAGCAATGTTTTTATATTTAAAAACCATATTAAATAATTAATATTTAGATCAAAAAGCAGAAAAACCTTTACAACAGTTAAGCAAGCATACTTTGTGTGGTGGTTTGAATATCTGAATGTTTGGTCACCAGGGAGTGAAACTGTTTGAGAAGGATTAAGAGGTGTGGTCTTATTGGAGGAAGTGTCACCAGGCATTGGCCTTGAGGTTTAAAAGCTCATACCAGACTCCTGCTCAGGGGTTTGTGCACTTGCTATCTTCCCCCACCCCTGCCTTCAGGTTATAATGTAAAGCTCTTCTGCTTTATCACATTGTATGTCTGCTTCTTACAATGATGATCAGGAACAAACCTTCTGAAACTATAGGAAAGTTTCCAGTGAAATCTTTTTTTTATAGGAGCTGCCTTGGTCACAGTGTCTCCTCACAGCACTAGAACACTAACTAAGAGATTTTGCTGTCTGTTCCATTCTCCCATAATCAACAGCTATATGTACCCACTAAATCTCTCCTAGTCTGAGCCAGCCCCCAATCTGATCTGCTCATTCCCGGACTGGGTTGTTGAGCAGAACAAACCGCTGACACATTTTGCTAGACTAATCCTCTGTAATTTTCTATTTCTTTGGAAAAACTCCATGAGCTACTCCTGACACAGTTCTCCAGATAATTGTTTTAGAATGATGTTCTTGCTCCAGCTCAAAAGGAATCAACTTTTCCTTGATTTGTGTGGCACAAACTACTTGCATCTTGGAAGTATGATGTCCAATCTGCTGGAAGATTGAAGACCACAGAATAGCGAAACAAATGCCTTTTGAACCACCACACTATTAACAGGAAACTCAGAATAGCCCTGCAGTCTCAGCCGTGATAGGGAGGGGTTCCTACAAGGAAGAGACTCAACTGGCACTATAATGTTTTGACTCATAAAATTTTATAAAAACAGCTCTTTCTAAAATCAAGTTCAGGCAGGCTCAGGACACAACTTTCTCTTCTGGCATGCCATTAAAAAATCTAGAATCTTGCTGTCCTGCATCTGTCTGGTGTCCATGTATTCTAGAACCCTAATGGCCATATACTATGTATATAATATATACATATTGTATATCATAAATATATATCAGATATACTTCCCCCCGCATACTATCACAGAACAAGCACTCAGAAAACACGACACTGTTAGAATGCAGATATTGAATGAAAAAAGATGTGAAGAAAATTATGTCTACATATATATATATATATCATATACATACACACACACACACACACACACACACACACACATGAATGAGCAGGTGCTTCTAGTTCCTTTAATATTATATTGTCACATTCCTTTTCAATTCCATTTTCACACCGGTAAGTGCAGATAGATAATTTTTTGTTTTGCAAATGATAAAACAAACACTCCTGAAGAATGGGAAACCTGCCTGGAGCTAGCAAACTGAGAAGAAATAAACCCAGGTGAGTTTGTCCCTGTAGTCCGGGCTTGCAACTGCCTCTGAGCTTTTCCTCCCTATACTCGTAGTTTCTTCCCTGCGGCTTCCAGAGAAGGGATTAACATTTGAGGCGGGGCTGGGAGAGGTTCCATGGTGAGGTGAGGACAGCTCCAAGCTACGGAGGTGATAAAGTGTGTGTTGAATGCCCACTGGTTCTGACTCCAAGGTCTAGGACACAGTACACAATGCAAATGCAGATTGAGAATTCAAACCAGGGCGCAGGTTCCATCTCTGCATGTGGACCTCGATGTCCACTGCCTGGATGAGTGTGATTATATATATATATATATATATATATATATATATATATATATATAGATGGAACTCTACCTTAGCCGCTTAATCAGAGAGATCCAGGCCTTTCACTAAATTCAATGTGGCTTTCTTCTCCCATTCGTGAGCCCCGTACTGTGCTCTTCCCTGGGTATCAGTGAGTTCCGGAAGCCATTGCACTAGGTTCTGTTTGCAAGCTACAGTTCACATCCTGTGACTCGACTCTTGGTTAGGACTGGAACTGGTCCTACCCTGTCCAGATCTCCCAGCATCCTTAGCAATCTGCTACCCAATTCCCAGGCCTCTAAACTTGCCCAGGCAGCTGCAGATATTTCCCCGCACCCCTCCAGTCCCAGCAAGGAGCCGCCAGTAGGGGCATGGCTGTGGCTCCCCAGATCATTTCAAAGGTCTTGCTGGACTTCTGCTGGATTTCAGTTCAAATCCCCCTCTCAACTAGATTTACACAGTGGGCCATTTGGGATCACCATGTTCCTCAGAGTGATGGGGATGCAAAGGCACAGCCTAAAACTTGTTAGTAAGCATTCTCCTTCTCTTCTGTTTTTTCATGCAATGTCTGCATTCTAACAGACAGTATGTTTTCTGAGGACTTGTTCTGAGGCAGTATGGGGGGACGGAATAAGTTGGATGCATCATCCAGCCTTACAAGATAAATTCCAATGATGTTGGATGGGATACAGTTTTAGAAACAACATTTCTTTTGAGGTTAGGGTTTCTTTTACACCTGCAAAGAAATGAATTAGTCACTGCATTCCCCCAAAACATTTTATGGTGAAAAATTTTAAAGATACACAAAAATATAAAGAATAAGGCAGCAAATCACTGTGCAGGGCTGAAGTTGTGGCGCAGCGGGTAAGAAAGAGATTAAATACTCAGAACCTGTTTGAAAGTTAGACATGGCCAAGAGCCTGTAACTCCAGTGCTAGTGGGTACAGTCAGGCAGGTCCTGGAAGTTCCCTGGCTAGTCTAACTAAAATGGTAACCTTTAGGTTGAGGTTCCTTGTCTCAAGAGAATAAGATGAAGACCAAGAATGCAGAACACCAGACATCCTCGCTCGGTGTTCATGGATACAAGCATGTGTACACAGATGCAGACACACAATAAAAATTAAAAAACCAGAATACACACAGAATGAATACAGAATGAACTTCCATGTAGCCATGCCTGATGTCATTGGGTCATTTACAGCGGAGTTTCCCATGGTCTGTGTGCTTTCACATCAAGCCTGGGTTTCTATCACTTTTGTTCATTAATATTTTACAGTGCATGGTTAAAATAAATATAATACAATTGTTCTTGAATCAAAGCTGACAATTCAACACTATTGAATACTCCATCTTCAGAATCTCTGATTGCTTTCTAAGATCACATTCGTTTATGGTGGCTTTGTTCAAATAAGTAGCCAAAATATACATCAGTGTGCTTCATACCTGTGCCAGCTTTTCTTTTATCTTCTTAAAAAAAAATTCCGTTGGCGAAACCACAACCTACACCAGGCAGAAGGGTGTATAAATGCTCACCCAGGCACCTTGTGGTCCGTCTAGTGCCCAGGAGAGTGTGTTGCCAATTCTGGGTTCTCTGGGTCTTGCCACTGCCTCTCTCGAGAATGGTGGGTTTGGGTGCCTTCTTTTCTCAAATAAAATGGCACAGATGCAGATACAGCCACTCATCGGACTGAGCCTGGGGACCCCAAAGGAAGAGTTTGGGAAAGGGCTGAAGGAGCTGAAGAGATTTGCAACCCCCATAGGAAGAACAACAATATCAACCAACCAGACCCCCCAGAGCTCCCAGGGACTAAACCACCAACCAAAGAGGGACCCACGGCTCCAGCCGCATATGTAGCCGAGGATGGCATTGTCTGGCATCAATGTTGGCTGGGAACATCCTCTTAGAGGCAAAAGAGAGGGTGGGCTGAACTGTTTTTGGAGGGGAGACCAGCAAGGGGACGTTTGAAATGTAAATAAAAAAACCAATTAATAAAAATTAAATTAAAAAATATAAAATGTTCTTAGCAGAAAAAAAAAAAAAAAAAAAAGGAAAAAACTATTTTGAGTCCAACCTGGTCTACAAAGTGAGTCTAAGACAGCCAGGGCTACACAGAGAAACCCTATCTCAGAAAACAAAACAAAACAAAACCCCCAAACTTTATTTAGGTGGTATGTGTACTTTTCCATGTATTTCTGGTGCCTGTAGAGGCCAAAGAAAGGTGTAAGTTCTCTGTAACTAGAGGTATAGGTGATTATGAAGCCTTTGACATGGGTGCTGGGTCCTCTGGAAGGGTGGGCAGCCCTCTTTGCCTGCGGCTGGTCTCTCCACCTATTCCTCTTCTCTCATGGTTTTCCTCCAGTGAGGCAGGCAATGCACCCCCTGGTGCTCCCCCATACAGAGTTTTTCTGACTGCCTTTCTGGAATGTTCTTTGTCTCCTGTGCACTCTGCAAAATTAATAGTTGGATTAAGAGGCCTTGACACGGATCATTTCATTTTTATAAGAATATTTCATAGTGTTTTATGTTCCCCCTTGTATGTTATCAGAAAACATAGAACTCAAAGTCGCTTACTGCTTTGTAGTGTCTAATTTCATCTGTGAGGTCTAGGTAGTCTGCCCCGTGGACCCTTTATGAAGTTTCCCATTACTCCTCTTCCAGTGGTTTATTAACAGCTATTCCTCAGGCCTGCCATCATTTTCATTAGTGATACTTAAATTCTATCAACCTTTCTGCATTTTTAAATATAAGTCACTTAAAAGCCTGGGTGCACACACACACACACACACACACACACACACACACACACACACACACACACGGAGGAATACATGCGCATACTCCCAAATACATATGCACACCCCAGTAAATAAATAAATAAATAAATAAATAAATAAATAAATCCTTTTTTTATGAACTCCTTGTTGTTTCTGTGATATATTCCTTTGGGGAAAAGCATGAAGAACATTGGTCTGTCTCTTTTTGCTACCAAATGACCAATGAGGTCTGTGACAATGTATGACTATGCATGGGTAGGTTTGGTGGTAGTGGTGTGGGGTTTTTTTGTTTTTGTTTTTGTTTTTTTTTTGCATTTGTTTATTTTGTTATGGTGGTGACTTTTTGGTTTTGTTGTTGTTTTTTCCCAGACAGTGTTGCTTTAAAGTCATGGAAATCCTCCTGGTTTGTCTTTCTTAGTACTTGGATTCCGGGCATGTACCACCATGTCTGGTTCAGGGACTTTAAATATCATTATAAACGCATGTATTTTAACATATTTAATTCATTTCTTCCTGGTGCATGTTAATGCTGCTCTACAGATATCAGCCTTCAGACTTTGAGTACGGATTTGTAAACACAGACAGGGAAAGGCAAACCCAGCATGCTAATCTAAACTGAGAAACTCTTAAAATTAATTTTAAAAAAAAGGACAATTGATAGAAATGTAAGAAACAAAACTGGCTGGGTGGTTTCATCCACATGCCTTTCATCCCAGCATTCGGGAGGTGGAGGCAAGCTGATTTATGTGTTTGAGCCCAGCATGGTCTACACCGAGAGTTCCAGGACAGCCAGGACCACACAGAGAAACCCTGTCTCAACACACACACACACAAAACCCCAAAAAGAAACAAAGTAGTCAGTAAGAGTTTGGCTGTGGCGGTTCAGGGTGTGCTGAACCTTAAGTTCCATCCTCAGCCTCTCTCTGCAGATGGTTCACTCACGTAAATATCCCTATATCCTGAGCTGCTATCTCGGTAAGTGTTGGCTAACGATTATTATAAAGGCATTTCCAACCATTCATTTTAAGAGAAGGTTTAATGAAAATGGAGGTTATAGAGTGGGAAAGATCTTAAGGGTCATACAGTTATAATTTTAAATGAAAATATTAAGTCAAAATTCTCATTCTATTTAAAAAAAAAAAAGATGACATTCAGATGAACAAATTCAGCACAGGCCAAGGAGCTCTTCTGTCTCCTGAGCACATAAGGAATAATGAAGTTTTGGTAACAAATGAAACAGCAAAAACAAATATAACTCACAGCCATTATAAACTTTACCCATAAGAGACCTTCTTCAAGTCTTAGGAAACAGGAGATTGTCTACCTCCGTTCCTTATAGAACGTGAATACAGAATTCTATAACCACTCTCTGCCTCAAATGTCTGTGTGTTGTCTGTCTGTCTGTCTGTCTGTGTGTGTGTGTATGTGTGTGTGTGCAGGTGTGTGTGTATGTGTGTATGTGTGTGTGTATGTGTGTGTGTACAGGTGTGTGTGTGTGCAGGTGTGTGTATATGTGTGTATATGTGTGTGCAGGTGTGTGTGTATGTGTGTGTATGTGTGTGTGTACAAGTGTGTGTGTGTGTACAGGTATGTGTACAGGTGTGTGTGTATGTGTGTGTGTGTGCAGGTGTGTGTGTATGTGTGTATATGTGTGTGTGTGTATATGTGTGTGTGTGTACAGGTGTGTGTGTGTGTGTACAGGTGTGTGTGTGCAGGTGTGTGTGTATATGTGTGTGTATGTGTGTGTATGTGTATGTGTGTGTATGTGTGTGTGCAGGTGTATGTGTGTATGTGTGTGTATGTGTGTGTGTGTGTATGTGTGTGTATGTGTGTGTGTGTATGTGTGTGTGTGTATGTGTGTGTGTATGTGTGTGTGTGTATGTGTGTGTGTGTATGTGTGTGTGTGTGTGCACAGGTGTATGTGTATATGTGTGTGTATGTGTGTTTATGTGTGTGCAGGTGTATGTGTGTATGTGTGTGTATGTGTTTGTGTGTGTATACAGGTGTGTGTGTGTATGTGTGTGTGTGTACAGGTGTGTGTGTGTGTACAGGTGTGTGTGTGTGCAGGTGTGCATACACTCATGCACAGGCATGGTGGAAAGCCTAGGGTACTGCTTGTTACTCAGGTAACACCCACATTTTGTAGTTGTTTGTTTTAGATAAGGTGCCTCCTGAGGCTGAACTTCCCAAGTTCTATATTCTGGCTGGCCTGAATTCCTGTGGCTCTCTTGTCACACTGTGATTACAAGGACATGACAGCACGCTTGTCCCTAATGTGGAGGGAGGACTAAACTCGGGTCCTTACGCTGGCAAGTTGGAAGGCAAATGCTTTAAAGACGGGGTCATTTCTCTACCCTGTTTGTTCTTAATACTCTCTTTGCCCTTACAGTAAGTAGATGATATATATTATTATATATTAATAAAGATATTGTAAAATCTTGTGTGGACAGGGGTACACTTACCAGATGATATAGTCCTGCATTGTTGAAAATCTGAGTAATAAACATTAAATGTTCTACTCAAACACTGCCGAGATTAAAAATCTGAATGTATCATTGTTCTTATGTGAATGTAAACAATATTTTTAAATATTTCATGGGACTGGTGTGCCTCAGTTGCTAACAATTCTGAAGTCATTTTCGTATCTATATAATTATATTGAGACAGAATCTCATGTAGCCCAGGCTGGCCATTATGTAGCCTAGGCTACATATTTCTGATCCTCCTGCCTCCATCTTCCCCAAGCACATACCATGACATGCTGGTTTATATAGCACTTTGATTCAAACCCAGGGCTCTGTGTGCACTAGGCTATCTCTCTGTCAACTGACCTATGCCCCAGATATATATCCACAGAATATCTGAGTGCAAAATCAGTTAAGGGAGACCATTAGCCAAGCTTGCAAACATTTCGCAGCTGTGAGCATGCCCCTGGAATCCCAAGTTACTCTGTAACCACACAGCCCCCTCCCTTTGGAATCTTTCTGCTCTTAGGAAGATTTGTCACTTTTGTTGTTGTTGTGCAAGTAAAGGGGGCACTGAAAAAACTGATCTGATTTGCTTTGGATAAAGAGCTCCTAACTGTTCAAATGGTCATCTCTCCCAATTTGTGGCAGGGTTATTGTCCCAATATTGTACCAATATATAGGGCAGAGGAGGGTATTAATGGTGGTGGAGTATGTGGGACTGTGTGTGTGTGTGTGTGTGTGTGTATGTTTCCCCAAAGTTGGCTTTAACAGAGATAAGGCTAAGGAAACTGCTTCTTCATAGCTAGGTGCTATGGGTATTTTTTTAATCTGGCAGCACAGTTCCAAGCACACATACAACCCCCCACCCCACACACACACAACCACAAATCAAGTTAGACTCGTCATTCATTGCAAAAGTAAAACTGGCATTTAGATCATTATCAGGACAAAAACTCAATATACAAACTTTTGAACCATGAAACAAATGGCTCCCAGGGGGTAGTCCTAGAGCAGCCGGTTCTAGCGTTCAGTTTGAGGGAAGAGGGATGTTTCCACAGCAGCAAGGCTACTTCAGCCCCATTCCTGTTGTTACTCAGTCCTCTTACCTTGGGTTTAGGCTATTCAAGACAATTCCTGGATAGCAAATTCCCGGCAAGCTCCCTCCCCAGTGTTTGGTGCAACCCCCCCCCCTGTGCGTTGCATTGTATGGTTTGAGGGGTGCATAGGCATAAGGAGTAGAGGTCAAGAAGTGTTCCTATTGCCCATCTTACAGGGGTGGAGCACGGGACTGGCATAATCACTTTCTTCCGTCTGGCTGAGCTCACTGGACCCTGACCAGCAATGCATGTTTACCAATGCACGGAACATGCCGGGACATTCACTCCATGCAGGTGGCACCCCTGCCCTGTCAGTGTAATCCTCCAGGTGACCCACTGGAAATAACAAAACTGAGAAGTAAAGCTGGGGTCATAGCTCAGTCAGTGAGTGAAGTGCTTGAGTCTCAAGACTGGAGACCCCAGTTCTGTCCTTAAGAACCCACATGAAGAAAGTCAAGCATGGGGTGTGTATGGGTAGCCCGTCTGCTGCAGATGTGGAGACAGATGGATCTGTGGGGCTCACTGGCCATCTGGTCTACCTAACCAGCAAACTCCCAGGCCATGGGAGACTCTTTCATAGAAGAATTTGGACACAAATTTGGCCTCTGCCCTCAACTTGCACTTATGCATGAGCATGCACGAATTCAAAGTTGTGTGTGTGTGTTTGTGTGTGTTGGGGTGGAGTACACAGTTAAGAAGCAAGAAAAAGGAAAGAGAACAAGAAAGGGCTCCCTACCAGGCAGCACAATGACTGAGGAAAATAAAATCAGAAAATGTACTTTGCTGTTTCTGACTTTGTATCATTGTTAATGTGTTTGCCGTGCTATGTGATTCTGACACTTTGGAAGCTGAAGATCACTCTACCACACGTGGTTTCATGATAATCTGCTCCAAGACTGTGCTCTTTGGTAAACACTGCATTGTTTTGTTTCTAACATTGCCTGTACGCACTGATGATGACAAATGCATCTTAGCCTTGCCTCCCTAACCACAAGATACAGGAGGAGAAAGATACTTAAGAGGAAAGACTCTGTGTGTGTGTGTGTCTGTGTGTGTGTGTGTGTGTGTGTGTGTGTGTGTGACTAGTCATAGTTTGTTTAACAACTTTTAATGACATCTGTCTGTATGATTATGACATAATAAACCTCTTATGTTACAGAGGTAGATTCTAATGGAACAATCCTTAACTGTGACAAACTGTTGCCAACCGACTTATGGGGTACTTATTATGTATTATTGCAATGAACAGTTACTCCTCCACAGTCTTCCAGACCAGAAATTAGGACCAGGGAAGTGGGTCGCTTTGCAGAGACACAGCATGGCCTCAAATATGGTTCCATTTGATCCAGTGGCTTTCCCCATAGGTACTGTGAGCCTCCAGTACTGAAGTTTCTCTTCCCCGGCTCTTAGGTGTTTCTAATTGTGTGTGGTGTGTGTGTGTGTGCTGTGACGGAATCTACTAGTGTTATTGAAGTGGTTGTCAGCTATTGTTGACCCCTCAGACATATTGGGTCACCTGAAGGGCTGAGGTGGCATCTGCCTTTGTCACTGTGTTCACTTTCACAAGAAAAGAAACTGTCTCAAGGGTGGGGCCCAAGCACACACAGAAAGATCAGTTGCTGGTTTTCAGAGGGACCTGGATGCTAAAAAATACCATTAGTTTCTATGAAATTTCAGAGCTTGTGTCTACCTCTGTTAGAATCAAACCGAGCTCCAAAGTTGCACATTGACAGCAACAAAACAAATTATGGTTAATATTTTCTCTTTTTCACTACAGACTCTGAATATGCATATAAAAACCAAGTTGTAGGTTGGAGAGATGGCTCTGTGGTCAGAGACGCTTCCTTCAAACCCTGATGGCTTGAGTTCAAGCTCCAGCATGTATACAGTAAAACCTCCACACACATTCTGTGGCACACACATGTTTACACACGTTCACAAAATGAATAAAATGTAATTTAGTATTTTAAACATCTGGTTAAACACCAGCATCTTGGAAGACTTGTGGAATGCTTGTGAGTTTCTGGGGCCTCCACCTCTGATAGCTTTTGTCTTTCTGTTTCCTGGCTAGGACCCTCCCATCATCCCACATAAGTCTGCCTTCCTAATTCTTATTTCTATTATTTATCTCTTTGGTCTTTTGGACACTGTCATCTGAAAGCTGGTTGTTGCTTGGATAAGGTGCAATTCATCAACCTCTGGCGGTGTCATGGCTGATGCTAAGAGAATGAATTGAGTCCCTCAAGCCAGTTTTGATGCAGGCTTCCTGACCTTGACCCAAAATACCTGCATGTGTGTGTGGGGGGGGTCTATCTCTGTCTTTCTCTCTCTTCCCTTTTCTCCCTCTTTGTCTACTCATCCCTCCCTTGGATAAAGACATGTGATCTCCAAAATAGAACACAGAGCAATACCATATTGGTCTGACAGCCTGGAGGATTAAACTCAGAAGCAAATAAATAAATAAATACAGTAAAAAGTGCTACTCAGAAAGATGACTGTTAGGCACCAGATCAATAAGCCGACAAGTAAGAAATAAAAATACTGGTGCAATTCCTGATTCAAATCTGTACTCTAGTTAAGTTTCACCTCTTTAAAGAGTGGACACTTCAGCACGTCTTTTGAAAAGGTCGTTTTTATCCTTTCCTTTTGATGTCTCAATAAATCTATAGCTGCAACACTTTTGGTTTGGTAGCTATAGATTAATACATTATGTTCTTATGAGCAACCAGTGAAGCAGTAAAAATTGCCAGTCTTCCATTTCAACCGAAAGCCTTCCTCTGAACAAGTTGTTAGAACATGTTCAGAGATGTCTATCACAGGAACATATAATAGGATAAATTAACCAGGAGATGAAGGCGGGAATTAGTCACTCAGAAGTTGGTGGTAGAGAGCCAAGGGTAACCTCCATGTCGGGTTGGCAGCCATAAGATAAACTGGCACTCCGCCTTATTGGGGTGGGTATTTTCTTCATAAGAGAGTTATGAATTTTCTATCTGTTTGACTAATAAAGCTACAAAAAAAAAAAGAACAAAGAAAAAAATGATCTTTAAGTGAGATACAATATATAAGGGAGATTTAAGCCTTCTTTATTTGTGGTATGTCCTTTAGACATTCTTAATTTCATAACAGAGAAAACCATGGTCAGCTTAACAGGTAAAAAAGTGATAAGGTGTGTGCAAGTGAGAGGCCCTCACTGCAGCCGTGAGGGCTAACTTAATGAACCTTCCTTGCTCTTCAGCAGTTACAGAAAGATGTCCTCTCTAGCCAGCTCTTTTCTAGAAAGCCACCTCATTGGTAGGTGCCAATGATAACAAAGATAACCCATCTGTGACCTATGTGCTCAGTGTAGGTTAGGACCAGGCACGTCCTAACCAACTTCTCATGGCTGACTGGCTCACCTTCGCTCCTGGGACAGCACAGGGTGTGTCAGGGCCCAACGGTGTAAAGGATGGTGACTCCACCCAACAGAGAAAAGGGTCTGTGTACAGCTGAAAAATCTAGGAGACTTCAACAGGAAAAATTACAATTCTCCCTTTGGAATTCCTTTGGAATGGATGTAGCAGACATGGCTGTGCTTTAAACTCCCAATCCTGTAGCTAGTTATAAAGACTAAATAAGATCGAATTCTTTCAGCACCACTGGTGGTTATGAGAAGAAGACTCAGAAGAACACATGGAAATGAGAAAGTGAGAACAAAGTTACACTGTGGTACTCTCTGTTCCTACTGAGTGTTATCTACTCTGAGGTCGAGGTAGAGCTGGGAAGTCCTGGTAGCATCAGCTAGCCCCAACTCATTGCTTATTCTTTGCACAAGGCTCTGTGATTCTTCTCCATAATGTATGTAAGTCAAATATGGAACATTTAAGTGTGTGTGTGTGTGTGTGTGTGTGTGTGTGTAGGGGGGCTGACATGTTAGGCCAATTTCAACCTTCTTGTTGAAGGTTGTTTCAAAATATACAGCCCTACTGGATTATTTCTGGCGTTCTCGATTATGTCCTCGATGTTTTTTTTTTTTTTTTCTAATTCTCAGCAAAGAATAGATTCTAATGTGCAGCAGCTCATCTTTCAGATCTCATTATTTTGTGCTCGCGAGCATCACAATGAAACAACTGACTAAGGACTTCTGAATACAAGTAAATATAGAAGCTCTATGTAAATATGCCTGTCAAAGCAGAAGAGCAGAGGAAAGGCTCTGAGCAATTGTTGATGCCTTCTTTCATCTGAAGTGCCATTTTCTCTGTACATCAGATAACACATTGATTCTAGCACACTTCAGTTCTCAATTCTCCATAAACCATAAAAACCTTAATGACTTTTCTAAAGCTCAAGTGATGAAACAATCAATTAATTTTCACAGTAGTACAACTCTGTCAAAGCCAGACTACTATTTTAATAAAATTTCACATACTTAGGTTCTACACATTAGCAGTTCAATGGCAAAAAAAAAAAAAAAACAAAAAAAAAAAAACAAAAAAAAAAAAAACAAAAAAAAAAAACCTCCTTCTTTTGCCATTGCATGCAGAGTTAAAATATGGACCAATTAAAAAGAGAGCTCAAGTATCTTAACCTCCATTATAGACACCAAATTGCAAGGCTCTTGATAGGATATTTTTTCCCTAGGGTTCAACCCAATGCCAAGTCCACAGAGGCCCTCAACATTATAGTTGCTCCCAAGTCTTCACAAAGCATACACACACACACACACACACACACACACACACATGTAGAGACAGAGAGATATACACACAGACACACACACAGACATATACATGTACACAAAGACAGACCCACATTCAGGAGAGAGAGACATACACACAGATACACAAACAAACACACATAGATGGGTACACACACAAACAGGCACATGTGCAAGCAGACTGGCAGACAGACACACACACAGTCACACAGACACATGGCACATACACACACTGACAGACAGACACATACATATACACACAGACAAACTTACAGAGAGACATATACACACACAGACACACTGCACAGACAGACAGACAGACACACACACACACACACAGAGAGAGAGAGAGAGAGAGAGAGAGAGAGAGAGGGAGAGAGAGAGATTGATTTAACATCTTTACTTAAAGTTATTGCTCCAAGTCTATCTCTTGGAGATGTTTCTTCAAAGTAGAAATCCCCAGAAAGGAACAGAAGATAGAAAAACCAAAGTCCTTTGTCCTTTTACAAGGGACCAGACAGACCTTATCATGCATTCTGTCATGCTAATCGACTGTCTTCAGGAAGCAGAGGTTATATGGTGGGGCCAGTGTAGTTTAGGAAAGGCTGGGGGAAGGAGGAACGTCTGCATCTTGAAATGGCCCATGGTAGCCTGTGGTGGGTATGGGGGCGGTGCGTAGAGAAGGGGCTGAGGAGTCTGATTCTGAAAAGGCGACAGGCAGCTTCAAAGAGAATTTTATTTCAGGCTGTTCTGAATATGACTAAGACCAAAACACTGGATAATTGGGATTGTGAACTGAGGTAAAAATAGAACTAAATTACAGGTAGATAAGTCGGATACGGGAAGTTTCCCTAAGTTGAACTCGGACTGTATTTTGCTGAAGTAAAAGTGTGGCCATGTCTCTTGCTTGATAAAATCCACATTGTGGGAACCACACAGGGCACCTCATTTGGGACTGCTTGGGGGTTTTGTTCTGTTTCTGGCTTGTTTTTAGATTTTTCTGCTTTCGCCTTTTGCGTGGGTGGTAATAAAAGAGCTGATTAATAATTGTGAATGGGAAGGGCATTATCTCGAGAATTCTTCAATTTGTCTCTGGTCTCTTTTCACAAGCCGGAATCTAGTCTAGTCCACAGGATCCACACTTTCTTTCAGGCTAACTTGCCATTTGTCCCGATTTTCTGTGCAGTTTCAAGGCAGCTGTTGGTAATTATGTTCTTGAGTGCCGGGTCTGCTGTTTCTTACAATTTTGGATCACTGCATTGTCTGCTTGTTAATCATTCATAGGCCTTTGTTTCTGTTCCATAGGTCTCTTCTGGTCTCCCAGCAAGCTGTCTGCATAGGACCTCACTCTGCTGGCTTCTGCATCGGGCCCAGGACAGCTTCTCACCCTGAGAACAGGTTTCCAGTTCCGCCGGAAAGCTGACCTAACCTACCTTGCGGTGTCTAGACTTGCTATTGCCATCGGGAGTATATGTAGTTATGTTATATTACCTCCATTCCCAGCCGTATCTAAAGATCAGACGGCCGTGTGGGTGGGCAAGTGGAAAGACTGTTCATCATTCAAGGCATAAATAAAAGTCAAGAGGCAACCGAGTCACCAAGTGCAAGAAAGCTAATCATATCATCAATCTTTTACGTTATTTTCCATTTACATAACTGGTGGCAAACATCACTGGCGGTGCTTAAATAATGTAAATACAAACTAGGAGAGACTCTCGCCATGGATCTTAATGAAACATCGTATATAATAAGGACGGAATAAAAAGGCTCATTGAACAGGTTTGAAGACGTCAAAGAGAATAGAAACAAATGCTCCGACATGCATAATACATATGTGTCAAGCACTTGGCTTTCGTCGCTGAGCCTGAATGTTGTGGGCTGTAAAAGTAAACAAGCTCAGAAATTCCGAAGGGATTAAAGAGAACCCTTTGTTACGTTAGACAGCAACTGATCTGAGGTTTGTGTGCCTGGGGATTTCAATAGATTGGCTGGTCAGGGATCCACAGCTAGAGGGGCAATGAGGGTAGCTCAGTGATAAGTTCAAGGAGAAACATTTTTGTCTTCATAAGATACTTTGTTCTCATTCCTTTGCTGAGATGTCCCACCTTCATGATGTCATCTCTGTTTCATCCCAGACATTTAGTCGTTCAATCCCTGTTAGTTAGAAGTTGGTAAATTGAGCATTATTAGGAATTTTGACACAACCAGATAGGAAGGAATCTACAAGAGTGCAGCTTTGCAGATGGCTAGGTTGGCAGAGGCAAAAGTTCAATTGAAGTATCTCCACTTCAAGTTATTAGCTTTCTGACCACAAGGCTGCTGTTTTGATACATCAATTCCAGAGTAGCTTTACAACAGTATCAAAGTTGTCTGATCTTGCTACTTAAAAAATTTACTAAAATATTCCTTCAAAATGGGATAGACATGGGTTGGAGAAATGACTCACTGGTTAAGAGCACTGACTGTTCTTCTAGAGGACCGGGGTTCAATTCCCAGCACCCACATGATGGCTCACAACTGTCTTTAACTCCAGTTACAGGGTCCTGACACCCTCACACAGACAGACATACATGCAGGCAAAATACCAATGCACATAATAGTTGTAAGTTTCATAACAACCTCTTAGCCAGCTGTAGTCTGCTAAGGGGACACTGGTAGTCCCGGGGGAATATATCAGAGGTGTCACGTTGTCACACAGTAACCAACAAAAGATGGTAGTGCAAGTTTGGGGGGCTGCATTGGCTGTGCTTTGTTTACACGAAATCCTATAGTACATCATTAAGTATAGCGCATTCCTCTCGGTAATGACCATTAGGCACTTACTGTGTTGTGTCTTTACTGTGCTTTTAATTGTTTCTTCTCAGTATTGGGAACTGAGCCTGCGATCTCTTGCATGCTAGGTTAGTACTCTACCATTAACTCCCATGCCTTACTGTCATTTTAGAATTTTCTTCTTTCTGTTTACAGAAGGATGAAACAGTGCCCTGGGTTATGTAGGCCCTAGACTCAGATATCTCTGAAGTTTTGAATCTCTTGAAAGCATCATTCTCTCTGATGCTTGATTTAAACTTAGATTTTGTCCTTCTAGCTCTAGGAGCAACAGAGCCTTCTACACATATGTACTTGTGTACACCTGCTCAGAGACATACATACTAGGTATGTATCAGAACATCCCCATCCAGGTTGGTACAAATATGACCTGAAACATGCACAAAAGATCAGCCAATGGTAATTTTTCTCAAAACAGATCTCCATCATTAAGCAACTGCTTTTTAAAAACCAAAAAAAAAAAAAAAAAGTAAAAATGCTCAAAGGAGATAATGTCAATGGGAAGAAAGAACATTTCTGCAGTGCATTTTTTCTTTCGACATTTTGCTACTTATCAAGAAATCATCGGTATTGACAAATACCATTGTTTTAAACTTTTTAGGATGAAAATTTCTGGTGATACACAGTTGCAATCCTAGACCCATGAGGCTGAGACAGGGGATTATGGGTTGGAAGCAAGCCTAGACTAAATAGAGAGTTCCAGGCCAATCTCATAATTTTTGGTACACAGTGAAGTCTTGTCTCAAAAAAAACGATGCTTGGGCAAAATGGCTCAGCGAGGAAAATGCACTTGCCACACCGGGCTGGTAATCTGAGTTTGCTTCCTTAAAGCAATGTGAAGAAGAGAACAAGACTCTTGAGAGCAAATTTTCCTCTAGGGTGCAGACATTATGTGCACACAGGCACAGACACACACCTACACATAGACACACACACAGACACAAACACAGACATACATACGTACACACACAGACAGAGACACACAGACAGAGACACACAGACAAATTCATAAAAATTTAAGAGAAAGGCAGTAAATCTGTCTTTAAATATAGATCCTATCCGATACCTCACAATTTCATAAGTACAATATAAATGAACTAGCTGGCTAAGCATTACTAAAACTTTTCTATAGTCACATCTATGATTCACTAAATGATTCAGACTTTTGAAAGGTTGTGGTTTTGCATAAAATATCTTCTCCCAGTTTGGGCATCAGGAATGCTTGCTATTGTCTCTCTAGAACTTTCCCTCCGGCTGATCTCTCCTACCCACAAGTCTTCCTACAGAAACACCTACAACACGGTTGTAAGACTCATGATTCTCCCTGACTCCAGACAAGTAAACATGGCAAAAACTGCAAACCAAGGAAACTTACATAGTGTGTGTGACCTCTTTGCTCGATTGTATAGAATGAGAACTTACGGTTGTCTTTGAAACTGATGATGTTTAGGGTTTTGTAAGAGTCAGTGTAGGTCATGTGAACAATTCCATGGTACCAGACGTTCTGAACCATTTGCAGCTTCTTGTCCTAAGATAAAGATAAGCTAGACATCTCAGTTCATAAACTCTTGGCCATACTCTTGACTGTTTTCTTGGATGATGCTTGCAACGAGAGCCAAGGAGGGCAGAATGTATATAGTGGGCAGACTGTATTCAGTGCTAGGTTGTTCCCCAAACAGTCACACAAACTGGAATGTGGTTGTGCTCCGGTGGTTTCTATCCATTTGACTTTACTAACTTAGTGAAAGCACATACCAATAAGATCTTCTCACCCAAATCTTCCCCTCTCCTCTCTCTCTTTATTCTCATTTATTAGCTGCTACCATGATAATGACCCCCTACCTGCCCCCCCCTGGGTTGTACACTCAGTCCTACACCCTGAGTTGCCACCAAGCCTTTTTTCGCTCATCTTCACTGGCTGCAGTTTCAGGATCTACAGCACTCCCCTGCTCTACTTTCTCAGACACTCCAGGGACCAAGCCTAAATCCATTATTAGTCTTGGTTCCCCTGTCCTGAGCCGAGAAGGTAAATATCACCTATTTAATTTTCTGATGAAATGTTGGTTTATGTCTTGTCTTCTAGTCAACTGGCAGCTTGTGGTCTTGCTAATCTCAGCCGTAACCACCACCCTGGAACACGGTTACTGGCCTCTGTTGGGACCAAAAGCATTCTCTCAGAAATATTGTTATTTTTTCCTTTTCTTTGGTTTTAGGAACAAATGAAATTTCCGCCATGGGTACATTTATCCTCTCTGTCTCCCTGACCATACAGTTTCTGTAGGAAAGAGACTATTTTTAATACTCGCCTTTTTAGCAAGTACCTATTGAGCACAGGCATCTTTACAGGGCGCAATGACTGTTAGACACACCCCTCACACAGTGATACTGATTTTAATTAAAATGCAGTGATGATAAGGCAGAGGATGATGTGACATTGGCCCTATTGCTACTCCTACTTGACAGACAAAGAAACAAACGTAGCAGGTGATAGAGGTTCCCTCAGGTGGAGAGCTGGGGTTTGAATCTAAACCACCGTGACTTCAGAATTCAGCTTAATAGACATACAGTGGAACAGATCACACCTTCATAAACCAGAAGGCATGCTAGTGTAGGTCTTGGTGAAATGAGGGAAATCATGACCTAAAAAACAGAAACCAAACCAAAACAAACAAAAACCAGTAGAATAAATTGGATAGGCATGAAAGCAGTGCTTCAAGGTGGGGTTGGAAGACGATAAGAGCTCATCACTCCTGGGTTTATATTCTGGATCTAGCACATTTTTGTGGTACAAATGATTTCTCCTGGCCTCGGGCCCTCAAACTGTTTGAGTTCTAATGAGCAGTTGTGTATAGAAACACTCATGTTTAAGGAATGAAAGCTGTGCGGGATGGGTGGAAGGGGCTTCTCGGGACTTCCAGGGCAGCTAAAGGAAACAAGGGGGCGTGGAGAGAAGGAAGCTCTGGCAGAGGGGCACAGGAGACAACAGCCAGGATTGTGGTGGGATAGAAGTGAGCAGGGGCACGGTCAGGTGTTTCACTTCAGGGAGAGCAAGTTTGGAGGAAGTGAGTCTGGAAAGGGGCTGTTGGGATTATCCAGGAAACAGATAATAAAAGGCAGGAATCAATGAGAGAAAGGAGAGAGATTAAGAATTACTCCCAAGGTAAGTTTGAAAGACTTTGGTAACCAACTGGGGATTTGAGACTGATTTAAAATGTTCTTTCCTTCTCAGCCCCAGGGGCCTGAGGCGATTGGATCAGGTGTGAATCAGAATCCAAAACTTGGGCCGTCAGCAGTACAGAGGCCTTTGTGAAAAGTTGGAAGGGATAGGGCAGGGCGTGGTGGAGCGTTAGGGTGTCAGTCTGCCAAAGGCCCCCCGGTAGGAAGGTAGACCTCTTTGTCATTAACCTCTCTTTTTCAGAGTCCATCCCAGAGCTCTACACACAGAGTCTTTTATCTGTGCTATTCAGGGGATCTTCATACTCTCTCTCTCATCTAAGTAACCTTTTGAACGTTTGATGAAAAGTGTGGATTGTTATTGGGCGTGGCTATGATCTTGAGGGTATTCCCTTATAGGAATGCTTTTGCATTCACTTGTAGGAACTTCAGGGCATTTTGGGGAGTCTTCTAATGTACTCTGGAAGGCTTCTCTTGTTGACCAAGGCGTCAGTGTTTCCCACCCATAATTAAATACTTAAGGACTGTACTAGGCACCCGACCTATGCTAGCACACTTAATTCTTCCCATGATATGGCCACTTAAACTTTCCACTTCAGGCCCCAGAAGAATACAGGGAAGGTTCACAGAGCTAGAATGTGGTAGAACCAGAAACTGAACATAGGTACCTATGTTTGTATTCTCCAGGGACCCAGACAGAGGGATTCATTTAGAGGAACCGGCTTGCGCCACTAAAGAGCTGATGAGCTTCAGGCAGTGCAGGGGAGCGAGGGACCCAGGAGGCGCCATGGCACAGAGAGCCTTAGCTCCACTCTGAGCATAGGTTTGGGACCCAGACAAAGGTGACTTCTTGTTTACACACAGGAAGAAGCACCAGGTCCTATTCCATGGCAGGCAGTGGGGAGGGAGCTGTTTTTACAGAAGGCTAGACTTTTATTCCAGCCAGATCTTCAAGATCTCCTCACGCTGGTCTGCTTTATCTACTTAACTCATTTGAAAAGTTGATTCCTCCCAAAAACATCCTCTGAGAAACATCCGAACTAAAGTTTATAATGCGTATGTTTTTATTTGCCGTGCATTAGTTGTGCAAGCAGACAGAGGAGGGCACTGTTACAGTTTTATATATCAGGGAACGTGATCTCTCCCACCCCGTTACTCTCCCCAGCCTCCCTACCTTTGGTCTACTTCTGCTTTCTTGGTTACTCTTCTTCTTTCTTATCTGTTAATGTTTTCTCTAGACTCCACCTGTGAGTGAGCACACAGATACTTATCTTTTTGAATCTGGTTCCTTTTACCTAACAGAATGAGATCCAGTTCCATTCTAAAAATGAGGTGATTTCACTGTCTGTCTGTCTGTCTGTCTGATCTATCTCTAATCTACCTATTTAATCTATCATCTGTCTATAGTTCATCTATCTATTGTCTATCTACCATCTATCTATCTATCTATCTATCTATCTATCTATCTATCTATCTATCTATCTATCTATCTAATTTATCTATCGTCTATCATTTATCTGCATCTATCCATCTGTGCTGGCTGGTTTTATGTGTCACCTTGACACAAGCTAGAGTCATCAGAGAAAAAGGTCTCCTGGAGATCCAGCTGTAAGGTACTTTCTCAATTAGTGATCAATGGGAGAGGGCCCAGCACATTGTGCGTGGTGCCATCCCTGGGCTCGTAGACCTGGGTTCTGTAAGAAAGCAGGCTGAGCAAGCCATGAGAAGCAAGCCAGTAAGCAACATCCCTCCATGGCCTCTGCATCAGCTCCTGCTTCTAGGTTCCTGCCTTGCTTTAGCTCTTGATTTCCTCCTGATGAAATATGATGTGGAAGTGTAAGCCAAGTAAACCGTTTCCTCTCCAACTTGCTTTTTGGCCACGGTGTCTCTTCACAGCAATAAAACTCTAACTTTTTTTTTCTTCTTAATTTATTCTTCTGGGCAGACACCTAGGATAATTCTGCATGTTTGCTTTTACAGTGTGCTGGGCTGATTCTTTTCAACTTAATCCCAGGAGCAGTATGGGTGGGTCCTAAGCTAGTTCTGCTCCTGTTTAGATAAAACTTCCTACCCATTTCCATACAGGTTGGACTGATGCACAATAAAGGGGTACACACACGGCACACGCCGTCCAGAAGAGCAGTACGCACAAATAGCCAGTACAGGAACCCAACATCTCTTGGGATCAGGGAAATTCAAATGACGAGTACACAGAGATTTCATTTCGCCCCGGTCAGTCAGAATGGTCACCATCAAGAAAACAAACAAACCCACACATGCTGAAGAAGATTTGAGGGGAAAGAACACAGTATGCTGATCGTAGGACTGCCAATTGGTCTGGATTAATGTTCTACCAAAGTTCTGGGTGCCTGGTGGCTCAGTCATGTTGGCATAAAATGATCCAACTTTTGACTGGAACTTCTGTGATCTCCTCTGTCATTTTATAGCATGCTGTGACTTTTAAAAAGTGAACATTCTTTTTGCTTTTGGAAGTTCTTTCTCCTGTTCCAGTCTCCCAACTCAAGACTTTAACTAAAAATCCCACACAGGCTTCCTCTGTTTGTGTCTGCCGTCTAACCCTTTTTCCCACAAGAAGATAAACTTCCCAGGAAGCGGCTTTCATTTCAGATGTTCAAAGAGGACTTTGCGGGTAAAAGTGAGTTAGTAACATGTAAAAGAATGCACCGACCCAGTAGGCATATAGATGGGGTATTAAGAGTTTTAGATTCACGGTAGCAAGCAGGTGCTGGATTTCCATAGCATGGCTGAGGCTCTGGGCTCATTTAATATGCTGTCGATTTCTGAGTGAGGAGTCAATGCATAGTTGAAAAAAAATACATAGTGGACATTTCCAGGCCTTGGAAGAAATCCCAAATAACAGCTGGGATTTTACCTCTCCTGCAGGACTCCTTCAACTCCTGAAACCAAATGCCCCTGACTCATACCATCATTAGAATGAAAAAGGCCAAGGGTGGAGAGATGGCTCAGAGGTTAAGAGCACTGTCTGCTCCTCCAGAGGTCCTGAGTTCAATTCCTAGCAACCATATGGTGACCCACAACCATCTGTAATGGGGTCTGGTGTGTCTGAAGACAGCTACAGTGTGCTCATATACATAAAATAAATAAATACATCTAAAGAATAAATGAAGAAGGCCTTTCGAGCAAGAGACGGGAGGGCCTAATGTCAGAATACAAGGAAGTGAGAGGGACACACATGTTCTCAGATTCTTACATGGGAAATAATGAAATGGGAAACAATACAATGAAAACTTTCAGTCAGTCAATCTTTTTGTTTTGTTTTGTTGTTTTGTTGTTTTTGTTTGTTTTGCTTTGTTTTTCAAGACAAGATCTCACTATGTAGCCCTGGCCATCCGGGAACTCACTCTGTAGACCAGGCTGGCCTCAAACTCAGAGGTCCACCCTGGCATTAAAGGTGTGCAGCGTTTCTACCTGGCCTAGAATCTTTCTTCCTTACCAGGTGAAGAGGGCATTAGGCTTAAGAGAATGTGCTTCCGTTTCTTTTTCTTTAGAAAACTATACAATTGAGACCAAGCAAGGCCGCCTTTAGGAGTGTGTCCCATGGTGTCACCTTAACCTAACTTGGTGAAGGTAAATCAGTGTCAACTTTTAATTCTGTAAACTCAGGCTATAAGACCATTCAAGCTGCTCTAGATTCCTGGAAGAATTTATGTTCAAAGTAATTCCACAAATTTGAGATCTTGTCTAGAAACCATGGCTGCAGGGGTAGGTACTTCCCTTTTCATCTATTTAATTTTTTGAGTTAATTTAATAACAGCTTTTCTCCCTTCCCTCCCCCCCCCACCTCCAAACTTTTATATACCTTCCTTCCCCACTGTGGTAGTCTGAATATGCTTGGCCCAGGGAGTGGCACTATTAGGAGATGTGGCCTTGTTGGAGGAAGTATGTCACTGTAGGGGTGGTCTTTGAGAGTCTCCTCCTCTCAGCTCCTCCTGCACCATGCCTGCCTGGATGCAGCCATGCTTCCTACCATGATGATAATGGACTGAATCTCAGAACCAGTAAGCCATCCCCAATTAAATGCTGTCTTTTATAAGAGTTGCCTTGGTCATGGTGTCTCTTCACAGCAATAGAACCCCTAAGACACCCACTTTTTAAAAAATTCATGTCCCCCCCCCCACCAATTGTTATTGCCTTTCTTTAAAGGACATTGATTTTCAAATTTACTAAAGAATAAAAATGCCTAGCTCTTTTTAAAATAAAGCTCAAGATAATGTTACAATTTCTTTGAATAGACTTTTAGATACATTGTTTTGAATATAAGACTACATCGGATAATGGAAATGAAACGGAATACATCAGACTCAATTTAAATTACCTAGTATTATTTTTCTAATTTTTTGTCAAGTGATCTAAATGATATAGTGAGAAGGATTCATGAGGAGAATATTTTCTTTCAAGAAACACCAGGGGCAGCCTAAGTGAGGGCAAATTCGATCACCACTGAGCATCATTGAGCTTATCTCTTTTGTAGCTAGAGATACAGAGAGAAAAGCTACATTGTCCCCAACACAACTCAGGACTTAGTTGATGATGGCCACCCATGCAAAGATGATGCAAGATATTCAAAATTAGCGAACAAATATTTGAGATAAATAACATGAGGTGGGGGAAGTTATGACTTCAAGAATTTGTTACTTGCAGCTGTATGATTCACAAGATAATATCTGACCCTGATATCTAAGATGCGTTCATTTGAGCTACTACTAAAATTAAAAAATACGTGTATCCCTAGCTTTTGTCCAAGAGTCCAGCACATAGTAGGAATTTTTATCAGAGTTAATACAATCAGTAGGTATGAAAACTCTGTCAATGATAAGCTGTCACTCTGGTGGGGCAATCATACCATTGGTTGCAATAAAGCATTAGGAGTAAAGGTCAGTTCATATTAGAGGTTCATTGAGTAGGTCCCCCAGAATAACACCCGTCAGTCATCCACATCTTAAATATTACATAAAGGGCTCCGGCGATTTCTGTGTTGCCGGAAGCTGAGTGTGCAGCCTGGCTATACCCAGATGTCCTTTAATAGTTCTGGAAAAGTGATGTCAGAACCTGTCTTTAGATACTTTGCTGCCATTTGGTATTCCTCAGTTGAGAATTCTTTGTTTAGCTCTGTACCCCATTTTTAAATAGGGTTATTTGGTTCTCTGGAGTCTAACTTCTTGAGTTCTTTGTATGCATTAGATATTAGCCCCCTGTCAGATGTAGGATTGGTCAAGATCTTTTTCCAATCTGTTAGTTGCCCAGTCACTATTGCTGAGGCCAAGAAGTGCACGCTGACAGGAGCCTGATATGGCGTCTCCTGAGAGGCTCTGCCAGATTCATACTGATACATGTTAACATGATTGCTGCTAACCAGACCAACATGGGGACCCCCAATGGAGGAGTTAGAGAAAGGACTGAAGGGGTTTACAACCCCATATGAAGAACAACAATATCAGCCAACCAGACCCCCTCCCCCAGAGCTCCCAGGGACTAAACTACCAACCAAAGAGTTCACATGGAGAGACCCATGGCTCCAGCTAGATGTAGAGCAGAGGATGGCCTTGTCTGGCATCAATGGGAGGAGAAGCCCTTGGTCCTGTGACCTAGATGCCCCAGCGTAGGGGGAATGCCCGAATGATGAGTTGGGAGTGGGTGGGTGGGGGGCATCTTCATAGAAGCAGGGAAGGGGTGATGGGAGAGGGGGGAACTGGGAAAGGGGATAACATTTGAAATGTAAATACATAAATTATATCCAATAAAAGAAAAAGAAAGAAAGAAAGGAAGGAAGGAAGGAAGGAAAGAAGGAAGGAAGGAAGGAAGGGAAAAAAGCAATGTTACATTCTTGAAACAAACTTAGGGCAAGACCAAAGTTAAGTCATCTGTTTTCTGGACTTTACAAAGAGTCTCTCTGGACAATACAGAGTTTCTCTGTGTAGCTCTGGCTGTCCTGGAACTGGCTCTGTAGACCAGGCTGGCTTCAAACTCAGAGATATACTTGCCCCTGCCTCCCAAGTGCTGGAAGTAAAGGCATGCACCACCACTAAGCCACCACTGCCCAGCTCAGATGGGGTTTGTAAGAATAACCCCATGGGACATTGTGACTCTATTTCTACTTAGCCCTTCAGCTGTGTAGCACTGTTCCTAAATCCTTCCCTCCCTTTAGGAGACATAGCCACTGTATTTTGGCAGCTGGGCAGTTCTGCAATGGATGACAACCAACCAGTCACACAAGGAGCCACTGCAGGTGCCAACATCTCTGCTTGCAACATCTCATAAGGCAGAAGGCACCTTATCTTTTAGTGTTGCGTGATTATGCTGTATCTCTAGCAGTGTGAGAGGGGAGGCTGGCATGAGCTGATGTCCCCATTGAGGGAGAGGAACCACACTTCCTTCAGAGGCCAAAATAAACCGCAAAGGAGAAACCCCCAAACTACACTCCAGTATCTACAAATTCTGGGGCTCCAAATTCTTCAGAACATATCAGAGAGAAGGGGACGGCATGGTTATTTTCCAGCCAGAGGCTCAGGCTTGAGGAAAGACAGACAGCTGCCAAATGTCCCTCTCTGTGCAACAAGGAAATACCAAGGAAAAGCTCACAGGCTTGGGCAGAAGCTTCCCGGCTCGGCTACAAAGGATTCTACCCCTCCCCCCTCCCCACCTTTATTCATTTTCCACTGAATTTTTTTTCCCCTGTGAGCCTATGACAAGAGGAAGAAACTAATCATAAAACCCGATTATAAAATTCCTTTCTACACTTGAAGACAGCTATTAAATATTCACTCCGCTGAGGTCTGCTTGCATCCTTTAAAACAAAAGGGGCTCCCCACTCCCACCGTCCCCACCCCTGGGACCAGCGCCGACCACCCCGAAAGTTGCCACTGCCCCTGTGTTGAGGGCGAAGTTAGCGAATCCGGAGCTTCGAGTCTCAACTTGGGGGAGGGGGCGACGGGCAGGGCTGGGAGGGGGGGGGCGGCGAGAAGGAGGGACTAGAAGGAAGGACACTGCCCCCTGCTTCTTCGAGGTCATCGCCGAAGCGGCCGGAGCGGCCGGTCGGGCTCGGGGCAGGAGGCCCGGGAGGGGCGGGTGAGGGCTCCGCAGCGGCTGCGGGGTGCCAGGCTCCGTACCTGGCGGGCCGGGCGCGCCTCGCAGGCCGGCGATCCGGGCGCGGAGGGTGTGAGCGCGCGCGCCCCTCCGTGCCCGCCCAGCCTTGCGCGCGTCTCGGGGGAGAGGCTCTGGCGACAGGCGCCCCGGGAGCCCGCAGCTCGGTCCCGCCCGCCCCGAGGAGCTTTGTGCGGCCCCGGCGGCTCCGAGTCCCACCTGCTGGCGGCGGAGGGACGAGGAAGGAGAAGAAGGAGGCGAGGAGGAGGTGGTGGAGGAGGAGCGGAGCGAGGCGGCGCCAGCCCTGAGCTCCCGCCGGCGCCCACCTCCGGGGGCTCCGTGGTCCTACACCGGCCTGCTCCGGTCCCCCGGCCTCGCGGCCACACCGCGCCACCGCGGCTGCAGACACCCCTCCTCCCCGCCCCCTCCCCTGCTCTGCCCGGTTACCGCGCGGCCCGACCGCCACCGTCACCCCCGGGGAGCTCCGGAGACTTGGAGGCGAGCAGCGGGGCGCGCGGCGTCGCCTCAATGTGTCGGGGACTCGCCTCGGCGTCCCAACCCCGTTGAGCAGCCTCCGGCGTGTTGCTACCGGCCGGAGGGCGTGAGCCAGGAGGCGCGGCGAGCCCCGGAGCCGGCGACCAGCGAGCGAGCGAGCGAGCCCCGGAGCAAGCTCGGGGAGCAGACACCATGCCGGGCTGGAAGAAGAACATCCCCATCTGCTTGCAAGCGGAGGAGCAGGAGAGAGGTGAGCCTGGCGGTCGAGCCTGGGGGCCTGGCCGGGCGCCCTCGGTGCCTCCCTGTCCCCCAGCTCCCCGAGACCTGTCCTCGGGCCGGCAAGGGTGGGGCGCCGTGCCCTCGGGGGGCCGCGTTCCAGGCCAGGTGGCACCTAGCGAAATCCGAGGAAGGGTTTGTGGGGTCTGATGTGGGGAAGCCGAGGGGGCAAGGGAACAGTGCTGCGGCAAGCAACTTTTCACCCGGGGAAAGATTTGGTTTTTCCTGCCTAGGACCCAGAGGGAACTCCAGCTCCTCCTGGGCCCGCTCGCACGTGGAACCACGGCTCCAGTCTGTGCGGTGGGCGCTCAGGGTGCTGGGGGTGGGGGAGAATCTTGCAGTGCTTTAAGTGACTTTTCAAACTTTCCTCCTCCTGCCGCGGCCGCCTTTGCGATGTCCCCGCCTCTGGCTGGGCTATGATGGTGCTGCCAAACCCAAAGTTGCTGGAGATTCGTTAAGGAGGAGGAGAACAGGGAATCGTGTGGGGGCGGAAAGGGGGAGCTGCCTTGGGTCGCTGGAAGGGGGGAGGGGAGACTGAGAGGACTGTCCCCCCTCCCCCGCTGGTAGTGACTGCCTAGGGGGATGAGTTATGCCCAGCGCAGTCCCGGCTTTCTAGTTAATACCGCAGGACTGCGGACTTTTCGTAATTACTGTCTATTTTCTTCGTAAGAGACGGCTCTCAGTGCCAGGTGGCTTTGCAGCCCCTTTGTGCTTCGGCCTGACAAGTGGGCTGGGCACGTTGGTTTGAAGCGTCTTGCTGAGAGGAAAGTTGAAGGCCTTTTGCACTCTAAACGCTTGCTTGGTTCTGTTGTCGTTCTCTGGTGTTTGGGTTGTGCAGTGGTTGGCCGTAACCTGGATATGATGTATGGAGTACACCAAAATTTCCTACCAAGGCCCCGTGGGGCTGTGGGGTGCGTAGCATCCAGAGGGATTCCTGGCTGTCAAGGTCCAGCAGGGTTTATATTTTGCTGCCTTTACTCCAGTCTGTCTTGGCTTGTTCAAGGAACATGCTTGGGAGTTGAATAGCTTTCAGGATGCAGGGTCTTCTTCATGACTAACAGTTGGTGCTGGAGGTTAAATGCTGCTTCATGGGTGGGCGGCGAGGGAAGCAGGAAGCCAATCTGGTGTGTAGAAGGGACAGCCCCCCCCCCCCACCAGCTCCCATCCCCACAAAGAGAATGAACTTGATTCTGCAGTGTGGAGGGACTTGGTATGGGCTGTGTGGTTGGCTTTACTGGTCATGCTGAAAGTTTCAGGCTTTTGAAATAATGCTTACAGCAGTGTACAGTTTCCAGTTTTTCTCTAGGTGGCACAGCGCGTCTTTGGTTGATAGCCTGTTTAATGACTCAGGGAATTTGTCCCTTTTAAAATCACTTCCTTATTAGATTTGTGCATTCATTGCCAGTACACTTCTGGCAAGTGACCAGGTATTTACCCCCTCCTGTGGTAACCCTGATTCAGAAATGCTTCTGTGTCTGCCTTCGCATAACCATATCTTAAAATGTGCAGATCCAGGTGCCAGGAATTCATCACCAGGTAAAAAGCACGGAGAGAAACCGTTCTGGCAACCACACAGGTCTGTCCTATCGGCTAACTGCTGCAACGAACCTGGTGTTAAGTGCGTCAGTTTGATTAAAAAAAAATCACTGTGTTGTTGCCCCCAGGTTTTATCAGAATGCTGAAGTGGGTAGATGATGATGATGATGATGATGATTATTTTGAATTGTAACAAAATGTACTTGTATGTCTTTTAGAAATGTGGTAACTTTGAAAGATGATCACCTAATCTGCTTGGTTGAGATAAGACAGAAATTCCTCCAAGTACACAAAATCTGAGTCAGAAAAATTGGACTGCCTTAGCTCCTCCAACAGGAAGAAACAGGGAATATATGGGACTTGGTTGCTTTTTATTTATTTATTTATTTATTTATTTATTTATTTATTAGCGTTTCTTATTCCTTGCTTGTAAGATGTTTTTCTAAACAATAAGTATGTATAAAAATGTATATATATATATATATATATATATATATATATATAATTATTTTTGGAAGCCTTGCCTTATTGAGAATGTGCAAATAATTTTGTTCTTTAAGTATCGTATACAAACCTAGAATCTGTGTATGTGGATGTATTGTGTGTATGTAAGTTGACTGAGATGCCTATGTGGCTTATAGTATGTCTGTCAGAGTACACCGCTTGGGTTGTGCCCTTTGCAGAATTTTATTATAAACTATTGAGTAATTAATGGTTTCTCTTTGCAGTTGAAGTATAGACTGTCCCACTGCCCTGAGGTTACTTTTGAAATAGAAATGGAAGGGTTAAACTATCAGGCCAGTCCAAAAAAATGAACATGAAATACATATATTTTTAATATTGTCTGAGAATAAAGTCCAATTTGTAGTATCTTAGCATGAAACACTGAGGTGGGTGGTGCCTATGGTCTATCCCACACCCCTTCCAACCCCAGCTCACTTTTACCACTCTGAAACCCATTATAGAGACTAGCATAACTTTTTAAAAATGTGAACTTTAAAAAGTATCTTTGTTGATTATAATCCATATTGATACAAAGTTCCAGCTTCCTCATGATCCATATATAGGAGCAAGCCTCTACCTCAGCATTATTGTTTAAACTGCTAATTTTGGTTCTCGGATGGATGGAAGGAGCTGGGAAGATGGTTTGGTCAGCATCTTTGCATGCATGCGGATCTGAGTTCTAAACCCCAAAGCCCTTGTAAAGAAGCCAGGAGTACTGGCTGCTTACCCACAATGCTCCAGCTGGGGAGTACAGACTGGAAGATTACCGGATCTTGCTAGGCCGCTGATCCACCCGAGTTTGGGAGCTCTGGGTCCTGTGAGAGACCCTGTCTCAAAACTAAGGCAGAAGAGCAACTGAGGAATGATGGTGCCTCAGCTCACAGGGACGACTCAGAGGTGTACCTTCTCGGTCCCCTCACATACCAAAGATGTTTTGGCTACTCTATGTAGTTTCCTGTCAAACCTACATGCCATTTGTAACTTGGTTTGTCTTGGAGGCCTCTGTCAAGACAATATTGAATGAGCTATTGCTGTCTCATGCAGGGCTGAGCAGAGAAACGGCAGCATATGGGTTGTTGCAGTTAGCGCTCACACTGCCTAGGTGACATGTTGAGACTCACCCATGTGAGGTGACACACCATTACAATTCAGAACACACTTCTCTGTCCTGTCCCCACTCCATCCCCTCCTTTTTTTTTTTTCTTTCCTGCTTGAGCTGCTAAATCCAATCCATCCAGAAGCCACCCAGTAGGCTTTGGGGTAAACGTTTTTAGGAGAATAAACAAGAGTATCATGCTCTCTTTAATAACCCTTCCAATCAAATGAGATTAAGCAGTTTATTGGTTGTTTTACATCTGCCTCTTAGCTGCTGTGATAGGAATGCAGTTACTGAGAGACAGCACAGAGACACAGGTACCTCTGTAATTAACGGTGCCTGTCTTTTGCCTTGTGGCTTTCCTTCTGAGCCTTTGGTTAGTGAATGTTCATTAGAGTTTAACAACGTGTAGTGAGCCTTCAAACTCAGGTGTGCTGCTTAGGAGGTCTGACATCTTTCTATTGTAAACATAGCCCTTCCTCGTTTATTTTTGGGGGCCATAACATCACACTAATTGGGATTCTCTTTAAATTTGAGATTTAGGCTTAATAGAGTATATGAATCTTATCCACTAGCAACGATGTCTTAACGGCATGTTATAACGGCAGATATGCTTATCAGGGAAGAAGGCATCAATTTTCATTTTATTTTCCTCCACATCTTTGCCTTTACATTTTTTTCTTGTAAGTTTTGGTCTGCATGTGGATTTAGCATTTCTGCTACGGAAGTTACCGTTTAGGGTTTCTTTGTGTATTTTGGCAAATGAGAGCCCTAAATGCTTTTACTTGTAGTTAGTTTTGATAAAGCATTTGTGAGGGGAGGGGCTCGAGTTAAAACGTATGCCTTTTCTGGGTACCCTGGGTCTGTTTTATTTGTACATCACATGGAGACCTGGTGACATCACGTCACACCCCGTGTAATAAAATGCCAGCCTGACATTTGAATTTTGACTGGGGAGTTTTGTGTGGGAGAAGGGAGGGAGGCGAACAAATCTAGAGTCAGCTGGGTTTTGGACACTGTTGGATGCCGCACATGTGCGGCTTTGTGCAATTATGGGGCTCCACTGGGCTTGTAAGGTCCGCACTGCTATCAGATGAGGAACTCCTGGCCCACAATCAACACATTTGCTTTTAGTTACAAAGTCAATACCCTGGCTACTAATTTCTAAAAGAGATAATTAAAAAAAGAAGTTAAGTTACAATTCCTCAGAGGAACTTTGTCGTGTTTTATTAGCACAATAACATCTTGCATTATTTGTCTCAGATAATGCTGCTGGCAAATCTTTCATCATGAATTCATGAGACTTCCTTTTTACTTCTACTTTTATTGTTTTTTTAAGTTACTTATATGGGAAAGCGCTTGTCTGGTGCATTTTGTGCCTTCTGTACACCGACTTTGGGAGACGGGCACACTAACTTGAGTGTGACACCAATACATTTATTCACTCGTGTTATTTGTTTTGTGTGTGTAGGTCATGCCGTAACATGGGTATGGCAATCTGAGGGCAACTTGTGAGGGTCAGTTCTCTCCTAGCCTGTGAGCACCAAGCGTCCATCTGAGATGCTGAGGCAGGTTTCACTACCTACTGAGATACTTCACTGTACCTATTTATTTAATTTTTGATACATAGTTTGTCCGCGTCCTCCAGGCTTCCCTGGAAAACTCTATCCTTCTTTAGCCCCCAAGGGCTAGGGTTGGTTCAATATGTTTCTTAGGAAAATTAATTGACAAGTTTAAAGTAACTCATTTAGGTGAATAGCTTTCTCCACCAAGGTTCCAACATTGTTACAGTTTTTCTTGCTGTCAAAGTGTATTAGCCATGAAGGCAAGAATTAAGGAGAACAGGGCTTGTTTTTCTGTTGTGGGCTGGTAAATGACTGCATTGTAGTGGGCATTGTACTGTTGCTTTGTTGCCAAACATATTATGTAATTAAAACCATATATCTGAACTCTCAGCCTGGCTACCAGTGGCCAAACAAAGAGACCCCCCTCCACTAATGCTTTCTTCTGCAGCAACCTGATTGGCTTCTTAGACAGCGAAAAAGAACTATCAATTCATACCAGTGAAGGAAATTGGGAACTGATTTAATATTGTTGTGCTAAGCACTCTGCAATGGCAGTTTAAGAATGATTTGTTTTCCATTGAGTTGCAAGTGTAGTTAGTAATACCAAATGCAAATGCAACAGTCATAGAGGGTCACCCGTCTAGCTGCCTAGGTTCTGAAGGGCAAAGGCAATTCTAAGCTCCAGTCTCACATACCTTTGACTTTATGAAATGCACATGCTTCTTAAGTGTGAATATGAGAAACACATTGATACAGGTTTCAAAGAGGCCCCGAGTGGGTTAAATGCTGTCAGCTTTATGGGAAAGTTAATGTTGTCTAAATATAGCTAGCAATTAAAATACATCAGATTTAATGTCCTACCGTCCTTCATTTTGACAGTGTTTAACTTGCAGGCACCAAAGGAGGACCACGGAGAAGGTATTGTATCCTGGCCTTGTACAGAGAGGACTTGTATCCTGGATGATAGAGTCCTTGGCTTCAACACAGTGGGAGAGAGCCAGTAATTTGAAGAGAAATGGCATCTAGTGTAAACTGTTCACTCTAATAAGTAACGTCCCTCTTATGTAACAATGAAATGACATTAGCAAACACCCAAGTGTTCTGGATGCTCTCCTGCTACATCAGGGCTCACTTATGGCAAAAACTTTCATTACTTCCATGATGTCTTGAAGTAGAAGACCTGTAAACTTAGCACCTTAAGGGTATCTAGGTGATGAAATGATAAGAGGTTTTTTTTTTTTCCTTTTCTTTACAAAGGTCCCCAGCTGGCAGAGGGGACCAAGTCCAGTGCTTCCTGAGGAATTGCCACGTGGCGGGAGCTTTGATGTAGTGCCATTGGATATTTCTACAAAGATGCAAAAACTCAATGAAGAAACAAACAGGCCAAGGGCACATTTTATCCGATTGCTTGTGGGGCATTCGGGGCCCTGATGGGTGTGTGGATGGGACAACCAGGTCTTGTTTTTGGGCTGGAGGGGGTGGGGAATGGTTACATGCAGTTGTGGAGCCCCGGGTATGACCCACAACCTGTAGCTGCTGTCTCTTGGCTCCTGTGCAGACGAGTGCCAAGGAAGAGGGAGAGAGAGGGTCAGGGGAGGAAGATGCTCCGAGGACAAAAGCGAGTCGTGGTGGCATGAGGAAGGGTAGGACAACTTAAAAGGAGGAAGAGGCTTCTGGAAGATGGGGAGGAGATGTGAGCAATGGTGTGTGTCTGAGCGTCATTGAACAGAATATCCCAGGGGCTGCTAGTGATTTCTCAAGTGACTGACAGGTAGACTGCGGCCTTGTCCGTATGGGCGATAGAGTAGTTGGAAGACTTGCCTCCACCACAGTGGGGAAGAGGAACATGAGACTAGAGAAGGCAGGACTTCCTATTGCCAGGATGAAGTTCAGGCTATCCAGCGTGTGTGTGTGTGTGTGTGTGTGTGTTTGTCCAAGGATGAGTGATTGGATTCTATTCATCTCCTGGAGAGACTGGTAGTGTGGAGAGAACCTATGATAGGTAGTGACTTAGAGGAGTCAGGGAGTAAACTGGCTGCTGCTTTGATTTGGTGATTCTCTTCCTTTTTCTTTCTGTCTCTCTCCCCTCCCCTGTCTCCCTGTCTCTCCCTCTCCTTTTCTGTCTCTGTCTCTCTCCCATTTCTCTGTCTGTCTCCGGTTTCTCTCTCTCTCCCTCTATCTCTCTCTATGTCCTCTCACTTTTCCTCTTTCTCCCTCTCTCTCTTTGAAACAGGCCTCACTATATAGCTCTAGCTTTCCTATCTGTATAGACAGGCTGGTCTTGAACTCTTGTCTCGTCAGAGCACCTGATGTTCTTTCTGGTTAGACTTAATGAAGTCTGGTACTTGTGTTCCACAGCAAAGGACCACCAGTGTGTCTGTTCACTAGTCTGGGTATAGTTTGCTATAGATTAACATTATTTTTTTACTCTCTTAATTATATAAAATTCACATGCTACCTGATCATAGATGAGAAATAACTACAGTCCTACATGTGTATCTCTTAAAAATAATTTGAAATTTTAGATGACCTTTGGCTACTAAAAGAGAAAGATGATAGTGTTTATTTTACTTCCTTCTTGGTAGAATTAGATTAGATAGTTTTATTATCATCACATTCCAAAAATAAATGAATTTTCTGTGGGTACTTTTAATCTACATCTTCCTCTGGACTCAGAGTTGGCAAGCCTGGACTGGATACTTTTCAGCATTTTCTTGTCTTTTGGCCCCAGTAGACAGCCCCTAGTACCTTTGATTTTTCTCCTCTGTAGAGTAAGGATCCTTCGTGGCGTGCTCACAGCTGGATGGTGTGCAGAGACAAAAGCTGTTATTGTTATGGCTCTATTACATGGTAGGGAACCAGCAAAGACTTAAGACTCTTGAAAGACATTTATCTATTTCTAGGCCATCTCAAGACTAGACTTTTATTTGAGTTACTATTGTCTTATAAAATATAGCAACAAAACAAGACAAAAACAATAAAAGCCTTCATTAAAATCTTAACTCTTAGTTTTTCAAAGTGAAGTCCAAATGAGCCTTCAGATTTCCAGTTTGGGCTTTATAACCTTTGACACAGTGTCAGAGAACTGGGCACATAAAACAAAATAGTGCACATAGGCCTCTAAGAACCATCACGTGTGGTGTTCAGAATTCCTTTCTCACAGCATCCTTGGCTGTGGACTGGGCATGGGGATGTGGGTGGGGGTGGGGTCCAGTTCAAAGGCTGAGAGAACTCTGCTTCTTACTGTTGATTTTCTGACTCTCTCTAGTCCAGCCTCAACCCCCGTGTCCAAAAACTCCATCACATGAAACCGAAATCATGTTTGTGATCTTTATAAGTAGAAAGTTCTCGGCAATCTTTACCGCTTTTCCCTTCATTTTTATGACGTCACTTAGACACACAGTAATATAAAACTAGGCACAAGACTCTTAGTGCCTGTGGCACGTGACCACAAAGCCAAGCAGGTGAAATACACTACCATGCAACGTTCAAAAATCCATCACATCTAAATGAACAACAGTCATTGCATGCATTTTGCTGAAACTAAATTCCCTCTGCAGTGCAAATACTGTCCTTTATTGCAGAAAGCAATGTCGATCGATACCTTTTATTTTTTTCTATCTGAACTTACCACACCTAACCTGCTTTTCCTGGTCGTAAACACACCATTTACATGGAATGTCCGCTGTGGTGATTCTAAAAATGTAAAACCTAATTTTAGCGTCAAAATTGGCCTCGTATTTAAGGTTGCCCTCTCCAATTGTCCTTTTTGATCTACACTCGTCCTTTTTAGACTGTTTGTGGTGAAGGACTATTTTTAGTTAGTCACAGGTTGAACTATAAGTTGCCTAGCACAATGCATTGTGTACAAGTCACCCACTGGGCCTGCCTCTGTCTTTACCCCATTGATTGAGACGAGTCTACCAATCATAGATGAGCATGAGACAAGTCTACCAATCACAGATGAGCATGTGATCGCATCCACCAATCAGAGATGAGCATGTGATTGAGTCAGATGACAGCACGACTTTCTTCAGTCTTTCTGAAGGTAACATGTACCCGGCCCCAAGACCACACTTAAAATAGTACTGGGTTACAGTGTGCACGTAGGAGGATCATTCTGAGCACAGTAGCCCTGGGAGGGGCTGCATAAAACCGTCACATCACTTGAAAGATAAAAAATGAAATACAGTTTCTATAACTGCTTTTACCACCTCCCGTTCCTACTGAAAGTCTGATCTTCCCAGTCAAGAACACTTCAGTCCCGTTTCCAAAACTCTTCTGCAGTATCCCTGACTCCCGGCGCTTTCTTTCTCTCCTGTCCCAAGATGGTCCTGATGGGAACGGGACCGTTTAGTGTCCTGTGATGCTGGGTGAAGGGCATTTCGCCTCTTCACTGTCTAACTCTCATTGAGTCCGCTGCTCTGGATCTGGCATGCTTGGGACCTGGGCATCGTGCCCTGTATCCACTGAAATGAGTCTGTTCTTTTTGTTCCTTTGAATGTCACCCTGGCAGCTGATTTGCCTTATCACTGTGTCTGCTCGTGAGATCTGTTAGTCTGTGACCTTCCTCCATACCTGTCCCACCAGCGTCTTTCTCTCCCTCCTAGGTGCCAGGGCTCTCTTTCTGTAAATGTTGCCACTCTATCGGCCTGTAGTCATGTTGAATATTGCCAGTGTCAAATAGGGGACTAGGGTGTCAGGTGGTGGTGTCTTTGGCCACTGCTCTCTCTAAGGTGCTCAGCTCTCCGCTGGAGTTAGTCTTTCTCTTCTTTCCCACCTGTCAATGAGGTTTGAAGCATCCACTTCTCTGAAGATCCAGAGGAAATAGAGACAAATGGTCCAGCAGCCCAGAGATGACATGGTTTGAAGCAAACAGTTCCCCCGCTCAATACCTCCTACTTGCTGACATTGTTCATAGCCCTTTTCAGCTGATCGGCTGGTAATCTGCTCTTTATGTCTCTACAGCAGACATAGGCCTGTAAGAACTGACCGGTTTCTCCTCAGAATCAGCACCGTGTGTTTCCTAATAGACACTGGTAGTTTGTGCTAAGAGAAGAGTCTCTGTAATCTAGACTCTTAAGGAACTTAGAGTAATTCTCCTGCCTTGGTCTCCCAAGTGCTGGTCTTAACAGATGTAAACTACTGTACTTGGTTTGATATTGATGCATTTTCAAAAAGCTTACCTTAAATTTCAAGCGAAGATTCATGGAAGAAATCACCAGATACACTCAAAATTTCTTTTATGGATTTATAGAATTAATCATTATTCTCTCCCTCCTCTCCCTCCTCTCCCTCCTCTCCCTCCTCTCCCTCCTCTCCCTCCTCTCCCTCCTCTCCCTCCTCCCCCCTTCTACTAACAAAGGGTTGTTGTCTTCGATTTTCATAGACTTTGACAGAATAAATAATTAGAATTTATGTCCTTTTTTGGGGGAAGGGTTAAATGAATGATGTTTTTACCCATTTGGTACCCTTAAAAAATTAAGTTCTGTAGGGAAAGCATTTTACATAATAATGTGGTGGACACCCATTTTTATTCCATATGAAACCTGTGAATACTTTCCCTTCTTGCTATCTCGTGATGTCTAGTGTTTATGTTTCTTCCCACGGATTCCACCAGGAAACATTGAGAGGAATGCATGGATCTCTCCGAGAAGCCAAAATTAGCTAGTCACAGGAATGTCTACCTTGCCCTCTTCAGAAGTGGCTGGCATTCAAAATTGGTTTTTCAGAAGAATTTAAATGTTTCGTTCTAAATGTATAATTTTTCTAGTACGGGAGCCCATTTTCATCAAATGAAACTCTTGGACACAGCAATGCACATTTAGCTTCATTGTTCCTGTTTCACTTCTTTTCCTCCCTGTAATTTGAGTTATGAGAATGAAAATTGGCCAGGCTGGAATCAGGCACCGGTGGGGCGGCTGCTACCTGACAGAGAATCTCACCTGGGTGGTTAGCGGGCTGGTCTGTGGATATATGGAGGCGAGGCCTGCCTCACACCTGTAACTTTGCTCCCTCCCACCTACAGCTCTGCAAAGTTATTGAGTGTATTTTAACAATATATCCAGGGACCACACTGACTCAAACCCCTACCCTAATAATCATACTGGAAATTAAAAGAAAAAAAAAAAAAAAAAACCCAGGTCACAGGCAGTGTGTTTGTCTGACCAGGGTGCTGTAAGGAAACACTGTGACTGGCAGACTGGGTAAGTTAAGCTGGAGAAATTAATTTAAAAATTTTATTATAAACGGAGGAGGGAGGAGGAAGGGGGACGGGAGGGGGCCTGACTCTGATTTAAGACACACTCTCTTGTGTGTCTTCTTAGGAGGAGGACATTGATCCTATTAGATCAGCATCCCACTCAAAACTCCAATTAGCCTTAATTACTTTCTTAGAGACCACATCCCTGAGTAAAGCCACACTGGAGGATTAAGCATGCGTATGGATTTTGAGTGAGTACAGCTACCCAGCTCTGCAGTGACCAGACATGGAAGATTATTCAGGGGCTTTTTATTATGTTTCTGTAAATTTTATCTTTCAGCGTCTGGAAGCAACTGGTTTTGAACAGAAGATATCTTTTTTTTTTTTTTTTAAAGTGAGCTCCATTTGCTTTCTCCTTTCACGGTTATGTGTGTATGTGGAATAGGGTGAGCTGAGGGCCTGGGGACGTGTGTGTGTGTCCATATGTATTCATGTGGATGCTGATGTAATGGAGTATGTGAGTGTACATGTATGTGTGAGCACATGTATGTGTGCATGTTTGTGTGGAGGGCGTGAGTCGTTCTTAATCTCCACTGTATTTATCAAGGTAAGGGCTCTCCGTTGAACTTGGCGTGTTCACGAATATGATCAATCTTCCTAGCTAGGTTGTTTCAGGGATCCTCCCTCCCATCTCTGCCTGCCCACCCGGGATCAGGATGCTGGCTTTCATGCTTGCTTTTGTTGTTGTGTTTTTAACACCCTGAGCTCTCATATTTTTTTATTAATGTTTTTCTCATGCCCCTCCACTTAAATGTTGTTTGCTTTAACCAACAGTGTTGAAGGGCTGTTGCTCTGTGACCTCAGGGTCTGGGATGCAGAAGCTGATGGGGAATCTCCCCCCTTTGTTATTTGGAACACCTGTGCTTGGACCTCACGGAGGCCCCATGTGACTCGGCTACCATCAACTTCTCCGAAGCCACCATGCTGGGAGGAATCCTCTTTGTATGGGCCGGCTGCATTTTCTCTAGGTAGAAGTTCTTGATGTCTGGTCTTCTGAGCCCCGGGCACTAAGCAAGGGAGTCAGTGAACCTTGTGAGGATTAGAATCCTGGTTTTCGAGTCACTTCAGGGGTTGGTCTTCATATTGAGGTCTTGGACCGCATAGACTAGCCATGAGCCACTTCTGTAGAGACCTGCTTCCATCTCTGGTCGAGGGAACGTAGGAGCAGTGGAACATGGTTCAGAGAAGGCAGTTCCAATTTGGTTAGACTTTGTTTAGATTTAGCAGGAATATTAGAGCCAATACTGGAGAGCCCCTCTTTTGGGATTTTTATTTCTATCAGTCAGTTTATGCAAATATAGTTTAAATGCCGCTTATGTTGAGCAACGTGTAGATGATAAAAATGTATCCTTTATGGTTTATCAGGCTGGGAAGTTTAATGTCGAACTCCCAACAGATTTGCTGAGGGTGGGCTGCTTCCTGCTTCTAAGGCACCAGCTCATTGCTGTGGTCACACAGGATGGGGGTGAGAAGGCAGAGGGCACAGGGGTGGGTGCTCTCTCCAAGTTCCTTTCCAGGAGTACTCGCCCACTAATGAAGGCGGGGCCTTCACTATGTAGTCATTTGCCGGAGGGCCACTTCTTCAAGCTGTCACACTGGGTTGGAGTTCCAACATGAGGATGTCGGAGAGATGCACACACCCACGTCTCCACACTGCTTCTGCTGGTACTCTGCCGTCTGTCCCCAGACGCCTCTGTCAACTTCCCCTTCTTGCTCCGGCTGCAGCATGTCTCTCACTTGACTTATTCTTTCCAGCGGTTGTTTTCTCAGTCTTTCACTGTGTGGTGGTTCCTCATCCCTGCCCACAGTTGGCTCCCGGGACATTGGTTCTCAGGGCCCGGCCAGTTGTCTCTGAATGCCTCCTGGAGGCTTTTCAAAAGGCGAGAGTATCAAGACACTGTTTGCCTTTGGATGTGTGCTGTCTCGAGAGTGCATACCGTGGGGTTTCACAGAATATTTGGCAGGCGGGGACACTCATTCTAGCGGCAAGAAGAATTGTTCATGCACATGCTTGCATTTCAAACGGCTTATTTAAATTTTCATTATGCCAAATATCTACAGTTGACATAGCCAAAATTTTGCGGGGGGGGGGGGGGCGGGGGTCCTTAGTACATTAAAGTCTTCAAGCTAGAGTTTGAAAACTGATCCACTAGAGTTAGTCATTGGCCAAAACTCTACACTCCGGTCTCGTTTCCAGCTGCCCTGCTCTTCGGCTTAACGGGAGTCTTTCTTATCTTGAATCATAATCCTCCAATCCTGTAGAACCTCAAATCCCTGACTCTGCCCCCTGAGAACCCTGCTTCTTCTCTCCGAGACTTTCCTCAGGACCATTGCTATCCTGCTAAGACTGTCTACACATCCATGCGTTTCGCATGCTCATGTTTAATGCTGATGGAGGCTAAGAGCAGGGATTTTTTTTATTTTTTTTTATTTTTTTTTATTTTTTTAATCTAAACCAGTTGTGTTACCATGGAATCCTCACCATACAGAATAGTCCTTAGTCAGTCCATAGTTGATTCCAGCAGAAGATGAACCAGGAACGATTTTGGCGCTCTGTCACTCTTCCTCTCTAAGCTGGTTAATTTTGATTGCCAGTCCGACCGGATGGCAAGTCACCCGGGAAGAGGCTCTTGATGAGGGTATAGCTGGATCAAGTTTGCTTGTGGGAGTACCTGTGGGAAGACTGTCTGTCTTGATTGTTAGTCATTGTAAAGACCGAGACTGAGTGTGGGTGACCTCGCTTTTGTGGTGGTAAACTGTGTTAGAGTGAATAGACCCAGAGAAGCAGGCAGGCAGGCAGACTCGCTCCTGTCTGCCCCAGACTGTGGGTATGATGTGATTACTTGGGTTTGTGCTTTGCCTCCTTCTCAGGAGTGGACTGTGACCTGGAATTGTAAGCCTAATAAACCCTCTCTTCTGTAAGTTGCTTTCTGTCAGCATATTTTACCACAGCAGGAGAAAGAAACCACAACATCCTTACATATGGGAGGAACTGGGAGCTAAACAAACCTCACACCAACATCTGCTTCACCCCGCTGAGAAGGGCGGATGAGCGGGGGGCTTCTTAAACACCATTCGGGGTCCACACACTGGTCCTTGAAAAATGCCTCTTGTGATGGAGTGCAGGTAATGCTTCCAGCTACAAGATGCCTCTGCTAAGGGAGGGAAAGGCCAGAGGAGTGCTCAACAGAGAGAAGCTTTCTCTTGACATTTAATCGAGGTAGGGTTGTTTTGTCAGCAACTGTGTTACAATCTCCTGGTTTCTGTCTCTGCCGCCCACCACAGTGCAGGTCACCAGAAGGATAAGAGTGGGCCCCTCTAAGCAAAAACAGTGGCAACAGAAACAGACCCAATCCCCTTTCCCTGCAGAGAGACAAAACTATGTAATGTTAGGGGTACAGCATATATAGAGAAAACATTATCAATAAGTCACATTACTTAATTGATTTAGGAGAAAATAATCCTGTTTATATAACTCATAAGATTGAAAACTATGTCAAAAGCAAGGAGTTTCTTCTTCTTCTTCTTCTTCTTCTTCTTCTTCTTCTTCTTCTTCTTCTTCTTCTTCTTCTTCTTCTTCTTCTTCTTCTATTTTTTTTAAAGCTAAATAGTTTGCATATTTCTTCAGCTATGGTGTCTGTGCTTCATCCTTGGGCCTTAGAAGGAAGCTGTAGGCCTTGTCTATTTGAAGCCTCCTTTTGGCCCCGAGATTGCTTTAGCCAGTGTGTAATAACATGCCAGTAGAAGGAAGATTAGTGTGGTTTGTATGGTTTTTTCCTTTTTCCTAAGCCAATTCAGCATGCTCTGTTTACTCTGGAATGAAATAAAAATGGTCTTTAATTGAATAATTTACTGTGCCGGTTTTTTTTTTTTTTGAATATCAAACATGAGAAATAAGCATTGAATCGATTTCTTTGCTTAAAGCATTGTTATAGAGAAACCTATTAGGATATCTGTAAAATTATAGATTTGTAATATATATGTATTATATATGTTATTATTATGTGTTATATATTATATATGTGTTATATATATATTACATAGCATTGTCTCTTTTGAAAATTTTATTTTAAGACTGTATGTCGTATGTTTATACGCCCTTAACCTTAACATTTTTCTCCTTAGGTACAGCTGATTACATAGTGGGTCATTTGAAGTTTGAGAGTAATCATTCTCCTAGATTAACCGGTTGGCTTTGTTCCCGTTGAGTACATATTTCCCAGGCTCCCAGCACGTGCAAGCTGCCATCTTTTTTGGATCCCATTAGTGTTCCTTCACTGCCCAAAGTCCTCTGTCCTATTTGCTCTCCCTTCCCTATGCTCTTTTTTTTTCCCTACGTTCCATGGGATCTGCTTGCTTTTTCTCCAGCCTCCAAGCACTGCGGTGTCTGAATAGCAATAGGTTTGACACCACTGTAGATTTTGCTGATCCCGGGCCCAGCAGGTCTCGGACAGATACTGACGGAGGCAGTCCCTGAGCGTGCCCTCACGGATTACTCCTCATGCAACAGTCAGTTAGGTTTGGAGGCACTGGGTGAGAAAGTATTCCCTGAGCAGATTTTTATTTCCCATCACGGGAAAACAATTTTGAAAAATCTGGGCTTCCCTGCAGGGCAGAGTCTGGCTTTAATGGCAGACGTAGTTTGACTACTACTGTTCTCCTTACCTGACTCCCTGCCCTTCGGCAACTCTTTGATCTTTCAAGTTCTTCTTTCATAAATGGACTGTTGGAAAATACACCTCTCCCTCCTTACAGTAAAGATACCTGGCAGCGGCTGGCCCTCAAGGGGAGGTAACTATGGAAAGGTGGGAATAGATTTGTGCCCAGTAACGTAAGAATCTACAGTTCCTGACCAGGTAACCAAGGTACTGCTGATGGTGCAAAGCTATGGGCATGTCCAGAATGTTTACCCACCCTAACATCTAATCAGAAACGAGTGAGATGTTCCCCAACTTCTCTTGCCAAAGTAGACGTTTGGCAGTGTAGGAATCATTTCATAAAAACAAATGGAAAATAATTATGCATGTAACTCAGAAACTTAGATACATTACTTTGTATGAAACTTTAGGGCCCTCCACAATATAGAATAGTGCATACATGATTATGCATTGCATAAGACTTTATCTTTTCTTTTTCCTTTTTTCTTTTTTGAGGCAGGGTTTCTCTGTGTAGCCCTGGCTGTCCTGGAACTTGCTCTGTAGACTGGAAGATTCCCAGTGATATATCTGCTTTTGCCTCCAGAGTGCTGGGATTAAAGGCATGCACCACCACCTGGTCAGAAGGACTGTTTTTACAGCCTCCTGGCTTCATTTGTTTCCCTGCTGATATGCAGCTGGGCCTGACACCAAGCTTTCTACTCCCAGTTCTTCAGTTCTCCATTAGTACCTTTCTGGGAGGGAGACTCTTACTTACAGCCAGCAGGCTTTCAAATTATGCCAAACCAAGACAACAAAGGTACCGAAGGAACTGTTATCTTTCTGAAGCATTAGAAAACCTGCAAGGACGAAAGACTTGGAGTTTGCTTCAATATTTCAGTTAATGTTTCCAGATAAAGGCAAAAGAAGGCAAAAAACAAGCAAGACAACCGGAAGTCTAGCAAAGCTCAGTGTGATTGAGGTCTTAGAGATTCCTTTCACCTGTTCAGAGCCCCGGGCTGCTGATAGCACTCATTACTGATAATCATTAGCTCCCTGAGCCACTGATAGTAAAGCCTGTCTCTGACTTCACAGTGAGATGGGGAGTTCCAGACTTGCTCCTGAGATCACAGTGGACCACCCACCTTGCTAGGTAGCCACTAGGGTCACGGTCACAGCAGGATGAAGGAGCCTGCAGTCAGTCTTCAGCAGTTGAACATACCTCCGAGCTTACTAGCATCGTGGTGCGAGCTAAGTCTTGACATTCATTTTTTTTTGCCACGGCACATAGCCCTTCAGTGGAACTGTAAAAAATCCTTCTCCAGCGTGCTGTGGCTGAGCCTCTGGTAATAAATTAGTGTTGAATAAGCAGGCCTTCTAGGAAGCAGGTCATTAGCATCCTTAGGATCCCAGGTGCTGTGGTCCAGCCAGGCTTTTGGTGCTTGGGACTGGTGCCAAGTCATGCTATTCTGCCGGCAGGCTCTGCCCACCTTTCCACTTCCTGTTCCTGGACATCATTTTACAGCATCATTTACTTTTTGCCCACACGGCATGCAGTTCAAGCCCCCTCTACATCCGGGAATATTTTCTTCTTGCTCTGTGTCTCCTCCAGACGGGCTATTTCTTCTCTACCTCAGACGCGAACCTTGTCTAGTCAGTATTTTCCCTGGAATCCGGATTGCTGATTACTTATTTATTTTTCCTATGACTGACATATTTTCCACTTCCTCGCTATCTGGGCACCCCTGCCAAGCTGTGACCGAAGCTTGCACTCCATTGCTTATGAAAACGGGTGCCACAGAGCTTTGGCCTGTGGGTTTTGGGGGAAAGATAAAGCCACGTCCAGCAGCTGGCAGGTGCGTTTGATCACAGACCGCCTTTGCGGCTGAGGCGTCTTGTTGCCGGGCACAGCGCAGAAGATGCTTGGAGAAAGGCTGCCTGAGAAGAAATGTTAAGAGCAGGTGTTGACCCTCCTCTCGGAAGGGCCCCAATGCACAATCTTCGATTCTGAACCATCTTGATGGCGCCTCTGCACTTCTGTGTTGTCAATCCAATTAACGTCTTGATTCTCCACTCTGAAATCTGGTGCCCTTCCCAGAAGCACCTTCTCTAATTGGGCAAATTCAGCATTTATTGAGGGCCAACTCTATGCCCTCCGTTATGGTACTTGCCAGAAAACAAAATAAATTAGCCACATCTGACCTTGAGAAACCTATTATATGGTACGGTGATCATTTTGTAGAGTTGGTACTACATGAAGCCAATTATTATTATTTTTTTCCATCTTAGGACTAAAATGTATGTAAAAGGGATTTATCCTCTTTCCACTCCAAATAGTAAAGGAAGCCCTAAGGGCAGAGGAGGAAGTCATGACCATATTTTTAAAAAGGCATGCGTGTGAGAGAAAATGTCATAAGTTCCATGAAAATTTAATAGTCTTACATGTTGGAATGTGCTATAAACAGAATTAAAAGGCAAGTAGTAAACTAGAAAGAATATAAAAGACAAAAATTCAATATCTTGTATAAAACAAGCACATAGTGGCACCTAATAAATCACTGGGCCCATAAATGAATGAATGGATGGATAGGTGAAGAAATGAATGAATTAGAAGCAATAAGGAAAATAGTTTCACCAGTGGAATAAATGAAGGTGTGAACCCTTGACCCAGGGCATGTGGCATGTCACACACACACACACACACACACACACACACACACACAGATATACAAATAATAAACGCAGGAACACTTTACCTTATTAACTTGACAAATGCGTTTAAAGCCTCTGCTGTCATAGTTTTAATAGCTTATATTATCTCATCTAATTTAAACAAGGCTTCATCTGCAGTTGACATTGTTGCCCTTATTTCGACAATGAGCACTGGACTCCAGGAAGCTGAATCGGGCCTGGGCCTATCCCACCAGGCACCAGTCTGTGCGTAAGCCACATGTGGTCTTCAGAGCATGTTGTGTGTACTGCCGGTGGGTAGTGCTTAGCCCGTACGTGACTATATACATATCTGTTATATAATAGAATTACCAAAATTTAAAATATTATCAAACGGTGATGGAGGAAATGGCCAATGAGTAAAGAACTTGCTGAGGACCTGAGTTTGGATTTCTAAAAACTGGTGAAATCTGGCCATGGTGACATGCGCCTGTAACTCTATTGCTGATGGGAGAGCAGAGACAGGCAGCTCTCCAGAGCCCAGCGGCTGTCCATTCTGACACTGGTGAGAGACACCGTCTCAAGTCATACAGTGGAGAGTGATTGAGGAAGACTCTTGATGTTGATCTTGGCCTCTACAGACACCTGCAAACACGTGTGTCTACATACACATGTGACTATATACACACATGCACACACATGACCGCACACATATACCCAACATAGATAACCACACATAGAAAAACATCAGCGTGCCCTGACTTGTATGTGTGAGCAGAACAAATGCTTTAAGGTTTTCAGTGACGCATGGGCACAGTACAAGTGCTGAGAGAAGGAGGAGTAAAGAGAAGAGGCAGACAGCCTAATGTGTTCCAGCGCTTGGCACATGTTCACAAAACATTTTTGCTGTGTTCCCCAATGCTTTTATTTTGTCATAAAATGTGTCACCTTTTAGGTTAGAAAAGTAAGCATAAAATATAATCTCCATCACATGTGGAATGTCTGCAATATTCTCTTTACATAGAAAAAAAGGGGACAATCTTATGGCCAAGCAGTGCAGAGAGTTTAGCGGCTCTAAATTAAAAGTTGGGGTTTGATTGTGCTCCGAAAATGCCTTTGGTGTTACGAATATGTTTAAGGCTTTTAAGATGTTGCTTTCATTAAAACTCCCCCAGTAAATGGTAATTGTGTATTGAACAGATAACAAAACTTACATCCAACAGATCAAAAAGTCTAGCACAATGCCAGTTTGATTAGGCAAATGCACAATTAATAGCTAAGTAATTCTTCAGACTTCTTATTTTACATGCCGTGAAGAGAGCAGTAATATAATTAAAATTGCGAAAATGGCTATTTAAGATAATGGTTGTTCCCTCCTTCCTCTTTTAAAGTAAGATGAGGGAATTTAAATTTCTACTGGAGCATTATTTCCTACAGAGAAGGATCCCACTACTGTGATTCTAAATAAGCTTTAATTATGTTCCATACTTACGTGTAGATTTATTTTGTGTAATTGAGTCATGTTTTTTCGGTGTGTATGGAGAATGCTTTTAAACTTAGAAATTGTTCTTACATGGTGTGTTTGAAAATTGAATTGAAGTGGAGATTTTTTTTTTTTTTTTTTTTTTTGGACAGTGTAATATCATAAAAATTTCTGTAACACAGCGTGGGTCAGAAATTCTGTTTTGGTTCTATCAGGAATGATCATGGTGAACGTAAACGTACTTAAAGTCCAAGGTAAACATTATTACAATTAACATGAGCTTGCCACGTGAGAGTCAAATCAAAGCTCAGATAAAAAACCTACTGGGACATCAGGAATCGCAAGCAGCGGGCTTGCCATGAATTGGGTGCGAGGAGAATCGCTCTCCAAAGTCCAGTTGCAGACAGGGAGGTGCGGACCTTGAACCACCTACGGTCACAGCTCAGCGGTCTGAATGGGAATACACTGGCTTCCTTCTGCCCCTTCTAGAGCAACTGGTCAAGAACTCCTGGCTTTCTTGGGCAGTGTACAAGTGTGGGGCCACATGAAGAAGGCTCTGGTTGCTTAATTTGTCGTTTTATTGAGAGACAAAGGAAAGTGTTTGGAAACTCCTCCCTTTGGGAAGCAATCTTGAGACGTTTTAGAAAAGATATGGTGTGTACTTTTGATGTCACAAATGTACCTCCCATCTTGGGTTCACTGTATGCATCTGAGGCTCTTGTTACCTTTGTGGAGTCTCCCGTTTCCAATCACCTATTTCCCAGTGGAATGCACCCTCCCTCTCTGTTGCTGTCAGCTGCGTCCCTGTCATACCAGGCATGGAACTGCTGGTGGCCTTGCTGTACTGGAGACCACAGACAAAGCACAGGGCCATCTGCCTGCCCCATTGCCATCATACCGAGGGAGCATCTCTGTGCTCAGCCTTCCTCTTACTGGCGCTCGCTCTGGGTTTATCACGTGGTACTCCCCTTTATGACCTCAGAATTCCTGCAGGTCTCACACTGGCTGACTCTGATCTTTCCTGCCCATGTTATAAGTCTTTCCACGCACGGTATGCAAGATCTTCCTCTTATGTCATAATCTTCCCCACGGCTCCGCGGGAACTGTATCCTGTAACGGGTTGTTGAGATGATGGAGGACCAACACAGCAGAAAGTGTTTTTCTCTAGTAACACTGCATTTCCTGCTAGCTTATTTGGGCTCTGGAAAGCAGCGCACTTATAATCTTATTACTTGTTGAGAGCTCAGGTCCACGTGTCTCCCATCCTGTCTCTACCTTGCCCCGCCTCTGTCCCCGCCCCTCTTCTTTGAAATGGAATCGACAGCATTCTGCTTTATTTTATTTAAAGAACAAAATACAGAAGAAAGCACCACGCCCAACCTTTCAGATGTGTTTAAGAGATAATGATAATTTTCTTTTTTTCTAAGCAGCAGGACTAAGTGTCCTTGGTGCCAAGCCCTGTGTGTTATTTAGTGTCAGGAAGGCAGGATTTGGAGGACAGGCTGAAGGTGGCTTGTGTCATGAGGTTATGGCTCTGCCATTTCTTAGTTGTGTGACCTACGGGAAGTTGTTGAGTGCTTCTATTTGTTCGTTCACTAACGTTCGATGGTTTGTATGGCTGAATCCCCGGAGGATGCTCTGGACAAGTGTGTGCTAAGCTGTTTGGCACAGTTATGTGTTCTGTAGGAACCACGATGCCGTTGGCCAGCTCAGTCTCCCTTCTGCCTTCATTTATCCGTTGGCCAGCCCAGTCTCCCTTCTGCCTTCATTTGTCGGAGAAGCATGGGAACCGTGTACTCAGGGCATGCATTTTGTTCTGTGACAGGGTTTTTCTGTGTATCCCTGGCTGTCTTAGAACTCGATCTGTAGACCAGGGTGGCCTTGAACTCACAGAGATCTGCCTGCTTCTGCTTCCTGAGTGCTGGGGTTAAAGGCCTGCACCACCTCTGCCTGGCTGGGTTTCTCTCTTTATGCTACCTTGATGTAGAATAGCACAGTTGCTTGACTTTGGATTAGAGTCTGTTTAGTTTCCAAAGCGGAAACATTGTGACAGTCACTACCAAAGAATTACAAGAAGCTGGTGTCAGCTTAAGCACAGCAGAGTGAGATAAAGAGCAATTATGATGTGGGAAGCGCCCTGGGACGTCACAGGAATTTTACAGTAATTATGATTATGGCAAAAGTTGTGAGATTTTCCCAGCAGCCTTTTTTTTTATTGCAAAGATTTATAAGAAGAATGTACAGCCACTTAGAAAAATCCGTAAAAGGTTTTTTTTTTTTTTTCTTTCAATCAATCTTATTTTCTATAAAATGTAAAATCGAGCAAGAAAATCGTTGAATAATTCTTCCCCGGGGAATAATACAAGATCAATAAGTGGCAAATCCAAGCAGCTTAATTCCTGATTTGCTACTTTGTTCATACAAATCCAAGCTCTCTCAAGATGGGAGTGATTTGCATGTGAAATTTAGGGGAAAACCGTCTTTGGATTAGTCCCTGAGGTGAGCTGAGCATGCATGCCTTCTGCAGAGACTTTTAGCAGGTAGAAGAGACACCCTCACCACACACACCACTGTCCCGCAGGAAGGAAGTAACAGAGAGCGCTCCTGGGAGGAACCGGATGCATCATTAGCTTTCTGCAAGCTCTGCTGCTGCGCTTTTCTAGTTCGTTCTGACTCGAATGCTCTGAATTAGCAGGCAGATCGCTCAGGATTAAAACTCACTATGTTATTATGAAGGGTTCCGCCAGGTTCAACCTTGCCCGTGGGTGGAGTGGACCCTAAATGAGTTCTTTCAATTGGGAGGTTGAGAAAATGCCTTTGAATTCCTTCCCAGTAGCTTCTTTAATCTACTCATCAGAGCTCCACATTTGATTGGTTACTCTTTGTTTTATCTTATTTTTAAATAGATTTTTATCCTTCACATATTCTATATAAATCCAAGTGTTCTAGGCAATATCACGTGTGGGGCAATATCACATATCACGTGACAGTGTGATATGACTTAATAGTAATGTGCAGGGGGGGGGTTATGAAGCCATTGTGTGCATTATGACCTTTTGGGGGGAAGGAGGCTTTACATACTATTGATAAGGAAGAGGGACTGAGGGTACCAGACAGTAGTGACTCATTGAGACCTATGGAGGGAGTGGTGGGTGACTGGAAATCCCAGCATCACTTGCTTCTGCTCTGGGCCTAAGCTGCCTTTCAGAGTTTTGGAGTAATGGGGGAAGGGAATCCTTGCTTCATACCCAGAGTCGGTTAGGTGTGTTGGGAGGGGCTGGTACATGCTATTTCTAAAAGTGTTGGGCCACGCTCTTGTTTTCTGAGAATTTATTGCGGGTCTGTACAGTTATGGTTTTAGTGGGACTGGGAGGATATTCCGAGACTCTCCAAGTCCCCACTGGAGGATTTGCCCCTAGAGCTTACCCAGTCCTTTTAGCAGTAGACTCCAGAACAGAATTCAGTGTGTAAAGACAAGTACTTTTTCTGTGGCTCTTAAGATGATGTAAGGCAAAGGAAAGAAGCATGCCCTGTGACTTCAGGACTGGCCGTGGGCCTGTACCAGGACCTGTATTGGTGGCTCGAGGCACTTTGACTTGCCAGCCAGCCTTGGCCACTGCCAGTAAAGAGCCCACACCTGCCAGCCAGCATTTACCCACATGGACCAGGTCGTTCAAGGGTCAGACAGGAGGCAGATGGCATGGCCCTGGCATCCTCTGTCATTCCAAATTGTGCTGTCACATGAACATGTCTGCTTGTCCCCTGAGAGGCCTCCTTCCATGAACCTTTTATGAGTGGCGCTCCCAGCTCTAGTCCATATGTTTCCTCTGGATTGGAGAGATCCCTTCTGGCTCCCTCACAGAGTCTTGCAACCTGGCCTTGTGAAACCATCATTCTGACGATTAAAGAAGTTCAGGTATTTAAAGCCACATGCCAGGCAAGAGACAGAACATTTGGGACACATGCAGTTTAGAATATGGACAAGTAAGGTAATGACGGGGCCAGCAGAGAAGCGAGGGGTATTTATGTCCCGTGAGTTGAAGTGGAATAAAATCTTCAGGTTTGCAAATCTCCTTGACTTTGCTGAAGAGACACGTGAAAGGAGATTGTGGATGATCTCATGCTTCAGAGACAGGCTGTTCCTTTATTTTACTACCAGACATAGAAAGCGGGGTTCTGAGAAGAAAGCACATGCTTGAAGCATCCCTTAGGTGGTGGGTGTGGTACATTTGTATACACAGTGTTTAGGAGTTAGAGGCCAGGTTTGGCTACATGGGAAAATCAAGGTGAGCCTTCTTATACTAGACCATGTTTCAAAAAGTGAACAACAGCAAAACATTCCTACAAAGGCCCTTGAATTTTCTCCTACCCCAAACCAAACATAGCAATACAGTGATCAGTTGAACCATGCTATGATCACAATTACTGTGAGTTTTGCTGGAAATCTACAAACACTGCATATGTCTCTGCAAATTTTTACATTCATTCATATATATATATATATGCATATATATGTATACATATATATATATATACATATACATACACACACATGCACACACATACATATATACAGTATGGAAAAGAATTAATTTGAAAGTTAAGACTTCATTTTTCTGTGGAATTTTAGATAAAAATGGAAAAATTAAAACTCTCAGTGGGAATGGCTTCAGGCGCTATTTTGATGTACAAGTTTGCCTGACCAGAAATCCATGGTGGGGACACTTTATGGATTTGCTGAGAATCACACATTTCTTTTGATCTAAAAAAGGGTGAGAAGAATGTTATTCTTCCCATGGGAAGAATACAATATATATTCTATAATAATGGCGATTATGCATAATAAAATAATAACAGGTACTGTATTATGGCTCCCCAGTGTAATGGAATCAATGGGGTGTGTCTGAATGGGGAAGGGAGAGGGGACAGGAGAGATTGTGGGTGCTTAATGACTTGTGGAACTTACAGTCTTACGGAGTAGTAGGGCAGCAAGCTGGACCTTAGGAAAGCCTTTCAGAATGAAAGTAGAACTCCCTCTAATTTTGGAGGGGGGGGGAAGGAGGAGGGTAGGGGGAGGTCTGTCTGTCTGTATGCATGTCTCTGTTTTATAGAAACCTTCAGCTTTATTAGTATTTTATTTAAGTCTGGCAGTCCCAGCCAAAGACCTGCAATCACCGAAATACTTAGAGAGCTGTTGGACCAAGCTTGTGATACCGTGACTTAGTTATGCTGATCCAGACCTAACTACCCTTGAGAGTCTTGCCGGAGCACTCACCTAAGTGAGTTGCCCTCACAGGGGCACTCAGTGAATGCTCGGGCTGGGACTCAGGTTTCCTCCCTCCCATTTAGAGATGAGAGTGTTAAGTGGCTGAGAGATCCATGGCAGGGACGTCTACACTGAATCTCAGAGGGCTCTCTTTGGCACAAATGGTTCTCTTAGTGAAGTTGTGAGTTATTTCCACGAGAGCTCTCATAGCGGGGAGTTATGAGGGGTTATGATCCAGCAAGACTCAGAAGCTCACTGGAAGGTGGTTGGCAGACTGAACCACCCATGTTTAGGAAGACTTCTTTGAATGCTCTTCAGCTTCCTTTCACCTATGCATAATTCAGCCAGTCAACAGAGAAAGTGTAGGCAAGGGCTATAGATGCCATTCACATTTATGGATTATAACTCAGCCTGCTCTCTCATGAGTACAGTGTGGAGGGAGAGAACCCCTGGGCTCTCTCATGAGTACAGTGTGGAGGGAGAGCTTTGGAGAGATGTGAAGAGGAGGCTGGGCAGTGGGAACTCAGCTTGGGAGTCAGGAAAAGTAACAGCTGGTTTACTAGTGTCTCTTTCCCTACCCCACCCTAGTGTGTGTGTTTGTGTGTGTTTGTGTATGTGTACATGCATGTTTGAGAGTGTGTTTTGAGGAAAAGTGACATAAACCTAAAGCGAATTCAGTAGGTCTTTCTTCTCACACCCAAACATTTGATATGATAGTATTGATTGCCCTAAGGACACCACCAGGAGCTCAGCACGGTTGTAGCATTCTAGATTTGAATGTCTAGAACTGTACAGTGTAGTCTAGAAACATCTCTGAGAAAAGCAGCAGGCTAACCTTCCTTTACTCGGGAAGATGCTTTTTCTTTAATGCCTCCTTCATCAAAGGACCTGGAGAGATGTCTTCATGAGGCCTTAATTATTGTCATAAGACTTTTTGGATTCTTCCTATTGGTGCAGAATTGGTGCTCTAGAGTAACTTGGAAATGAAAGTTTGGCATAAGCTAACTTTTCCTGGGCACTGTCCTGGTTGCCTTTTATATCAGAGGACCCAGCTGTGCCGAATTCATCTCTAGAGTTAGAACTGAGTTCTTCCTGCTGCTTCAGTAACCTGAGTGCCTTTTATTCTGCTGGACACAGATTTATTTTATGTGTTGGTAATGGAAGAGGTGCTTTTTAGAATCTGTTTTTGTGACTATTTCTGGCAATATTCAACATGTTAAAAAAAGGGGGAGGGGGACTGCTTGTTTCCTTTTGTCTAAATTTGTTTCTCAGATGCCTGAAAGTTGGCATGATTATAGTTATATTTAACCTGTAACAGGTCCAATGGTATATTCAGTCATGCTGGGTATTGCTTCAAATATAACGTTGTGTCTGACCTGAAATGCAGTGTTTATATGAATATTGGTTTTCATTAAGATTATTTGTAACTTGAGATGTTCAGTATCACTGCTTTTTTCATCATAAAACTGTTTTGGGAATAAGGTGTGTGTGTGTGTGTGTGTGTGTGTGTGTGTGTGTGTGTGTGTGTGTGTATGTGTATGTGTATTGATTGGAAGTGAGTACAGAGTCATGCTACATTAAAGAATTGATTGATCGCATTTTTAAAGGTCAATATTGTATTATCTAAGATAAAATGTTCATTTGTGGCAATTTGAGCTAATACCAAAAAGGAAGATGCCCCTGTGATTTGTGTAAGACTCTGTCTTCTCAAAGTGGAATACACAGAAGCCTGAGGCATAAATTCCTGGGATTTTATTCTCTGACCCTTCCTTCTCTATCATATAATGAGGTCAAATATTCTGGTTGAGAAAACAGATTGGATAAGCTTACAGTAAGACGTACATCAGGGTTTTTAAAGAGACATGCTCTTCAGGGAACCAATCCAAAGACTCTTAGATTTTATTCAATAAGAAGTCCCACTAGTGGGCTACATTTCCAGCTGCTCTGGGATCTTTCTGATGATTTGTATTAATAAATGCCACACCAGTCTAAATATCAGGTAAGCAATTATTTCCTACGTAAAGATCTTTATTCTAAACTACAGATAACTGAAATTAATTTTAACAGAGAGAGGGTTCATTCTAAGCATTTTGGGGCAGCTTAGGAACTCTAAGGGAGAGATTGGATCTGGATGGAGGAGCTGGAGAAAGGACTAAAGGAGCTGAAGGGGGTTGCAACCTCATGTGAAGAACAACAATATCAACCAACCAGATGCCCCAGAATTCCCAGAGACTAAACCACTATCCAGAGAGCACACTTGGGGGGAACCATGACTCCAGCTGCATATGCAGAAGAGGATGGCTTTGTTGGGCATCAGTGGGAGGAGAGGCTCTTGGTCCTATGAAGGCTCCATGTTCCAGTGTAGGGGAATGCCAGGGCTGAGAGGCATGAGGGAGGGAGTGGGTGGGTGAGTGGAGTATCACCTCATAGAAGTGGGGGGGGGATGGGATAGCGGGTTTCTGGATGAGAAACTGGGAAAGGAGATAATATTTGAAATGTAAATAAATAAAATAATCAATAAAAAAAATAAAAGAACACTCTGGGAGACCAGGGTTCTGTTTATATATCTTCATTTCTGCATCTCTTTATGTCTTTGTTCAGTTTCTTCAGGGCTTTCAGTGACTTGTTGAAAACCCTTCAATGGCATGGTTGAGAGCTGACTGAGTTCTTCCTGGGCTGAGCTCAGGACTGTGTAGACAGACTTGCAGATGGAGAGGTCCGTGAAGCCTGTGTTCATGAGCCTACGTTGGCTGTCAGCTTAGGTTTTTATGTTGAGGAGTTTTTGACAGTCTTTGTGTAGCACACAGGCTAATGTAGTTCTCCTGGTGCTAAGTCCCCTCAGTAGAAAGGTTAAACCCATTTTACGTTGTAGATGATGTCTTGCTCCGCAGTGTGAACCGATCTGCTGCAGTCAAAGCTAGCGTTTCATAGACTTACTGAGACACCACATGAAGTTCACTCCGCGCATCTGTTTGAGGACCTCTCTTGGCCACCAAATTCACTCATACTTTTACTGCTTTGCAACCCAGAATTGTTTGCTCTTCAGTTTGAATAGGTGATACATTCTCAGTTTAACCTTCCTGCTGGAGATACAGCCCATGCTCTTTAATCTTGCTTTTGCTTCAGTATGATGAACATCAAGACTTCTTTCTGTCAAAATGAGATGCATCAAAGAACATACTCGAGGGCTTATTTTCACTCCATGGCAGTGTGTGTAGGGAAGACATGTTTAAAACAGCATCATTCAGACAGTTGGAAGCACTGGCTTCTGGCCAAAGAGGAAGACATAGTAGGTTGACAAAAGCTTAAAGCTTGGCTGTTTCACTCCTAGACTATCAGAAGGCCCTTCCACATTGTGTTGGTGTTCGCAGACCCTACAGGCTTTCTCGTTTGCTAGAGAGTCTTTAGATTTTTTCTCAGCCTCCAGAAGCACATGCAATGTTGACTCGATGTGTTGATGTCATTTGGATTTTTTGAGTTGGAAGAAGTATTAGAGCAAAGGGTCCTAGGGGGCAGCTTGGGACCTTTGGGGGAGAAGTCTTGGGGACAGGGAGTGGAGTGGAGCCCAGATGAGTAGATTTAGTGACATGAAGAATTTAGGGAGCTGCAGGGTGAGGAATGGTAGGCCTTCAGAGGGCTGATGTAGATGAGATTTAGTGGGGTTTCCCATGGAAGTGTTACCCAATTAGAAGAGTTGAGTCTGTGTTCTCTATCTTTGTGATGATCTCAGTATAATAGGTCGAGGTAGGCAGGATGGCTGTTCCCGTGAAGTAAGCAGTCTGGAAAAACTCAAAGCAGGCTACTGTGCTTTTTATTTTATGTTCGAATCCAGGCTAATAAAGCCTAAGCAGTTGACAAGTCACTTAGCTTTGCCCAGCCTCTGGTCCCACTGGTACAATGCGGGTGTTCACCTTTGTGTCCCACAGATCTAAGTGGCTCATGAAAATTTCAGATGGACCAAAGTCATATTGGCACAGACGCCATCCGGCGGAGAGCATAATACATACGTTTCTGTTTATCGTCATTTTGGGAACTTGTGCAGTGGGGACACTGGACGATGCTTTGGTGCTGAGGACGTGGCGTGTTCTCTGTGCTCCCGGAGCATAAGGTTCCTTGGTAGGAAGTGTGCCAGACATGTAATTCAAACACCTGTGTATAGGTAATTCATGGAAAATGCTGTGATGTTTGCTGATAACTGAGAACGTGCTGCTTAGATGGTGCCTTTAGAGAAGATAGTTTCCACTTTCCAAGTAGAATCTGGCTGGATTTCTGTCCCTTTTGTTTTTCTGATATTTTTGACGCCCTGTTGGCAGCCTCACGAGGCACTGCTAACCTCTCCTCTCTGTGGGATCTCAGATTCCGGCAAACACACCACGGGCACTTATTTAAATGCCTGATCATTGGCAGAAATGCAGCTGCGTTCATTATTGTCAATTCTGATTTGTATGATGTTCCCATCCAAACATACCTCAGGGTACATTTGCGCATCTAATTACAGCATTAAAACTAATAATAGCCCGATAAAGCGCTGCTCAGACAAATGTCTAAGCAAACAGCTGGCTGTTTCATTGTGTCCTGAAGGACAGGCATTCTGAGACTTTGTTCTCTAACTGCAGGGCTCGAATTCCAAACTGCAAACCTGTTTCCCTGAGCATCCCGCTGAGGGAAGTGTCTCATTCAAAGGCCTTGAATGAGTGAGCCTCCATCAAACCCAGAGTTTAGGGGGCTGTTTTAGGAATAAGGTGTGTGTGTGTGTGTGTGTGTGTGTGTGTGTGTTTAATGTGGCATGTTTAGTTTGGTGTGTATGTGTTGTGTGTGCATGTGTCTATGTTATGTGTGTATATGTTTCTTTCCATCCACCCAGTGGTACACTAACTTAATTCACACCAAAATGCAGCAGGATATTGCTACAAGGTGTCATTAAAATGCCAGCCTTCCTACAGCATGCAGAAAATTGAAATTCAGAAATCCCAAAGATAAAGAATGCCATTACCTTCCTGTTGTCATCACATGGTAAGTGGTGGCTCATTCTGTTCTACTTGTTACTGGCAGAGAAGAAGGTTCTGTGGAGTTGGCACACTCAGCCTTCTCTTTATCCCTGGCAGTAAGGGTGTATTGTTCAGGAGATAGACACCAGGCCTTCTTCCCACATGCAGGAAGTGGCTAACGTGCTAATGAAGCAGTTAAAGAATAGAAACATTTAGGGTGCAGGAGATTCTTGTGGCGTGGACCCTATGGAAGACTCTACTGGGCGAATAAGAATAATAATCTTAATAAGAAGATAATAATCTCTGATTCACAGTCTTGTAGAAAACTTGTGAATTATGAGCACTGTCTCTTATTGAAATATGTTGAGAGCCAACACACACAGAGTCACACACATACATACACACACAAAACACACTTATACACACATACTCATACACACACAGAGTCACAGACAGAGTCATACACATTCACACATACATATTCATATACACATATACACACTCATACTGTCACACACATACACTCACACAAACACACTTATATATGCACACACACTCATATACACAAACACACACACTCACACACACTCATCAGCACACCCAGAGTCACATACACACACTCACACACAGTCATACATATACAGTCATACATACATACACACAGTCACACACACATAGTCACACAAACACACTTATACACACACACTCATACACATGTACACATATATACACACACTCACACATCCAGTCACATATACATATTCACACACACATACATACACATACACACACATGCAGACTCACACATACACACTCACACAAAGTAGGTAGTACTTTCAGTAACTAAGTTTTCATCAACGTTGAGAGATTAGATATCAAACCCCTAAGGTGTAAGCATGGGCTGAATTGCATCTTCAGGCTGCTTTTCATTTTCTTCAGATGTTACCACAAGTGCAGTGCAGGTATTTTTATGTAGATGAATTCATTTAAGATAATTCTCATAAAACATAGATCTCATGTCAGATGCAAGAAAGCCAGTGTTTGAGGAGTGTTGAACAGCTGAGGTACGGATGGCTGGGAGTCAGGACTCACAGACCTGTTCTGGCTTCATTTGCAGTAAGCGCAGACTCTCAGGGTAAATTCTAACGCTGCCAAATTCCAGTTTCTTTATTTGTAAAGTCAAGGGTATGTGTGTGTATCTTGGTTTTGGTGTGATTTGGAGAACATCTCTTTTCTCCTCAGTACTGCATGGCCCAAGGGAAATGTGAATCAAATCAATATTTAATGAAGGTTTTGCTGCTCTGCACACTAGGAATGCTCCCTTTGTAGGATGTTTAGAAGCGTATGGTTCGTAAGGTGGCGGAGTGGGGTGTTTGGACGCATCTCTCTATATGACATGGTGATACATGGAGCCCGTGTGCTAGAATTCACTGCGAATCTTCCCTTCAAATTTCTTCTTCTTTTCTGAGGTCTCCTCCCATATGCCAGTTCTCTCTTATCTATCTGCTTTGAAGTTTTCTGAGTTCGTCTGATGCTGAACTTTGCTATATTTGATTATAGGTATGAATCATTATGGAGCAAGAAGAAAGGGTTTCTTTCTTTCCATTTTTTTTTTTTTTTTGCCTCTAAAAATGAGCTCTCAGTCTAAAGAAAAATGTCTAGATCTGAACGTTTAAACAGGGGTTCAGTAGCACACTTGGTTTTAAAGACTAATAAAAAAGAATGCAGATTTTCCCCACCAATTTTTTTTTAAATCCTGATTACTTGTTATGATGATATTTTGAATATGCTGAGTTAACTAAAATATACTGTTAAAATAGCTTAATATTTTATTTTTTATGATATTTATGTTGGTCTGTTTTGAGATGATCTTGTTACCTTCCCTAGACCGGCCTTAAGGTCTTGTGTTCAGTGGACTGAGAAACTGGGATTACAGGTCTATGTCTCTGCTTGGCTTGTTTCTTTTGGTTTTTTTAATTAATGTAAAATATGGTGTTTGCATTGGAAACCTGTCTTATGGTTGGAGTCATTCAGCCTGACTGGTGGATAGAGACGGGAGATACTATTAAAGACCCTGAAATGTATAAGGGCGGATTCTCCCCATCCTCCCAGAACAAATGGGATAGATAGGAAGAGAGAGAAAGAGTAGAAACTAAAGCCACGTTTCGGTTGTACTTAAATGAATCTATGAATATGTAACTAGCGATCTTGTTGAAGGGCTTACTACAGCCAGTAGTAGGAGATGGTAGATGGTTTCCATGGAAACATAAAAGCCACAGGTTTTCTCCATCTTTTCCACAAATATTTATCGAAAGACCACACAGATTATTTTGGAAAGAAACGAGGGGGATATGCGCATAGGTGAGAATGTATACAAATATAGTCTTCTGACTGTATGCAAAGCTTCTGCAAAGAAAACAGGAAAGAAGCAGGTGTCCAGGCCAGCCTGAGGTGGCATAGCAGCTGCATTATGTATATTCATATAACACCAGGAAAGCAGTCATGGGAGAAGCAACAGCTCCAATCCTGTGGTTTTCAGAGAACCTTGTACCATGTTTGTTTGGGGAAGCTGGAAAGTGTTTCCCGTAGAAAGTCCTATTTGACATGTGTTCCTAAAGAAGAGCAGGAAGAGAACCCATGGAGACTTGGGGAAGGCAGGCAAGGCAGAGAGAACATCCTGGTCATGTAAGGTATGTAAGCTTCATAGGAAGCTGTCTAGTAAGTAAAATCTCAGTGACAGAAAGTTAGACTACAACCTAAAAGCATCGAATGAAAGCAAATGAACCCAAGTAATAGAGACCATTTTTAACAACAGATTGCCAAGGTGGAGTCAAGGGTGTGCTCCAAGCAACGCACATGGATCCATGAGAGAACATAAGGGGACTGTGGATTCTTAGCTTGTGTGTCTGGGACCTTAATAGAAACAGAGAGGCCAGGAGGATGGACTGATCCACACTCATGGAAAGATGATGGGTGTGGGGTTGCCTTTTGTCCACACTCATGGAAGATGATGGGTGTGGGGTTGCCTTGTTGTCCACACTCACGGAAGATGATGGGTATGGGGTTGCCCTGTTGTCCACACTCACGGAAGATGATGGGTGTGGGGTTGCCTCGCTGCATTTGAGGTCATAGTAAGTTATCCACCCATGGCGGACAGCATGATGCAGTGCCTGAAATCAGATCCGCAGGCCAAGAGAGATGAGATTTGGTGCCAACTTCTGTAAAGTGATCATTGATGCTACTCCAGGGAGACGTTGTCAGCGAGAGGGTCAGGAAACAGAGTTATGTAGGACTGTGTTTAGACAATGGAGGGATGAAGAAATCAGCAAGGGTATTAAAACTGGACAAAGACACAGGGTCGGGATTCTCAAGTTCAAAGATGTGTCCACTGGGAATGACCAACCGTGATAAAGACAGCAGACTGGAGGAGAGACGTGTTTAGTATTTGATTCCACGGTTGGGGTGGGTCTAGTAGCCTGGGTGGACCACAGTTGAAGCTATGGCCAAGCGACTGTTCCCTGTGGACCTGGACAGAATGTTGGCATTTGTTCTCCTGGGTTTTCTTTTGTCCTTTAACAGATATCCATTAAGCACAAACCCATTGTTTTATCTGACATACTGTGTCTGGTTATCTGTTTATAAAGAAGATTGAGATCAGAACTCAGCCTGTGTGTTGCGACCTATTTGGGGGTTGTGACCCTTTCACAGCGGTCGCTTAAGACCACTGGAAAACACAGATATCTGCATTATGTCCTTTTGCTCACCCCAGTGGCAAAAATTACAGCTGTGAAGTAGCAGTGAAAATAAATTTCTGGTTGGGAGTTAGTTACAACTGTATTAAAGGAACCGTATTAAAGGTCTCAGCACTAGGGTGGTTGAAAACTGCTGGCTTAGAATCTTCATCGTAAGCTCGGTTCACACAGTCATGGCTGGAAAGAACAGCAGGAACACACTTTTGTTTTTCCTTGTCACTGGGCTCCTAATGTAGATCTTGTTGTTCACGTATTTCCTTCGAGGCTCTGCCCACCTTGAGGGCTCCCATCTTTGATAAGGTATTAAATCCCGTTTCCTTTCTCTCATGCAGCTTAGGCTGAGGAGATTCTGGTGAGATGCTTGAAATAGAAATGACCGGAGGTTAAGAACTAAATAAAAACTAAATAAATCGACTCATTCCATCCTGGATGACATTTTTATAGTTAACGGAAAAAGCAGCTCAATTCTTACATTTTATCTGCTGTTTTCAGAAAGTTTGGTGAGTCCTGACGTATGGTCTCTTTTTAAAATCTTTGATGGAAGCTGGGAAGTAGATGAATCCAGTTTTGTAAACCGAAGAGAGAAGACAAGAGTTTTAAACTCCATCTCCTAGGTGGAAGCCTTCTGCTCTTTTGATTTTCAGAAGCCATGTTAACTGTAATCTGCAGCTTTTGCTATGCATGCTGCATGCTTGCTGCAGGGTAACACAAGGCAGTGTGTGCTTCCAGGGCTGCGCTGCATCAGGAAGTATTTCCATCTTACCTCGAAGTTGGCTTTTCTGGGCGATGTTACTGGCCAGAACTATATTTCCTCACAGCGATACTCTTAGAACTGGTGAGAACATTCATTTCTGCGCAGAAGCCCTGGTTCTGTTGTTTTAGGGGAATGTGATAAGTGAGTTGAGGAGAGAATAATAAGAAATTAAAGATGGGCAATAATAACTCACACTTGAAAAGCTTGGGGCGCCTTAAAATAAGAAGGCACAGGGATAAGAGGCTGGCGCGGTAACCAGCAGTAGGGATAGCCATGGCTGCGGTCTGTGTGCCCGGTGCCCGTCAGCGACCATTTCTGAGGAACTTGCATCCTAAGGTACATGGAAAAGTCTAAGCAATGTCACTCGGGTGTTACGGTGTCAGTTTGGTGGCAGGAAATGCACTAACTTTCTGCTAGATTCACTGCTTGGCCTTGATTAAATTTTATGTAAACCTATTTAATATTTAAGCCCAAGATTCCATGTTTGTAAAATGAGGGTGCCGTGGAATCTCATTCCAGCGTCTCGGTGGTTTAGTCCCTAGTGTTATATTGGTGGTGGCAATAAGCAACAATTATTAAAATCCTGTAAAAAAGTGTTGGCCACAAATGCTGCTAACTAATTAATTTAAAAACTGATTTTTACAGTGTTCTGGGAGAGTGTAAAAAATACATTTTTCCCCCTTAGGATGAGGGAAATGTAGCTGGTGAGTTTCTTTGGGATATATGACTTCTTAAACCACTGGCTGTAGAAACACCATATGGGCAAAATGGGGAGGGCCTCACAGCCTTGGAACTTATTAGTAAAATATACTAATGGAATGGATTAAGAGAATTAAGAGAGTTCTTAAAACGTTACTCACATATGTGTATAAGCTGCAAGAGCTTCCCGGTCATAACCCAGCTGCAGATGATTCCATTGTCAGCAACTTGTTTTTGAAAGTTTTACTTTATGTAAACACTAAACATTGATATAACTGCACATAAGCATTCCCGATCCATGGCTCACTGGTTAGGAGTACTTACTTCCAGGTTTTCTCGAGGACCCGGGTTCAATCCCAGCATCTCTCTCCTCTGAGTGACTCACATGCTCCTGTAGCCCAGCTATGAGAGAATTGGGTGCCCTCTTCTGGCCTCCTCAGGCACCTTCCCTCATACACATGGCATACACCCACAGAGACAGACAGACAGATTTTAAAAGTCTCTAAAAACAAAAACAAAAACAAAACAAGTAAATATTCAGCCCAAAATACATTTATGAAACGATTGCACTAAAAACTTAGCCTATTCAAATGTTTCTATTCATGTACAATAGTTTTAATTTAAGTTTTAAATTTTGGATGGGTTTTGTTATTGTTTTTGGTGTGCACGAATGCCTGTGAGTGTGTGTGTGTATGTGTGCTGGACCCCCAGATTCTTCTACATGGTACAGCTTTGCCGCGGAAGCCCTAGTGTTCAGTTTTAAGGAGTTAATAACTGGTTCTCTTTAAGTTCACAGGAAGCAGAAACATGGGACTCAATGAAACCCGAGAAAGCACCCAATCCCTGAGTAGAAAGGAAAAGTTTTCTTTCTGTGGCTCACAACCAAAGGCTCCCAGAAGTGCCTTCCCCTCAGAGATCTTAGTTAAGAAAACAAACAGGGACTTGAGATGCAGGCTTTGGGGGTCAGTGCAGAGAACGGGCAAGCTGCTGGATGTCAAACCCGCAAGTGCCAGAGTTTGTTATCTGGTGTTGTATGGTGTTGTAGTCTTACCATCTAGCTCAGCACACGGCATATACAAATCTTCGGTAAATATTTATTGAAGAGATGGATGGATGGCAGGAAGGCTGGCTGGGCGGATGACAGCACTTGGATTTCCACAGCTATCTAGAGAGGTCATCAGTTTACTGACTACACAGACAGTTGGTGCGAGCAGAGGATAGACATGATGGTGGCCTAGCTTCATAGGCTGTTCTTGCTGTGCCACCCAGGCTGGGGTTTAGAAAACTGTATATTTTCCAGTGTTCCTTCTGGTTCCTTTTCTGTCTCACAGGCCGCTGGATGTCCTAATGAACAGTCCTTGCTTCCCTTCTTCCCCTGTCCCTCACCAGGCTATTTTTTCCCCTCCAGGAAGACTAGGCTGTGTCTCTGAGAAGGCTCTGGAAGAATATCTCTCAGAAATTATGTCAGAGAGCATCTCGGAACTCATTAGAAATCATCTTATCAGGAAATAAGATGCTGAGATAATTCTGTAGTAGGAAGGAAAGAGACCACAGTTTTCCAAGACTTGTGGGCACTTGTTTTCCTGTCAAAATCACCTGCAAGATGATCTTTTAAAATGCACCCTTGTGCATTCCGTAGCATTGGATGGGATCTGGCACATACTCAGCTGTGGCCAGGTAAGCAGACAGAAAAAGAAAGACGACATCGTTGGAGAGCTCATGAGGCAGCGGCAGAGATGTTGAGAGCTCACATCAACCAAGTGCACGTTTGATGTCCAGCTGTTCTAAAGGCCTAGGGTAAGCTTTAAACCACTGGGCTCTAAGGACAGCCCTCCGAAGGAAACATTTTAACCTCATTTAGAAAACCCTTTGTAGAGAAGTGAATAGAAAATAAAATACGATGACATCAAAATAGCAAGGTAGAAAACAAATGAGAAAGAAATCCTCCAGACCAAAACCGAAACACCTCCACCACCTCCACCAAAGAGGGTGAAAATGTAGAACTTAAGAGTGGAGGGAAATTCCAGCGGCCTTTCACAGCACGGACATCTGTGAGTTGTAGACTCAGCGTGCGCTTTGTTTCTTTTTTATGCTTTGCAATAATTTAAAACAGGACATTTAAAAACCATTGTTCTTATAATAAAGAGCACAGTTGACAGAAGACACCTCAAGTCTTCATTGAGAGATTGTCACTCGGTGCAAATTAAGCTGCATTAGGAACAGTGTCGTCAGGAAGATGGAACAGGAGACGTATGCTGCCCGGCAGAGGAGCCTGAACAGTAGATACAAATTGCCTGATGGAGGAGGCTCAGTGGAGAAGCCTGAAGATGTGATGTTCACTGCTTGGGGAGGAGCCCAACAACAGGCTTCACTGCACAGCAGGGGTCCCTGTGACTGCACCTTTGGTTCCTTCAGTTGGGAATACCAGACAAAACTAAACCATAAATTTAGGCCAAATCAAACCACATTCAAACAACGAAGCTGCAAAACTCCCAAGTAGAAATAAAGCCAAATACCACCCCTCTGAAAAGCGTTACAAATAAACTAAAATAAACAAGGAAACATACACGGAAAAGACACTCACTGTTAAGAATATTTTGGAATTTAGGCTGGAGAGATGGATCAGTGGTTACTCCCAGAGGTTTGGATTTCCCGTCTCAGCATTTGTTTACATGATGACTCACAAGCATCTGTAGTTCTAGGGAATCTGAAGCTCACTGACCTCTGAGATAACACATATACCCATAAATTAAAAATCAAAATCTGTAAAGGGATATTTGGAAATTCAGGTGGAAGTGTACTATTACCCATGATCATTAACAGCTGGTTAATAAGCTGGGTGGTGGTGGTGCACGCCGTTAATCACAGCACTTGGGAGGCAGAAGCAGGCAAATCTCTGAGCTTGAAGCCAGACTGTTCTACAGAGCAAGTTCCAGGGCAGCCAGGGCTACACAGAGAAACCCTGTCATGAAAAATCAACCAACCAACCAACCAACCAACCAATCAACCAACCAACCAACCAACCAACTAATCAACCAACCAACCAACCAACCAACCAACCAACCAACCAACCAACTAATCAACCAACCAACCAACCAACCAGCCAGCCAGCCAGCCAGTCAACCAACCAACCAACCAACCAACCAACAAACCAACAACTAATCAACCAACCAACTAATCAACCAACCAACCGAAAGAGCTGGCTGATTATTTATGCATGGAAGATTAATGAACGATATTCTTCCCACTGAATGTGTGTAGTTGCTTACGTCATTTATGTTTTTATTCATTCACATTACCCAAGGTACCATCTGGTGGCTGGTGAAGAACCTACAGTAAGGAGAGGGCACTGAAGGTGCCTGAGAACCCCTCCCCTCCCCCACGACTTCTTCATTCTTGCTCCTTTTCCCGTGGCAACGGAACGTGAAAGTATAAATGTGAAGAATATAAACATTTTAAAATCTTTTTGGATTAAAAAAAAGTTCCTGTTTTATGAATTACAGTTTTATCCCCTTCAGGATGTGAGGCATTAGGAGAGTGTGTTTTGTGTTTGTTGGCACCGGTAGACACAGGATTAAAGACGTCTGCATGGCTTGGTCACCTAGGTTGATGTTCGGTGTGTTTTCAATCCCTCTCTTTCTGAGTTTTTAGGACAGGTCTTGCTTTGAGACTTCAGTGAGTGGATTCAGACTCACTGACCAGCAAGCCCCAGGGATTTTCCTGTGTCCACCTCCCTGTACGAGGATCCCAGGTGCAAGGATTTTGTTTTTGTTTTGCTTTGTTTTCTTTTCTTTTTTTTTTTTTTTTTGTCTTTCTTAATATTAGGGTTGTGGGTGGGAATCAGGTCCTCTTGCTTGTGTGACAAGTGCTTTATCAACTGAGCTATTTCCCCGGCTCTGTGCTTTCTTTAAATTGTAATACATTTTTGAACACCTTTGGTGGGAGAGCTACCGACAACCAAGTGTAATTGTGAAAAATCTGTTCCTGCTAAAGTCTCTTTGCTCAAAGTGCACGCGCATGTGTCAGTTTGTGTCGCTGTGTTCCTTCATCACAGTCCCCTCCCTGGCGATATGGAGGAGTCCTCGGACCTTTGTTCAGTCACGGTTATAATACCACAGGTTTGCCCTTCTCAGGAGTAATGGGAGATAATAAGGGGGAGGAGGGAAGCCTTATTAGTTCTGATGAATTACGACTATTTGTCAGAAAAAAAAAAAAAAAAAGAAAAAAGAAAAAAGAAAATGCCCCCAAGTGAGAACCTGCTTCAGGGACCCAAGTAGAGAGATTGTCATGACACATTGAACCCTGGCTGGAAGCTAATGGCTCTGAGTGTGGAATGGGAAACATGAGAGAGAGACCATAATCTCCGGGGAGGGACAAAAGCTGAGAAGAAGGAAACAAAGAAAGGAGGCCAGGAACCGGCCTCTCATCACATGGAGACAAGTGTGTAGAGGGTCACTGTGGTGGTTAGAGTGAGAAGCATCCCTCACAGGCTCGGGAGGTTCCTATTTAGTCCCGATTACTAAGCCTGCTTGGGGAAGGTTCTGGAACCCCAAGGAGATGGAGCCTTTCTGGAGGAAGTATGTCACAGGGGCGGGCTTTGAGGGTCTACAGCTTTCCCCCACTTCCTGTTCTTACCCTCATTTTCCTGTGCGTGGATAAAAATGTGATCATGAAGCATCTTCATGTCTTTGCCTTCCTACCTTGATGGGCTCTGTTCCCCTTGAACCATAAGCCAGGTTAAATGCAACAGAAAATTAGCTAATAAAAATAACCCTACTCTTGTTTCTTCACAGCCTCTGGCCTCAATTCAGCCAGAGACTCAGGTGCTGGCTTCCCCACCCATCCTGTGAGAATAGTTGGCCCCCCAAAAAAGGAAAGGGTTAGAGTAGACAATTTTGATTGTACCATTTGATCTAGAGATTGACTAGAATTCTGACCAAACTCCCAACAAGCTTCCAAATTCATAAGGAAACAGAAAAGACTTCAAGTAGCTTAAACAAGGAGAAAAGGAAAAAGCACAGGCAGGAGACGAACTGCCACTGATTGTGGCATTAATACAAAGCTGTACTAGTCAAGCATGAAGCAGTTCTGGTATCAGGAGAGGTAAACACATAGGACAACACAGAGAATCCCAAAGTAGACACTGTATCATATGAAGACAACAGTTGAGAGTGTGTCTGGAACTAAACCTAAGGCCTGGATCAATCTCTCTGTAAGAGAAGACAGCTATGTTGTGACCTGGGATTAGACAAGAATCTAATAAGAGATTCTTAACATTGAAAACCATTAGGGAAGCACACATTAAGCTCACAGTGAGGACCCAGGCATATATATGTACTAGAATTGTTAAAACCAATGTTTGACTGTCCCAAGTGTTGTCAGATTGTGGGTGATGGAATTGAGACTGTAAAATAAGACAACTACTTTCTACTGTAGAAAACAACTGGGCCATTTCTTGAAAAGTTAAACTTTCATGTACCAAATGATCAAGGCATCCCATTGCTAGGTGTTTGCATGAGACAAAAAAACCCTGGTATATATGTGAAGATTTGAACACCCATGGTCACATGTCTTTAAATTTATTCATCCATCCATCCATCTATCTGTCTATCCATCCATTCATCTGCCCATTCATCTGTCTGTTGGGTTATCTATTTATCTATCTATCTATCTATCTATCTATCTATCTATGTATCTATGTATCTATCTATCTATCTATCTATCTATCTATCTATCTATCTATCTATCTATCTATCTATCTATCCATCTACCTATCTATGTTTATTTACTCATTGTGTGCGTACTTGCTCACTACACTACACTAGTGGAGGTTAGAGGACACTGTGTAGGAGTCACTTCTCTCTTTCCTTCCTGTACATGGAAGGTGAGTTCCTCAGGCATGGCAGTGAGTGCCCTTCCTTGAGGCATCTTTCTGGTCTGAACTCTATTTTTATAGTCAACATAACGAACAGGCCAAACATATTTCAGTAAGCTGAAGGCCAATAAACAGAAGTGTGTGCACATGACAATTAGTATTTAGCAATGAGCAGAAATGACCTATTGATGCATGGCTGGCACAGCATGGTATATTCAAGGATAAGTATCTTGAAGAAAGGAAGATAGTAGCCCTCTCCATCACTGAATGCACAGAGCAAGGTAATTCATTAAATCATTGGTATTATTAAAGCAGGTTCTTTATGGGAGAAGCAAAGGTGGTATAAAGACATGACTGAAGAGATGAGCTTTGTATTTAAAGGGGGAAATGTTTAAGACTGATGAGTCATGTATTTTACATGTGGATATCTTGATCAGAAATGACTTATTGGGAACAGGTGAAATCAGCTTAGTAATTCTATATTTTGTGAGATGTCATGGGGGGGGGGGGGCTAGGAACTGACCCAGCTGATCCATTGCTCTAGTCCCACAAGTGTTTTAAGTTTTAATTGTTCCTTGTATATCCATAATGCCTCATAAAATTAAAAAAAAATATAACCCCCCAAGTTTAGCACAAATGTGGGATGACTCTTGTTGAAAATGTAATTTTCTTATGAGTATTTGTGGTTTTGTAACATTTTCTGTCAGTTTAAGCAGACAGTTTCCAGATCATTAGTGATGTGTAAGGAAGGTTTGTTATTTTACTCTAAATGTTATATGTAGGCTTAAAATTCTGAGGAAAATATAGAAGTCCTGGTTTTGTGGGCAGCACTGTGAAACACAGTGAGAAGGATTGTTGAGTCAGCCTTGCTGTGTATAAACTTCAAGATTCAGGATTATGCTGTGCTTTGGGTTGATGTGGAAAACTGTTCCCCGAGTCTGTTCATCTTCATGCGTGTATTAGGTGCTTATTTTGGGTTTTATATTTGAAGTACCCAAACAAAGGTGACCAAAGAAAAAATGGCATCCTCTACAAGTTCGGATTTAGTAGAACAGATGAGATGTCTGAGCCACTGTGAACTTAGAGCAATGAGAGACAGGCTTTATCCAACACCTACAGCACAGTGGTTGACATTTCTTCTTGAGATATTTAAGTTTTCAAGTTTTAATTTCAAGGCACAGGTTTCTTCTGGGGAGACAAGGGTGCTTTCTCACTTCATCTCTCCACAGTAATCTTTCACATACCCTAAATATTCCCTCGAACAGTATGTTTTCAGTTTACTTTACATGCAAAGGATTAGAGAATTTACTTCTGTGTTCATCCTTCTTTTGGCCTACGACCTGATCTGGAAGTTGGTAAATGTCATTTCTGGCCTAGTCACCCTCACTAGAAATTGCAGCCTTGGGTGTAGGAATATTATACTTTCCTGGACGTTACTTCTCCGTGTGTAGTTTCCTTACGTCAAAGGGACTCTTCACACGTGTAGGAACTGAAGGTTTCAGGAGCAGGGATGCTTTCCTACTGCTCTTGCTCCTGGTGTCTCTCAGCGCCAGCTTGAAAGGGTGTTTGCCTTTCATGCACTTCCTTTCCTTCTACTCTTTGTCTCCTGCAGCCATGCAACTCCCAGTCTGCCTGGTGGAGAAGGATGTGTCTGTGTGTGTCTGTGTTTACAGCTTGTCATCCCTCAGCCCTCTTGGTTGCATCATGTGGCTGCTAAGCAGTGTGTGTGTGTGTGTGTGTGTGTGTGTGTGTGTGTGTGTGGCCACACAAGCTCTGGGCAAGATTATGACTTGCCTTTTTTTTTAAATCTAAACCACCATTATGAAGCCATTTCTTTGTCCGTATGTGTGCACCCCCCCCCCCATGGAACCCAGGATCTTGTTCACACTAAGACCTTACTTTACCCCTGAAGGACACCAAGTCCCACCCTCAGCCTGGTCCACTCATGTGACACGTTTTTGTCTTCTTCATCAGGCCTGCTCTGGGAGAAAAAAAGAAAGTTACAAGCCCCAATACATTCAAATTTAATTTAATTTCTCCTTGAGTGTGTGCACTTTACCCCTCTTGTCTTGAGCAGTGTGAAAAGGCTTTTCTCTCTCCTGGTGGGTTTCAGGCACTGGGAAGAGTTTTTCAAGGAAGGATACAACCTGGTGCTGAGAGGTTATACTGTGGGGCAGTAAGTTACCCTGCCCGCCGACCCCGTGGTCCCCTGTGGAACTTTTAGGGCTCCCTGAGCCACAGTTTATAAACCATCCACATGCTTTTGGTTCCCTGGGGAATGTAGACAGCCAACCTTGATGTAGAAATACACACATATAGCTGCCATTCTCAACCTGTGGGTCGAGACCCTGCCATGGTTGAAGTTGAATGAATCTTTCACAGGGGTCTCCTAAGGCCTTCAGAAAACAGAGATATTTCCATCATAATGCATAACCGTCGCAAAGTTTACTGTTATGAAGTCACAGCAAAATAATTTTATCGTTGGTCGTCACCACAACATGAGGAACTGTATTAGAGGGTCCCGACATTACGCAGGCTGAGAACCGCTGACTTTTAAGATGGGGAACCGGCGGCAGTCAGCTTTGTTGATGACCCACCATATTTAACTTGCTGTGCCGGTGCTTCTTTGGCTGCTATATTCCCCTCTATTCATAGTCTCTGCTTAAATCTCCACCCACGAAAATAAACCTCATCCACCCAACCCTATGGCACCACTGTCCTGACAAGCTGATCCTCTAATTCATAATACAAATTGGGACACTTGGGGAGTCAAAGGAGCCACTGAGGGGAAAACAGGCACCGGCTGGGACCGTTCCTGGCAAATGAGGGCATCCGCAGCTATTTCTGACTCATTCTCCGCCGTCTCTATTCACCAGTGATCTTTCCCTTCTGCTGGATTTGTTCGAACCTCTGCACACCTCATTGTTCCTGGTATTTTGAGTGCAAGTAAATTGTCAATGCCAATGTTCTCCTAAAGTCTGGATTCCTGGAAAGCAGACGCGCGCTCCTGTTTGTCTTTTCTGGAGCATTTGGCTCCCGGCACTGCATATGGAGTAAACACTGATGGGGGTGGAAAAGAGAGAAGTTAGCAGGGTGCCAACGCTGATATGTCCTGGTAATACCTTACAGAATTGACAGCCACCACCCCATCGAGCAGCTAGCAACTGTCTCTTTAAAATAAAATAAGATAAACTTCCATGGGGTTCTGGGCATGTGACTAAGCATCTAGGCCTCTCTGTTTCTTCTTTTCAAAGATGAGGAGATTTGAGCTGGAGGCATGCCATTGCAAGCGTGAGGACTGAAGCATGCTCTTCAGCACCCACATTTAAAAAAAAAAAAGAAAGAAAACCACCAGATGTGGCTGCCTGTGCCTCCAACACCACCACCACTGGGGAAATGCAAAAGGAAGAATCCCAGCGATTTACAGTCCTGACAGTCTAGCTAATTGGTAAGTTCTAGATTCAGCAAGAGACTCTTCTAAAGCAGAAAAGGCTTGTGGGAAACACCCGATGTGTTGACATCTGGCCTCTAAACACACTTGTACACACCTGGGCATGCACCCCATGACCAGGAGAACGTAGAAAAGAATTTATTTGTGCTGACGGTTCCAGAGGTTTAGCGCCCACAATGGTAGAGTAGAGACAGCAGATGTGAATCTTTAAACTTTCAAAGCCCACCCCTAGTGCCAGGCTGCCTCTTGCAAAACCCCACTTCCTAAACACACCCAAACAGTGCCACCATCTGGAGACTGAGTTTTAAATTTCTGAGACTATGGGGGACATCCTCAGTCAAAGCACAGACTTGGGATGTTCTGTTCATGCTGAGTACTTTCTAGGGATGCTGTAAGCCCAAGGGAAATGACATGCAGCGAGGCACTTTGGAATATTATATGTGACAGCCCCTCTGGAGGTACAAGGCAGCAGTCTCGTTTCAACATGTTTGTTTCGGAAAACAACAGCAGTCGAGTGCTCAGGGGCCGTTTCAGCTGATGCATTCGGAGTTTAGACTCTAAATCTCTTTCCCTATAGTTCACTGAATTTGACTTAAGTAAATGTGGTTGAGAAAAGTTTCGAGAGTCAGCAGGACATAGACTATTTGAGCAAGTCACTTAGTTTCTCTGAGTGTTTCCCATTTTTCTAAGTGAAGTCCTTCCCAGGGCACGGGGAGCCACACCTGTAGTCCACCCCAGGGCGTGGAGTGGGGCTTGAGTTGAATGCATATGAGAAGCCTTTCTGAATAAGTAAATAGGGTTATGAAGCTCGGGATGACCTCAGAATGCTTGTCTTATTCTATGACTTCATGATTGGTGTCTTGTTATCCATCCCTTTACCCTTCTGAACATATATGGGGACACGTTCTTCTGCATGTCAGGACTATTATTTGTTTGGTGCTATCGCAACAGATATTCCAGGACATCTTGTCTGTGTATGCTAATGCTTAAACTTCTCATATGTTTATTTTTATCTTCACAACAAAAAGAGCTATTTCAACTTGATTTCTTCCGTTGACGCAGTTATGAGGCAAGACAATGTTCTCCGTCTAACCCTTGAGGATGGCAGCGTGCGTATCCAGGCAACTGAATCTACCGGGGCATAACTGGCATGGAGGGCCTTAGACAGGCTGTTTTATTTTAGTAAACTGTTTCTGTGTCCTGAAATCTCAGCTCTAGGCAAGGTGCCTAGCTGCCTGTAGATGCCCAGAGCAAGGTCAGTAAAGATCCTCAGAGCAGTGGTGAGTGACAGTGTCATTGGTGGGGCCAAGAGTGACTCACTGTTGGTCTCATTCCGTCTCAAGCTCTGTTCTAAAGCCACTTGGCTGCTGTCACCTTTCAATGAGGGTAATGCCTCTCAGAGGTTACCAGGATTCCCTCACTGTTCCCCAGTGGGTGGATTGTCGGTGGCTATGACATGTGTCCGTACTTCTGTCCTGGAAAAATGAAAAGGAAGTGCTTCCTTGCCAGAGGAGCACAGGAGGAAACCCTGAGACAGGATTGTCTGCCCACAGGATGCGTCCCAGGGCTGTTTCTATCTGACCCATAGATAAACCATGCATTCTTCCTTCTTCACCCGTCTCTCCGTTTCACATGGCCAACATGCAGTTCCTGTCAAAGAAGGGCTTTTGGAGTGCTGCTCCAAAGCTCCGGGGACTCCCTGAATTACAGAATTCACCAGCCCATGTTGCAGTGAAGATGCCAGTCTTTTCTCTGCAAACAAGATTTATTTTAGGGCATCTCTAAAGCTTTTTGTTTTATTCTACTCTGAGTCAAGAGAACAACCCTTGGGGACAGTGAAATATGCCCTGACACATTTCTCTTGAACACATGTTTATATTTCAGCGTGAAAGAGCCCCCCCCTTAGCTTGCAGAAAATCTATATAGCAAAGGTCTCAATTTCTCAAGTCCCTTGTAAAGTCATTAGGGTGGATCCGACCTCTGGGATAATGCACATCTTGAAGTGCTGCAGGATACGAACCTGTGCTTACGTGCTTCTCCTTCAGTGTGGACTCTGTAGGACCAATTGCTGCTGTGCCTGTGTGCTGCTGTTTTAGTTTCTTTATTGCTATCCTGCATAATCAATTCATAGCCTTCAAGGATGTCATTATCCTTACACGACAGAGATGTTTTCTGTTATCCGTGACTCTATTTAATCATTAAGAGAGTTGAGTTTTTTTATTTTATTTTAAATTAGCATCTTGCCTAGTGCGTGACTGCACATGTGTGTATGCGCGCGCGCGCGCGCGCGCGCGCATGTGTGTGTGTGTGTGTGTGTGTGTGTGTGTGTGTGTGTGGAGGTCAGAGACTGGTGTCTGATGTCTTACTCGGTTGCTCTCCACCTCATCTTTGGTTGATACAAAAAGATCTTTCAGTGAACCCAGTGCTCACTGGCAGACTGGTCAGCAAGGATTGTAGGCCTGCCTGTCTTTACCCCTTTATCCCTATGCCCTGTGTTAGGGTTACAGACATGAGCAGTTGTACCCAGAGTTTTAGTGTAGATTCCTGGGATCCAAACTCAAATCCCCACACTTGCATGGCAGCCAACTTAAGATTAAGTCACTGTCCTAGCTCCTTTTTGTTTGCTTTGGTTTTTTTTTTTTTTTTTGTTTCGTTATTTGGTTGGTTTTTAATTTTTCATTTATGTATTTGATTAATACTGAAAGATATAAGCATTCTAGCAAATTTTCTTTTTAGAATGCATTCATGACTTTACACATTTTACGATGAAGACACTAAATTTCCTACTATTTTGTTGACTGAGCCTTTATTATCTGAACGCAACTTTCCCCAAGCTGCCATCAGCAGAATGGTTATTGATTTCATAGTATTGGGCATCTGTTACAGAACAATGTTAGTGGCTAAATTCTGGGTGTGACAGTTGGTCCCAACTGTCAACTTGACAAGATATGGAATCACAGAGGAGACAAACATCTGTGAGAGGTTTTTTAGCTTGGGTTAACCTCTGGGCATGCCTAGGAGGGATTGCTTGATTCAGTGACTCAGGTGGCACTGTTCCCTGGGCTTGGGTGGCTGGCCATCTGCAGAGGAGGAAGCTAGCTGGCTACCAGGAGAGCATCCATTACTCTCTTCTTCCCGAGTAAGAGCACAATGTGACCAGCTGCCTGAGCTCTTGTCACACTTACTAGCCTACCTCAAGGGAATGCACCTTTAAACTGTAAGCCAAACAAACCCTTTTCTCCCTTAGGTGGTTTGGTCAGGTTACTTTACCACAGCAGTGGGGAGTGTAGTTAGTACAATGAGTGCACAGAATGAATCAATATTCTGTTTGCTTCCTGGGAATACTGTACCAAGTCAAGGTTTAACTCAACAAGGAATTATAGAATTCATTTATCTTTCTGTAAGACAGATGACCAGAGAATACCATGGATCTTTGCTTTACTAGCTATGATTCCTTAGGAACAGTGGCTGTCAACCTTCCCAGTGCTGGGGCCGTTTACTGTCCCTCCTGCAGTGGGGACCGTCAACCATTAAATCATTTTTGTCACTGCTTCACAATTGTAATGTTGCTACAGTTATGAATCATAGTGTAAACATTTTTAGAGACAGAGGCTTGCCAAAGGGGTCATGACCTACAGGTTGACAACCACTGTCTTGAGAACAGTGAGGCTTCAGTGTAGTATCCTCCTGGCCCATCACTGTGTCTGAGATGGCCTGATAGTATGTCTTGCTTGAAATGATTTCTGATTGCTGGGAATATTTGGGTGCTGGTGACGGCTCGGTAGAGAAAGGCTTTTGCTGTCATTTTTGATTACTTGAGATTGATACCTGGCACCTATAGGTGGTAGGAGGAAAAAACACCTCTCCCGACTGATCCACACAAAGAAATATAACCCCTGTTTCTGTTCCTACCCTATACAACATTAATATATGCTAAGCTCTCTCACTTGTCCTTGTGAATGTGTTGACCACTCCTAAGCGCCTGGAGGCCTCACTTTATATCATGAAGCAACTTATTTGTCAAACCAAAATGGGTTTAGAAGTCTCTGTAGAAATGTAAATGACTCTCTAAGGCAAGGGGTTGAACATTTAGCATAAATCTACATATAAGCTATCTTTTTGTTTGCTTGCATTTTGAGACAGGCTTTCTCTGTGTAGCCCTGGCTCTGCTAGAACTCACACTATAGACCAGACCATCCCTGAACTCAGGGATCTGCCTGTCTCTGCCTCCCAAGTGCTGGGATTAAAGACTTCCACCACCAAAGCCTGGCCAAACGAGCTATCTGAATTTTATTACATGAGGACTGAAAACCCCAAGGCATTAGTGGCTACTGATGAGGCTCATCCAAGGCTCTGGCTTCACTTTTAGACTGATGAGTTGGTTTACCCTTCTGCAGTTCTGTGTCCTGATGCTAAAACAAATAGCACCTTCATACTGCATCCCCTGTTGCCTGGTTTGTTGTCAGAAAAGAGCACCTTTGTCCAGAAATCCCGAGAAGAACTGATTGGGCAGTTTCTGAACCAATCTCCAGAGCCAAAGGACGTCCAAGTGCTTACTGGCGTGGGCACGTCACACAATGTGGAAGGAAGGCTGGGTTAATATAAAACTGCCACGGCTACCCGAGTCTATCATAAGCAAGCCTCAGTTCTACTGAGACAGAATAATTGTCCCATGTAGAGAACGGATAGAGGGATGTGCTGGTCAGTCTTATTATGCAATAGATAGCTCATCTTCTTTGCTTTCCACAGTCTGTCCTGTCAGGCAGTGATCCTGGGTTATTAGAATTTCCTCTTAAATAACAGTTGTTCTGTAAGTCCTCTTTGAACGCACACACTCAAGTATTTGGTTTGTCATGTTTGCTTGAGTTACTTAAGAATAGTTTTGCTTTCTTTCTAATTCTGAGTTGTGTTCTAGGCCAAGGAAGCTGAATAGCCAGTGATACAATGGAGCAGTTACTGAAGAAGGATTTATACAAGGCGAGTTTACTCTGGTTAGTTTCAGCTGTCAGCATGAGTTAGAAACTTCAGGAAAGAGAATTTTAATGAGGGCTTGTCTTCAAAATGGCCTGTGGGCTTGTCTACAGGGGATCATCTTGATTGTTGATTGAAGAGAACTAAGCCCATTGTGGCTAACACTATTTCATGGGCTGGACCCTAAACTGTATAAAAAGTGAGCCACGCTCTTGGGTAGAAGCCTGCGTATTCTTTGCTCTTGACTGTAGGTGTGGTATAACTAAAAGTTGCCTTTGCTCACAATACTTTCTTTTAGATGTTATTTTTATTGAGGGGTGTGTATGTATGGCTGTGTGTATATGCACATGAACGCAAGTACACACTGAGGCCAGAAGAGGGCATACATATTGTGTTCCACGGGAGTTGCAGTTACAAGTGGTTGTGAACTACCCAGTGTAGATAGATGCTGGAGACTGAACTCAAGTCCTCGGAAAGAATAGTGTGTGCTTTTAACCATGGTACCATTCCTCTTGCCCCTTGGTCATGGTATTTTATCATAGCAATAGAAATGAAGCTAGAATAAAATTGCCAAGAAAATATTAAGCCATTCCTAATCCTATGCTTCTGATTATTTTGTTAAACAAGTGAAGTATTTCATTATTAGAATTTAGAGAATGTGGACAAGCAGCTTGTCGGATGAGCACTTGTAATCCCCAACTCTGACTCTATAACCAGATTAATTTTGACCTCCTTCTGAAAAAAAAAAAACCCGGCTTTTCTTTTTTTTTTTTTTTTTTTTTTTTTTTTTTTTTTTTTTTTTTGCATAAGCATTTATACATGGAAAAGAAACTTTTTAAAAATCAAACAGAACAGTATTTTGGGCCGCACCTACTTCCTTTCCCAACAAGTGATGCCTAAATTAGATCATTTAATACTTTATAATATTATCCGACGTATATTTCATCTGCCTATTTTTCTTCTCTGAAATACTGATCAAAGAATATTCTTCCTCCCCTACCCCATAAAAGGTAAAAACATTTCTCTTAGACATAAATTATTTCTATCTCCGTAGTCATATTTATTCAGCATGGCTGAAATAAAAAAAGATTTAAATGATTATTTTTCTGGGGACATATCTCTGTGCTTATTTAATATGAAGGAAGTCTCAGGTTCAATTCCTCGCCGTGCATAAACCCAGTATAGTTCTGCACTTCAGTCCCAGATTTCCAGAGGTAGAGGCTAAGGGATGAACTTCGTCACAACAACCTAGACTACAAAAGATTCTGTCTCAAAACGAACGTACGAACAAACAAACAAACAAACAAAACCAAAGCACCTCTACCACTACCACCGTGAAACAAAACACCAAACAACAAAATGAAAACAGCCTTCCTGGAATGTTTCCCCAAATTGATAGTCTTAAGACACACATTCCTTAGAAAGAGTACGATGCAGATTCCTTCTTGAGGGTTTATTTTTCAACAGTAACTACACAGGGGAGGGAGAGGAAAAACTGTTCCTCCACCTTCTGAGGTTCAGTACTGGAGTGGGAAATAAACTGGCAGTAGACAGATTAATAGGAGAAAGATTCATAAATTTATTATGAGCATAGATGTATCACATGAAAGAAAAGTGAATTCCCCAAATCCCAGCAAAGACTCTCAAGTGTCTGCACCTTCTTTACAAGGAGAAGGGAGGTGTGGCCGATTTGGGCGGAACAAATAACTTGGAGGATAGATGAAGACCCCAGAACAGAGGCTTGTCTGCCAGGAGGTCAGGTGCTGTGCAGTCTGCAGGGGGCTCCGCACACCTGTGTTCCTCTTAGAGAGTATCTCTCTGCTTTTGTGTTCTGCTGGTGGCCAAGTGCCCTCAGCTTGACCTCATAGTGCCATATTTCACAGTGTCATTTTTGAAAGTCTTTTGCAGGAACCTGTTAGGAATTGTCTTTCTGGTTTGGGTACAGCACTCCATGGGGAGTGTTTGCTTAGGGAAGCTGAGACTTTGGGATAGGAGGACAGTCATAGTCCTCGGTGCATCCTTATTTTTACCTGACCATCTCTGAACCTTGGCTTCTTTATCTGCGAATGAATGTAATGGCTTTTAAGCTAGAGGGGCTTTCTAAAATCAAATAAATCATGCCACATAGAGCTCTTATCTCAAGAAAGGACATTAAATACACAACTGCCTGAATGGGTTGGTACTAAGTGACACTTTAGACCGTGAAAGGCAGAGGTCTCCTGGTGCCACCCCATCTCAGTCAAAAAGCTGTGCTATAGTACTCCTTTTGTAAGAGGGAACTTCTGAGTGTCAGGAAATAGTCCAATGGACTCCATTGTATCTGAACATAAGTCTTGATAGCAGCACACACACACACACACACACAAACATACACACATACACACACACATACACACACATATACACACATACACATACACACACATACACACATACACACATACACACACATACACACACATATACACACATACACATACACACACATACACACATACACACATACATGCACACACATACACACACATACACACATACACACACACATACACACACATACACACACATACATACACATACACACATACACACATACAAACACATAGACACACATATACACACACATACACACATAGACACATACACACACACACACATACACACACATACACACACACACATCTGGTCAGTTGTAATCTTCATAACACCATACACTTTTATTTAGAGTTTACAGAGTGAAACAAATTCGAAGCTATTAATTTAGCTCACATGTATACAACAGGAATTTTATCAACTCAACAGCAATTTATATGGAACTATTAATACCAAGGATATGTTTGTGCATCAGATCCAACACTAAGGGCGAATGAGTTTTGTCTAAAAATGAAAGTATCTAGTATGGAAGTCTGCAAAGTACATGGCTTAGTTTAAACCTTACCCACTGCCTGTTTTTGTAAATAAAGTTTTATTGACTCATGGCAAAATGTGCTTGCTTTTGGCTGCAGCCAGCTATATTGAGTAGTTGCAATAGAAACTGGGTATTCTATGAAGCCTACAGAATTTACTATCTGGTTCTTTACAGAAAACCTTTTTGGTACCTTGATCTTGTGGATGATGTCAGTATTAAATTCTTGACTACATCAGTAAAAATCATCATTTCGATTTCCTTTTTTCCAGTGCTGTCAGTGAGAACAACACAGACAACATAAGTTAGGTTGGGCAGCAGCGCCTCAGGTACAAAGAAGGAGCTAGAAGACTTAGGATGCGAAGTAAGCACACAGAGGGTCAGTGTGGATCAAGTCCTCCTGAAGGAAAGAAAGAACTTGGCATTTGGAAGAACACAAGCAAATCCAGCATGGGTAGAGCCCAGTCAGGAAGAAAGTGGATGGTTTCAGATTCATAGAGAATTAAGTAGAGGCCAGTCAACCCAGATACTCAAAACATTACCTCAGCTATGCAGAAGAGTTGATTGATGTGGCCTCATAGAAACAGAAGGGAGAGATTGCTTTGGTTGTTTGTTGGACCAAATGCTCTCCAAGTATGAGTACAGAGAGGAGACAAAATAGAACAGCTCCCAGGCGCCTACTGTGAGCCATGAGGAAAATTCGGGTGTCTTTCATGAGGTGGAGCATCTGGGAGGAGAAGCAGCGTTAGTGGCTAGTGATGGTGCACGGTTTGGGGATGTTGATCTCGAGACACCAGTAAGATGTGTAAGTATCCCAGTAAGAGGACAGTTGTGTGTGCACATAGGTGACGGGGACAGTTTGAAGTCATCATTTATATTCCTTTCCACTGCTGTGTGAGATTGCTTATGGCCCTCAGAGGAGAGCATTAGGCCAGAGTCTATGGGGCTTAGAAGTTGGTACTTGGTAGGGAAGAGGAGATGAGGGTCCCACAGGAGTCTGAGAAGGAACCAGCTTCATCAAGTGGTGAGGAAAGATACTGGATTCAGACAGCTAGGGACGTCCATAGGTGGAAACAGACATTTTCCCTCTTAGATACGTGGTGTCTGTGAAGGATGGGAGAGAGAAAGTAGCAAACAGAGGAGAGAACATGGATGGAGCTGCTTTTATGCTGTAGGGAAGACAGGAGCTGAAGCCATATGGAAGGATTTGCTTCTGTAGGACATAGAAACCATGTTTTCTTGTTGACGTTGTTGCTTGGTTGTTTTATAACAAGGAGATGACGTCAAAAGAGACGTTGGTTTAGACAGGTTTGCCTGTAAGCTGTTTGTTGAACAGAATTGAATTTGCTGTTTGTCTGTGTCTTGCTTTACACAATAGGACATGCCAATACTTGAGGTAACTTCTCCTGTCTCTCACCAACACTTAGATGGTATCACTCACCTGCTAGAGAGGTTGTATGGAGTCACACTACAGAAGACCCTGGAGAGGGATCACTTTTGAGAGACAAGGAGACAGGGGCTAGGGTGAGAGGAGGGGGAATTGTTTGGGTCGTGGGCCACGGGACTGTGGTCATTGTGGGGTAGCTTGTGCACAGCAGCCAACAACTGAAGCAGTAGAGAGGCCTTTGTTGGGTAACTAGAAATGGCAGATAGGAGCCCCCCCCATGGATTTGTTCTTGGTATTCTCCTGGAACAGGAGGGACACTAGGAGGTGACATGATGCAGCTTTTGCTGGGACGGTGGGCTCAGGAACTGGGTATGAGGCTTTGCTGTTCCTTGTGTGTCTCTCCCTGGCTCTTGGCTTAGCCACCATGAAGTAAACCCAAGATTCCAGGCCTCACAACTTTTTTCTTTCTCTTGGCAGATCACCTTCCTGTCCTCTTTCATATCTGACTATGAAACTACTTGGCATTCTTGTCACTTTCCGCATGTGTGTTCCAGCTTGCCAATGGCCTTCTTAAATGTGGTACCCAGGCTTGAGCACATCCATTCTTGGAATGGTCCTGGCAGCAGAGAACAGAACATCACCATTATGGTCTTTTTTGTGTGTGTTTTATGTTTTTGCTTTAGGCATTTTCCTTGTAAATGCAACTTCAGATTGCTTTAGGTTTGGGGAAAACTGTAATTCTGTTGACTCATATTTAGCTTGAAAGCAGCTAAAGCACCAATGTCTTCTTTTTAAAAAAAAAACACAATAGCTGTTAGGTCAAATCATACACTTGTGTGTTCAATTTTTTGAACATAGGATGGAGAATTCAGTTGAATCTAATATACTTCGGCTCAGTCTCCTCGACTCTTACAGTCTTTAATTTTTTTTCGTGTTGCCCAGCACTTTGCTTCCCTATCATTAATGGGTCTCATAGCTGTCTTTATCTTCTTCATCTGTTTCACCATTAAAAACCCAAACCCAAACCAGCGGCACTGACAAGGGGGACTTGAGGGCAATCAGGGGCTTGCTTAAAGTGACACAAAGTTTAAAAACTCTTCAGTAGTAACATCCAATATTTGCATTCCTCGGATCTCTTTTTAGTAAAAGATTAATGTGGAGATAAGATCTGGAAGAGAAAAAGAGCCAATGAGATGCTGACATGTCACATGACGAGCCCTGTGCTGGTTAACCCAATCTCCCTCCGCAGAACCCTCGCCGGTTGGATAAACAATATTGAATCGATGTTGGTGGACTTGCCTAGAGAGGAGGACAAGCCTCCGACTCCCTAGATGGCCATAGCTGAAGTTGGAGGCTCCTCCTCAGTAGTGGGTGGCACAGTTTCCTGAGCTAGGGTCACAGAGTGAGGGAGAGGGATGCTGTCAGCAGGGCAGAGGCATTTCAGATGCTTTGCTCCCGGATTAAGAAGGCAGTGTGAGCTCTTTCCACCAGGACTTCTCCACTGTCAAGTACTGTACTTTCAGAAGCCAAAAAAAAAAAAAAAAAAAAAAAAAAGAATGCTGCCTTCTTTAAGTTCCCATTGTCAGAGCATTTTATCACAGCAGCGGAGAGGGTAACTAATGTAGCCTGTGCTGACTTCCCAAGCCAGAGTTCCTGTGCACCCGTTTCTTTTCTTTTCAGTTTTATTGGATATTCTCTGTATTCACATTTTCAAATGTTAGGTTCCCACCACTCCCCTCCCTTCTCCCCCTCAACTTGTTTCCATGAAGGTGCTCCCTCTCCCAATCATCCTGTCCACCTCAGCACCTTGGCTGCTGCTGATGTTTTTCTTCCCATAAGGGTGCAAACCTTTCAGCTCCTTCAGTCCTTTCTCTAGCTCTTTCATTGGGGTCCCTGTGTTCAGTCTGATGTTTAGCTGCAAGCATCCTCATCTGTATCTGTATGATTCCGGGAGAGCCTCTGAGGAGACATCCATGTCTGGTTCCTGCCAATAAACATTTCTTGGCATCAGCAATAGTGCTTGGGTTTGGTGGCTTGGGTTTATGTGGGGTTGTTCTCCAGGTGAGGCAGTCTCTGTAGATCTTTTCCTCAATCCCTGCTCCCCCATTTGACCTTGTATTTTCTCCCCTGTTTTGTTCTCCCTTCTAAGAAGGACTGAGGCATTCACATTCTGGTCTTCCATCTTTTTGAGCTTCATAAGTTCTGTGGATGGTTTCTTGGGTATTCCGAGCTTTTTGGGCTAGTATCCGCTTACAAGTGAGTGCATACCACGAGTGTTCTTTTGTGATTGGGTTACATCATTCAGGATGACAGCTTCAAGTTCCATCCATTGTGCAACATGTTTCTAAGAGGCAGCTCTTGGAACCTCCCAGTTACATAGACATCTTTTCACTAGGTGCTCTTCTGAAATGTTTGGTCTTCATTGGGGAGCACTCAGTGGAAACTCTAATCTCTCTTCTTTGGGGACCAGTCACAGAGTGTGGTGTTCTGTAACACTGGTGTTCAGGAGCTTCAGAGGATGGTTGCAGCACTGATGGACCTCCATGTCTGTCTGGGATAGGGTTAGGACCAACTAAAACCCAGTCTGCATCCCTCCTTCATGTAAGACCACTCTCTGAATGGTAGTGGGAAGGCTATGCTCTTGGGGGAATAAATTCCACAGTAAAGGGAGAAGGTACCACCGTCTCCCATCTTTGACTCTCATATCACTAAATAGGGAAGCTCGATTGCAGACCAACTGCATGTGCGCCCTCTGTCAAAGTTAATTGAAAGATAAGCATCTTCCTCCAGGTGCTGAGCAAAACGGGTGAAGCCAGTGGCTAATTACTCTCCAAAAGACAGTAGAATAAGCCCCTCTGAAATCTACAGTAATTAGATAAACAATATCAAATAAATGACATTTTTCCTGATTCTTTTTTTCCCTGATTCTTAAAGGAAACAATACACAGGTAATTCAATCTGGGAACACAAGAAGTCCTTAAACAAAAAAGGTAATGAAAGTAACAGTTTACATTCTCTTGGGTTATTTCAGACTGAAGTCTGGGCTGGTAATTGCTCTGCCCAATTGCTGTTTTAGCACCTCTAAGTTGATGTTTTTTTTTTTTTTTTTTTTTTTTTTTTATTGTCTGTTAAGTCAAATTCTTCTTTGAAAGTAAGCAGAAAGTAAACAATGATGTGTCAAGTAGCCTTCCGTGAAAATGAATTTATAGATTTGGAAGTCTTCAAGATGAATCTTTGTATATAGTATGGCAAACAGAATTGTGTATGCAAACACTTTTCTGTTTCTGCAGATTTCAGTCTTTATTTCTTTCCTTATTTGGTGTGTAACATTGTCTGTTGCATGTTCGGAGGACAGGAGTCCTCGTTCTCCGTCCTTTCCAGCACACGGGCAGAGGCAGCAAGAACTGTCAGCGCTGGGACCGGGAGCACCTTTTCAATGAATAGGGAGAAATTTGATGATGTTGAGGCATTTGTCAGAGAGAAACGTTTAAATACATGCACATTATCCTATGCCATAGAGACCTTTATTATGATGGATTCTTTCCGAGCAGCATACTATGCAGATGTTTTATTCATGAATTATTTCTGCAAAAAACTCTGTGGGTTCCTATTTCACTCCCCTCAGCTGAATATGCTATGATTTCATTTTTTTTGTTAAGTGTATCCTTATATAGACAATATTATTTCTGAGACGTTGATGCATGCTGTAGGCCCAGGACACAGCTGTTTGTAAAATGTAATGATTGTTGACAGCAGTTAAATTCCCATGAGTTGGTAGCGAAGATATCAAAAGCATTCATTGACTGTGCAAGAAAATGCTGTCTTTGACACATATGGCAAAACCATGGTCCTGTCATAGCCCCAATTTTCCTGTGGTGGTGGGGCTGGTGGTGGGAGAGTCATTGGAAGTAAAGGACACATGACTGGCAGTAGTCATGAGGGACAGGGGACGGGAGTGAGCGAATGCATCTTTGTAATGAACTTCTAAGCAGTAGTCATTAAAGTGATTACGTATCAAATGCTGGGTCCCAATGCCACATTAGTCCGTCATTCTTCCTACTTTATTTGCCCTGCTTTTCGCAGCAGATGGAGCCTGTTTGCACGGTCTGTCAGTAACTGCAACGGAATACTACAATTTATGGAAGAGATTTCACACTGTTAAATGTAAAGATGTGCACTTGAGGATTATTGGAAATTATGTTGCAATGCTGGTGACACATTTAAGATATTATGTTTGTGAGTAAATCCTGAATGAATTCTTTCAGTTTGCCTGTCTTAAACTTTTTGCTCTGAACATTGGCAGAAACTGTATTGAACATTGGTGTAGTGTACGTGTCTATGTACATACCTATGCATATATGTGTAAGTATATGTGTGTGAATGTATATGTATGTATATGTGCAATATATGTGTGTATGTATATGTGTATGTGTGTAAGTATATATGTATCAATATATGTACATATGTATGTGTGTATGTATATGTGTATGTGTGTAAGTATATATGTATCAATATATGTACATATATATGTGTGTATGTATATGTGTATGTGTGTAAGCATATGTGTATGAATATGTGTATGTATATAAGTATATGAGTATGAATATGTGCATATATGTATGTGTATATGTGTATATATGTATGTATGTATGTATCTGTATGTATATGTATGCATAATTATTTGTGTATAACTACATATGTGTGTGAATGTATATATGTGCGGGATATATATGTATATGTGTGTGTAAGTGTATGTGTAAGTATATGTGTGTATAAGTATATGTTTAAGTATATATGTGTGTAAGCATATGTGCATATGTTTATGTGTGTGAATTTGTATATGTGCATGTATATGTATGTGTGTGCACACATATGTGTGCAAAGGAGAGCATCCTGATGATCTGACCGAGGCATCTTTGCTTCCTCCCACTCACTCACTCACTCACTCACTTGAGCCTCTTCCTCTGTGTTTTCCACTGTGGACGTCAGAGGAAGCTGGAGGTGAGCAGTGCCTGGTTTCCGTCCTGAAGTCAGGAGAGGCTCTGCACATGTGCACTTGTTCTGCAAACAAGAAATCTGATCATCTTCGAGAAGCGCCATGTGAGAAATGGAAAGAGAATAAGCACCTGCGAACACAGAACAGTCCTTTCTGTGCTTATCTCTGATTGGGTCACAGTATGTACTGTGTTTCCCCTCTGTCTTAGTCAGGGTTTCTCTTCCTGCACAAACATCATGGCCAAGAAGCAACTTGGGGAGGAAAGGGTTTATTCAGCTCACACTTCCACATTGCTGTTCATCACCAGAGGAAGTCAGGACTGGAACTCAAGCAGGTCAGGAAGCAGGAGCTGATGCAGAGGCCATGGAGGGATGTTACTTACTGGCTTGCTTCCCCTGGCTTGCTCAGCCTGCTTTCTTATAGAACCCAGGTCTACCAACCCAGGAATGGCTCCACCCACAATGGGCTGGGCCAGGGATGGCTCCACCCACAATGGGCTGGGCCCTCCCCCCTTGTTCACTAGTTGAGAAAATGCCTTACAGCTGGATCTCATGGAGGCATTTCCTCAACTGAGGCTCCTTTCTCTGTGATAACTCCAGCTTGTGTCAAGTTGACACAAAACCAGCCAGTATACCCTCCACAGACTGTTCTTGTCTCTTTGAGTTTGTTCGGAAAGCTACTTTTAAAATCAGCCAGAAAGTCCCAATGGATGTAGGCAGCCATACTGGTTCCTGAATGTCAGTGTCAACTGGACTGGACTGGGGCACTGTGGGAAATTTGGTGGCCTTTTATTTTTACTTCCCCCCCATCATTTCTTTTATTATTTCATTTTTCTTTTGTTTTCTTTTATGTTGAAATCGTAGTGATACCATTTCTTCTTTCTCTTCCCCACTCCAAACCATATGCTCCTTGCTCTTTTTCTTGATTGTTGTTACACATGTGTGTGTATACATGTGTATTCCTCAATAATAAATGTAAGCAGCTCAGTCTATGTAAAGTTACATGTATGTATGTTTTCAGGCCTGGCTATTTGGTAGTGTGCACTCAGTTGGTCCACTCTTCCCTTGGGAAGGCCACCTCTTCTGATCCCAGCTTTCCTTAGTTGCCTGCTGTGTCAGGTTGATTTCTTGTGGTTTTCCTCAGTCTACATTAGTGTATCTATTGCTGGCTTTCTTGTTCAGCTCATGGTTAGTCAGCCATGCTGGGAGACAATATGGGTGGAGTTCTGACGTTACAAGAAGACAGAATCTTATAGGGAATTCCTTGACAATTTAACAATCTTTCCAGTCCTTCTTCTGCAATGTCTGCTGAGCTAGGTGTATTCTTGCCTCTTTCTAGTCATTTCCCCATGCATCTTTACCTTTAGTGTGTCAGACTCTTAGAACATGGACCATTTTCTCCATTAAAATGCATTTGAAATGTTGGTGATGTATCTGCTCATTCCTGTGACTATTCCCCACCTAAGTAACTAAGAAGAAAAGGTTGATTTTGTCTCATGCCTGCTTGACATACATGCTTCAGCAGAAAGTCATGCTGGTGGTTGACATACATGCTTTGGCAGAAGATCATGCTAGGGCATACAGCCTAGAAGCTTCTTTACTATGTGGTTTAAGGAGGGAAATAGGGACCAGGCCTAACCTTTCCAGGAATACTTAGTCTAGTTGGAGATTCCTTCCTAAAGTTTCAAAAACTTCCTCAGAGTTGATCCCCAGAACCTTTGGAGGGACATTTAATAATCCTCAGCATTTGCAAGCTAAGGAGTAGGCATGGAACATTTATGAAAGGAACAGGAGATGGAAGTTTAGAGTAGCCGTCTTTCAATGGGCAGGATTAGACAACGCCTCTTTTTTTTCTTTTAGTTCAGATAGAGTCTTGGTTGATGAGTTCTAGGCCTATTGTTTTTATGTCTGGTTTGGATGTTTGAGTGCTCCTTGCTGCAGGGAAATGCTAAACTACACTTTACTAATAATGTGTGCGTACAGGCAGCTTAATATTTTTCCGTGACAGTATCCTCACCTAGGTTTAGTCACAGTATCTGTCTCCCAAGAAGACAGTGGGGAATTCATCTGTGTGGAGATGCATTGATCAGTGCCCTACTGTGTGGTATGCATCACCTGGAGTTGGCCATGGACGGGATGCCTTACACCGCAACTGAATCTTCCCTTTGTTCCTTCTCATCTGGGAGTCTCGACTTCATTTTCAATTATCAAAACATTTGCGTGAAAATAGTACTTTTCTCATTAGACTTTTGTGAAGATTCAAGAACTTAGGTAAGGTAAGCATTTGTCATGGTTTATGGCCAAGAATGAACAATCAGAAAATGTGTCGCATAAGACTGTCTTTGTAGCCTCACGGTCTTTGCGTTTCTGAACCTCGTTAGTGGTGCCTGTCCGTGTCTAAAGGTGTTAACACCTCTTTATTCTCTCTGTGTACTCCAAATTTAGATCATGTTCCGGTGCAGTTGAAGGCATCGAGAACTAGTCTCCAGAAATGTTTTACATTGTTTTCAGTGCACACATTTTCAAAAGGAGAGGCCGGCAAGTTGCTATGGAAATTTTCTTTATGATGTGAAGAATTCTCCCATCTCTTACTTAGAATAACAGTCTTTCTAAAGATGTCAGAACTCATTCTTTCATATCTCCTGTCCACAGCAAGGACATGGGCTCACAGTTTATTTATGTTTAAAGGAGCAGGGTCAGTTTGCAGCCTTCAATGTGGCTCTTGCATCGATAGGACAGTAGTTTATTTATTTATTTTTTTGGTTTGGTTTTTTTGTTTGTTTTTTTGTTTTTTTCCGCTGCTTTTGCTTCTTGGATAACAAATTGAATGCCTTTCTGTTATGCAGGCATTTCAGATCTTTATCTGTGGTTGTTTCTTAACATTCCAGCTTGGTTTTAGGTATTTAAAAAAAGATTTATTTAATGCCTATGAGTGCTTTGTCTGTGTGCATGTATATGGACCACCTACATGCCTGGTGCTTGCAAGGTTCCGAAGAGGGTGTGGGATCCTCTTACAGATGGTTGTGGCTCACAGTAAGGTACTGGGACCTGAACCTAGGTCCTCTGCAAGAGCAACAGATGCTCTTAACTGCTGAACCAAGCCCTCAGCCTCAGGGTTTAGGTAAAGCATTAGCAGATTAGTCATATATTCATTTCATCTTCATTTCATCTTCTCAAAGCCAAATCTCATTCCTCAAATCTGTTATTCCTTTATTTTCCTCTTTCAGCTTATAAGAGTGATTTGTAGGAAAATGCGTGCAGCCGGGGGCAACCATACCAAGTGAGTTCAGCCTCTGTCAGAAGAACGCATATGGTGTGTTTCCTCTCATTTGTGGGTCCTCGGTTTTGCATAAAATCATATATGTCCAGATGATGTCAAATCACAAGGGGAAGCTGCCTCAGGGGAGGAGGGGCTAATTCAAGGGGAGAGGAGTGAGAAAGGAGAGAGCAGAGGATTATGGGAGGGAATATTCTCAAGTACACCAAAGTGAAAATGGCCTAAGTAATCAAGTATAATGAAATGAAATTAATTAATCCGTTAATTAAAAGCAGTAATTTGTAGTCTGTTTTGCTGTCTGTGATGTTCACTTTTTGGCCGTCCCAAGGAGGGTATTTGTAACCTCTCTTCCTTCATCCCTTGCATCTTTGTAAGGAGTGATATTTTTTTTTTCAGCATATTGTTCTTCTCACCTTGGCCCTGCATTTGATTTTGTTATGACCTTCTAAACCCTCTCTAAGTTCTGAGAGGGATGGTTTTACTTGCTGAGTACTTTCTTAATTTAGTCCAATGCACCTCTTGCTGTCCAGGTGATTTTCCCCGATTAGGATCCTTGAATCTTTTGGCTATCAAGTGCCAAGAGAGTCTGTGAAAACTTGGGTCTGTTCAGCAAGTCTAAGGTAGCATCTTTGATATATTACACAGTTAAAGCGTAGCCAGGAAATGGTGGTGGTTTTCAGTTGATGAAAGTGTTTTTCATGGAATTCTGCCCTTGATGGTAGGCTGAAGAGGGCCACCAGAAGGGACCAACCAAGTACTAAGTACTCAATTTCAGCGTGTTACAGTGTCTACGTAAAGGGACTCCTCACACAGTGTGAGTAAATTTGACAGTCACCGTTACTATAGTGCTGGGATTGATCCCAGGGTTTTGCTTTTGCTCGGTATTGATCCGAGGCACCACTGAGCTACAGTGTCAGCCAGATTAGGGCCCATGAGCTCTGAGGACCCTGGATTATTCCATGAGCCTGATTTGCCATTAAAAGCATCCTTGTAAGAGAGATTCGGAGAAGGGCTATGCACAGAGGAGAAAAGATGATGTGGAGATTAGAAGTGTTCATCCTTAAGCTACTAGGAGCAAGAAGAAGCAAGGATGAAGAGTTTCTGACTGCGGTCCTCCCAGACACTGCGGGCCAGTGCTGTGGCTTCTGAGTTCTAAAACCCTAAACTCTGCGAGAGCGCATTTCTGCTTTTAATGCTACCACATTTATGGTCATTGCTGTAGAACTATCAGGAAACTCTTTTCCTCACTCTGTGTTAGCATTTAAAAATAAACAAGGAAGGCTGGGGAGAGGTTAGCAGGTGAAGGTCTCCCACCAAAGCATGAGGCTCGTAACACCAGCTTTAAAAACGGGCAAGGTGTACCTCTAGGCTGAGTAGCTGGCAGGGTTGTGGGGGGGGTGAGGCTGGGAGAAGGGAAAGGTAAATCACTGAACATAATTGACTAATGAATTGATAAACTGAAACAATAAACAGTGGGGGCTGTAGGGGCAGTTTAGAACACTGACTGTTCATTCAGGGGACCTTGGTTCGATTCCCAGCACCCACATGGCAGCTCATAACTGTCTGTAACTCCAGCTCCAGGAGATCTGGCATGCTTTTTTTTGGTACCTATGGGGCTCCAGACATGCACAGGATGCACAGATATGTATGTATATGAAACACCCCCACATATAAAATGTTCAAAAATAATAAAATGTGAAAAGTCTCTTGACGGAAGAAAGGTAACATTTACCTATGCCTTCCCCTCTTTTTTTCAATGCAGTTGTTACTGGTTATAGAATTAACAACATTAAGTTGCATACTTCAGAAGTTAGCTGCCTAAGATAAACGATAGAATGTAATAATCGAGGCATGGCATACTTATTGATTAGTCATTTTTTCATTCTTGAAAGGTGAACCCGACTGAGTAAATGGGTGAAGGGGGTGGGGTTGTAAGTAGAACAAACCGGGATGAGGTGATTGGAGATGGCCAAAAGGTTAGCTTAAGCTTAGATATTCTCTCCCTGTAAGCCCCATGCACATGGGCTCCTGCAGGGCATCCCACAGGGCAAGGTGTGCCCAGGGACCTGACACCTGCTAAAGCCAGCGCCCCCTTAATTCAATCCTCCTGGAGGTAAGAGGGTTTTTCACTTAGAAAAATCTCTGAAATCAAGTATTAAAGGAGAAGCCAAAGTCAAAGAGAAAAACCTAATAAAAGAAAGGAGAGAGTCACAGTCCCTGGCAAGCTCCCTGGGATATGGTTGGCTGCCTTAAGCTCCAAGTCATGACCATCTAGAAATGGGGAACAGAGATTTCAGCCACATCCACCTATCCCGAATCATAACCCATTAATCACGAGTGGCTTTGTAATGAAAGAGCATAATTTGTTCTGTTTCTCCAAAGGAGCTAGAGAATTTTGATTTACCTTGAGGGATGAACAGCTTTGTGGAAAAGGCCAGCAAGTCCCTCCCATTGGCACCTAGCATAGCAGCCAGAGAGTGGGGTGGGAGGCACAGCAGAGCTCTCCACTCCAGCCAGCTCCAGCCAGCTCCAGCCAGCTCCAGCCAGCTCCAGCCAGTTCCAGCCAGTTCCAGCCAGTTCCAGCCAGTTCCAGCCAGTTCCAGCCCTGCTGCTGTGCTTCCTATTTCCCACCCTTTGGTGACTTGCAGCCATGTCTCTGCATTCTTCACTATTTAGGTCACCGAGTTTCAACTCGAAAATTTATTGATTTAAGTGGCTTTGCTTCGGGGGGACCCTGTTTTCGACAGATTTGTACAATTCACAAACAGTGTGCTCTGAGCAGGGAGAGAGCAGTTGTTGTCACCTTTCCTCTGAGTGAAGAGGACTGACTGTATCTATCACAGCTCTAATGGCAGTGTTACCGGGGCTCCCACTGAGCTTCAGTCCAATGCTGCTCATTTGCTATGCAGTGCTTCCAGCACTGGAAGGCCCACACGCTTCTCTTGATTTATAACTTGGTGTATCTGTTTTCCTTGGGATACTTTTTCTTTATCTTGTACATACATACATACATACATACATACATATGTATGTATGTGTGTGTATATATATTTATATATATGTATCTCTCTCTCTCTCTCTCTCTCTCTCTCTCTCTCTCTCTATATATATATATATATATATATATATATATATATATATATATGTAGTGCTATATTGTACTCAGCTTTATTTTACAACTGGGCAAACATGTCCATCTTCTAGAAATTCCAGTGTTCAGTACTAGCTAGGCCTGATGATGGAAAGCTGGACCCAGTAGGTGTGATATGCTTGATTGTCTCATGATATGTCTACAAATGGGAACATAGCCCAGGCTAGCCCCAGACTCCCAGTTTAGTGAAGGATGATCTCTTTATTAAGATTTATTCTTATTGAAGGTTCATGTGTGTGCATGCCACATGTGTGAGGGTACCTATAGGGCTCAGAAGGAGGTAACAGGTCCCTCAGAAGTATTCGTACAGGCAGTCAAGAGTAATCGTGCTAGGATCCGAACGTGGGACCTGGGAAAGAGGAAACCACCTGAGCCACCTCTCTAGCAGAGGATGGTATTGAACATCCATCCCTCTTGCTTCCACTTCTCAGACACTGGGATTGAGGGTGTATATCACACACCCAGGTTCTGTGATGCAGAGGGTCCAACTTAGGGGCTTCTGCATGCTAGGTGATCAGTCAGCCAGCTGAACCCCAGCATCCCATATTTCATCTGGCCTCAGACGTCTCATGTTCCTGGACCCACAGACACCACACACTGATGCCAGGTTGCCTGAGCCCGTGCGTCTGTAAACTGCTTCCTGGCTAATCTTACTTCCTCTTCTCTCCACTTCTTGCCCCAGCTCTCTTCCTACTGGACTCTTTGCCATGACGTCTGATTATCTAGATTTCACTCAGCTCAGCTCTTAGCCTTCAAAGAACCAATTCTTCACTAGTGTTTCCCACATAAATTATCCAGAGAACTTGGGAACTATCTAAATTCTCTTCCACGGGCTCCAGGAGTGGACAGGATCGGGACATCAATACCCATGAACAGTCACCAGAAGGGAGATGGTGATAAATACAAGGCAGTGTCTCCTGCAAGACCCTCGGCCAGCAGTACAAAGTCTGAGTCATTTGACCTACACAACTGGAATCTTCTTGTAGCCTTTTAATTTGTCTTCCAATTAATTCCCTGTCCTGAATAATGGGAGTATTACCCGAAACCACCCTCTGTTCTGTCTCTGGAGCTCCTGACCATGATATACTTGCATCCTTGCATGCGATCTAGAACATGAGGCTAAAAAGCAGCTACTGCCAAGACACAGCACGTGTGTGCTTTCTAAAGAACCCCATCTAGAGCACATTGTCCCATCTGCACCCCACTCTATTCATGTTCCTAATATTCTTAAGTGGGTCTTTTCTTCTTGAGAATTTTATACAGGTGTACAGTATGTTTTGATCAAAAGCAATCCCATAGTTCCAACCCCCTACCCTTCGGCCCCTACCATGTCTGCTTTTCTACCCTCCCCCACTACATCTCCCTTACTATTATATGTATTTTATTATTTCAAGCCAGAGTTCAGCTGTTACAGCCAATATCTGCCAGGGTATAGAGCCAGCATAGGGGCTGTATCCTACCCAAGGCTGTATCCATGAAGAAATTGTCCCTCCCCTAACAACCATTAACAGACAATAGCTCCTTAGCATGGGGTGGGGTTTCCTGAGCTTTTCTCCAACCAAGTCAGTTGGAATTTTAACTGGCTTGGTCTCTCATGCATATGCAATGGACCTTTCATCTTCAGAAAATATTATTTTACAGCATTTCTACCAACCTCTGGCTCTTATAATCTTTCTTTCTCCTCCTCCATGATAAATCCGCCAGTTTGGGGTAAAAGGATGATGTGGATGTCTCATTAAGGGATGAACATTTCAAGTTATACCTTTGTTTATCTTCTTGGTAGCTTGGTAAGAATCTTCACTGAAGAAACAAACCAAAAGTTTGAACAGCGGTTATATGGAGAAGCAGCATCAGGTGCTGGCTGCAAGCCACTCGGGTCCCTCTTGGCTGTCCCTCTCTCTGGTCACATGGCCTTGGGGAAGACGTATAACTTCTGTTCTGGATTTTAACATTGTAAAGGCAGATTCCTTTGAAACTTGAGCAAGAGAACCCAAAGTTTGCATGTTGATAGATAAACTATTATCCTATTATTCTCCCTACTGCAGTGTGTTGGGAGTCATTTTCTTCTACTGTCCTAAGTGTTATGAAGAAGGACCCGGATGTGACAGACAGGTGAGGTGAACCGTGGGTGGCTGTCAGCAAACAGTGCCTTGAAGACCAGAAACCCGAAATGAGAGTCATGACATGGGTTATAGCCTAAGAAAATGGAACAGCCACACCTTTTGGTAAAAAAATGAATCGCAGCATGTTTTGACATTTGTGGACTTGACCCAGCAAAGAGGGATGTGCTTATGCTACAGACAGAGGCACTAATGTCACCAGCAGGGACTCTGACACAAAGGAGCTAGCCTTTCATTTCTAAAGCGAGAAGGTGACACCAGGCTGGTGGCAGTGGGCTCCTAGTGCACTGTCTTATTTTCTCTTTGAAGAATAAGGCAATGTCTATCAAGATTAGGAAGGGGGATGTCTGGGGGCTGGGGAATGCTGACTTGAAAGTTTGCCGAGAGAAATGATTGTGTGAAATGAGCTTGTCGGGGCCCAGCAGTCGGATCCCAGGCAATTCGTTGTGCCTATTTGGGATGTGCGGTCATGAATTTAGAATGAGGCCAGCCAACTGAATCGCGTGTCTAAAACAGCATGTTCCCAAGAAAGGTACACTAAGATGTATACAACACTGAAATATTGTCTTGACTTTCAAGGCAGAGATTCTAAGTTGCTTTTGTACTTGCTTAGTTAAGAATTCTTTATTAAGCTATGAGTGCCGGTGTAGACCTGTAAGTGCGTGTGATCTGAGCTCTTGGGAAGCTGAGGCAGGATCATGATGGTTTCAAAAAGCCAAAACAAACTGTCCTCCCCACTGATTAGCAGTGACCCTTAAGCCCCCAAACAAATTATTCCAAGGAAAGTCTTAACACTTTTCAGCAGAACCTTCCAGAGGAATCCAAAGGTTCTATACGTCGAGCACAGAAGCCAGGGGCCATTTATGGGCTTTGATCTCTTGAACCTTAGCTAGTGCCTTTGGCTCACTTTTCTTTGTTTTAAAGCACCACATATGGCTGGTAGCTTTTGTTTCGTACAACACAGTTGTACTTGCTGCCCTGCTGCCTGTGGCATTTGTGAGTGCAGCAGAGAAGAATCCAAACCTCATTCTTTTGTCCTTAGAAGTCGGAAACAGACATTGTGACAATGGTTACGGGACTTGGTTTTTCAATGGACTTGTTGAACACTTGGCAGTCTCTAGACTTTTTTCTGTGGTGAAATGATGTTTCATGTTGCTCCACTTGCTGCTTGCTTGGCTTTTTATCTCCCTGTCCCTTTCTCTTCTGCTTCCTCTCATTTGGTGGAGACAGTATGTTCCTGAGTCTCGGCAGGTGCAGCAAAGATCCAGATGTCGCAATAGCTCATGGCCTGTTGTCAAACAAATCAAAGAGAAAATTGGTTTTGAACTCCAGGGACCTGTCCCTCTGTGCTCCAGCTTTGCTTGAGAATTCATTTTTGAAATTCTTCTCTATAGGTAGTTCCTTAGGTCCAGTGTTGAATATTAAGGGTCATTGTTTTCCGTGGCTGTTCTTCTGTCCAGGGATTGCCAGGTGCCTCATTTTAAATCTTCCGTGGGAAACTGGAGCTGAAGAATTGCCATAGTTCCTAAGACAGTTAGTGCTATACCCACCTTCTTCCTGCCTCATGAGACTTCAGTGGATCCTGCTGGTGAGGTAGAAAACCTTCATCTCAGGTTTGGAATGAAGTGTGTGTGTTTGTGGGGTGGAGGGGGTGGGAAGCAAGAGGCTCTTGGTAAAGTTTCTCTTCTAGTCTTAAATGCTGTCAGGAAAATGGACACTATGTATGTAGGTGTTACTTGGTGGAACCCTTTTGTTATCTTTCTGAATGAGTCAGTCTCTGCCTGCTGGACACCAGTTCCTGCTCCCTCTCTACTCTCTGGTGTCAGGGAGGAGGGGGCGGGCTTCACTCTTGTGTTTGTTTCTCTAACAAGGGAAGTACTGGTTCAGTGAAGGCTGTGCTGATGGAAGGGTGACTTAGAGGAGCTGCCTGTCAGACTCCAAGGCCTCACACACCCTTTGTTGCTTTTTTTCTTTAAAATGTTTGTTTCTTTGATCCACGTTTCTAACTTTATTGAAGTATAACTCTCATATCCCATGGTTTGTTTAATTGAAATATATTATTTAAATATACTTATTCAACATGTTCTGTGCAGTGATTTGTTTTTGTATATTCAGAATTCTCAACTGATCAATTCAACTAATTTTTGAGGAACATTTTTATTGTCACACCGATAGAAATATCAATAAATCCCCAAACATATGTTTGCCTTGGAAACTGCTAACCAACTATATTTATGGCTTTTCCTGCTAGATCATTTTACATACATGCATTTGGCTGATATGTTGTCATCTATGACTTGGCTTTTTTGGCTTAGCGTGTTTTTGAGGTTTATTCACACCGTTAGCTGCATCAAGCCTTCGTTTTTATTGGCAAAGGAATTCTGCAGTGTGGTTATGCCACACAGTATTTATCACTATCCAGTTGATGGACACTTGGGTTGCTTCCACTCCTTGCCATTGTGAATTATGCCAGGACAGGCATTTATGGGTTCTTGGCTTGGACATGCTTTCCTGTGTCTTGGTGTGGAATTGCTAGGTCTTAGAGTACGTCTGTGGTTCAAGATTTGGATGAGTGCCAAAATGTCTCACAAAGCTGTACCGATTTCTACACTCGCATCTCTATAGATCTAACACATCTAACCGGTCTTTGTTATCTGTTGTTTGTGTAGAGAGCAGTCACCGCCTCATAGAGGCTTTGCTGTTTATTGCTGGGACAGCGGACGATGTCAAGCATCCCTGGTGGCTTACTGAGTGTTTGTGAATTCTATGCTAGACTCCTTCTCAGATCATTCACCTATTTTAAATCTTACTCTTCTATTATTAAGTTATAGTTGTTCTTTATATAAACACAGGTCCCTAATACATAACCTATCTATTGTGTAGGTGATATCTTCATTTGCTCGATAGGCTAGAGTTTTGTTTCTGAAATATCTACTCTCTCTCAATAACCTATATGCTTGTTTTTAAGTCAGAACCATATTGACTTGATAATTGTAACCGTGTCTTAATTTTGGAATAAAACTTGTATTCTTCTAAGCTTGTTCAGTTATTTTTAAAAAATGAGCATTCTGAGTCCTTTGAATTTCAGAGTAAAATTTAAGAACAGCTTAAAACAGAACTGAGATTTTGATGGAGGGTGTATAGATGCTGTTGATTTAGGAATTGTTGCTGTTGTAATGATTTTAAATTGTCTGACTTATGAACGTGTATACCTTTCCACTTACGTAGGTCTTCTTTCATTGTAGTACTCAACTATCAGTTTAGTGTCGCTTTATTAAAATTATTCCTATGTAATTTTCTCTTCTCAAAGGTATGACAAATTGAATTATATTTAATAAAATATAGACATCAATTGATTTCTAGGTATTTATCTTGCACATTGTCACTTGGTTGAGCTCACATTTTATTTGAATTTTTAAAAAACAGATTTTAGGATTTCTCATGTGTAAGACTATTTCATCTGAAAATATGGTACTTTTACTTTTCCAATATAAGTACCTTTGCTTTCTTCCTGCTACTTATTTTGGTTAAAACCTGTAGTATAGCGGTGGATGGACTGGGCGAGAGTGGCCGCCATTGTCCTTCTTATTCTTCATCTTTCAGAGAAAGAAAGCGAGTTTCACAGTTATGTGTGGTTAGGTACAGATTTTCCTTAGCCCTGCTGTTTTCTTTTCTTTCTGTGTTTCTTTTTCCTTTCTTTTTCTTTTCGGTTGAGGATTTTTGTATTCCACCTTCAACAAATTTGTTAAACCATGAAAGATGTTTTCTACTGTTAAATGGCTTTCCCTTTCTATTGAGGTTATTACATTGACTTTCAGATACTGAATCGATCTTGCATTCTGCAGATAAATTCCATTTTATTGTTATTTATAATCTTTTAAAAAGTATGTTTTTAGAACATGTTTGTTGGTGTTCCATTGAAGGTTTTTGCTTGTATATTCTAAAGGGATATATACCAGTCCTTAGATTTGTCTACATTCCTGATTTTTTAGTTGTGTGATTCTCTTATTATCTCTATCCTAGCCTCAGAGAATGAGCTCCTAAGTGATTTGTCTTTGAGCCTTTGCACCAAGTTTCTCTAATGTTAGTAATCCAATTTTCCCATCTGGGGGTTTACCCAGGTTTCTGATTCTTTATTGCACTGGCTTTGATAGTTTGAATCTGTACCTTTTACTTATTGTCAGCTTGACACCAACTGGAGTCACCTAGGAGTTGAGGAATTGATAAGGTACGGTAGAGTCATTGGCTTTCAGATATGAGTAAACCTTCCATACCTGGGATAAATCCCATTTGATTGCTATATATGGTCTTTTACAGAGTATGCTTTTAGAACATGTTTGTTGGTTGAGGAATTGCTTCCCTCACATGAACCTGTGAATGTGTCCATGGGTTCATTTTCTTGATCAGTGATCGATGTGGGGCGCCCAAGCCCATGGTTGGCAGGTGGCCCTGAGGTGTAAAATGAAGCAGGGTCATCAAGCCATGGGGTCAAGCTATAGAATTCTTCTATGTTCTTTTAAGTTTCTATCCAGCTGAGTCCTGTCTTCTCAGTCAGTGTTGAGCTTTTATGTACCCTGTTGGTTAGCCATTAAAAATATATACAGTTTGTAGACATCTTAAATCTAATTTTCTTGTTGATTTTTTTCCCTATCATTTCATTCTTTTCTGATACTTGCCTTTCCCTTCTGTTTGCTGCAGGTTTGCTTTACTTTCCCTTCTCAGTGTCTTTTCAGAGGGTAGCTCAATACCCCAGTGTTTCCTTGAGATAGCCTAGCTAGAGACTTCCCTGTAATTACCACTTTTGCTGCATGTCTTTAAATTGTGTTTGATTTCATTTTCGTGCATTTTAGTAATTACTGGTATTCTTGTGTTTCCTTTATTCCTTCAACTTTATCCTTTTATTATTATATTAGTCATTATTTATATTGTATTATATAATAATGTTATTCTAGTATACATAATTATATTATTATAGACCAATAATATACAATATATTTATTACACTACATATTGTATTACCACATAATTATGCATTAATATACAATATATAATATAACATTATTATATATTATTAGAAAGGATATTCATTAATATACTTCAATCAGTTTTTATATAAAAATGTATTCTTCAAATTTCTGTGTAATTGTGAAGTTTTTAGATTTCTTTTTGCTACTGATACTTTGTACACCACCAGTTCCCTCAGATCCATATTTAGGCTCGTTTGACGGCTCAGTATCTGGGCTATTCAGGGAGTGATCCTTGCTCACTTGAGAAGGCTGTACTCTGCTTTCTATGTGCTAGAGAGCCCTGGATGTTAGGCTTTGGTTTATAACAAGTGTGTAGTCTTGAATTTTTGTTGATTAAGAACAAATTTACCAAGATGTTTAGTCTGTACTTGTTGGCATTTCTAGAGTTCTGAAGGTGCCAACTGCCTGTTTCATTGTGCTCAGAATAGCTTCCTTTCCAAACGCAAAGGAATTATATTATATTAAAGACAAGGCCAGGACCTGGGGAGATGGCTCTGTTGATAAAGAACATGCTATGTAATTGTCAGGACTAGAGTTTGAACTCACAGACCTCATGGAAAATCCTGGCAGACATGGCCTTTTCTAAACACTGTATTTCTAGCCTGTGGGGGGAAGGGCTCCCTGGGGCAAGCTAGTAACCCAGACTAGACAAGTTGCTCACCTCCAGGCTCAGCAAGGTGCTGTCTCAATAAATCAGTAGTGAATGTTTGAAAAAGACATAGACTGTCAGATCGAGGAAGACATATGCACACATGTGTACATGCAGAGATGTACATGCATACCACACACGCACACACACACACACACACACACACACACACACACACACGCACACACACACATGAACACACACATTTTTTTCTAGAAAACAAAAGATTAAAAATTTTAATAAGCCTTAATATTATTGTCCTGGAATATGGGTCTTACATGCCTAAGGTGTGGGTGTCAAACACAGCCTGACTCATGTTCTTATGCTGACATGTCTTAAACCCAATATAACTATTGGTTTCCAGGGACCCACAGAACACTTTTGCAGATTCAGAAGAAATCCACAGATTCCAATGAATGTGAATCATGCTTTATTTTCCACACCTGTCCCTGGTTGTCCATGTTAGCTCTGGCTGTCCTTCAAGAAGACAAGGTTTAAGATCAATGAATACAGACTATGACCATATCTTCACACATGTATATTTGAAGGCAGAAGCACTTCAAAAGTTTCTTGAAATTTCTGTCTTTTAAAGTCTGTTTTGGGTGGTGTGTGGGTAGATCCCATTTTGTCAAAGCATATTCTCTTTCATGAAACTGCTGTAATTGAGGCCAACATCTCCCATTAGTGTTGTAAACTGGGATTCAGTTTGAGACGGTCTCTGGCTCAGTGCACCCTGGAGAACTCAAGAATTGTTCTGTTTGACAACTAATAGGGTTCTCAGGAACACTGATACTATTGATTAAAATATACTTATATCACTGAGTATATTTTGGGGTGGGTTTAATTTTTCTATACTGTATTAGGTCACCATTAAAGATCTATCAAGCTTTATTCAATGTTATTAATAAACCATTTCTTTCACAGTGGGAATTTGTGAATGTCCTTCTCATTGTTGAAAAATTGCTTTAACTTATTTTTCGGTGATCTTTTGCTTAGAAATAGTGATTACTTGGTGACATAAGTTTATTATAAATAAACTCTTTTATGAATTGTTTTCATTTTACTTCTACCCATCAAGTAATTATATATGACCACTTGATTGTATAAGCACTCACCTATTTGGGAGAAAGATTTCTTCTGTCCCCACCCTGGGTGACAATTCCTCCTTTCTCATTAGCAAAGAAGTCTCGTCTCTCATCACCACTAATGGATCATTGCCATTACAGACTTTTTGTCGAGGCCACATAACCAACATTAAAATCTGATTGCCCATTAGGACAGTTTGTCTTTTAGGGATCCTATCTCAAGGGCTGTTTGATTTTATATTTAATAGACACAAATGTAGTAGAAAAGGCAGACGTAGTGATTTTCACTCCCAGCCTACTCACACTAGTGGGTGATCTTGATTGAACAAGCACGCAGTTTCTCAGAGTTCTGGTAGGTATCACACAGAGGGGGAGCAGTGTGTCCGTCTGCAGGCGGTCATGTGGTAAAGATCTACATTGCTGTGAAGCGCCTAGTCAGTGCCTGGTCCACAGAACTCTACTTAGTAGCATTCGCTTATCATTTCATTTCTTTCTTTCTAAGCAGCAGGTGAGCTCAGTTTCTTTCTTTTCTTTTATTAGGGCTAGAAATGAACCGTTCTGACCAGCTACAAGCTCAGCTTTGAGATGATTTTTTTAAACATTAGTTTTATATGAATTACATCTGTGTTCTTTAAACCTGACCTAGGCGTCCAAGGTAGTCAGTCCTCCCCCTGCCCCCCAAACAGTTTTGACTACTTTTCTCAGCTATAACAACATTAACAAAAATTCCCAACTTCCCTAAGCTTATGACCGTTAAACATTTTAGGCAGTTATTACATTTATCCTTGGTCTGACCTTGCCTGTTAAGGAGTTATATTTAATATGTTGCTAGTCAAGACCAGAAATACTGTGAGAACCCTAGAACTGGCATTATTATTTATGTGCATCCCATGCAACCTTAAAATAAATGTAACAGTGCAAATGCGCTTTGTTTTTCCCCCTAGACTTTATGTTTGCTTTTAAATCACTTACACCTATCTTCTCTGCCTCCATCTCTGAAGCAGTCGATAGAGCTGGTCATATTCATTCCTTTGGTTGTAACTCAGATTCCATTAAAGGTCTTGGTGCTGCCGGCCTGATTGTGTCTGAGCCCGGGATTCTATTTCCTGCTGACAACGCACATCACCCATTCGTTTCTGTCTCCTGTACAAAGCGACAGTGTTTACTAGACTTCCAAAGCCAGTTTTAGAGCTTGTCTTTGGAATGTTGTAAACTAATCTGACCATATTTGGCTTTAAAAACAGCCTCTGAGAAGGAGATAAAGGTTTTCTGTTCAATGATGATTAATAGCCTATTTGGATATTTTCACCTGCGGAACTGAAGATCATTTTGTCATCAGATGACTTGTATAAGGTTACAAACAGATGGGTCTTGCACCAAACCCTGGAGGCAAACAGATGCCCCTCTGATTGCTTGGGGGAAGATGGGCACAGGCATGTCTCCCTCCAAAAGACACTCTGGTTGTCAATGTGACAACTTTCAGATTTGAGGCTTCTGAAACCTCCTCACATTTGTTCAGTGAAATCTTCTGGACTGGACTGCAGTCATCGACTTGGAAGGAAGAACCAGGAAGAATTTCTGCTGAGTGCATGTGCTAACCCTGAAGTCCTCATAGATTTACACAGAGCATCAGATTCACTCAGAAACAGAAATGTTAGGATGCTGCTTGGAAATCGCTCAGGCCCTCTGGTAATGAAAAGTTGGTGATTCCCACCATCTCCTCTGGCCTTATAATCTTGTAATCTGTTTATGGGACAAAGACTGTCTTTCTGAGGGATTGGTTGTCAAGGTGGCACCTTGAGCTGGCCCATAACTAGCATGTATACGTGGTAGTGAGAATAATACTTGGTTTCTAGAAAGATCTGTAGTAGTTATGATCACCATTTGCTTTCTCATATTAAGTTCATGAAGTCAAACATGGTAGCCAGTCTCACGAATGCAGCACCTTCCACGACAAGGCATCTCCTTGCTTCCACTGCCTTTCCTTCTCGAGAGATTATGGAGAACCATTTACCTTCCCATCTGATGATCCCCTGAGCAACTGAAGAAATCAACAAACCATACATTCTATCAATGTCTGGGCCAATAATCTAAAATTCCCAAAACCTTGATCAAAACTCAAGCATCTATCATTCTAAAACACAAATGGGGAAAAATCAGAGAGGTGATCATCCATCGCTTTGTACGATCTGAGTGCTTGCAAATACTTCCTTATTCATTGGTTGGAGAAGTAAGCAACACATTTCGATTGCAAGAAAAATTGACTTTCTACATTAGTTTGCACCATCTGAGAAAGATTATTATCTGGAGTTTCTTTTTTCTTAATTACGTATTGATTTGAAGAATTTGTGATGGGAAGAGCCTGGCAGAGTTTTGTACTACTCCTTTCTAGTATTATAAGCAAGGAGACAGAAGCTCGGTGGGGTGAGATGACTGGACCAAAGAAAGCAAGTTCATGAGTGAGGTGTGGCTAGAACTTATGTGTGGCTAGGCTGATGACATCATAGAGGAAGTTCATCCCGAGGCTTTCGAGGCTTTCGCAAGTCATTTCAGTGCTATTGAGTAGGCATTCAAAGCAAGATGGTGGGCGGGACTTGCAGGGAGAAGGGGAGTTTCCAATACATGTTTCCGCAAAGGAAACAAACAAACAAACAAATGACTTCACATGAAGGACAGGCATCATCCATGTTGGTCTTCAGTGGGCCAATGAGGCTGAGAGTGAAATATCCCTAATCTATTTATAGGCTATGACTTGGAGACTTCGAATCCTGTTAATGAGACATCAGTCCCACAAGCTGTTGAATAGTCCAGCCTGAAGGTGATGCCAGTTTCCATAAGAGAAGGGGCTGCTTAGGTGTGCGACTATGTTGGTATGGGTAGATTTTTCTTACAGGCAGCTCTGTGTTCCTTTGAATGTGTGATGGAGACCCAGCCCCGCATGTGAGCCTACATGTGGGACAGGTGGTGGTGTTGTCCTGTGGCTGAGACTTGGACACAGGAGAAAGATTACATTGACGAGAAGATGGAGGTCTGGAGAAGTGCCAAGCAGAAGTGGGAGGGAAGCTGGGCCTTTAAAGTTTCACTTCACCGTGTCTCGAAGACTGTTCCCACTTACCATGAGCATTCACCCTCCATTCCGTGATTAACTGAGTAACTTACAGGCACGAGCTGTTCCGTCTTAGAGCTACTGGAAAGAACACTAACTTTTGTCTGCACAGTGCCTTCATTCTCCTGGGGGAGGAATTAAATTATTACTCTCTTCTTCTCACCTGTTCCTCTGATCTACTGATTTCTTCATTCTTACTTCCCACTCTCATCTAGAAATACCCAGGAACTCAATTCCTTTATTACCTGTGTCACCTTCTCAGAACTATGTTAAGATTTTTTTTTTTTTGGTAAGCCAACGTGGCCACTATCAGCCCATTGAGTTCTTTATTTGCCCAGCAGACACTATGTTGCTGAAGCTCTCATGCCAGCTTCTTGCATCTATGTGGCCTTTCATGGATTTCCGCACAAGAATTTTTTTTTTTTTTTTCAGAGCCACAGTTGCTGGGACTTTGATGGAGTATCAAAATCAAGGTTTGGGTTTGGGTTAAGTAACATCTAAAGATCAGGTCAGGTAGGGAAAGGGCGTTGCAGATGGGAGTAGGGTCTCCAGGTGAGACCAATGATGATGGAGTGAAGCATCCAGCCCATCCATGGAGATGACCCTGGATTGTAGACCCAGGGGTTGCCAAGTGTTTATCATCAGAAGGAAATCAATGGCTGTTGCTGACTATTGACCAGATGCACAGGAATTACCTGGATGGAGTTGTTTTCTAGGGTCCTCAGCAAAGGATCTACAAATGACATGCCATCTTGGCAACGTGAAACAAGATTTTGATTTACAGTGCCTTTTTAGGGTGAGATGAAACATCTCAGAGGTAGTAGGTGTTGCTGAAAATGACACTTTATCTTTGAAAGCCTGAATGGCAGCTCATTTTTCTCCTTTAACTCGATGATGGAAAAATCTAATCTTTAACAGGATCAGCCCTTATTTCCCTAACTATTCCCATTAGAAAGGTGATTTGGCCTCACATTGGATTCCTAGGAGGTTGAAATTGAATCAGATACAATGACATTATAAATCAAAATGTCTTTGAATCCTATAGTAGAAGACATTTATATAGTGCATGTTTTATTCTTAAAATAACTCACAAGATAATTATAGTAGGATATTGTTGACTTTATCTAATCTTATTATTTGAAATGTTGGATCCATTATTCTTAGATGTTGACATGCTCACATTGTCTTGCTGTGATGTCATATTTTCCAGAATAGGCAGCTTCACTCGATTGCATATGATAACACACTCTCTTTATAATATGGCACAGACATCCTTTTCCTCAAGGATGTATTTGATGTCTTTCCCCTTTGAATCCGGCTTGCCTGACCAAGAGTTGAAAGTGACAGGTTTTAGTTCTGAAGCTACATCACATAATTGTCTTGTCCTTCCTTCTTCTTCATTCTCTTGGGGTGTTTGCTCATGTAGACCATGCAGCCAACTGTGAGCAAGCATGTAGGTAGACGGCCTTGCTGCCCAAACAAGGTCCTACCTGAGAGCTAGCATCAACTCATGAAATGCTGAGCTCCTGACAGGTGTGGAGTGAACCCATCCCCAGCTTCTCAGCCATTTCATCTGACATTATGCGAGCCAGAGAGCAGTTCTGTTAAGATTGAAGTTTTGGGCTAATCAGAAGGGGAATCCTTTTAAGTCTTTGAGTTTGGGGTTGTTTATTTCACAGCAAAAGACAAGGAAAGGGAGTTGCTAGCATATTTTTGGCATTAATCTGCCTTATGCATCACGTTTTAAAGAGGAGCTACATATTTCGTTTGTCCACACTAGAGAACGAGATCTTGAAGACCATACGTCTCACTTGTTGGATGCTAGTTTCTAGATAAACATTTAATGGGGGTGGTTAAGAGTGAGGCTATCTATGTAGCTCTGTCACACTTTAGTTGGTGGATAAATTACTTGGTCTTATCATCCATAGAATGGGTTTAGTACTGATACCCTTAACTTAGAGTTTTGAAGTCCAAGTGATTTAGTACTTATAAACATCTTAGAACAATACTCGGTACAAACCAATCAAGGAATGTGTGATGGATACTGTTAGTAGTGGCAACACAATCCCAACGCTTTATGGATGCACTTCAAGGATTTGTCATGGGTAAAAGAACCCAAGGGTGATTATTTCAGCTGTCTGCATGTTCCTACAAACAACGAACCACGCGGTGACCAAACCATGCAGTTCAATTTCATCGTGGTCTCAGGTTTATCTCAGTGATGGGCTCTGATGGCAGTCATTCACCTGCAGGAACACTGACATCACTTTGCTCCAGACTTGGCTCTCCCAGCACTTGTGCTGCTATGAGGATGTCTGCGTTTCATTGTAGGCTCTTTATAAATACAGCTTCCTCCTTGCTTCTGAATTTCAGCTTCTAAGTAGAGAGCAGAGGCTTAATTTAGTCACACATTTCTAAGTATGGCCTGCTTTCTTGAGGCTCTTTTTTTTCCCCCCAAATTGTTTGCTGTGGTCACATAATGTATCTCTAGCCGGAACATCTTGGCCGGTGTTGTCTTTGCTATAATTGCTGTCTTCTGTGTGTTGCAAAGATAGAAGGCAGGCTTTAAATCTTGGTGGGGAGAGATGCTTCCTGCTAGGAGTCTGATTAGAAAGTAGATATTGTGCAAAACAGATACTCTGATACTTCCTGGGGAAAATATTAAATTCATGTTCAGTGACAGCATCCAGGGCCCGGTACAGTAGCCTGTAGATCGGTGGCTCTCAACTTGTCACCTATGATCCCTTTTGGCAATGGAGGATTGAACAACCTTTTCACAGATGTCACCTAAAACCGATGGAAAACACAGATATTCCCATTCCAGTTGATAACAGTAGCAAAATGACATTTATGAAGTAGCAATGAATGTAATTGAATGGCTGGGGGTCACCCCACGGGACTGTATTAAAGGGGCAGAGCATTAGGAAGACTGGGAACCACTGCTGTAGGCCACAAAGATGCCACCAGCTGACGAAGTGTGAGCAACCCATTCATCTTGCTACTTAGTGGGGTTCTGTTTTGTGAATTGTCTCAAAAGCACTCACAACTCATCTAAGTTAACGAGTAAAGTAGCATAGGGAAATATTTTTTTAAAATGTATTTTAAATAGCTGAGTTCTAGTTTCTTGCAAATGACGTGCCTTACTTTTGCCCGTGTACATGTGCATGTCTGTTCGTTTGTGTGCAAGTGCACATGCACGGGTATGTGTGAGCTCATGCAGAGGCCAGAGGGCAACCTCATCTCTCAAGTGTTCTCTCCCTTGGTTTTGAGATAGGGTCTTGTACTGGTCTGAGGCTTGCCAGTTAGTCGAGACTCACTGGCCAGTGATCACCAAGGATGTGCGTGTTTTTGTCTCTCTAGCAGTGGAGTCTCACGTGTGGGCTGTCACGCACAGCTTGCTTCCCCTTCCCCCATGGGTTCTGGTCTTTAAACTACTAGTTCTCGTGATTTTGTGGCAAGTACCTTACCACCTGAGGTATCCCTCCAACCCCCACAAACCTTCTTCTTTTAAGTTGTTTTTCTCATTTAGTAGACAAAGTAATAGGTTTCTTTATGATGTTTCCACACATCCATGTCATCGTACTTTGTCTTTGTTCTATCCTCCTCAAGGTCCTCTCCCGTTCCCTGGCTGGATCCCCTTTCTCTAGGGAGCCCCCCACTCTGCTTCCCTGCCCGCCATATTTATTTCCCTCTTTTCTCCCCTCTCTTAGGATCCCCCACTCTTCTCGTAAGCTTCTTGCTTCTTTCTAGCCTCATTACCTTCTACACATATCTAATAAAATTATACACCTATCCATATGTAATTTTAGATTTAGATTCTTCCTATGTGAGAAAACATAAGGCAATAGACTTTCCCATTAGGGATTTATTAAAAACATCGCTGAAGGTCCACTCGTGGTTCGTTATCATATGCTTGTCCTTGTCATTACAAGTCAGAGCTCTGAGTTCTTCAAAAAACAAAAATTAAAAAATAACAATAGTGCTTTATGTTTGTGTTGAGTGTTTTGGGTATCAATTTTAAAAGAGTGAAAACTTCACATCCTTGTTAGGAAGCTGTCACGTACCTTTTACTTTATAGAGAAACCTGAAGCTCTAAACACGGCTGGAAAAGGGCTAACTTAAGGCATGTTCGGCTCTACCAGCAGGATCAAAGGTACCTCGGTCTTCTGTAGTAAGGCATCAGGAGGAAGGCGATTGATTGGGTGTTCTGGTGTCAGCTACATGGCCACATAGGGAGCGCAGGGTTGGGACAGCGGCCCCTTCCGGCATAACTTCTCCATTCCAGGAGAAGAGATAACAAGGGAGAAGAAGGGAATACTAAGAAAAGATGCATTTTATCCCTTTAAAGTCAAGACCGTGTGACTTCCACTTCCCCTGTTTATTAAACTTCTGCTCACCAGTGAGTCACATAACAACTACTGACTTCCAAGAATTATCTTAGCTCTTAGTTTCTGTGTAGCAGATTGCCCCCACCCATGTGCCAGTAACTCAGTGACAGCTTGCTGGTGCCTCTGTTCTCAGGCTTTTCACAGACGGTGGCCCAAGTAAAGATTTCACCCGAAACCCTAAGAGGAGCACACTCCCTCTCGAATAGTTTGGGTTCAGAACTAGTTGGTTTAACAGTGCTGGCTTTTGTTCCCCACAGGCTGTTGGCCAGAGTTCTTCTGTTCCTTCTCACGAAGCCTGTTCATGGAGCATCCCATACATCATACTGAGCTTGTCTTAAAAAGAGCTAGAGTTAGAGAAGGCAGGGAAAATGCTGACTACAATCTTCTATTTTTGTTGCTGGTATTATTATAGAGGGCTTGAATGAGACGGTCTCACGCTGAGGCCTAGGCTGGTGAGTCTCCTGCCTCAGCCTGGAAAGTACTGGTATTATAGGTGCGAGCCAACACACTTCAGTCTTGCTTCCGTTTGTAGCTATATTCTGTTCCATGATCCTGCTTTTATGCATGGGAGCGGTCTAGCCTATGCTCAATAGGAGTGGCTGTATATGTCATGGCTGTGCAGAAATTAGGATCTCTAGGAGCCATCACACAGGTTTGCTGCCACATCAATCAAGGAAGACAAATCCGTTCAGCATATTTGCTACTACCACACAGAACCCAGAGGGACAGGATGATGCGTATGTAGTGAGCCATTGCCATCACAGAGCGGATGCAAAGTACCAGGAGTGGGGAGGAAAGGAACCCGAGTTGAACCAGTAAGATAACTCATGTCTTTGACCCTCTGTTCTCTCAACAAAGTCATAAAGTCTAATGTAGCATCCAAGCATGTGCTGTGAACTCTCTGCCACCTATGGCTCTTCTATCACTGTACAGTGGAGCTAAAACTAGGATCCAGTTTCCCGCAAAACCCAGCAGTTGTTTTCTTTAGCACAGCATGATAGAGCCCTGAGGTACCACTGCTGGGACATACTGTAGAAGCTGAACATCTAGATGATTGACTTTTCTCTTTCTCTCTCTTTTTTTATTGGATATTCTCTGTATTTACATTTCAGGTGTTATCCCCTTTCCTCCAGTCCCATCCCTCCTCCTCCTCCCATTGCCTCCATGAAGGTGCTCCCTCTCCCAACCTCCCTCTCCCACCTCAGTACCTTGGCATTCCCCTACACTGGGAAAATGAGCCTTTTCTGGATCAAAGGCCTCTCCTCTCACTGATGACAGAAAATGCCATCCTCTGCTGCACATGCACCTGGAGCAATGGGTCTCTCCATAAGAACTCACTGGGTGGTGTTTTAGTCCCTGGGAGTTGTGGTAGGTTTAGTTAGTTAATAATTTTGTTCTTCCCATGGGGTTGCAGACCCTTTCAGCTCCTTCAGTCCTTTCTCTAACTCCTTCATTGGGGTCCCCTGTGTTCAGTCAGATGGTTAGCTGCAAGCATCTTCCTCTGTATCAGTATGGTTCTGGCAGAGCCTCTGAGGAGGCATCCATATCAGATTCCTTCCAGTAAGCACTACTTGGTGAGGTTATAAGTTGGTACAACCACTCTGGAAATCAGTCCTGCAGTTCTTCAGAAAATTGGACATAGTACTATCAGAGGAGCCAGCTATACCACCCCTGGGTATATACCCAAAAGAAGCTCCAACATCTAACAAGGCCACATGTTCCACCATGTTCATAGCCCCCTTATTTATAATAGCCAGAAGCTGGAAAGAACCTAGATGGCCTTCAACAGAGGAATTGATACAGAAATTGTGGTACATTTGCACAATTGAGTACTACTTAGCTATTAAAAACAACTTCATGAACTTTCTAGACAAATGGATTAAACTTGAGGCTATTATCCTGAGTGAGGTAACCCAGTCACAAAAGAACACTCATGATATGTATTCAACTGATAAGCAGATACTAACCCCAAATCTCAGAATACCCAAGAAGCAATTCACAGAAATTATGAAGCTCAAAGAGAAGGAAGACCAGAAGGTGGATACTTCAGTTCTTTTTAGAAGGGAGAACAAAACTCTCATGGGAGAAAAGAATGGGACAAATAGAGGAGCAGGGGTTGGAGAAAAGATTATCCAAAGACTACCTCACCTGGGGATCCATCCCATATGTACCCACTAAACCCATGCACTATTGCTGATGCTGAGTAGCGCTTACTGACTTTTTTTTTTTTTTTTTTTTAATTAATTACCACCGTTTTGAAAAGGCCATTTCTGCAACTCTCTGGGAAGCTGTCAAAGAGACACACACAGGAAAGCAATCTACAACTCTGTTGTTTGAATACATACAGTAATGCAACACTGAGATTCCTTTGACTTTGAAAAGCCATTGTTTTTTAAGTGGAGGTTTATATTTTAGAACTGCCTTTGGGTTCCATAAAGATGTGTTGAGATCTCATTACAAAAACAATTTACATTTTTTTTTCATATTTTTGACTTTAAGTCTAAACTGGTTTGGTAATGGATAAGAACTGAAGCTTTTAAATGAAATTCCTTTATGTACCTTTGAGTAGGTTGAATATTCTGTCTCTAGAGTTCAAGTTCTTGTCAAAGCAGAATTACTTACTTAATATAATGGTCATTATTTATCTACACAGTCTTCGATCAACACGTTTGGCTTGAATGTCTGCTTGGACAGGTCACCAAGGAAGTTTCTATTGGGGAGATGTAAGTGGACTTCAAAGGAGTGATCCTTCAACAGTGGTAATTCAGATGGGTTGAGTTCCCCATAATTGTCTTCGGAAACCCTGAATGTTAAGGGGGATTTGAGAGGAAGGACTACTTTAGGCTTGTAAATCAGGAAAATGTCATTCTAAAGCAAGGGTGGCCCCTGAATAGAGATTAGGCACTTAAGCATTTGAAAGCAAAGATTGCCTACAGTGTCCTTCTCTGCTCAGGGGTTGGGATGCTATCATTCAAGGCGCTTTAAACCAAAGTGCTTAATCCCTGTGCCTTAGGACAAGCTAGAGGCACCACATTTGCAGATAGGACTCAGCCCTGCTGAATGTGGGTCCTTTATATCCTCATGTGATAATCTGACCAATGCCTAAAATGGAGGAACGGGTCAAAACAGAAAGCTCCCAAGTAGAAAGAGGGCAAGCTAGAGAGACTCACGCTTTCTCCAGGGTGGCTTTCTCAGAGTTATTCCATGGTTGTGAAGAACCTGACTCTGAGACTGTCTATCTTTATCTTTGGGCGAGCAGGTGTCATCTTGTTTTGTTTCTGAATTTACAAGGTTGCTAATTTCACAGCCATAAGAAAGAAATAAGGTAACATGTATGGCTCCTTAGAGAGGAGCCTGGTGCATAGTAAACACGCAGTTGTGTCTTAGCTCTTACAGTTGTCTGAGGTGTGATGAATTCCCAAGATACCAGTCTCTTACATTTAGATAGAAGAGAAGTACAGAATGCTTCTTCAAAGGCAAATTGATTCATTGCTCACAGCACTTTGTCTTTTCACAGATGATGGAGAACCAAACAAATCCAGTGAACTGTCCTAGATTAGCCTCCTCTTCCGATCCTGCAGTCTGGAATCTTGGAAGAAAGGGCCTTGAGGAAGCCGGGCTAGCCCTCAATACAGTTAGTCAGTGTACACCTTATCCCCTGGGCTGCCATAACATAGCAGGAAAAACTGGGTGCTCAAAGACAGCGGGAAGCTCTTGGTTTACAATGCCTGAGGCAGAAGTCCCAAATCAAGGTGGTGGCAGCTTGTCTTCTGTCTGAGAAGATGGTTAGCATCATCCTGTGCTGCTCTCTAGCTTCTGGCATTGCTCACACTCTGTCTCCTGGGTTACCAGCATCTACGTTTCTTCTTCAGTTATCTTGTGCCATTCATCTCTTATGTCTAAAATGCCCCACAGCATCTTCATCTTACATGGATGACAGCCATATTGCATTAGGGCATGCAGTTATGCCTTCATCTGAATTTAATTTCTGTGAAGACCCTGTTTTAAGATAAAGTCATATTTACATTACTTATATGGTTGCATTTTTATTTCTTTTTCTTTTTTCTTCTTTTTGGAGAAACAATTCACCATCAAATATCTGTCTCTTAATACTGAGTCTTGAGGCTCCAGGGAGGGCTAATAGATGCTTGTGTGTGTGTGAGGGGGGTCAGGGACTGAAGGGCTTTGAAAAATTTAAGTAGTGACTAGTGTGGCTGATCTGGCTGCTGAGATGTTTATACTCCCAAATGTTAGTGAATTCCAGGTCAGAGACAATTTCATAGTTATCTAGAGGTAGCGGCTTCTGTAAGACAATAGGTGGTTCTTTTGGGTTTTGCTTTTAATTTTGTGGCTTGTGATGCATGAATCCTAAGATGGAACCATGGGGTCAAAGTATTCAGACATTATTACTGTACTAGGGACAAGCCATGCATCTTCTGTTTGATTTCTTGGGAGGACTCACATGTGATATCTTGGTGGACTCAGTCAGTGACCTAACCTGGAGAGGAGACCAGACAAGGGAAAGTTTAGAGAGCCAGGGTGTTGCTGAGGGTAGACAGCCTGATCTTCCCTGACTTCTACAGTCTCGAGCCAGGGCTGTGTCATGGTCCACAACTCTCCCATTTGTCCCCATGGATCCTGAAAGCAGCAGATAAAATTCTCAAAGGCTTAGTTGCCTGTAATTTAAGAATGAACTTGGTTAGAAGTCAGATCAAGCAAAGAAAATGAAAATGTCATTGCACAGAGGAAAATGACCAAGCTGATGGAAATGCAGTATTTTTTAAAAATAGTAATTTGTTCCTCTTTCTGCCCCTGGGGTTATTTTAGTCTGCGTTTTTTTTTTTTTTCTCCCCCTCTTTTCTTTTTGTCTTAGCCTTTGAAGCAAATGCTTCTCTTTTTGGGTGTGTCATGGCTACTGTTTGAGAGGGAATAAAGTAGAAACCAACTGGTGTAAGTCTGTAGGGAATGCTGCAGCAACCACACACAGCACTATCATATACACAGTGGCATTCCTTCTCAGGAAGCATGTGGACCATTGGAGGCGTTGCTAGGAGTTGCAGATAGAGAGTGAGAGGCAGAGAACGTGGCCACGTCCAGTGATGCAGTGAAAACTGGATGATGTGCGTTAGGGAGATGATTCAGTGGCAAAGTGTTCGTTGTTTAAATGTAAGCACCTGAGTTTGGATCCCAGGCCTTTGGGTTAATCTTGAGCAGGCCTGGTGATCAATGCAATCCCAATGTTGAGGAGCAGAGATGGCGTTTCCAGGATAAGATGTCTACCTAGACAAGCTGAACTGGTGTACTCTGGAATCATGTAAGATGTCCTGCCTCAGTATATACATTGTGTGTGGTTGAGGAGGTCATATGTGTCAGCCTATGGCCTTCATGTGCATATGTATTAACACATGTGTGCCTCCACTTATGAAAACATGCATGCACACATACATGAAAAAACTAACATACATGCAAAGGAAAAAACTAGGTAGAGCATCTGTACTATTTGATTTTGATAGATATGCATTATAATTTATCTACTGTATAATGAATATATTATAATTTATAATTCCCATTGTTCCCAGGTTAAACAGTAATTTTTTTTCAAATTACATTGGTAAGCTATATAATAAAGTTCATCATTATTGTCGTCTTATGAGTGTAATGAAGAGCACTTTGATTTCCCTCAGCAAGTTGTTCTACAAGTCATGAAGTCTGAATCAGTGTATTAGCTTACATTGAGCTAGGTTCTGGATTCATACTGAAAGTTGGAAACTTAGAGCTTTGCAGGAAGACGAGCCCAATTGTAGAAGTCATAGAAGGGAAGGAGAGAATGTTTACTACCTGCTCTACTGCAAAGCTTAAGAGAGCAACTATTTGCATGCACAGCAACCAAAAGGTAGGACAAGGAAGCCAGACACGATGTGAATACTACTGTGATTCCCAGATCATGAACTGAAACAGCGTTAGAATTCAGAGAGTCAGAGAACGCCTTCTTCTGTATCATGGTCTCTGCACAGAGAATATCACATATAACTTTTAACACTGTAGGTGAGCTTTGCAAAGCACAGGGCCCGCAGAGATGATTCAGCTGTTATGAGCACTGGCTGTTCTTCTACAGAACCAGGGTCAGTTCCCTGAACCCACGTGGTAGCTCACTCACAACCATGCCTAACTCCAGTTCCAGGGGATCTGATGCCCCTCTGGCCTCTTCAGGCCAAACAAACCTATGTGATGTCCAGATATACATACAGCCAAAACACCAATTCACACAATTATATATGTATGTATGTATATGTTTATGTATGTATACATAATGTATATTTAACTTTTTATATTATAAATTAGCTTTGTCCTCTGTATATATGTATATATAATGTATATCTAATTTTTAACACTACAGATTGGCTTTGAAACACATACACACACAGCAAAGATAACCTACAGTTTTAAAAGTTAGATGTGATTATTCTGTGCAGAGATCATGATTTGGACAAAGGTGTGCCAGGACTCTCTGAATTCTGGTGTTTATTTTGTGATCTGAGAACTGATGATTTCAGTATGTTCATCCTATGAAACTTTATCAGGCTCTGTACTTAACAATTTCTATATTTTTCTGCAACTTTTATATTGAAAACATAATATGATAGAGTTTATTGGGGACTTATATGCTTTCTAAAGATATTTTTGTCCTGAAGTATTTTGAATTTTGTGCAGCTATTGATGTATGTTATTAAGATTTGTCTTGATGTTCTTTATGGTTGATTTGGAAATATATTAATATACATAAAAGTAAAAAAAAAAGTATGCCAAAATTGCTGAATATTTCTCTGGGACCATGCTTTAATGTTTCTCATAATTAGCAACACTTTTGTTTCTAAAATTATATTTTCCAGTTATATTAATGTACTCAAAAGCCCTCCCAGGGGCCAGGATTAACTGTAATTTATATTCGTTTAGAACATAGAATTTGTTTAGCAGACGCCTCACTTCTTAGCAGCTGTGTTTTTATATTTAAAAGTTTTAGGGATCTAGACAGAAGAGAATGAATAGGACAGGTGGGGGCGTGTGAATGAGGCTCACAGATGTGGCTATGTCAGTGGTTGGTGATGCGGCTGAGAGGACAGAAGTCTACATCCGCAGTGAAGAGCTGACTCAAAGAATGCCCTTTTGGCCACACACCTTACACCTTTCGATGGCCAACTGTGTTGAACTCTTGTTGACCAAATGGATTTAGACCATTCAATTCGTTGGTGGACAGAGAACATAAAGAACTTAGATTTTATTTAAATTTTTACCTATTTAAATGACTTCAGATGAGTGCTTCAGGAGCGGTGGGAAATATGAGATAGAGATCATATGTCATGTTTTCTCTTCCAGCAAGAACTTTCTTTCTAGCTGAATAACCTAGTCTTTGATAGCTAAAATACTTAAGTGAAGGTGTGTGTGTGTGTGTGTGTGTGTGTGTGTGTGTGTGTGTGTGTGTAAGACAGGGTGGGAGAGATGGCTCAGCAGTTAAGAGCACTGACTGCTTTTCCATAGGTCTTGAGTTCAATTCCCAACAACCACATGGTGGTTCACAACCATCTGTAATGGGATCTGATGCCCTCTTCTGGTGTATCTGAAGACAGTGACCATGTAATCATTTACATTAAGTAAATAAATAAATCTTTAAAAAATTATATGAATGAGGCCATTGGGAATGTATATCAGCAACATTAATTGTGTGAGAGCATCTTAGCCCAGATGTTACTGGTGTTTCATGGGTCACTGGAATAACCTCAAACTGGCTTCTGCTTGCTCCTTTTGCATTTTTAATTGGATATCTTATACATTTACATTTTAAATTTTATCCCCTTTCCCTGTTTCTCCCTCCCATTCCCATCCCTCTCACCCTGCTTCTATGAGGATGCTTCCCCTCCCACCCACCCACTCCTACTTCACCACCCTGGTATTCCCTTACACCGGGGCCTTCACAGGACCAAGGTCCTCTATTCTATGATGACAGATGATGGCAACCCCTGGTACATATGCTGCTGGAGCCATGGGTCCCTCCATGTATACTCTTTGGTTAGTGGTTTAGTCCCTGGGATCTCTGAGGGGTCTGGTTGGTTGATATTGTTCTTCTTCTTATGGGGTTGCAAGCACCTTCAACTCTTTCAGTCCTTTCTCTAGCTCCTCCATTGGGGTTTCCATGCTCAGTCCAATGGTTGGCTGCAAGCATCTTAATATGTATCAGTATGGCTCTGGCAGAGCCTCTCAGGAGACATCATATCAGGTTCCTGTGAGCAAGCACTTCTTGGCATCAGCAATATTGTCTGGGTTTGGTGGCTGCACATGGGATGGATCCCCAGCTGGGGCAGTCTCTGGATGGCTTCTCCTCAGTCTCTGCTCCACTCTTTGTCTCTGTATTGCCTCCCGTGGGTATTTTGTTCCCCCTTCTAAGAAGGAATTAAGCATCTGCACTTTGGTCTTCTTTCTTCTTGAGCTTCATATGGTCTGTGAATTGTAGCTTGGGTAATCCTAGCTTTTGGGCTAATATCCACTTATCAGTGCGTGCATATCATGTGTGCTCTTTTGTGACTGGGTTACCTCACACAGGATGACAATACGTTTGGTTTACTAGGATTCTTAGAATTAACAATTTTGATTTTCTGATATTTCTCTTTGTACTTGACCTACTTGTGCATTCATTTGTTGGCAAGTCATGTGATGAGCACCGCCTCTCTGAGGGAAACCAGTGTTAGAAATGGAATAGACTAGCTTCCAGGAAATGCATTAATGTGCTTGATACATATATGAAAACATGTGACACCATCAGTGCTCACAGATTATAGGGACAGTTAGTTTTCTCTCCCAGACTGTGCTGGCTGGTTTTCTGTCAACTTGACACAGCTTGAGTTATCACAGAGAAAGGGGAGGGGACCCCAGTTGAGAAAATGCCTCCATGAGATCCAGCTGTAAGGCATTTTCTCAACTAGTGATCAAGGGGGAGGGTTCAGCCCATTGTGGGTGGAGCCATTCCTGGGCTGGTAGACCTGGGTTCTATAAGAAGGCAGGCTGAGCAAGCCAGGGGAAGCAAGCCAGTAAGTAACATCCCTCCATGGCCTCTGCATCAGCTCCTGCTTCCTGACCTGCTTGAGTTTCAGTCCTGACTTTCTCTGGTGATGAACAGCGATATGGAAGTGTAAGCTGAATAAAACCCTTTCCTCCCCAACTTGCTTCTGGGTCATGAAGTTTTGTGCAGGAATAGAAGCCCTGACTAAGACACTGTCCCAAATGAAGAACACATGCTGATTTCCACTGTTGATGAAAAGTTATGGGAAGGGGCTGATTGATACGCTCTTGCCAGCGGCCATTTCAGCAGTTGGATAAGTGAGTTAATGGATCAATCTCCTCCATGGTCAGAGGTGGGAGCCTCAAGGTCTCTAAAATATAAACACAGAATTAAGTGTGGAAGTAAGAGTTTGAATGGGGAAAAAGTCACATTTTTTTTTTAAAAAGTTGAGAAGTAGCACAAATGTCCCAAATACATCATCAAGTGGCAAGCTTAAGTCAGCCTGACCCCAGAGCAAGGCTGCGAACAGCCGAACAGCCGTAGTCTGATGGCCTCAGACAGATTATTCATATAAATCTGTGATTACAAAAGACCAAAGTCCAGTAGCAATCTCTTGCACTTGGTGGTAAATGCCCTAGTCTAAACCCCAGTGGTGTTTCTCTTGGATTACTAGGGTAGTCTCTGCCTTGCAATTGAACACTGTGTCTGCAGTTGGTTTGTGAACGGGTTTTAGTAACAGATTTTGTGGTCTTTCTGTGACGTAATTTGTTCCTTAAATTAGCTTGGTTACGGTTGGATTGACATTTCCTACCACAGTGATTTTTTTTTTTTTAAATCAATTACTCCAAAGATAAGGAAAGATTGCTACATCCTCTGGCAGAGTCTATGGCTCCTTTTCATCCCCCTTTTCTTATTCTTTAATTTTTAAATTTTACTCTGTGAGTATTTTGCTTGCAGATATATGTACCTTGTGTGTGCCTTGGTACCTATGAAGGCCAGAAGATTGTGTAGATCCCCTGGCACTGGAGTTATCAATGGTTGTGAGCATTTATGTGGGTGCTGGGAACCAGACCCCAGTCTTCTGTATGGATGACAAATGCGCTTAACCTCTGAGCCATCTCTCCACTCCTATTCCCACAGTATGCGTCTTATGGGCTTCCTACCTCCATCCCCAAGTACAAGCAGTGGCCCCCACTCACCCACTTTATGCAGTGCTGGGTTAAGTTCATGGCCTCTTTTGTGCTAGGCAAATACTCTGGCTGAATTTCATTCCTCCCTCCTTTTTATGTTAATACTCAAGCTATATAAGACTTGAACATTCACTAGCTGTCGTATCTGGTGTCCACAGCCCTGCAGTAGATTGGTTGTTTATCTTGTGGCAGGTCCTGATAATATCAAATATGTGCTCACCAGGGAGAGCTTTCTTTGAGTTTAACCACTGACATGAACTGAATCCTCTACTTGTAAATTCAGACACCTGATTAGAAGATTTTGCTTGCTTTGCTTTACAGACTGACTCTTGACTCTCCGTTCTTCAAATATTCCTCCCGTATCTATGCACAGTTCCTGGTGCTGGTTTTGGCAGGAGGCCTTCTCCAATGTGAAATGACCTTTGACCCAGCAGGGTGCAGTGGAAACACATCTGAATATTTCTGCTCTGGAACAGTTATCAATAATTGTCCTTGAAATGATCTCAAAGGCAATAGATAAAAGGCACTAAATCAAAACATAATGCCACCCTCGGGTCACAGGTTTGGAGGACGCCAGTGTCTGCTTCGTTGCCACTCCATGTAAGGGCTGCTGGGTAAAGGACGACAGTGACTACTGTCACCGAATACACTGAACTTTGAGCACCTGGTTAGCATCTTGAAAGAGGCTTTGAGCAAACGATGAGCTCTGAAGCCGAGTCATTACCAGGCCCTGAATGCCTGTCTGTGGCCAGCATTGAACTCTCAAGAGTTCATCCTAAGAACTGTGCAGAAAAGCCCGTGCAAGAAATACCCAAGTGCTTCATGTCTGCTGAACCCTGCTATGACTTCATTTTGATATTTTTAATGAGCGTTCTGATTGCTTTTGTAATAAATGGCTGTCTTTCTACTCTTTTAAATGCTGCAGAGAGTGGCCTTGGTACATGCTTATAACCCCAGCACTTGTTGACAACTGGTAGGATTAACCATGAACTCATGGCTAGACTGGGCTGCATTGTAAGATTCTATCTCACAACAAGACAAAATCCCCAAATGCCGAAGAGCAATGTCTGTATTTATATAAGACCTCATGTTTAAACAAGTCAGAAAGGTTACTTTTCCTGTCTTCTCAGTTCTTATTCTGAATATGTTCATTAAATTCATGCATTCATGGAAACAGTGGGTGAATGGCAAGAAAGTCTGAGCTTGAAGCTCTTAGTGATCGGTCTTCCAGGGTGAAGGTGACATTGAGGTATTCCAGGGTGAAGGTGACATTGAGGTTTTCCAGGGTGAAGGTGATATTGACTGCTCTGTGGCAGGGTAGTGATGGCAGCTATCCTTTTGTGAGCTTGGAGCCAGTTGCGCTTTGTTAGGATGCTGAGAGTTAACATGCCCTGACCTATATTTTAAAACTGCCCCTCTGGCTGTTGGGTGACAAGGAGCTGGGTTGGAACAGGGAGACAGGCTAACAGGTGTTCTAGCTCTCGGGGCTGGGTAACAGGATGTGGACCATGCAGGCAGGTGCTGGAAAGGTACAGGCTCTGTGTCTGTCTCCAAACAGCTGTGTAGATAACTGTAGTTCACATGGGGAATACAGTCCAGCGTAGTTATCAGGAACTAGTTCTCACCAGACTGACTTCAGGTTCTGCTGCTCAAGCTAGGGAAGGCTGGCTTAGAAGACTTGTTGTTCATGTAGTACAGTGGCTTCTTTCTTTAGAACTGGGAAACTCAGATGTTTTGAAGTTTTCCCAGAAACACTGGGTTGCAAGGAGGTAGGATGAAAAGTTGAATACTTCGATCCTTTGTTTTCTTGTTAATTGTTGTATGAAGTAACTTTGTACCTTTGGGTAAATCTGTCAAGATGGAATATTGTTTCTTAATAATATGTGTGTGTGTGTGTGTGTGTGTGTGTATGTTTGTAGTAGGCAGGTGTAGATGTGGATGTCTAATGTTGAAAAAGAGAAATAAATGGATAGACTAGGAAATAGATTAGAGTGTTATAAAACCCTGGACTTTAGAAAACTCAAGCACTGAATATTCAGTATGCCTAGGGGTCTTCTCTTGCAATTTTAATACTTGAATTACATTAAGATGTATTAGAAGAAGCCACAGCTATTAAATGGCTTTTACTTGATGTGTGTACTCTTGGAAAAGGCCATGTAGTACCTGCAAATTCGCTTTCACGTAAGGTTCTACCTGGCCCCTTGTTGACAGCACTAGAAGAAATTGCCATTTTAGGTAACAGAATTATCCTCCCTGGAGTTCTTTAAAGATCGGATGAAGCGGCAGCGACTGTACTGAGATGTTTTGATTCAGGCCAGTGGAGGTCAGATTACTGGATAGCACACATCCTTCGATCTAGTAAGAAGAATTCATTCAGTGTTCTTTAAAATATATATCCTTCTCCGTGGAGACAGCATGATCTGAACCAGGGGAATAAGAAATGGCTTGAACAGAAGGGAAGTATTTTAAAGGATATTTTCCTCCTCCTCTTCCCTTTCTCCTCTTCCTTTTCCTCCTCTTCCTCCTCCTTCTCTTCCTCCTTCCTCTCTTGTTTCTCCCCCTCTTCCTCTTTTTTTTTCCCCTTTCCTTTTAGTTGTCATGTCAAAGGAGAAAACAGTGTAAGGGGAATAAAAAAGAAAATCTACCTTAAATCTGCAGTAAATAATGTACATACTATATTTTTATTTACTTTTGGTGTAAGGAATATTTTCTGCAGGCATACCTATATATTCACATATAGAAAGACGTTTTAAGGGTGGTTCAACTGGAAAGAACATAACCACAAGATGCACAGGCCAGGCTAAATTAAGTTACTGTGTTCACAGGAAATGAATGCTCGGTGAACCTTGAAAAGAAACTGAGGCAATTCTTTTGTATAAATGTATAGGCGGGTATTGAAGAAACCCAAGGAGGTTTGTGGCTGTCAGACCCTCTTTCATCTCGGCCTTTTATTTGCTACATGATATTTCAGAGTTCACTTTAATACTGCCATTGTGCCTCCTTTTCTTTTATCTTCCCTTCTCTCCCCAGCCTCCCTTTAGGGGGTGGGTGGGGAGGGTGTCGGGAATTCCTTTGAGAATCTGAATGAAGCTCTGAAAGCCTTCCCCTCCAAATGCTATAGAAAATCTGCATGAACGCTCAGGGGTCTGGGGATCCATCTGTGGACCTGAGTTGAATGTGAGTGGATGAGGGCGTGTCGGTAACAATGCGTGGCTCTGGGAACGGTATTTACAGTGGGAGCCACTGATCACCAGCTGAAAAGTATAAAGGATAAAGCTTGGTGCACAGGCCAGAGGATCTTCTCCTGGGAAAGAGGAGGAAGTTTGTTTCAGGGTTGTTTCAGAGGTGGATAGTCCTGAGCTGTATCCACCGATCACGTGTGTTTATGTAGTTAAAATGCAAGAATTCTGTTCCCTATGGACTGGAAGACTTTCTGAAGAGGTGAATGACCGAGTGTGCTAATGGCGTCTGAATTCGACAGCAAAAATACAGACTGTCATCCTTGTAGAGAGGGGATTCTTTTGTAAGGGGGGAGCGAGCTACTATAAAACTGGAGACTTTAGATGGAGCAAACCATGGCCAGGCAGATTTTAGCTACGGCCAGAAACACACTATCACGTTTGGCCACCCAGTGCCTATTCTGTTGAACTGGCTGCCTCAGCACAGAAAGCTTACTGTCACTTGGAGGACTCGTGCAGAGATGATTCTTACCTATTCCAAATGATGTAGGAGATTCTGCAGAGAGCGGCATGGCGTTTATGTGGGAGGGTGGCTGAGCGATTCAATATTTCTTTCACTAACAATGAGGACACAGACCTGAGCCACACACTTTCATCCCCAGCCCCACAATGGTCAGTGTCTTGCCCCTGCCGAATATTTTCACAGCGAGTCCCTTGATGTCCTTGTTAAACGGCATTTCTGCTTGTGCATTAACCACTGCCTTAGTTGTGGTTCTGTTGCTGTTAAGAGACACTATGGCCAAGGTCACTCTTATGAAAGAGCATTTAATCGGAGGCTTGCTAATAGACCACTGCTGTCATGATGGTTAGCATGGTGCTATGCAGGCAGAAGCTGGAGCCGGTGCAGGACCTAAGAGCTATAGCTTCATCCATAGGCAGCAAGAGAGGGAGAGGGAGAGGGAAGGGGGGAGGGGGAGGGATATTAGTCTGGGCTTGTCATAGGTTTTTGAAGCCTACCCTCAATGACATACTTCATCCAACAAGGCCACACCTCTTAGTTTTTCTAATCATTTCAAATAGTGCCACTTCCTGGTGACAAAGCATTCAAATATATGGGGGTCATTCTAATTCAGATCATCACACCCATATCCCCACTATTCCCTTTCACGGTCTCCAGTGAAAGCTAAGCTGCAGTTCAGTTGCTGTGGTGCAGCACACTATTCACATTCTCCCCTCTGAGTCGGCACCGTCACTGTACCCTACCCAAGTGAGAGTTCCTCACGGCCTCCTTTCTACCGTCTCTGCCCAAGTTCCAGGATGTTCACACCCACACTGCTCCGTTCAGTTGCTGAAGTACATACCCGCCCATGGAGTGTTCAAAGCTCCACACTCTTTAACACAGTGGCTCTCAGCCTTCCTAGTCCTGCGACCTTTTACTATAATTCCTCATGTTGTGGCAACCCCCAACCGCAATAATATTTCTGTTGGTACTTCACAGCTGTAAGTTTGCTACTGTTATAAAATGTAACATAAATATCCGATATGCAGGATGGTCTTATACTAACCGTAATGTAAACATCTGTGATCTCTTGAGGGGTCACGCCCTAAAGGTTGACAAACCCTGCTTTAATGTCATTCTGTTTTGCCTTGTCTCTCAGAAGCTTCTTAAAGGGCCAGATTACTGTCTCTGTTTTTATATTCCGTTTCTGTCCTTCTCATGGAACATAAGATCCTGCTCTATGAGAGAGAGACCACAGGTGCCTTCCCTAGCACCATGTCCCTACTGTGCAGAACATATTCACCCAGCCCATTGGTGTGTAGCATTTACTGAACAGGTGAGTGTGGTTTTTATCTCTCCAAGTGCTCACTGGCATGTTCAGCCTGTGACCAGTTCTTTATATTACATCTACATTTCTGTAAAAGTAAGCTTAAAAACATACAGAAACCACGCTGGCTTGGTGGGAAAGAGGGCTTGCTACCAAGTTTGAAACATGAGTTGGATTCCTCGGTCCCACATGTCTGACACCTACAAGTTATCCTCTGACCCCACATGCATGGCACGAACCTGTCTACACAAAATAAGTGAATATGTAAATAAATAAATAGATGTAATTAATTATTAAAATGTAACTGTGTAAGGGCCACACCATATAATGAACTTAGAAGTCACCGCTTCTGTCCTTGTAATAATAAGAGTTGAATAAACTGAAAGAAGTGATGTTCATAGATGCTACAGCATCTATGTACTTCCTCCCCCAGTAAATCCTGGGGACAAGGTGAATTTACGCAGTGGCTGGATTTATGTTTGCGCAGTAGAAATGGTGAGAAGAAGAACCCTGAGGAGCCGCTCGCAGGAGCTGTGTGCTTTAGAGTACAGTGTTGGGCTCAGCAGACAAGGAACACCCGAGCCAACCTCTAGGAGCAGATTTTCACAGAAGACAGACAGACAGCAAAGATCCTGCTGGCTCACAATGGGGAAAAGGAAAGTTCCTACTGTTGACTCTTCCCCGGGAAAGCAACCAGGACCCCCTCCAAAGAAAAAAGCTTTCCCGGAATCTCATTCTTCTCAAAGAATACAGATTTCTCTACTCAAGCCCTGTAGATTTTCTGTACTATCCAACAGGGGAGACTCGTTCTTTCTAGCCACCGTGACAGGGCTCCTGTGTGAGCAAGGGTCACAGCCTTGAGAGTTGTAGGGTGCAGAAACTGTACCAGGACAGGTCCATAAGAAAGCCCAAAGACAGCCAGGGAGAGAAGACGGCAGTACTAGAGAGGCTTAGGAGCTCTGACATCTCCATCTATAGTAAACATTAAACAGCTCGATGCTAGCGAGATTATCACACACCTTCTCACCCAAGAGCATCTACCTCGGTCCCCATTATCTAACTCCCCATCTATGGCTCTTACAGAGGTGTAACTAGTTATATTAGAAGGCAAGGGAAAACATCTAGAAAAGGCAAACAGACGAAGCATCCGAACCAGACTCAGGTCTCATAGAGAACTTGGAATTCTCCAAAAGACAACTTTACGCAGCTGAGATTCATTGTGAAGGGCTCGATTAGCAAAACCAGACAATATGCATGAACAGATGGGCAAAGTAAGGAAACACAGAAGCATCCAAGGGAAAAAAAATTAAAGGAAACGCTAGGAATCCGGTGTGTGCAGCCAGACAAACTCTGCTGCGGATCTCCCTGCTGAGGGAATGGGTTGGCTGAGTAAGAGCTCTCTGAGCTTGGAAAGCTACAAACCCTGGCCCGAAGCTCAAAGATCCAGAGTTACAGTGGGAAACACCAAAGCAAACAGACATCGACCGTGATGTAGTATCAAAAGGTAAAACGGACATATGATTAAATGTCATAACGAAAACAAAAGATGAAAGAAGGAATTGTATTTTCCCTAAATGTCAGGCCCAGGAGATTCGGAAAACACCAAGAGAAGTAAAATTGACTAACTGTCCTCCGTAGATAAGTAACAACCACCTTCCAGCAAATGGAAAGGAAGCTCTGGACGAGAATTGGTCTAACCTGTTGTGAATTGGTCTAACCTGTACAAGAATGAGAATGAGAATTACAGTGGGCAACTCTCAAGAGCCCATGTGGGTGGGGTGCAGTATTTAAAGAGTGAAGTGTTTTCAAAGAGAAGGAAAATGATGCCGCGAACCGAGAGACCTGAGTGTATTTGAACAAGTGAGTGAGTGGGAAAAAGTAAATACATGTAAAGTAAAATCCTTTGCTTAGCTCATGACTTACTTAAATAAATTGGCCTAAAGAAATGCTGGTGAGACTGTAGCAGATGATTACGACACTCGGGTCATAAAATAAACGATGACGTCATAGGAAGTGGAGGGGAGAATCGAGCAGTCCTCTGCTTGAACCACATGTGAACGGGGATTCTGTTCTTTTGAAGCTGAACTTGAATCTGTTTAAAACGCATATCACAAATCCTTGTAAAATGATTAAAAAACTACGAGTATTGTTGGCATGAGCAGAGATTCTGCGAGGTGGCTGTGTGATGTAAAATTCCCAAAGTAGAAGGGGACACATGGCAGGGCCATACAAATAACAAAGTAACGTTCCCAGCGTGGTAGGTATTAATCCAATTCTGAAGTGATTACTTCAGGAAGAATTGATTTAAACATCCCAATCAACTAACCAAAACACTGATTAAAATGATCCAACTCTGTAAACCCTCACGTTTTAAGTAAAAGAACAGGGAAAGACACTATATCAGCTGTTGGGATTCTGTAAGCCCCACCCACCCCAGTTACCTGGCAATAGCCAGGCATTCTCTGCCCCAGTTACCTGGCACTATAAAAGGTGCTGCTTGCCCCTCCTCTCTCTCATGTGTTTCTGCTCTTTGCTCTCCTGCTCTTGCTTCCCCCCTCTTGCCTCTCCTCTCCCCAGTCCTCCTCCCCCCACGTGCTCATGGCCAGCCTCTACTTTTCTCCTCCTCTCCTCTCTGCCCCTACCACCTTCTTAACTCCCCTCCCCATGACCCGAATAAACTCTATTCTGTACTATATCATCATGTGGCTGGTCTCTCAGGGGAAAGGGATTTCCAACATGGGTCCCCCGAGGCATCCCCCTTTCCCCACATGCCTTGCCCCACCTCCATGGGGCATCTCCCCCGCCTCCTTATCTTTTTTCCTAACACTGGTGCTGAAACTCAGGACATCTCTTTTCTTTTCTAGAAATATGTCATCAACATCAATGGTTTTAAAAAAAGCAAAACTTACCATCTTAATTTCAGCCAAATAAGGTTTCATCCCCCCCCACACACACACACCAAGGGATTATCAAGGACAAAGAGGAACATTCAATAATGACAAATTAGTCCTCCACCAAGGAATAACAATATGAATTCCCCCAGACAGAGCACCAGATCCTCTGAGGTGAAAACTGATGGTCCCGTGAAGAAAACTAAGCAGCTCTACCTTAGCAGCTTCAGACTTCAACACTTCTTCTCTCATAAGGACTGAGCAGAAAAACCAGAAGTCCACAGTGGAACTAGAGAGCCCGCTTGGTGAGCTCAGACTAATCCACAGCTGCAGGGCACACCACACAACAACAGCTGAATCTGCTTTTCTCAAGCTTCCCGTGAACATTAGCCAAGAGTGACCCAAGTCCATTAAGATGGACTTTGTCAAATTGAAAAGACCGATGTCACGTGAATCTATACACAGATGACAATGAGCTTAAAATAGAAGATAAGTTAGGAGGACATTTGGAAAACTCTCAAATATGTGGGTACTACACAGCACTCACGTAAGTTTAAAAAAAAAAAGATCAGGGAAGTCACATCAATTACAATGTTTGAATAAACAAAACTTTAAACTAACATAAAATTGTTGAACACAGGCACAACAGTACCGGGAGAGCTGTTGTATTTGAACCATGTATTTGAAAGACAAAAGTAATGATAGAATAAAGCTGATTTTTTTTTTTTTTTTTTTTTGATATTCCACTGAGCTGATGCACTGTGGAACACCCACACAGTGTAGATTCTTTGAGAAGAGGCACCATCTCTCACCTCTAAATCACCGATGTAGCTTCTTCGCCCCCAAGAATGAGGATTGTGACTCTCCATTCCCTAACATAGGCTGCACATAATGTCTTCATTCCACATGGTATAGCATAGAGAAGGAGAGGGAAGTGACTTTACCATAGTTACTCAGAGGAGCTAGAGACATACCCAGGTCAGATGACGAAGGTTGACCTTGGTGACAGACAGTATGACATCATGTACAAATGTGATAAACATGACTCATTGCTTCCATGGTCTTGCTGCCCCGAACATACAGTCTCTGTTTAACCGTGCAGAGTAATACCAACCTTTCCTCCCTGTCTTCCACGATGACTCCTGAGCTTTGCCAAGAGGCAGTGTGATGTAAATACCCCATCTAGAGCTGAGAACGCCAAACAAAGCCTTTTGATTTTTGGACCCTGAGCTGTCTAGCCAGGCGTCTGGGTGTGACTTGCTGTCTACATCAGAACGCAGCTTCTCTGATGAGTTTTGAGAGATGTAATATTCTGAGTATAATAAGTCACTGTCTACTTACCAGAGTAATGGTAGTAGATTCTCCCATTAGGTGTGTGACCTGTGTGGCAAAAATAAAATAATTGATAATTTCTAAATACTGTGAGAGGAAGAGTTGTTTCTTTCCAGGGTGTGGCATCTACTAAGTTTTCCATATTCCAGTAAATGGCTCCAAACCTATGAGTCTATATACACCACAGTTGGACTCAGTAGGTTTAGAAGAAATTGATGATACAAAGTTGTGTGAGGGATGTGGATCTGAGAGAATTTGGTTATGATCAAAATACAATGCATGGAATTCTCAAAGAGTAACTTTTTAAAAAATTAAAACCCAAATTAACCAGCCAACCAAACAATACATAAAACCTAGAGCAACATCAAAGAAAGCTCATGTGGATAGCTTTCTGCAGCTCTCAGTTCTCTCCAGAGATGTCAGGACTGTCAGTCAGAGCATTTGAGGAACTAGTTAAAAACAGACAGGAGGAGGCTGAGAAGCAGGACAAACAACCCCAGTGGGCTCGGGAACCAGAGCATTTCAGAGACTATGGGGACAGTTTGAGTAGCGTTTAGGCTACAGAAACAGCCCGGTTGGAAGAGCACCTGCTTGCTTAGAATGCCTAAGCCCGGGACTTGACCCCAGAATGTGTAAAACGGAGTAGTCTTACAGTCCTGTACTCTCGGCACTAGGAGGTAAAGGCAGAGCAATCAGGAGTTCAAGGCTGGCATGGGCTACATGAGACCCTGTCAAGAAGACAAAATAAAACAACAGAAACAATAGTTAATAGAACTGCACCGGCAGTAGTCCATTGTCTTGGAATTATAACAAGAGGGGAAACAGGACTCATGGATTCTTGGACTTCACTGTATTATCTCTGGAATTTTTCTCCACATCTGCAACACCTTTAAAAGTGTCTTAGTTTTGTTTACGTTAAGGATCATTAAAATGAATGCAGGTACACTTCTATGACTTTCTTTCTTTCTTTGTTTCTTTCTTTCTTTTTTTCCAGTCTGTAGAACTATTTCCATGATGACTGCTTCACTTTTAAAACTTTTGCTAAAGCAAAGCTTTCGTTGTTTGTGATATCCGGTTTGCTTGCTGCTGGGATGCAGCAGTTTGTCCTCCCTTAGAAACATTTGTCACAGCCAAATGTCAAATTCCTATGTCTTCCATATATTTCCGGTGCTTGTATTAGCCATTATCGCTTTATGGTGCTCTTTAAGGATGAAACATGTGGAGCCGTAAATGGGAAGTGAAACGGGGCCATCCCTCCCACACTCTCTTCATTATCTCTTCCCTATCATGATGTATGTACAACCATGTGGAGAAGACATCGCCTTGAAACCAGACTGGCAGGATCAGCAGGCTACAGTGGTGTCATCCAAACTCCAGGGAGTTCGGTTATTCACACGTCTTCCCGGTTGGTTCCTGCTTTAAGAGAACTGGCCTTGCTGCTCTCTGACAGAAGAGCACGTTGCCATGACAGCTGATAGGCAATGTGAAGACACTGTGTAAGGGCGGCCCAAATGAGAACGCAAAGAGCACTTAGGTCTCACTGATGGTGCACAGAATAGTGTGTGGAGTCTCAAAATGCATCTTGAAAATCCTGTTAGGCTCCCTGTGCAAATAACAATGTATACATTCCCATGGTTTGAATAGAAGGGTCCGTTGTGATTGGCATCTTGGTCTGTGCTGAGGCACTATTGGAGGGGGAGGGTATAGGAGCTTGGGACATCTTGAGGTATGTGGGGAGACTATAGGTCTTTGGGATGTGAAGTATTTACTCTGTAATACTTTGGTAGTTTTTCTGAGAGTTGTTATGAACCAAGAATGGCCTGGCCAGTTCCTTTCTCTGCTCTTACTGAGATGCAATCTCTTGATTGCTTCCCCTTGCCTCCCCCACCCACCACACCCTGGTTTTATCCTGATGTAATGACAAAGGCCACTGGTGCTTGAGACCAAGACATCAGGACTGAACCTTTAGAAACATTAGCTAAATAAAGTTTTTTTTTTCCTTCTTATGCAGACAGTGTAGGGAATTTCATTGTAATGCTACAAAGTTCATACACATACACACACACACACATGCATGCACACATCTATACACGAATACACACACATGCATATACACTTGCACACAGAGATAAAGACTGAGACAGAGACACGGAGAGATATAGAATTCATCCTTCAACATGATAAGCAGCATACAGGAGAAAATTAAACACCAAATCAAACACCTATACATATTTTCTCCTTGGATTGCTGACTAAAGATTTATTACATTGAAGATTTACCAAATTTATGAGTCATTCTAATAGGGGAAAGGTTTTTCCAATTAGAAGGGAATCTTTGTCATCTGCTACCATATCCCCCTGAGACAGGGTTTCCCACTGAGCCTGGGGATCACTGACTTTTAGCTTGACTGGCCAGGCAGCAAGTCCAGAGATTGATCGGTCTCCACAGCCCCTCCCTTGTAGCACTGGGGTTACAGGTGGAGCACATCTGGCCACACCAGGCTTTTACCTGGGACTTGAGGGTCCCAATTCAGTCCCTCAGGCTTGTGCAGCAAAATGTTCTTATCCATCAATCCATCCCCCAGACCCTACTAAGTTTGTCTAAAAATTTGCAAAGAGAATTACTCACTGAAAAGTACTGATTGAGTCTCTCCCATTAGTCCCCAGTTAGCTGCTCATTCTCCAGGGGATGGCCCACTATCTAAAGCACTTCCTATGTTGGGTGGCTTTCATACAGAAGACATGAAGTTGAGAGGAGCAAGTGATGCTGGGAAATAGAAAGGAGGGAGTTAGGAATGCATCTAATCAAAATGCATTGCATTCATCGAAGGAATAACCAACCATAAAGTTCTTAAAAAGAAAATTACAGTTCATGTAGCAAAGATATCTGAGGAACTCATATAGCAAAGACAGTATGGAATTTGCTAGGGCTGAAAGCAAAGCCTGGCCATCAGTTACATGTAGAGTAATGTTCTGCAGTGGCTGCAACCTTTTAAATTTATTTATTAAAACACAAACAGTGTGTCTACACTTGCAAAAGGGAGTCTTTGAAAAGGTGCTTATGCTAACATTAAACCATTTGGGCCATTCCTCAATCCAACTTGACTGACACTCTTATTTGAGGAGGAACTATGTTCGTATGCACAGAGACTCACAGGGATTCACATGGAGAAGATAATCATGGCAGGACAAAGAACAGGAGTCTTCCCAAGCCATGGAGGGAAACCGGAGCTGTTGGCTTGAAGCCTGTGGAACTGTGTGATGAGGTTTCTGTTGAAATCTGTGAAGCTCACCAGGCCGTGGTGGTGCACGCCTTTAATCCCAGCACTAGGGAGGCAGAGGCTGGAGGAGTTCTGAGTTTGAGGCCAGCCTGGTCTACAGAGTGATTTCTTACATAGCCAGGGCTTCACAGAGAAATACTGTCTTAAAAAAAAAAAAAAAAAAAAAAAAAAAAAAAAAAAAAAAAAAAAAGACAAGCAAGGTGAAGCTCATGATATTTTGTTGTGGTAGCTAGACCATACAGATGTTGGATTATCATAAAACCAGAGCCTGTGTGGGATTTTTTTTTTTTTTTTTGCTCTGTGGGTATGTGTAACTAGAGAGGAACAGATGAATCATTGTTCTCTGACAGTGTAGTGCTGGGAATGCTGGGATGGGGGATGTTCATATTGCTTGGGGAGTCTGTTGATGGATTGCAAAACTGGAACTCGGGTGAAGCGGGAAGTCTTGCTGGAGGTGGAGTGGAGTTAGGCTGAGAAAGGACAGCGGGAACAGAATGTTAAGCAGTAGGAGCACACAGGTAGAGATGTGGTTGACGGGCAGTGCTATGCTGTTTAGGAATAAAGGTAGTTGTTTAGAGCAGGAATGAATGATGGAGCTAAGAGTACTCATTAGCACAGGGCATCTGCACACATCACATAACACACACACACACACACACACACACACACACAGAGGCACGCCCATGCTCACACTGTCTTTGCCTAGTTATTTAATCTTTATTTCTAGAACATAAGCTCTGTGATTCCCCTCTTCCCTTTCTCTCTTGTCCACTTTGTTTACTGTTGTATCTTTCACTATCAGGTGCAGAGGTGTCCAACAAAAACAGACAAAATGCACAATAGATGAATAGTTATGTTTTGTGATTTGTTCTTTGGGGGAAAAATCATGATGGCAGCACCGTGGGGAAGGAAGACTGGTCTCCAGTAGAGGGAATACTTAAGAGGTGGGGGAGGGGATAGTCCTGTCTCCTTGGTGGTGGAGGGGCGATGAAAACTGTGGCCTCCAAGTCCTTGCACTAAAGACAGGATCATTTATGAGTCAAGGGGGAAAAATGTGGGCAAATGGTTCTGTGCTTATTACCATAGTTTTTAAAGTTTTATTTTTTATTTTAAATTATATGTAGGTGTGTGTATGTCTGTGTATATGTCTGTGTACATGTGAGTTAAGTTGCTCATGGAGGCCAGAGGCATTAGATAGAGTACCACATGGTTGTGAGGTGTGTGAAATGAGTGCTAGGAACCGAACTCAGGCCCTCTGTAGGAGCAGTAGGTACTCTTAGTCACTAAGCCATCTGTCTAGTTCTTATTTCAATTTTCCATTATCGACTTTAATCTTCAATAACTAAACCTAATTACAAACTTCCCATGTGAAGTTTCCAGCTGAGGACATCAGTTTACATGGTTCCCAAGACTCACTGTGGGTTTCCATTGCTTGTGCAACCAGACAGAGCACTCCTTCGTGGAATGTTTGTGATGGTCTTGGATCATGATTAAATACACAGTAAAATTTAATTAGTGTTAAATTGTTAATCTACCCACTGATTACTGATTCTGAGTTGTAAACTTGGAAGCAACCTTTTAATAAAATAGAAACTGCAGGTAAAACCATGTGCTATTGGCTGAATCTTCATTACACTGTTACATTGTTACTATTTTCCTGCTTTCTCCTTTTTTTTTTTTAAAGTTGGATGTTGATGTCAGTGTCTGGGTTTCTAGAAACCCTGGTCCCCTATACACTTAAATGTGTGTCTGCAGTTTTATCTGTTGCCTTCTTTAATCCAGTGGTTCCCAGCCTTCCTAATGCTATTACCCTTTAATACAGTTCCTCATGTGCTGGTGACCCCCAGCCATAAAATTATTTTTATTGCTTTTTCATAACTTTAATTTTGCTACTCGTATAAATCACAGTGTAAACATCTCATATGTGACCTCCCCCCAAAGGGGTAATGACCCACAGGTTTAGAACCCCTTCTCTACTTCATGTCCGGATGGCACAGCTTTCTTTGGGAGTTCTCTGTCCTCAGAGAGGGAGCTTTCTGTCTTTAATACACTCCTCAGCACAAATGGCTGTGTTTCGCCATGAGCCAGGATTGCCACACAGGCCTCATGCTTGAGCGCCCTGTATAATGCTCCCCAGAGCCTATCTTTCCCAATCGGAGACATCCTCTCGCTTTGACCCACTTTTTCCTCCTAATTCCGTCCCACTTTGAAGTGTAGCACAGAAGTTCCTTTGCATAAAATTGTTTACGATAATACATTAATCCCGTTACTAGGTCTGTACGTTTCAAAGACTTGTGTCTCCTGGAGATTTCTTTTTATAATGGAAGGAAAAGGACTGTTCCCTTTCCAATTTTAAAACTGTTAGATTGGGTTATGTTTCCACCACTGTCATAGACAGATATCAGTATTCTAAAGAGAGGAAATACCATGTAATTATAAACATACAACTATTATATATGTGTGTTATGTGTATGTTATATATTTTATACATATATATAGAATGTATATGTGTGTGTTATATATTTTACACATACACATAGTATGTTTGTGTGTGTGTGTGTGTGTGTGTGTGTGTGTGTGTGTATCTCCACTGAGGAGCCTAGCCCCAGGGTAGGCTCTCAGGCTGGACTGCCCTATTTATGGGTTGACCTTTATGATTCAAAATTTGATTCTCTACCCTGCTAGGCTGTTTTAGTATAAAAAATACGTTTATAGGGTAATCCTGCATAAAAATGAGTCTTCTGGAATCCATCAGGGTAAACAGGAGTATTTGGGAAATGGAGCTGCAGTCATTCATTTCTTCTTCACTCATACATCATTAATCAGTTTCTATAATTTAATGCCAGGCAGTATTGGTGCTTTCTTAGCATTTTGGCCATAGAATGGAGGATGATGTTGCTTCTATGTAGCTTGGTATTTATTGAGGGGACAGACATTTAACTAATACCTATATAAATATTCTATCAATACTCACGAACAAATGAGCTTTGCACAACTCGGCCTTGATGCTGCTTCTAAGAAAAAGGACTGCATATGAGCTCATGTTGTGAATACACCATAATCTTAGCACCAGGGAGGCAGAGGCAGTAGGAATGCAAGTTCAAGGCTAGCCTGGGCTATATAGTGAGACCTTGTCCAAAACAAAGGATAAATGATTGAAAAGGAAAATCAAAGAGGAAGATGGGAGGATGCATGCTTCGTATTCTGGAGGGAGGAAATACCATGTAATTATAAATATATAACTGGAACATAGATGGGTTTCTATAAATATTTATATTATATATAAATATAAATAAATACATATTATGAATAGATATTTATATACTATAAATGAGGACAAATTTATAAGTAAATGTATAAGTATCTATAAATGTATAAACAAATAAGTATTTATAATATTAAAAATAAGCATTTATATATGTATTTCTTGCCACTGGAGTGAGCCTAGCCCTGGAAAGGCTCTCAGCCAGGAGGCACTGAGCCTCTTGTACCAAGCAGCTTCTACAGTTCAAGCTGGACATCTTTCATCATTGCCTTCACTATTAAAAGGCTTTCCCAGTCACCACGGCCTTTGTAACTTTCCCTTAACTCAACTGTTTCCTGTGACATTGTCTCTGGAATTTCACAGCCTTCCCATAGACTCTAAAGGACCATTTGGCGTGCTTCACATTCACAAGCAGGGCTTGCTCTTTTCACAGAAACTCGTTCATCATCTTCCCTACAGGCACTCCCTCACCCAGTGGTCAGCCTCCTCTCCTCAGGTTCAGCCTCTGAGAAGTTAGGAAGGTGACCAAGGCAGAGAATTAGTAAGGTTGGTGTAGTTTCCTCTCTGTATCTGTAACTGAATGCCCACTTAGTGACCTATTTTATTGAAGAAGAAGTTGGCAAACACTTTAGGGGGCTTTAAAAAGTTACTTGTTTGTTTGAGTGTGGTCCTCGATACAGAATGTAATGTGTCTTCCTATGCACTGAAAGTACTGGAGCCCTGCGGTATGACTTGACCTTAGGTTGAGATGTCCTATAGTCCTGTGTCCTATAGTTTTCACCATCAGCTCCTGACCCACCTGTGCTTCGCAGGAGGTTTACCAGTTGTCTCCTTTTATCACCTTCAGCACCAGGCTTTTCTACAGGGCCCTACTGATTATTTTATGTAAGGAACTTTTGGTGTGAGGCCCTGAGTTGTGCATTGTGGGCTGAGATGTGTGTGGAGGGTCCCTGGCCTCCCTTTGCCCCATGTCCTTATTTGTGCCAACAAGCATAATGTCTTCTGACATTGTCAGACATTCCCCCATGAGACCACATAACTCCCTTAAGTCTCAACCGAGAATCAACTGTTAATACTCTGTCCCTAAGCAATGCCATCCCCACTCAGGAATACAGCTGTGACCTACATGCTAATCATGCTCATTACAGTGCCTCTGGTCAGCCCTTGTTTCTGAGCTCTAGTGAGATGTCTTTTAGATGTTTCCAAGAGTCTTAAAAGCAGAAGTGCAAATGCCAGTGTTCTTACCATGAAGCTGCTCCAGTGTTTGTTGCCATGTGACCAGGCCCAGCCCTCCTCCCCCCTCCTTTGATCTCAGTTTCCAGTACCTTTTAGAGTGCTAATGACTTTGTATCACTGTCTGGGCATGGGGGTGGGGACCATTCTGTTTGTTCCATATTTCACTGGTGCTTCCATGACTGCCCTCATCACTAATGAGCCTGCATACTGGACAACAGGAATTTCCACTTCCCCTCCATTCATTCTCTACACTGCTCAGAGGGTCTTGTAAAGCAATACACTTGAAAAGCCACTAACATGCATTTAGCTGCTTTCAGCTGAAAGTCTCAATCAGTGACAAGGCCAGGTGGTTTGTGTGATTAAGCTCTGACTGCTTCCCCCCTGCAAGCTATACCCCCGTTTTCCTGAACATTCCATTTATCTTCTAACCTCCAAGTCTCTCCACATGAACAGAATGTTCAAGTTACTTGCTACTCCACCCTACCAACCTAGCTGTTCCCTGCGGGATTGGTAAATATGCATGCATTTTAGATTCAGGAAATCAAACATGACAACATGGAGATCTATATACATCTTTTTCTTCAAAGGAGAAAAATATTTCTAGAAATATGATATTGGAATGGGACATAAGAAATTAAACGCTGACTTATATATACATTTATACATATATATGAAGTTACTCTGAAGAATATTTTCTATTTATCTTTAACATTTTCTTTAGGATATATCCACATGCTGGAGAAAGGTTTCTGGTGAGAAAATATACTGCATGGTAAAGATTCAAAGGGAGATAATTTGTGGCTACTGAGCTAGAGATGTGTGAAAGTTATAAATTAAATCTGACAAACCTGTCATAAAATATAACTTTTAATGGAAGCATAATATGTGCTTTCATGACTATGTCAGAATCAATAATACATCATCAGTTATGTTTTAGATTGGCTCACAAAAATGTAAAAAAATGTGAAAATAAACATTTTAAGCTTATGAACAGAGTTGCAAAATATAAACATGACTTAGGCAAAAATATATAAATTTAATTGTTGAATATGGAATTTGTAAAGCTATTTTTTTTAAAAAAAGAAGACCACAAATGTGTCAAATTAAAGAAAATAATGAGATATATTCTACATTAAGAATTCAGTTTTTAAAATATATTAGTTCTCCAGCACACAATTTTTTAAAAGTATGCTTTAGAACGTTTATAATTATTAAACAAATATGTTTATAGGCAAATGTTCAAAAGGGGGTTCACTGGGTAAACATAGTTAAAACAGTTCATAGCACTCTGTGAATAAATAGCAAATACAGAAACAGTTTATTCATTATATAGGAAACTACTTATAAGTGTCAATAACAGTAGATGATAGAGAGATAATTAAAGTGATACTAGATTCTCATATAATCTATAAGTAAACATCCTGATGCCATATTAACACTAAAATGTACCAAATGATTGACCAAAAGACAAGAGTTGAACTTTTTAAGGGAACAAAATTCCAAATAATTTCTTTTGTCTTTAGATTTTTAAAGTCTTTATAACATGCATTCATTTATTTATCTTCTCAGTGTATGTATGTGAATATGCATGCCACGGTGCCCATATGGAGATAGACTGAAGATCTACCTTGTTTGAGTTGGTTCTCTCCTTCTATGTCAGTTCCAAGGACTGAACTCATATCATCAGGCATGTAGCAAGTGCCATCTTACCAACCTCCACATGACTTAGCAGATCTACCTCACAGGGGTGGGATTTCATCCCCCACTCTTAGAAACTACTCTCAACAGTTTTTTGAAAGTGTGTTGTACAGAAGGACAGGAAAGTTTCCAGTGTAGAGCTCTGCTGAGGACTGAGGACTGTCTCATCTATGGGACCAAGGTCAATATTGACAGTGATATGTCCTATTGATCTTATGGAGGCAAGAGAATGCCACTTTAGCAGTATGGCCTCTCTTCTCAAACTCTATAACCCCAACTCTGTCATGAGAAAAGCTGACAAATCTCAGTTGAGGACCAGTAAGTTGGCTCAGCAGGTAGAGATGCTTGTGTGCAGTCTTGATTTCCATTTCAACTCCAGACCCCACAAGACAGGATTAAACTAACTTCTGTGGTTTACACATGCATGGGCACATACAGACATGGGATGGGGAGCATGATGAGAAGATGAATAACACATAAAATCTAAATTCCAATTGTGTGTCATTTCCCATAAAACCTGTCCTGTCACCATTGAAATCATCAAGGTGGTCAAAACCAACTGGAGTCAAGGGTAGCCTCAGTAGGTGTAGTGGCAGAACACCTATGATAAATTGGTTGGATATGAGAGGAGAACCCTAGGTAAAACTAAGGAAACTTGAATAAAATGTAGATTCTAGCACACAATAAGTCATCTAATTTAAGTTGTGAGAAGCCTTAGTTTGAGGTATTGTGGCTTTGCTTTGTCCTGGGGACCATGAAGAAAGCATCCATTCTATGCCATGTCCTTGTCTTACATCTCGACATCCTTTTCATTTCAGTGTGTCTGCAACAGAATTTACTGTTTATATATATAAATAGTGGTCACATCGAATTAAGTAACAGTTCCACACATCCCCTGAATTTCCTTAAGGATTATAAATCCAACATAGTAACTGTTTGATGCACTAGGGGTTCACGTCAGCATGGGGATTTTCTGAGACAGAACTCAACTGAGACCATCAGGTTTCATTGTCAGAAGAAGAAACTACAAATAAGCAACAGAAAAAATTAGAATGGCATCTAGGGAACTGTGATTTACTTTCTTAAGTGCAAAGAGAGAGAAAAAATAAATATAGTCACATATGTGCATCAATATGTATACAAAATTTCTATAGGCCTGCTTACTGAGAGAACCTGGACACAGAAACATTTGTAGTTATGAATGTCTACGTAGTATTAAGATGCTTTTTTAACTACTAGAAGGAGAAATAGTGGTTTTTAAGATTGAGGCAGGACAAGGGTAGAATTAGCTAGGGAAATAGTTTAGAGAAGCAGGGTATATACATCGCTAGAAAGTGCAATTTCACCGTATATCCAGAAATGCTCCTTGTATATCAGGAGGTAGACCAGTTCCCTTTTCTTTGAATGTGGGCTTAGTGATTCACTATTAAGGAAGGGTAAAATGGGAACTTTATTGTAGAGAAAACTAGTAGGTACTCTCCTTCTAATAAATTATGTTCTCTGTGTGTGTATGTAATTTGATTATATATCTAATAAGCTATTATATATGTTTTATAATAAGCATACACACACACACACACACACACACACACACACACACACACACACACACACATATATATATATATATATATATATATATATATATATATATATATAGTATTTGCATTTTAAATGAATGTTTTCCTTACTTGATTGAATTTCTCCTGGGCAGGGTAATTTAGTATTTATTGCTAGAATCCAGATTATAAAATCAGTATCTGGCACAGGGCAGTCAACATGAAAGATGTTTATTTCAACAATGAATCATTGTAGTACTGTCTAATAAAAGTGGTTACAAGCTGTGGCCCACTGGCAGTTGAGAAGTTTGGCATATCTAATTTGACTTAGGAACTTCCATAATTAGGCTGCACAGTCCACAGTCATCCAGCAAAGCCTTGCCTGAGGCAGGAAAGAGCCACGTCCTGGCTGACTCCAGCACTCAGCATGTTCCTCGAGGCCGAGTTCTGAGCACTGAGATTCCTGGAGAAATTTCACTCTCAGGTCTTTGCAACTTCAAAGAACTTGAAATGCATTTTTCTGTGCCATTGAGTTTGTTTGCTCAAATATTGCTGAAGCCATCTTTCAGGTCAGAGAGCAGCAGGTAAGGGCTACAAAGTTGTTCTTAGCAGAAAGACACCGGAGGAGATGCCCTGAATTAAAAAGTAAGAGGGAAAAGATGGGGCAGAGAGGACTTAACCCAGAGCAAGTGGGTTCACAGAGGTTGGTTAACAAGGTGGGAAGATGTCACAAGCCCAGCCCGTGAGGAGAGAGGGTCCTGGAACTTAGTGAGATGAGAACTTGCATGGGGAACTCCAGATCATTCTACAAGGATTATTATGACAGTGGCTCTTGCAATGTGTTGATATGTAGACCAGACTCTGAATTTGGAGTTTTATTGCCGGAGTGTGGTGTCAGGCCAAACCCTCATTATCCAGGTTGCATGTGGTGCCGGCATGGAGTGTGTGTGGCTCTTTAGCATGCCATTTAGCATCTGATCCAGTGATGCTCTGGTTTGTCTCTTATTCTTGTCCATCTCTCCCCCTTCCCCGTTAATTATCTTGCTACCTGCTGGCTCTGTCATTGTTGGTGAGGGTAGGAAATCTACATAAGAAACCATTGGCCATGGAAAACATTGCTACAGTTCAGATGTTTGCAGTCTAGGGACTTATCTAAAGGCCTAGCTTCTTTATGATTTTATGGGGCAGCATTAAATCTCAGCAGTTTCTCGATGATCAACATGATAAACCCTATGAATATCATGAACTATACTAAAAATGACCAACACCCAAACATCCCTCTCTTACTGTCTTAAAGTGAAGATGACATTATCAGCCCATTCAGAAGGTAGCTGCAAGGGAAGGCGTCAGCATCCTTATGGGCGTGTCCTCTGGGTGTGGCGTAAGGCAAGGTGCTGCATCATTGTCAGTGGTACCTCCACACCCCTCTTACTCCGTGGTCCTTCCCTGTTAACCTCTATGATGGTAGTTTTCCTGTCTCCTGGCCATACCTGTGCCTTACACCCAACTTAGACCACATAATAATAAAAAAAAAAATGACAAAACAAATCACCGCATGCTTGAGCATTTTGAACTTTTTTTTTTTTAGATAAAAAGTCATTATTAAAAGCACTAAATGGCTTTCTTTGATGTGTTGCTGGCTGAATGGTTTCTTTTGAGAGGTGTTATAATTTCTGTGCTTTGAAAATCAGCTCCCGTGTCACGGGTCCCCTTCCGATTCCTGTTGCAGCGCTGCCCCACAAGCTTTAGAATCCGAATTTCTCCGCGTGGCGTAGTCGAGCCGTACAGAATATTTATAAAAGTCCTCATGGCACTGTAATCATAAACTTGACTAACTTTGCAAGTGAGCACAACAGAAACGAACTAAAAGTGGCGTGTGTTTACTTTTCAGAATCATGTTCCTTTCAGTGCGCTGAGGCGGTACTCATGTGCGCGATTTATGAAATCATTCATCCAGCCACAAGTGGAGAATGTTTTTAATAAGATGTCAAATCAGATGGAATTGTGGTCCTGAAAGATGTTGAATATATTGAGTCACAGAAATTTCAACTCTATTGAGACGAGGCATTATGCTTTGTATTAAAAAGAAAAGTAAATGTTGACTGCCATTCATAACATTGTTTTCAGTCCTGTTTGCCATTGCTGAGGGCGGACCGTGTGATTGATCAAGGGAAGATATGAACACGTTCTGGTGCTGTTGTTCATTCCTTCCTTGTGAAAGGGGTTGATGTTCATCCTCTTTATTGGGTTGTCATAATAGGCCATTTATAGATAGTATTTCATGCACTTTATAGTCATATGCTTGAGTTTTGGAACTTAAGCCTCGTATGAGATAAGCTGAGTCAGCACTTTGATGCTACAGAGATTCTCTTCACATTTTAAACTTATTAGCATACACTGTGCATGACGGCTGCTTTCTGAAAGGCATTTGTATTTAGATGTATCAATCACATTGAGAATATCTACTTCCCACTACTCTCTGTAAAGTCCTATTTGCTGAAACCTCCATCCCAGTCCTCAGAGTCAGAAACACTGCCTGCACCAGGAATGCCCCCTGCATCCTTTACCCCACATGTTGACATCATCGCTGCCACTCTCTTCCTGACAATGTGGACTGCAGATTACTGCCACCTTGGGGCAGTTCAGTATTCCCACCCCTGCTCCCCTTGCTGGAATATTCTCAGCACATCATTTAGCTCTTATTTCTCATCCTTAAGATTGAGGTTTAAATGCCAGTTCCTTAAGGAATTTAATATTGTTAATGTGAATAAAATACTGTATGTAGAAGGTATACATCATATATATCCCTATCTATCTATCTATCTATCTATCTATCTATCTATCTATCTATCTATCTATCATCTATCTATCTATCTATCTATCATCTACCTATCTATCTATCTATCTATCATCTATCTATCTATCTATCTATCTATCATCTATCTATCTATCTATCTATCTATCTATCATCTACCTATCTATCTATCTATCTATCATCTATCTATCTATCTATCATCTACCTATCTATCTATCTATCTATCTATCATCTATCTATCTATCTATCATCTACCTATCTATCTATCTATCTATCATCTATCTATCTATCATCTATCTATCTATCTATCTATAAATATGGTATTATATGTAGCCCACAATAGAATGTTTAGATGCAGAATCTACAAGTGTGCAAATCTGACTGTATGTACTAACTTGTGATTAAAACATTTTGTTTCATACAAAGTATGGCTTAAAATTGTTTTATGTTTATAAGTACGGTTCTAAGGGATCTTTCACCCTCTTCTGGACTCTGTGGACCCAGCACTCAACATAGTGAACAGTCATACATGTAGGTAAAAGACCTATATGCATAAAGTAAAAATAAAGTTTTAGAATTTACTAAGTGATTTTCTGACAAGCATTTTATAGTTAATGTCTTTGAGAACTGTTGATTTTTATGGTTTGTCTTTCTCCCTCCCACCGTTTCTCCCTCCCTGCCTTCCTTCTTTTCTATCTAAAACAAATTGCAATAAGGACTTGAAGTTTTGCATAGAGAAAAAGTAGCTCAACTCAGTGAAGGAAGCAGGTGTGCACCTGTGATCAGGGTACAGTCTTGGGATTGGAGGCATATCATTACAAAGGAATATCATCCATATGTCTGTGTGCACACATATGTGTGCCCGTGTGGAGGTTGGAGGAAGGTGCCAGGAGTCCTGTTCCACTTCTGACTGTTCTCTTGAAACAAGGTCCTCCAATGAACCTGTAGTTTGCTGCTTTGGTTAGGCATCTGGCAAGTGAGCTCCCATGTCTCTGCTGATCCTATGACTGGTGTTATAGACACCTGTGGTCATGGATGTTGGAATCAGGTGTTGTTGCCACTGAGTCACTCCCCACATGAGAGATGACATGAAACACCAAGTCAGAAGCATGACATGACCAGAGAAATAGGGTGGTTAGCATGAATACATTCTTATATCTGCCTTTTAGAAGGAGAGAGATAATTTATCACCACAGTCGGCCGTCAAGACAAACGATTATTTTTGAAAACATTTTAAAGGGACACCCATTTTGTTATTGTCTTTAACTTTGCCCTTTTCAGCTTCTTGTATCTATTGGCTCTAAGGCTGAGAAACCCCATCGCAGCTTTAACTTACATTCACTTCAGTTAGCACAGTTGGAAGTGTCAATCTCACTCACACACACACACACACACACACACACACACCTCACTTGGCTTCACCTAACCCCTCAGTGAGAAATTATAGAATAATGACTTTATTCATTCTCCTGTTGGAAGAATGATTGCCTTCCTTCTTTCATACCCACCCTTATAGAAAACTCTAAATAATGTTTCCCCAGGAACTAGATGCACATAAATCTTATTTTTCTAACTACTTCTTCTTTTTTTTTTTTGCAATAACATATTTAAGTTAGAGAATAAGCTACCCATAACTCTATCTTGACATTATTTTCATAGAGTGCCAAAGACCCCTTTAACAAAAATTTTCAACCAAACTTAAGTGATTGCTTTTTAAATCCAAGTAGTTAAATGAGATTAATTTTTGTGGATCTGCTTGAAATAACACAGTGCTGTTGTCATAGACACTCTGCTCTCCACATCTTCTGTGTGGGTCACTTGTGTGTCACTCTTGTGCTTTTCTCTGCAAATGTCCTCAGTAATCTGCACCTGAAAGTTTCTCCTACTTGTTGAAGATGGAGCCGAGAGTGACAGCACAGAAAATTCTGCAGTGTCAGCTTCCTGTGGCCCCAAGGTTGCTGTTTGTCCTGGATGCAAAGTGAAGAGAAGATAGATTTACATGCAGCCTGCCTGAACTCTTTTCTAATTTTATTACCCACGAACCCGTAGCAGCCTAGCTCACACCCTTCTTTGGAGGTCTTCATTTCCCTGGCCAAGGTGTTCTGTTTCATGTTCCGGGGTCACAGGACTTGTCAGTTCCTCTCTGTACTGTGTGCCCCACAGTCTTCCATCTGGTCTCATATTTATCTGTTCTTTAGGAACATAAGCTTCTTCAGGACACATGTGGCCATATCAATTCATTTCAGGGCCCCTCTTATACATCTCTGTTGTTTGGACATAGATCCCTGTTGTAAAATCTACAAAATATCAAGCAGTGAATCTCTATGCCAAGAGTTCTACAGTATGGTCACGTTGTATCTCATTTAAGAACAGAGAAGAAACAGTATCCCATAGTTCTGTGCCAGAGAAACTGGGGGGGGGGGGCAATTAAGGATGCATCTGCAAGTCCATGGTCAAGAAGGATACTGATTGGCAAACATTTGAAATAGTTCTAATGTATAAGAAACATGGATATTTTAATCACTCCTTTGATGTCAGGCGGTAGTGGTGTACCTTTCATTACAACTCCCAGGAGGCAGAGGCAGGTGGATTCCTGAGTTTGAGCCAGCCTGCCCCAGGTTGGCTGGGACAACAGAGAAACCCTGACTTGAAAAGCAAGCAAACCAGCAGTAACAATCACAACAACAATAATTCTTTAGATGAAAACATTAGTTATACCCTGGATCTGGGAATAAATGTGTCATCTGAGTTTTACCTTAAACATACTTGCTATGGCAGATGTATGTAAATGTGTCCCGGCACACTGAATGGGTGAGTGCATTGCTGCCAAAGTGTTAGAGCTCTGCATGTTCCAAGATGGCCGTGCAAGGACTAAACACACAGAGGAGTGTGCATGAAGAAAGTGTGAAAGATGAAAACCAACCCTGGATTCCAGTCTACGGAGCCCATTCCCCGTGAGTGTGGCTTGTGCCTTAGACCTGAATACTGCTGTGCTTTTTTAGGTTATAGAATCTTACAGACATAGCAGAGAAATCTCACCCATGAGAAGATGCAAAACAAGGGCCATGGTTTTGGTTACCGCTCTCATGCATAGCGCCTTGACAATAGCTGGGTGGAAGAAGCCATGTAATCAGAACATCAGTCATTTTTATGCCAGGAGCCACCCGTCTGTCACCTGCACCGGAGAGGGCAAAAATTGCTATCATGTCTAAAAGCTAAACGTGTGAAGCTGTGGGTACCACCTCATCTGTTTTCATCACCTTCAAAGTTCTCCCTCTTTGCATATTCTTCCCCACCAGCATTCACACTGGCAATCAACAACAAATGTGATTAAGGAGAGACAGCCATGGGGCTGGGAAATGAGCATCGCCTTCTGAATAGTTCCACGTTTCTGTCCTTCTGACTGCTACAGTGCCAGGGGTCTGGGGGGCGGTGATCAATAGGCAGGCTGCACTCAGAAGACCCTACAGGAAAGAGAAGTAGGATCGTGGGAACAGGATGATTCACCACTGCGTGTGGGCTGAAGGGGACAGGTGAGAGTGTTTGCTACCTACACCATCCTCAGAAAGTTCCAGCCACTGTCTCAGTGAGACCTGCTTCCTGCCCTCTTCGGGTGAAAGGGATGTACACTTCTATTGAAGCATTGAATTTTAAAGGGGCACAGGACTAAGGATCCTGGGCATATTGGGCATACGCTGGTAGTACAGATCTTCAAATGTACTACGACAAAAGTCTTGGATGTATAGTTCAAGGGTCTGCGCCCATCTCAGCTCTCCAGCTGTTTCTGATGTCCTGCAACATGTAAGAACAACCACATCAAATCATAGGAAGACTGATACATGCATGGAGTCAGGAGTGATACACACATGGCACATGCATGAAGTAATACATGCATGACATAAGGAGTAATACACATGTGGCATGAACAGTTATACATGCATGACATCCAATTTTGGAATTCGGGGCATAACTAGGTTAATTGTTCTTTAGCGTCAATGTCTGTCAACTTAGAGAATGTTGCTTTAGTGGAAATATAGTCTTAACCACAATTACTCCCTGATTATTTCCCATCATTGTATGTGTGTGTGTTTGTGTTTGTGTAGGGGCTTCATTGCTCTGGTGAGACACAATGGCCAAGGTAACTCTTATAAAGGAAAACATTTTATTGGGGCTGGCTTACAATTCATAGATTTAGTCTATCATGGCTAGAAGCATGGCGGCATGCAGGCAGACGTAGTGATGGAGAGGAAGCTGAGAGTTCTGCGTCTGGATCTACAGGCAGTAGGAAAAGACAGTGAACCACAAGGCCTGTCTTGAGCTTTTGAGACCTCAAAGCTGACACCCTAGTGATGCACTTTCTCCAACAAGGCCATATCTCCTAAAAGTGCCACTCCCCATGAACCTATGGGAGTCAGGTTTTATTCAAATTACACCCCTTCGTGTGTGTGTGTGTGTGTGTGTGTGTGGGTGGGTGTGTGTGTGTGTGTGTGTGTGGTCAGGGAACAATTTCAGGTGACTTTCCTTATTTCCTTAGGACAATCTTGGCTGTTAGAAAAGCTGACAGTTTCTCACTGGTCTGGAGCTCACTGATTCTCCTGGACTAGCTGACCATGCTGAGACAACATGTTCATATCACCATGCCTGACGTTCTTACGTGTGTGTTCTGGGAAAGGAGAGAACACTTTGCTGACTGGACTATCTTGCCAGCCTTTGACCATGGTTTTCAGGAAAGTCTGTCATCTCAGGCTCTCTGTTCAGATTGAGTGATGCTAAGCTCGGGCAGAAGTTAATTTATCAGATAGGCCTGTAGAATGCCCAGTTCTGTGAGTAGGAGACATCACTCTAAATGTACTTGGATAAGGTGGGGGGTGGGGAGCATTGTGCAGAGGGACAAGCAAACAGCAAGAGGCCCAGGACGATGTCCAGAACCTCTTGAGAAGGAAAGAACCAGATTAAGCTGTTGACTGGGTAGTAATCTCCCCGTAGCCTTCTCTAAATGCTCTGCTGAGGGGAAGGCTGTGAATGGTTGTGTATTATGAGGAAGAAAGGTAGCTTTGGGGTTTGGGCAAAGTTTTAACAGGATAGCTGCTGGGGGTTGAACCAGGGACTATAGTTCAGCAGCTCCAAAAGTTACTAAACTACTGAGCGAGGAGATCAGATATTCCCACATGTTGTGGATTGGAGGTTTGGGTCTCCCTTGGGGGTATTTAGGTGATGGGCATTGACATTTGTGCTCCCCTTCAATGATGTCACTTGGATGGATGTGTTTATAGTGAAAGGTGTGATCTTGTGAATGCTAACTGCATTTAGTATTAAAAGTCCATATTCAGTGACTTTAAAACCTCTGTTGACAAAAGGTGGAAGACTCCCAGATGAAGCTCCTGTGAGATTCCTGTGCCCAGCCTTGTTGGGGGAATTGTTTTCCATCCAGCAGTGGAGTTCTCTAACTGCCTTCCTACGGAGGGAGTTCCACGTCCTGGACTGAAGGGGGACTCTGTTCATCAAAGTGCCTGTCAAAATCCAGAAGTACTCCAACTCAAACCCATCAGGACTCCCCTTTATCAACTTGAAGTTCAGGCTGCGCATCACATTTACCTAACAGGAAATTACACTGAAGATAGATTTATATAGTTGCCTCAGGGTTGGGTTATTGGTCACACTATGAAATGGTAAAGATCCAAGGTACCTCAATTCACAGAATAGAGGGCTGGAGGAGTAGAAAGGACCTGGGGCTTTACAGAGTTCCATGTCTAACAGATCAAGAGGCTGCTAGGGACATTTGTTGACCCAGCTGGACTGAGTGCCCTCCTGAGGTGCCTAGAGCCCCTCCCTGTGCTTACTAGAAACAGGAAGTAGCAAGGAAGGTAAGGAAGACACTGCACCCTCTCACCTGTGAACAGTCTCCCTGGAAGACTCTTTTGAACCCTGCAACACCGGCAAGCTGCAGTCCCTGATGATTTGAACATGAAGGGAGATCAGAGATTACAATCTTCCGTAACCTGGGTCATAGGTAGGCTTTGAAAGAACAGACAGAGAAGGATATTAAGTTGGTTCCTCTGCTTTTGTCCACTGGAGAGAGAGAAAACAGTAAGATACACCAAGTCAAGGCTACAGAACCAGGCATTCTGGGTCTCAGTGCATTTCTAGTTTATCACATCTGTAGAACCACAGATCCATTTCTTATTATTTAATAAAACCCGACAAACCTGCTTTGAAAGCTTCTAAATGTTCCTTGGGGTTGAACGGAAAGAACAATTCTAGTGCCTCAAGTTCCTGAGTAGAATGAGCTGCTACACATGAATTTATGGTGTTGTCGCCCCTACCTAAGAATTCTAATGGGGGGGCACTTCCTGCCTTTCTTTCATTTTGCCTTTGTTGTAAATTGAAGCAACTTCACAGGAAGTAACCAATGCCCTACTTAGTCTTCTTAGGGTAGTGACTCCCAGGCGTCCTCCACAGGATGTATGTAGTACATTGTCAGTAAGAGTGGGACATGTGCTGCATTCACATGACTATACGGGTGAAGAGATCACTACTGATAATGGTAGAGAGCTCAGAATGATGGAGAACTCAGGAAGCCCCTGGCTTTGTGACTCTCTGCTGTTTCTTTTAAATTACCTGTATATTTATGACTTTGTTTCAGATACCACAGGGATGCTATCAGAAAATCAGAAGCTAGGAATAGGTAATGAGAAGGAAGAAATGAGGAAGGATCTTTAGACATTCTTCCTTGCTAATATCCCAAACATTAGTTCATGGTAAAACTGAGCTGGAGGCGGGTGTTTGGCTTTGAAGTTGAGAGGTTTTGTAGTAGCAGATGGGATTTATGCTGTTATGGTTCTGGAATGAACTACATAAAAATATATGGAGGAAAGATTTAGATTCATTGTGAAGAAAACATCTTAGAAATGGCAACAGTGACCTTATAAAAGGGGTGAGTCACTGGACCATTAAGCAGAGACTAAATAACTGCATGTCACATATGTAATTGATAGAACTCCAAGGTGGCCTCTAGACCAGCACCAAGTAACTCCCTGAAGGTTTTCAACAACAGGAGTTCATGTTTTCTTTTACATATTTTAAATTAGATTTTAACTAATATTAAAAGAAACCCACCAAAACAAAGCATTGGAAATATACAAATGGATAAAGTGGCCCGTGATGTTCATGGTGTTTTGTTATGTCTGCCTTAAGCATACCAATCTCTCCAAACACCATTTCTTTATGGTAAGAACTTTCCATGTCTGACCTATCTTTTTGGGATGCACAGGATGTTATAGTTTTCTATTGTTATCCCATGAGTTAATACTTTTTAAAGTTTGAATGGTCCAGCATTGTAGTTGGAGGGAAACTGAGAGGGAGAAGGGGAGGGGGAGGGGGAGAGAGAGCACACCATGTATCTGCCTATAAGCAAGTCAAGTGTTAAGGAGACATTGAGAGTTCCTCTTCCCAAATGACTCTAGCTTGTGTCAACTTGACATAAAACTGACAACTAACCAATTTAATGTATTTTGTTAAGATAAAAGCCTTTAATTGAGAGAATGACCCTTTTTGTAGTGAGAACCAAACAAAATTGTGCTGTGTGGGTTATTTTCTTAGCACATGTCCTGGATGGAAGGGTAGCATATGGGCTGTAAAGTGTGTGAGCGTCATTCTCAGCTGTGACCTCAGATCATACTTACAGTATCTTCTAAGAAATGTATGGGAATGTATCCACTCTGACAGACTTTCCTTACTGTTAGCAATGATGGCAGTAATTTATTCATTTGTAGATCTCCAGAGCCAGGGAACATAAACTCTGATAGATGTTTATTGATGAAATATATTGTAATGAATGTTTCATTCATTCCCTTACCTCCTACCAAAATGTAGTTAGCTGTAACTAACCGAGTGGCTCTGAGCTTTTAAAGCATCATGGAGCAGACAAGTGGCCGAGTGGCCACTTTTCTGCCAATGAATCTATCACCCTGCCTTTCCTAGCTTTCTCCAACGATGTTTTAACCTCTTTACTGATATCAAAACTGTCTGTTTCATAGATATTTTTTTTCTTGACAGTCTTCTCTAAGGGGAGCATGCCTTTCTTCCTTCTCCATCTCCTGGGGACTGGTAGCAAATAGGCAGATCTCTGACCATTTACAATACTACTATCTACATGAAACTAATGGAAGTGTCATGTTGGTACCTGTGTGTCATTCAAATATTCTGCTGGCCACATTAGTAAATAGAAACACATAAATAAAATTTAATTACACAATCTGTTTAGCCCAAATATTATACAACTATATGATTGCATCAACATGAAAGTAATATAAAACTACCAATGAGATGTGAAAATTTTACTTGTCCTATATCATTGATATCCAGAGAGTTTCTTAGACATTCATAACATATCTGGTCTCAAAATGCTCAAATTTCAGATGTTTAATTTATGTTTTAAGGTTTTACTACTGTGAACAGACACCATGACCAAGGCAACTCTTATAAAGACAACATTTAATTGGGGCTGGCTTACAGGTTCAGAGGTTCAGTCTATTATCATCAAAGTGGGAACATGGCAGCATCCAGGTAGGCATGGTGCAGGAATAGCTGAGAGTTCTACATCTTCATCTGAAGGCTGCTAGCAGGATACTGGCTTCCAGGCAGCTAGGATGAGGATCTTAAAGCCCATACCCATAGTGCCATACCTACTCCAAAAAGGTCCTAGCTGATGGTGCAGTTTGGGAACGTTATGGACCCTTTAGGAGGTGGAGCCTTGATAAAGGAAGTAGGGCACTAGGAATCCACCTTGAAGTGTTATAATTCAGCCACAATTCTTGTACATTCTTCATTTCCTAAGTAGAGATGAAATATGACTAGCTAGCCTTCTGCTGAGCCACCAAGTCCTCTCTGACCTATGCTTTATCCATTATGATAGACAGTACCCCTCCAGAAATGGACGCTACAGTGAACCTTTTCTCCCTTAAGTTTCTTTTTACAGGGCATTTTATAGTAAGCAATGAGAAAGAAACTAAGACAATGCTAGTCTGACATCCCATGAGTCTAGGCCTGCCATGTTTTATTCATGTTGAGCAAATATGGGGCTGATATGGCAGAACATTGTAATGCTGCCCTACAGTTCTACTGATAACCACCCCTCCTCTCAGTGCTGTCAACAATTCCAGAGATTAAGTGAAAGGTTGCAAACAGCAAGCATCTCATGTCAGATGCCACTTGCATATGTGAGTCCTTGGGCTACCTGTGTTTCTGGCTGATTAAAAACTAGAAGGCTGGCATGCCTTTCAGGATAGGATGTCCAGGACATTGTCCCAGAGATCTCAGCAGAGCCTTTCACATTCTCACTGTTGCAACAAGAACCAACAAAATGTGGAGCTCTACAGTACCAAACCTAGAAGAGCTTGAGTATATAGTTCTTCCAAGTGTTCTCTTGGAATAGTGACATGTTACTCTCTGGGCACATCACTCCATGAGACCTCTGTGTCTAAAGTTCAGAAGAACTCTAGAGACTCTGTTGCTTCAGTACATTTGAATCATCAGTTGTGCCCTGGACTTCAGTCTTTATGTCCCCTTCCATCCTCAGAAACCAGGGGCTACCACTTAGCTCAAAGTCCCCTCTAATTACATAGTTGGTCTTTCTAGCTCAGATGGTAGAACAAAGTAGTACCCACTGAGTATTCTCCCAGAAGCAGAAGCTTATATGTGTGGTCTGAGAACTTAACATGAATAACAAGGATATTTTTGTCCCCTGGGAAATGCCAAAGGTGTAGTAGTTCTGTCCTTGGGACCGGTGACAAAGACAAGACTATTTATACAGCAGAGGTCTTTTGTACGATTGTTTTTTATTATTATTATAAGACAGCTGGCTCAGAATAGGAAAGCAGCAACTAATTGAAGCAAAACCTCCAGACTATTTAGAGAATTCCAACACTCAGAGTTCAAGTTTATGTCTTTGTTAAAGGGGCAGCTGTTCGGGATAGAAGTGAGTGATTAGTGAGAGATGTTATTTGACTCATCTTTTCACCAAAGCCTTTTCTGGAGGGCATGGCCTTGTTGATAGATTTAAGTTGCTCAGGGTAAAGTTGATGTCACCCACTCCCTTGCTTGAGGGCTTTGGCAATTCCCCTTTCATTACCTCATAGATGAAGGAAGAGCTTTGCTAATGAAGTTCTTTCTGGTGTCTCCTGGGCAGTGGGTAAATCTCACAACACAACGCATTCGCATTCGTTCAGTTGTTCACTGTGTTTCCTCCATCTTCTCCCAGATCCCATAGGATTTTTCAAGTTTAAACAAGCACTTACTTGTGTCTTGTATCTTGTTAAAACAATGAGCTAAGTAAATAGCTTGAAAATTGTTAAAAAAATAAAGTATTAAACAGCTGAGGTGAAAGAGATTGGTAATTTTTTTAGTTTCTTTCCCTTGCCGTTTTTATTGTTGTGAGGTATTTCAGTGTGCCTTTAATTTCTTTTAAGTGTTTGTTCTGCAAATATCTTTGAGTGTTTGCTACACTAAGGGAACTGTATAAGCCAAGTGTGGCCAGGACTTCATCTCTCCTTTCAGATCCAGAAACAGAGTGTTAGATAGAATACAGTCAGGTACGTTTCATTGACGTGGATCTTTGTTACACATTGTGGAAGCACAGAGGAAGGAAAAAGTAGCTCCTTCGGTGAACAGATACAAGGGTCAGGGAACTTTTGGGGAGGCGACAACATCTGAAATGTTAGAGTTGAAGCCACGTGTCTGTAAAGAATATGGACAAAGACTGTGTTAGGCGATGTGTGCAACAGGAGCAGAGGCTGGAGTGAGGGGCAGGGGCTCTGCAGCATGCCCCATCCAAGTGGCGAAAAGCTATTCGTGGGGTTGTGATCTGTGACACACTGAATACTACATTATTAGCATACCTCAGAAGTCTGTTCGAACAGGTCAATGGCAAGAAGAAGGTGACATCCAAAACAAGGTGCACAAGAGCATGAATTCTGGGAGAATATTTTTCTGTTTCATTTAGGGTGTGAGTCATAAATCTCCATGAGATAGTGGGGCTAGGAAATGTTACATGCCAGGTAACAGTGGGTCATCCAAAGAACAACTTACTGTAGGTAAAGAGTATTATGTGAGTCAGTTCTGTATTACAAACTTAACATCATGCAAGTTAGAAGTTAGTACCTGTGAGTGCCAGACCTATCCGAATATTTTTAGGTTATAAGGAAAGGAGATACTACTTTGAGGTAAATAATCGGCATTGCCACATACATGCATGTGGTACATATATGGGTATGACCACATATATGCCTCATATCAAGAATAGGCTTCTACTGGACAAAGGTGTCCGTTTCTTCATTACATTTCACTATTATGCTCCCGGATTCAAGAGCAACAGTAGGTTTGGAATTCTTCCTCAACTCATTTTTTTTCCCCGAGAGAAATAACTAAGGTGTACGTTCTTGTTAAAGTGCTTAGGGAATGAAGTTCACTGCCAGAGAAGATGCATTCAGAAGGGAAGATGCATTCGAAAATCAGCAAATGTCCAGGTTCCTTTTACCTCCCTGAGACAATAGTTATGTTTGAAAAAAAATCCACAGTGGTTGCTGTACAAGATGGAGTTTATTTTTAGTTTAATTATGCAGAGGTGACCTCATCGTTTACTTTGATTTCTCTGGAGAACCGATGTGTTGATGATCCCGAACTCCTGCGTAGCTCCCCTGGGAAGAGCGACATACTTAGCCATGTGTCTGGGTTGGCACAGACAGGGAAAAGTGGGATCAGCCTCAATTTCTGCTGCCGACTGTATTCCACCAGAGAAATGTCACCAGATCACGTCACCAAAAGGTGGTTCTCTTTAGACTCTTATCAGCTACTAAGCTCAGCATTCAGAAGAACAACTGGTCCATATGCCAACTACGTCACATTTGGAAAAGATTGCTAATCAAAATGGAAGTGGCTGCTGTTTAGGATGATTTCCTTTTAGGTCCATTATTAGCAAGACTTACTGGTCATTCATGGCAAATACACTGAAGTTGTTTCCTGTGTATATGCAAAATCTTTATCCGGCTGTTCTAGTCAGTGACCGATGAGATACGTTTAGGGTTGACATCTAACTGAGAGGCCAGTTTGCTGGCTTCAGAGCTATGCTTGAATTTATTCCCTTTCTAGACTTAGTTCAAGCCATTGGTGGGTGGGCTCATTTCTTTTCAGCACAAGAATGTATTCTTCAAGTTTCCAGTGTGCCACCTTTCCCTGATGATTACAAGATAAAGTTAGGGACTAAAGGTGTTGGGGTAGTGGGGAGTGTCTGCTGGCTGCTCCTGCAAGGGAGGAATGCTCCTGGGGGTTTCAAAATGACACACTGAGTGTTCTTGGGTCCCATTGCCTTTAGCACATTTTGGCTAGTGGCCGTCTTTGTCTCTGTAGTTGCTGCATTGTGGTTGATAACAGTTTGCCTTTTATTTTTTTAGCTTTTGCTGTCTAAGAGGGAATATTTAATCACATCTCACTACCTATAAATTCTATGTATGTGTTTAACCCTACTACAAGAATTCCACCTCTCTTCTGTATCCTTCAAGCTCAGCGAGTGTTAGGTTAATGGTATTTCTATCTTTGGTAGAATATCTACAATAGGTAGTTCTAAGGAAGGACGGTTTGTTTCAGCTAACGGTATCAGAGGTTTGTGACAAAACTCCAATTACCTGATTCCCGCTGCTGAGGCACCCAACAGTGGCTACTGACCAACACTTTACACACACACACACACACACACACACACACACACACACACACACACACACACACAAGATCAGTAGTTCTGAACTTGTGGGTCTCGACCCCTTTGAGGGTTGCATATCAGATATCTTTAAAATCATTTACATTATGACTCATAACAGTAGCAAAGCTACAGTTATGAAGTAGCAACAAAATGGTTTTATGGTTGGGGGTCAGCACAGCGTGAGGAGCTGTAATGTGAAGGAAGGTTGGGGGTCACCACAGCGTGAGGAGCTGTAATGTGAAGGAAGGTTGGGGGTCACCACAGCGTGAGGAGCTGTAATGTGAAGGAAGGTTGAGAACCACCAGTCTAGAGGACATTTACCTTTTTAAATAACAAGATGGATAATGCTTTAGCAATCAAACCATACAAACCAAACTCTTTCATTCGGGGACAAGAGGCCTTTAGAATATGGCACATCCAACATAAGACCCTATAACAATTAGTAAAATGTTTGAGAAATCCAAAAGCCTTATGGCAGTGATTTAGTGGCGTTAGGGAAGAAATAGTTGAATACCATGTTAGAAAACCCTTGTAGTCTTAGGGGAGTATATTTCTTCTTTAGGTTTTTTTTTCCTTCTACTTTCGTTTCAGAATTATTATTTTGAGATGTAAGCCCATAGGGCTTCATCTATGTTTTTAAAAGATGTAATGCTCTGCTTTTCCTCCTGACCCCTTTGTTCCCAGAAGTAATGACTCTGAGACTAATTATTTATTAATAAATGCTTAGGCCAATAACCTTGGCTCTGTTCCCCAACTAGCTCCTATCTCAACAATCCAGTTTACTCTAGTCTAGCTTCATCTACTGGTTAGTTGCCTCTCCTCAGGTTTCTTCGACCATCTTTCTCTCTATCTGGGCAAATCTCCCACACCTGACTATTTTCCCAGAGTTCTTTTCTCTCTCTGCCAGAATTCCCACCTCCTATTTCCTGCTTCAGTTCTTTGACCAAAACCTTTTTTATTGACAGGTGAATTCTTTGACATGGTGCAGAAGATATTCTCTCTACAAAAAAAAAAAAAAAAAAAAAAAAAAAAAAGAGGATTTATATACGGTGGTCATTCTCATTGCTTTTCAAACCTGGGACAGTCTCCAAACATAAGAAAGACAAGTATGCTGATAATTTGGCTTAAGGATTGAAATAGTTTGTAGAATTCTGTAGCTCTCATCTACGATTGAGTAATCTATGGTTACTATCAGTTTTTTGCTGTATTACACTGTCAGTCTAGGCTCCCTTTTGTCATTGTCCTACCCATTAATCATCTGCCTGAAGGATGTCTTTTAGTATCCTTTTGAGAATTCCATGGACCACAGTGGGCTTGGTCATGCAGATCTCAGTGTTTTCAGGTGAGATCACTGACATTGACTGGCACCCAGCCCTACTCAGATTTCAACCTTTCCTTGGCCTTAGGTTCCACAGCCTCCTGTAACTCCTGTGTTCTTCCTGCTCTCCCTCTTCTGCAGATAGGTGGTTGCCCATTTTCAAAGTTTGCTTCTTGGTCTCTCACTTTTCCTTTTTATTTTACCCCCTGCCTGAGAAAATGTATGTATCTGTTCCTTTGCCTTTTAGCATCCACAAGAAGGCACCAAATCTAGGCAGCAAGCATGTGGAGCACAGTGTGGGAGCACACTGCCTAACAGGGAAATGTCAGACCTTCTACATGCTTCATGCATTGATTTTAGGAACCATTTCATTTGTGACAAGGTGCCAAAATATGGGACTTGCCTCTCCTTTCAGCTTTTGAGGAAGCTGGGAGAGCACATTGCCTTAAGTTAGACCAGACTCCTGGGGTTAAGACAAATATACCAACTTTTCCTTGTTTAAAGTTTAGAATTCAACCCATTTTCTGGCTAAGTTGTTCCCCTAGCTCTCTGAGTCCCCCTTTTGGTCAACATATGAGTTTTGGTAGGGCTTCTATGCCCTTTGGGATCAAATGGACAAAACCTCTTAAATCCAGGGTTCACACAAAGTTCAGGGAAGGAAGCCTGAAGCCTAAAGACCAGTGCAGGGGCGGGGGAATGCATTTCACAAGGCCTTTCCGTGATGAATGTGGTTTCAAATAACTTTTCTGCATTCCCAATGAGCACAAAGAGAAGGAAACTCCTGGAGAACGAGGGAAGGACTAAAGCAACGTATGTTAGGTTAGAGCCTGAGCGGCAAGAGCTAAGGACGGTGAGCAAACACTCACGGAGGGATGGAATGACAAAGCAGGTTTGCACTGATGTCTGTAAGAGACAGGACTGACACTATACAACAGTCACGGGTGGGATTTTTAAAAATGTCTTCTAGGACGCAGAGAAGAGGACCCTGGGGTGAGAAAGGCAACCGAGCAGGCTGTGAAAGATAAAGATGGATGACAGCTGCAAACTTAGAATGCTGTGTTAGTCTTCAGGCACTGACTTAAGGGAAGGGAATTTTCAGTTTGCCTGAATGTCACAAAGACTTCAGGTGCTTGTTACCTGACTCTGTTGTTTTGGTCCTTGATGGCATAAAATGTATAGGACCAGAGGCCATTGACCTCATAGTGTCCAGGAGTACTGTTCTTAAATGTCCTTTCACACACGTTTTGTTTTTTTTGCTACCATATGTCTGTCCATCTATCTGTCTGTCTGTCCATCTGTCTGTCTATCTATCTATCTATCTATCTATCTATCTATCTATCTATCTATCTATCATCAACAGAGAGTGTGCTCCTCTGTGGGTCTTATGTATAGGAAGAAAAGAAGTTTCTAGAAGGAAGAGGAATGTGGAGTGCTATGGGCCTGCAGTTGGAATTGTTAAAGAAGGTAGTTGATTACAGAGGTAGTTGATGTTCCACACTTGGTTGCTCTGATTCCCATATAAGAAAGAGAAGAAGCATTTGGAGATCGTACTAATCTTTGGGATTTGAATGAGGTTGGTCTGTTCTTAGCTCTTCCAGTACTATTTTGAGACCACTGGGAAAATTATTTACCCCACTGGGGCTCAGTTCTCTGTCCTTTGATGAGTCTAATGGAGTATGCTGGATGCTTACACTTGGGTAAACATACCATCTATCCCTGGGGGTACAAGTGGAGTGCCAGAGAGGTTAACCCAGAGGCGCGCAATAAACAGACACTGAACTTATGAGAATACTTTGGAAATTTTATATATAGATATTTTGCCCTAAAATGTAAAATTCCTTTGCATTTTTTAAGATTAAAAAGTCAAATGCCAAGATATTTCACGCTTTTGACAACTTACTTCGGGCAGTATTTTCACATTCATGAAAGCAATTCCCACATGAATTTTCATGGAAAAGTTTTAAGAGAACTAACTAGACAATTTCATAGCACCCTCCCTCCCAGCCATGCATCTGTGACCTGTGATTCCTCTAAAGTCTCTTCCTTCTTGCCTCATGTAGTACTTAATTTTCCTCCCTCTGTGAATGAATTATCCAAAGTAGATCCTCTCATGGTGCTTCTAACTCAACATAACTCTTTCAGTGAAAAGAAATAACTTTAAAACAAAACAAAGCACTTCTAAATTTTCTGGACAGCATTTGTGTGTGTGTGTGTGTGTGTGTGTGTGTGTGTGTGCGAGAGAGACAGACAGAAAGAGAGAGAGAGAGAGAGAGAGAGAGAGAGAGAGAGAGAGAGAGAGAGAGAGAGAGAGAGAGAGAAAACACCACCCTTAAACATGTGGGTACCATGCAAAACTGATGTTCAGAGATCCTACACTGTTAATATCCTGTTCTTAGCTTTCCTTTCTCCTGAGACTCATGTGTTCCTTAAGGTAGAGGCTACTCTTTGTCACAAGAAAACTGCTACCTATAGCAACAGTGCTCCTTAATTGTCTTAAAGAGCTGTTTCTTCAGAGCCATAGACTGAAGACTCCATCCAGAGTAATTTAGGTCATGTTCTTCCTCTGAGTCATTAACACAGGGATAATGAGGTGACTGTAGTGGAGGGCTATCTGAGCTCAACCCTCCGCAGTGCGATGCCTACCTCACTCCACTTCCAGAACAGTGCCATACACTGGAGGCAGAGCCTTGAACTAAGTCCTGGAGTCATTGGAAGCAGGAAGAGAGAGGATGGCTACTCAGATTATCACTTCTCTGAGGAATGTGTCCACAGAAATAGCCAGGCATGTATTATAGTGAGTTTGAATTTGTTCCTCATTGGCCTTAATCAACTATTATGGAATTGTAGTTCTGTTGTAAGGAGAAATGAATAGTTTTCACTCAGACAATAGCTCATCAGGTCCTACTGATACACATAATCTAATCACATGACCAAATATAGGCACATGACCACAGTAGCTATGGAAATGACGATGAACATGGGGATGGGCCCTATAGGTCTCATGCATCTTTAATAAGACTGGAGGCCACCCCTACTTCTTTGTTCACTGGGTATCTCAAAGGCCCAGTCACGGGCTTTTCCATGGCCTGGCACATACTGAACACAACCTATTGATTGAAATAGTGTTTCTGTGAGGCAAAGCCATTAGTGATTTTTTTTTTTTAATTCAACCATGGAGCCATGCATAAGAGTCATCTGGAATACTTGGACAGTTTTACAAGGTAAGATGGCTGAGCACGTAAATGAAAACTGTCTCACTTAAAAGCTACAAGCCAATAATGAAACGCTGGTGTCAGAAGAACTGTGTGAGATTTTGATAGAATGTGACAAGTCAGAGTGGTGTCTATGTCCCAGAAGCCTTTTTTTTTTTAACCCTGTGAGAATATTTATCACAGCACCTAACATTTAGTACACATTCAATAAGTAATTGATGAATGAATGAATAGTGAGCTCTCTAATTAGATTTGGAGAATATTATGATTAGATTAAATAGTGTATGTCCCATGGTGTCTACATTCATTTTTATTTTCTTTGCTTTTAGTGTTGTGATGTATGATCATATTAATGCTTTATTATTTTAATGGAGGAGGGAAATGTACCCCAGTGAAATGGGCTTTGATTCGGTATCGCATACCAAACAAACTCCAGCATCTTTGGCGGTCACTGGCATTGAGCTTGCAATTAGCACAGTTGCTCCCAGTATCTGAGAGGAAAAAGCTTCAAGGGTAACTCACCAAACACACCAGTTGACAACTAATGTTGAACGGACTCACACGGTGGACTGGTGAAGGACATGTCAGTCTTCTTTTGTAGGTGGGAAAACCTGTCTCTAGAACAGGGCCACCCCCAGTATTTTCCCTGTTGGGAATGGGTAGAGGCAAAGCTGGAACCTGGGTTCCTTCCCTTCATTTTAGCCCTTCGACTATGGGAAGGCATAAAGAGTAAAAGCAACAGACTTATTTTTAAAAGGTCAAATTTCACAAAACTTCTAGGTTCCAGCTAAGGGAGTTACGTAGATCTTGAATACACCTTTCTGTCACCAGTAGACAATTTGTAAGAAGAAAACCAACAAACTAAGCATCATCTTAGGAGGTAGGACAGTTGTATCCTATATTCAGAACTGCAGCCATGGGGCTAAAGAGTGGTTAAGAGCACTTATTGATTTTGCAGAAGACCTAACTTCTGTTTCCAGCACTTACAACCACATGTGACTCCAGGTCCAGGAGATCTGACACTTTGTTCTTGCTGCCACAAATGCATCTGGTATACATGCTAACATCAAGGCAAAGCACCCCAGACATAAAATAAAAATAAATAAATTAAAAAATACACCGAGGCTATTGTCACAGGACCACATCGTCTTGGAAAACACTGAGCATCATTTTAAAACAGCACCCTAGTGATCACTCCTGAAGTTCTCTGTGAACAGCTTCGCCAACACTAGCTCTGTCTTCCTGTCCTGAAGATTGTCCATCAACTCACCCCTTAAAACATTGATCACCATTATTCCTATGTCAGTATGCTAATAGGCTTTGCCTATTTATTAATTTTCATAATTTCAACTTCATGCTGTTTATATTTTTCACAAGTTTTCTGAAGCCTTTTAATTCTCATATATCTGGTTGGAAATTGTTTTTTTTTATTTCAAAAATTGAAACTGAGTGTAGTAATGTGTGTGTGTGTGAGCATGTGTGTATGTATATGCATGTGTGTATACATGTGAATGTGTGTGCATGCTGTGTGTATGTATGTATATGCATGTGTGTACACATGTGAATGTGTGTGTATGTATGTATATGCATGTGTGTACACATGTGAGAGTGTGTGTGTGTGTGTGTGTGTGTGTGTATCTGTGTGTTACATATCTAATGTAAGTTCATGCTGTAGCACACATCTGATAGTCCACTCCTGGAACATATTTTCTTTTGCAACATACATACTGCTCTCAAAATTTGCACAGTCTGTACACTGCTTCATCTTTTCCCAGCAATACTTTCTTGGTAGTTTCACACTCTTCTGCATTTGTAGGCAAAAGTATAAATGTGCAGATCTTCAGTCAGTCATTTAAAATAAAACATCTTCCTTTGTAATGGTTGGCAATTAAAGAATTCTCTTGGCATTGTTTTTTAATTTTTTTTATAGAGCCCGTGTATTTTTAAAATTTCTTCCTGGGATCTATATTTTCCCAAGTGTTCAAAATTTGTTAGGAGAGAGAGCCATATCCTTGCTTTTAAAATGAAGTGCCACATGTAACATTTATATTTCAAGGAGAGGTCTTATTTTCCAGTGTTCCTTTTTATTTGGCTTCTCTTATGACCTAAATGTCATTTGTTCTGTGAGCCCCTTAAGCGATCTCTTTCCTAGCCAGTCTAATACACGACACTGTTAAAGTCTGTCACAAGTCTCATATGCCAGGAGTTCTGCTCTTCTGTGTTGATGCTCTTGGATAAGACACAATGAGGTCAGCGAATGTGACTGTCACTTTGAGCTAAGAGTGTGACTCTTGAGAAGTTATGTAGAAGCACCTGTACTTTGTGCCCGACTCATAGGCTCAGTCGTATGTATTTTCCTAGTGATGATGTTCTAGCTTTTAAGTAGGATTGGTTAAACTTAGTTCACTCAGCAAATGCTTGTTACGTGTCTGCTGCATGACAGGTGCTTCACACTGTGACAGTTGTGATGGATGCCTTGTGACTTAATTGAAATTTGAATTAGCTAGTTTCAGTCTTTCTATGTTTTATGCATAAAACCTGTCAAAAATGTGGGGGGGGGGAGTTATCTTACTTAATCCTTTCAAAATTTCGTGAAGACCATAATTAAGAACCTACAGACAGCTAAGTAATGTGTGTAGTGACAATTTTGGGGTTTTGGTTTCTTTGGAAACCATAGCAATGTTATTGGAATGTGTTTTTATTTTGATCCCTGGTGTGGGGATACAGGGCTGCTTCAGACTGACCGCAGCTTGCTGACTATGATTTGCCTCATGCTTTATCAGGGGTGTGATTTTACCATCTGTGAGTGTGTGCCATTTGGAATTCTGGGGACTTTTCAGAGGGTATATAAAGGCTAGGGCCCGAGGAGCTTGGCAGATTGTGGGTTGGTTGTTGGGTTGTTGGTGGTCATGGTTTGTTAAGTAGTTGTGAGTGAAATGAAACAAGGAGAAAAATTAGATATCCTGACAGTCAAGATCAAACTTGCCTTCAGGTACTCAACAGGCTTAATCAACAAGAAGTAATCTAATGCTAAGTCACTGGCTTCCTTTTGGACCTTGAATTTATTCAGGGATTTCTTTCCTTTTCTTTCTGTTATCTACCATCGGGGGGATTGAAAGGGTGGAAAGAAGGAGAGTCTACCAAGTAGCCAAAGACCAGAAATAATGATAAAACTGGAAGAATGGTCAGTCTTGAAAACATATAGAAAGAAGTAAATAAACTAACTGGACTGAGTGTGTGTTTGTGTGTGTGTGTGTGTGTGTGTGTGTGTGTGTGTGTGTGTGTATTTGTGTAAAACAAAGAAAGGCATAGACTATGAGAGGGAACAAGGTGGAATGATACCTTGGAGCTTAGAGGGACAGAAAGGAAAGGCAGAGATGATGTAATTGTATTTTAAAGGAATCTTCTGCTAGGAGCTGGATCAGTGAAGATGAGAGAGGCTGGTGGAGTTTCCACAGCTTTGACAGAACTTGATGAGGGAGTTTAACTTGGAGTATGAGAGGACTTGCCAGGTGTTTGCAGTGAGTCGGCTGATGCGTGGACTGTGCCGTGGTGGATGTCAAATTACTGATGAATATAGAACATTTCAGGAGGAGAAAATTTTTCAAAAGAAGCCTAACAATCTAATAATGATTTGTATAATGTGTAATTAGGTACACCTGGTAATAATAGGGACCTGTTACTTGTAGCTTAAAACAGAGGTTCCTTTTTGTCTGATGCAAAAGGAATCTTGAGGTAAGTGGACAAGGCTTGGCATGGTGTCTGTACATTCATCACTGGCCTGATCTGTCCCCAACACTACTGCAAACTCAGTAGGTAACTGCTACAGTCCTGGCCAGCATGCCCACAGTCCAAACAGCCAAAGTGACAAAAGGAGAAAGGCATAAAGGCTGTCCGTAGCTGAGTCAGCTCGTTTTGAAGCTCTTCCCAGATGTGCATAAGTGTTTTTTTTGGAATCTACTCAATCCAGGGGAATTTGGGAATCACAAGTCATTGATTCATTGACTTGTCTTTTTTAAAACTCAGTCCTATTACCACCTAGCATGCTAGAGGCCAATTGTAACTCAGCTCCTTTTGGTTTTGTTTTGTTTTTTGTGGAATGTTCTTTTTCACACACTTTCTGTTGAACGTCTAACCTTTGGAAACTAGTCAACACCAGATAATAAATTTGTGCTTTGTCTATACAACACCCCTATACAATCACCCCCAAATCTGCAATGTAAACAGATCCTAGTTTCTTTCTCAGAAGACTTCAGAGCTTGGGATGTGATTTTAGGGGAAAGGTATATGATTCGGGTTTTTGTCTTTTCGAGGGCAAGTCTTACCCATGTACTATGTTTCAGAACCACAGATGTGCCCTACACAAAAGAGAGCCAGGAATATCAACAAATGTGTCCACTGACTGTTGTTCTCTGTGCTTAGTAATGGATTTTCTCCATTCTTTCCCAATGAGAATACCTCTGTTGGTGGTTCTTCACATAAGCTCCTGGTTTCTAAGAGAAACATAAACTATAAAAGATAAAGTACGACAAATAGTAATAATCCTCATGAAAGCTGTAGTCCTGTCTTCTAATCTTCCCCAGCCCCCTGGAGAATGGAAGGGCAGTGGAGAGATTATCGAGGCCTCTTGGGTACTTTGTCATGACAAAAGAAGCTAAAGATGCCTCAGTTTACACACTCATGCCAAAGATCCAGCAATAAACAACAATACTCTTTGATCTATGGACATGATTCTCAAACCACTTCTGTGCTTCCTGAAGGATGCTCCCCACCTTCTCTTGTGGATTTCAGTAGAATCAGATGGAACTAACCATCCTGGTTCTGTAATCCGTCCTAGCTGTCTGCTTGTTAGAGTTCAATGCCTGAGGTACAAATGGGTAAGGTGGTCTAGTGAGTGGTGGAGAACCCACGCTGAGGCCTTGTTCTGGCCTGGCTTCCAAGGAAGGGGAGCTGAAAATGGGGGGATATTATGCTGAGGGCCCCAGTGTAAGAAGGTTGACTAGGAACTAGAAAGGTCAAAATCACAGAATTAACTGTGCCTCGAGTCCCCAGATACCCTCAGGTGAGCCACTGAGCTTTCACTCCTCTGTTTTGATTCCTTAGCACAGAGAAACCAGCAAACAGGAGGGTAGAGGGATTCCCAGGGGAAGCATTTTACATGGACAAAGGTAGGACTTACGGTACAGTTTTCTTTGCTGACTTTTATGTCTCCCAGGATGACACAGCAGGTTGGAGGTTATCCTGACACTTTCTCTACTGTTGTAAACAGCTCTCTGAGCTGAAAAGGTTGTCTTTTATTTCCTCTATATTGGGGGGAAAAAAAAACATGTCATGACAGCTAACAAAGACCCACAGCTCACCTGCCTTTAATGGCAACACCAGAGCTCCTCATTTTCTGTTAGTGTGAAGTTAGCTGTTTGTCATCTTAATAGCCATTTCCCAGGGTGTGTTGTGCTAACCCAAACAAGGAGTGACAGGGTGTCTGGCATCATGCTGCAACTTAGAGAGAAAGTATTCAGATGAATCTCTTCCCACCCAGTTTCTAGGAATGGATCACATTGTTGGCATTCTTTGGTTTGGTACAGGATGGACTTGAGGAGGAGGTTCTTATTGTAAGTGTGTGGGGAGGTACTGGGAGGGGTGTCCTTGGGGTCCTCATTGATACTGACAATGGCACCGACAGTGTCATAGAGTCCCTGTGTTAAAGGTCAGGTAACTAAAAGCTGGAGAAGATTGTGACTAGAGAGGTCTCCTGCCTCAAGAGGCTAACATCCTCAGGAAAGTTTTAGAGGCAAAGTCTTTATTAAGGCTGCTAGTATTCATAATAGGTATAAATTCTGTAGGCTTTGAACCTCAATTCATAAAAAGATTGGGCAATTTGGAAGCAATTCCTTTTAAAGAGTTTTCAGTAGAGGGCACTAAGTTGGATGGGCAAGGGATGGGGAAACTGGGAAGAGTTGGGGTGAAGGGGCAAGTGTGGGAGACATTTTTAATCAGACACCAAAGCTCTCTAATTCCTTGGTTCCTTTATCACTTCCACAGTGGTATTTATCACAAGGGAAAGCTTGTCTGAAAACCCCACTGTGCCGTGGGAGTGCTTGCTGGAAGCCAGCATGTGTCCTGTCATTGCGAGTGTGGGGCTTCTCCCCCCTAAAAAGCGGGTGTGGGAGCAATCTCACTCTTAATCAGGGTGATGGGCAGGATCAGCGAGAAGGGCAAAAGAGAGCGATGTAATAATGAAGTGCTTGTTTCTGGAGAGCAAGAAGGGAGAATTTCAAATGATCTTCCCACAAAAGGATACATTTTTGAGGTGAGAGTTACGGTGGTCACCCTGATTTCATTGTTCACTGTATAATGCTTCATCCTGGGAAGACACGGAGTACAGACGCAGGGGGTACAAGTGTAAGCCCCTACACAGGGGGTATAAGTGTGAACCCCTGACACACTATTAACTTAGATGGCAGAGAATGTGCTTTGGCTGAAGATTTTGTAGTTAATACAGATTGAGATCTGGCAGTGTTTTTTTTTTAAATATTTTCTTGCCTCCTTCTAAAACAGAAACTTTTCCAATGATTATACAGTTATATGGGGTATGTGTAATTTCAATATATGCATGTAATATGTCATCAACAAATAGGATAAATGTTATATCCTCCACTTGAAAAATCTAATTTTTTTCTGTGTTAGGATTATTCTTTTTTTCCCTCTAGTTTTGAAAGATCCTGTAAATTGATAACTGTGGTCCTTCTACTCTGTCCTGTCCAACTGTAACTTCATTGGTTACAGCTCCCTGTTCCTAGTTCCCATCTCCCTGACTCCGAGGACATCTTCTGTAGCTGCTGCATATTGCCAGCTTATAATTCTTCATGCTATTGATACTTTATACTTCACAAGACTTACAGTTGTTCAGAATGAATGTATTAGTAACCTAGTCTTTATATGAATGTTCTCAACGTGCTCATAAAGCTTTATCTCCTTCAGATTTACTTATATTACTAGCAACTGTTTCTTCTGATATTTCTAACTGACTTATATTTCTTATACAAACGTACATTGTATTCGATGCATACATTAAAATCCCATCTGGAAATGCTTTAGGCTTATGAAAACAAAAGTCATTGAAGGATTTTGACTTCAAAAACTTTTAACATTTTTTTTTCATATTTAGATCCCATTTATTCAAAGGTTTACTCTTGTCCTACCTCTGCATCTAAGATCAGCATGAATTACAATGCAGCTTTTTGACATACCTAGCAAGGGGGGAAACTCAGCTTAAGAATTTCTTCCATCAGATTGGTCTGTGGGAACGCTTGTGGGACATTTCTTAATCCCCCAGCGAGCAGTACCATCCCTTGGCAGACAGGCCTGAGCTGAATGAAGAAAGGGGGCTGGAAGTGACCCTGGGATCAATCTAATTGGCAACATTTCTCTGTGGTCTCTCTTTCAGTTCTTGGGTCCAGCTCCTTGCTGGAATTAGGAAGAAATCCTGACCTGCCTTTCCTACAAAGGCAGCTCCCCAGGTTGTGGTCATCACATGTATTCAAGCTCCAGCGCAGCACTTTAGAAGTAGTGGCAATCTAGAACTGTTTCTCTGGTTGAGTGGCTTCAGTTCAGTGGTATCACGGGGGTCATGAGGAAGTCAGTAGGAAGCAGACAGGAGTCCTATATAAGCTCAAGGAAGGCAGTGTGATGTAATGCTAGGTGTAAAGAAAACGTGGGGGGGGGGGGTTCATGAAAGAATGGACCGTTTCTTCTCCAGTACTGTCCAGAGGCTGGTGTCCTTAATATGAATCACCCGTCTCCTTACACAAAAATACCCCTGAGGAAGAAAAGGTGCACTTCTCAGATACGCCCTTAGGGTTCCCCAGTGAGGGTAGCCATCTTTGCTCTGTTCTCTGCTCACCCTGCCAGCTGCTGACTGCTCCCAGGCTTCCAGGCAACCATTGTCCTACCCCAGCCTCCAGGAAGGAAACTCCATGCTGGCGTTGGCCTGTGGACACACAGCCTACTCCTCTGCTTCCCAGACCTGTGGAGTTAAGTGGTACCCAACTGGCTGCTCTCCTGGGTCTCCAGATGCCAACTCTCCTGGAAGATCTTCAAAGCTGTTACCCTCCACATATGTAAACCAGTTTCATGTAATAAGGCTCTCCCACCCTGTGAGTGTGCGTGTGTGTACGTGTGTGTGCACGTGTGTGTGTGTGTGTGTGTGTGTGTGTGTGTGTGAGTGTTTACTCGAGCGTGCGCTCGCACACACATTCAAATCCTATTATTTCTCTAGAGATGTCTAATTAATACAGTTGGATTAAAGAGTTTTGGCTTAGAGATACAAATCGAAGATGATGGAATGTAATTATTTGTTGAAAATTATAAACACAGGAGGAAACACATAAATGACTTAGAACGAACGATTCTGACCCAACAGAGGAGACAAGTAGTACTTTTCGAGTGTTTCAGGACATTCTTTAAAATGTCTTGTGAGTAACATGAATGCAGCGATTTTCCCTTGGGGTACATTTTAGGTGCTAAACAGCAATGGAAGTGAAGCAGTGCACATGGCATCTGACAAAGCAAACATCATTTTTGTGTTCTTACCAGTTAGTGCCATATTAATTTTCGTATGACGATCCCCCAAACATTAACCCACTGTTGCTGCACACTGGGACACCGGTTACCTCAGAGGGCTCAGGATCAAGCCTCTGTAGCTGCGTTCCGCCCACTTCTTACTGGGTGCAGGGAAACACCTTGACAGGGACTGAAACCCTCGCCTTTCTCTGTCTGCCATGTTGGATGGAATGCGTTTGGATTGGCTGTATTGGAAACCATATGGCACATTAATGATTGGTCTTGTCATGGTTCTTGATAGCATGTGAGCACAGCCTACACAATGGCAGAGAGTAGAGAGCCAAGCATCGGTAAAATCTGAGATGGAGGACTTTTAATAAATGTCAAAGTGGCCTGGAGCTTTGAGAGCACAGCAGAGTATTAAGTCAGACGTTTTGGCTCTGGGACAAAACACTTGGGCCATAGAGCTTACAGGAGGAAAGAAATATTTGTGCTCATGGTTTCAGAGACTTCAGTCTATCATGGTGGGGACAGAGGGTCACAGGACAGCAGGTCACATCACTGGTTAGGAAGTAATGGGGATGAAGTACACCCCCAAACAACCCTCTTTCTCCATCAAGGCCCCGCTCTTCCAACTGTGCATGTGTCTGTTAACCTCTTAGAACCTATCCCGTCATCAAGTGAAACCAGCTGGCCCAAATGTTCCACCATACGGAATTAAAATTTTGACTCGTGCCACATTAAACATTTTATATTAAAAGAGAATGAATATCAAAACGGGTCTCTCAGGAGGGTGCCTTTTATTTTTAGGCATGGTGATAGTAAGGGACTTTTTCTTTTCTCCGACTAGAGGCTTTAGCTCCTGGATTGTCCTGGTTTTCCTAATGCTTAACATTTTTATTAGAAACAAATTGATTCTCCTTTTGGATTCTTTGAGCATCCTGCTGGAACGTGAGAATTTATGAGCCAATTAGAAAACACTTATTTGAAGTTGCTGGTTTTAGTTGTTTAAAACTTACCACTATTGTTTCTTTTATCTTTGAGATGATAACATGTCATTTTCACCTTCCGTTCTCTTCTTCGAATTTATCACTTCTTCCTCTTTTTCAAATTTACGACCTCTTTTTCATTAATTGCTATTACCTGCATATATGTACTAAGTACACACACAAACACAGACACACACATACACACCACACCCCTCAAGTAAATTGCAAAATTTGAGGTCCTCTTGTTTACAATTTCATAACCCATAGAGTTATGAAGTACTTTCATAAATGTCTATAACAAAGCTTCTGTGGCATTGTATTATTTCTGTCACAGTTCTGTTATATTAAAAACAGGTTAGATTTTGATAACCACGTGAGTCTCATCTGTGGAATATGTTGTGTAGAAAATACGTCGTGTTTATGAACAGCTGTCAGTGAAAGAGGCAAGTGGCTGATCAGGAGTCTTTGTAAGCCTTGCCCTTGTTAACAGAAACAAACAGTCAAACCTCTTATTCCTGAGACCTGTGTTACCAATTGTTTTTCTCCCAGTGTCTTGACATAGATCTCTTCGGTTGGATTAAAAGCATTGTCTCCTCAGAACTTGCTATTTGTGCACTGAGAAAAGTGGCTAAAACTAGAGAAAAGCAAGCAAGCGAGCCAGAAAACAAACACATCCTTCTAAACCGATCCTTCCTCTTGAGTAAAGAACAGTAACTATTTCATAGGATGATTAAGGGACTGTAATGACTTAACATGTGACCAAGTTCCTCCGATCCCAGGACCAAAAAGGAACGATCTACCAGCAGACTAGCGTTCAGTATCAAATTCTGTAAACAAATAAACACGTTTATTTGATTTCATCTTATTATTATAGCTCTTGTTTTTATAGCTCGAATGACTCCCCGCCCCCATGAACTCAAATAGGAAATATTCCTTGTTAGGCTCAGGACACTAAATGTTCACTGCCTCCTCGTGGTACTGACTTTCATCACTTCCTCTGCACAAGATGGCCTAGGATCAGCTATGCCAGAGACACTGTGATTTTTCTAATAATACAGACATTGCTCCAGAGTGATAATCAATAGTCTCCCTGCTTCATCCAGATGTTTGGGACATATTTTCAAGTTAATTTCCCCTGGAAGATCTCTGAACAGGGAAAATCAGACGCTGTGCTGAAATGTCATGTGGACTCAGCTGTTGTTTGAGGAGGCAGTATCTGATTCTAAAAAAATGAGGCTTGAAGGAATTAGAATATAAAAAGACTTTTAAAAAACGTGGCTTTCATCCGCATTAGTGATATTTCCAGACTCAGTGTCATAGGTTACTCCAAGAAATAGGAGCCTGGTGGTTAGATAAGTGGATTGTTCACTCTCTACCTGGTGGGAGAGATTGGCCTTGTTTGTTAGCTAACCCAAAGCTCTGAGGGGTTTTGTAGTAAAGTGACATGTGGAGAATCGATTTCCTCAGAAAAGTGTGTTAAAGGTTTAAGTGAGCACCTCTTTCGACTGTGGGGTAGATCAAAAGCCAGTTGTTGAACCCAATTAGGAATCCAGGAGCTGCTGTAGCTGACTACATGGTGATCATTCACCTAAATTTTCAGCATGTACAGTGTGAATCCGGGCTACTGTGTTTGGAATAGAGATTCAGACAAGAAGAGAAGGTCCCTGTACTATAACCAATTTGCTAATCAAATTCAGAGGATCCTCCCACAGAGACAATTGAGGGGGGTGGAAGATTATTAGACATGTCTATTCTATTTTTATTAACTCTGCTCATAAATTGGTGGGCCATGAAATAGCTATATTTTGTGTCTTCTTTAGGGCAGCCCCACTGGTGCACCTGCACCAAAGGGCATTTGTGACATTTTCTTGTATTTTATTGATGGTCTCAGTAATACCCAACCTTGTTAGGATAGTTATTCAGATTTCTACTGTAAGATTTGTTGAAGACATGATACTGTTAAATGCCCCACTACTTAAGTTTCTTAATTAATACTTTTTTTCTTGATTAATACATTGTGATAAATTTTGTTCAGAATTTAGTACTGAATATTTGTTTGTTTTTTTCTTAAAAGAATGCAGTTATTTTATCTTATCAGATGAATAAAATAAAATTAAGCATTCCTCCACTTTTTCCTTTCTATCTTGGCTGCCTGTAAGATCAAAGCAAAAATTTTTAATATACATTATAGTAATAACTATTCAAACCTTTAAAGAAACAGGCTTATGTGTTACTTCAAATCTCTTAGAAGCAGGTGGTACTTAAATTTTATGTGAGAACTGAAGTACATTTCTTATGCAAAGCCTGTGTTCAGAAAATTCATCTTCAAGCTCTTTAGCTGATACTGTTTTCTTTGAAATAAAACTATATGCATGTTAAATTTTACACTGGGCTTTAAAACTTTTCATTCTGCTTTATAGCTGGATTCCCATGCATAGAAACCACAATTAGAGATGCTCAAATATTTTATAAAAATTTGATATACAGAGAATTTTAGGATGTTACTCAGGTGAGACACTTTTCTGGAAGTTTTAGCAATAAAAAACGAAGTAGGTCGTCACTATGAAACATAGGAGTGCAGGTAACATTAGTTTTCAACAAATAGATTGATTTCTTCCTGTATATTAAAAGTGTCATGAAGAACATATTAGTTCAGTAAGAACCCAAGGCACCAATCTGGTGCTTGGTCCTGGGCTTCTGGGTGTGAGGGAACTGGTATGAGGAGGTGTTCAGTCCCTCCTTGCCCAGTGCACTGAATCTGTGTTCTCACTGTGGGAGAACTCAGCATGCTATGCCTTGTAAGGCAGCATCAGTAAACCATTTTCTGGATGGCCATGTATGTCTTAACCTGTCATGTAGACTTCTACCCATTTTCAGAACTTCTGGTGAAGAAAAATAAGTTTTAATGGTCTGGCTACCTTTATTTTGGGCCTCTTTTTATATTTTTCTTGACTCCTGGAGAGCTGTAGGAGTTTTGTTACAATTATAGCAGATAACGTTTTAACGAGAAGGGTCGTTTCTTCAAGACTCCTTTCTTCTTAAATTATCTTTCCACAACATCATGAGGTAACTGACCTAGAGAGAGGTGGTGTTTCTGGGGAGTAAAATACTTTAAAAAAAGACAGAATGGAAGGCTTAAATGAGTCTGAACTAGCCTTTTGTAGGAGAGGCTAGGGGATCTACTCCATTCCCAGCACCAGAACTGGAGCCCATGGAGAGAAAGCACAATGACTGGGACTGTTGCACCTAAAAGATTACATGAAAATACAAACCCATGTTTAATCACAGCACGCAGGAGGCAAGGGCAGGTGGATCTCTGAGTTTGAGGTCCGCTGTCTCCATTGCTACATCCTAGCCAGCGAGGGCCTCGTAATGAGAATCTGCCTTAAGACAACCCCTGCCCCCATACAATCCCAAACAACCGTGTAGAGAGCTGAAACTTGTGAGTCGTGGATCTGGAATCCTTAGTGTGAGTGTGAAGGGAGGAGAGCCACACTGGAGAAATAACAGAAATGCACCAACAGGTGGGAGGGGGTGAGCTTCAGGTTCTAGGATGGAGCTGTCCAGACCACAGATGGAAACCAGACCCTCGGGGCGTTTATCACACACTGCATGGGGCAGCGGCTAGTGTGAGCAGGCAGACTGCAACTATCAGAGAGGAGGAAGCTGCCATTGCTAGTGCGTGTGCACAGACTGCTCAATCATCCTTAAACTTCCTGTAGCTGGACGGAGAAAGGCTTTGTCTTCCTGCATCTGACAAGAGCGAAAGGCTTTGCTGGTTTCCCATGGGTCCAATTCCTCAGCTCTTAACATGCAGCGCCCATGACAAACAATACATTCGCTCAGGAATTCATTCCTCCCTACAGCACATTTCCAGCACGTGGCCCTTGGGGGTTTTTCCCTGGGTGTTCATGAACGCAGCTCAACACATTTGCAGACAAAATCATGTCACGGCGTGAAAAGGTTGGACACCCCTGCTTGGATGCTAGAGGAAGAGTTCCTTACTGTTGTGATTTCCAGATGTAAAAACATGTGTATGACGTTCCTTCCTGTTGTGGCCACTGACACCATGGCTTGCAGCGTTCGGTCTGTCTCCCTGTCCCAGCTGGAACTCCAGAGTCTTGAGTCTCTCCAGTCACACTGTCATACTTATCGGACATGAGATGTCGAATCCAATGGTACCTGCACTTTAAATGATGACCTTAAGCTTTTACGTTCTCTTGGGTGTTCAGATTGAAGCAGAGATAACAAAAGAAACACCCGGTTACATGGTGCTGTAAGGCCATTCTTCACACATCTCTGGGAACCTGAGGAGACAGTTGCAGAATCCCTGGACCCCCCAAAGCTGCGTTTTCAAGACTTCTCCACTTTGCCATTTTCTTCTGTTGTGTGGTGTTTTGTCTTGTTGTTTGTTTTGTTTGCTTGTTGCTGTTGTTGTTGTGGGGTTTTCTTGTGTTGTTTTTATGTGAGAGACAGAGCCTTCTATGTCATCCAAGGGTTGAGAAGGAGCTTTGTAATCAAAATCTTGTCCGAACTTCCTTGGTGTTAGGGTTCAGAGAGACAGCCTTCTATGTCATCCAAGGGTTGAGAAGGAGCTTTGTAATCGAAATCTTGTCCAAACTTCCTTGGTGTTGGGGTTCAAAGGTGTGTACAATCACATACAGTTCTCTGTGGTTTCAAATGTTTGGTCACCAACTTATGTCCAGTTTTCTGCTGTTCCCCTACTGACACCCCCCTTCCCTTTTCAAAATCCTTTCTGAGGCTCAATGGCAGAGAGTGCATAGCCAACACACACACACACACACACACACACACACACATATATATATATATATATGTATATATATCTCCATGAGCCTCCAACTGAGTTCCACAGGATCTTAAAGCAGGGAAAGCAAGATGATTCGTACGCTGGTCGGCCTTGACTAAATATTTTCGGGGTGCTGGTAATGTTATGGTTTCAGACTTTGGGCATCTTTCCCTCACTGTAGATAAACCGAGACCTTTACAGACCTGTGACTTATATCCTGATTCCGAAAGGTGAAAGTGTGTTTCCTGGAACCCAGGAGCACCAGCAAAGAGAAAGCTTAATAGTGAAGATCTAAATGTGTAAATGTGGCTCAAGACTGTTCTGCTCCTGCTTTTAAGCAGGGAGAGCAGGGGGTAGGGAGTGGGCTGATTCTCTATCAGCAAGCAGGCCAGAAAGATTGAGGAAATATAAATGGGAGGAGAGGAAGAAAAGGATGGGACGTTCTTGTTTTATTCTATGCCTGAAGTTGTGTGCGCTATGCCTGTGTATTCCTAGATATGTCGCTAGCGATCTCCAACATTGTCTGTTCAAAGTCTTTAATTAAATCTGTTGATGAGGTATCAGAGAATATCGTGATTATGTTTTTCTCTGATGGATAAGGCACTGAGATTGTGAGATGGGCAACTTTAGGATACCAGTAGTTTATGAAAGATTTTTAAATTGTGTTTCCTGGGGGACCTCGGAGTGTTGTAGAAATAATGCGGCAATGTTTCATGGTCCTCAGATGGTAGCTGTTGATGACATTTGAGATACATTAGGAGAGAAAGTTTGGTTAATGGAATGGTGTATCGATATATTGGGAGACAATAATCTGGGTGGGGGAAGAAGGGGGACCAGGGTGGAGGAATAGGAGGCATCATCCTATACCTTGTTCCCACACACCAGCTGCACCTTCAGAGCAGTATGCTTGGAATCGCTTGGGTGACGGGAGGTGTTACCTATGCCGAGTTTTAAAACTGGACATAGGCAGACCTGAGTTAAGTGTGAACCGGATCTGATCCTAGCAACAGGTTAGGAAAGAAAAGCAGCTTCACACTAGCCCCGGGAGCTGAGAAGACATCCTTGTGGAAATGGGGATTTAGGGCGGAACAATTTTGCACATGGGAAAAATAAAATTCAGGATCAAAATCCTTATCCTTCTGGAAAAGTTAAACAAACCATCTGTCTGAAGCATCCTTGATTTTAGCACCCAGTCTGAGGTGTTTAGGTGTCTCTGAGTGCATGAACTTTGCTCATTCTTTACAGAGTCCTGACTGTATGGTGACCAGCGACTCTGGCTACATGAACAAGGAGGGCAGAAACCACGAGATCTTTTCAGTAGGAACTAACACGTTAACGTGTGTTAGCAATGAAAGCAAATGGTGGGGAGGAGAGAAGGAGACAAGCGAAAGATCAAAACACAAGGTCAGCAGGACAGAAATTAAATAAATCAATACAGTGGTCAATGCAAACAAAATGAGAGGGAAAAGCAAAAGGTGAATGGCTGCTAAGAAGAAGGCAAAAGTGCAGTGAGGTGTGCGCATGCGCATGGGGTGTGTACAAGGTCCGAGACAAATCCTCTTGGCACTGTGGGGTTCCCCTGGGTCCTGGTAAAACTCACAGTTGTCTCAGGGTGGAGGTCTGGGGTTGTCAGTCTCCAGGCTGATGTCTTACATCTACTTCTCTCTGACCTTCAGCGAAGACATTTTCACAGTTGATAAGAACCTCAGTTGCCTCATTTCGGGAGGATCCTCGCAGAAATGTGCGCCATTCTCAGAGGAAGGTTCCACCTCGCTCCTCCTCTTGGCCTGGGAACACAGTATCCTTCCTATAAATCGTGACAGACTCCGATTGCACCCCTCAATCTCGTGGGCAACCTTTGAAGGAAGCTGTTCCAACCGAGGCGCTGTCTCTTCAGGTCCCATTTGCCTCCTTGGTTTGTCTTAATAAATTTCTGCTCTGAAATTACATTTACCATGGCTACCTGTAGCAGCCACCCTACACAAAGATGGACTCCACAAATCTCTGACAGAGGTCAGCATTTCCCTTCTTGGCAGGATGGAAGGTCTACTCCTTAGGGTCCTTAGGTCTGCCTTCCTCCTCAGAACTCTGGCTTCACTTGCTCCAGGTCTTCCTTGACTTCTTCCTTGCTCTGCCTCCCAGCTCCGCGAATCTCTCTTGATTCTATGCTGCTGGCTTTCTTCTGTACTATTTTCTCTGCCTCATCTTCTTGAAAGTAGGGGAAGGGGTTGGGGGAAGCCAAAGTACCACCAGCACCAACATTTTCAGGCCAAATAAGAACGTATAGAAACCTTAAACCTTTACATTGTATTTTCTAAGTGGCGTTAAACACAAAATGAATTCTGAAACTAGACATGGTGGGGCATGTCTGAGGACATCCTTCTGCTCAGGAGTCTGAGTCAGGAAGATTGTGAGTCCAAAGCCAGCCTGGGCTGTATACGTGACAAGCTCCTGTCTCAAAACACCAGGTAGATACAGTTCAGCAATAGAATGCTTGCCCAACAGGCACAAACCCTAAGTTCAGGCCTCTCACTGAAAACAACAGCCCCCATCCATTCAATCAAATTTAAGCTGAGTATCTGTATAATCTCCATGGTATGAAGCTGTGAGGGAATTTTCAGATTATAGTTTTTCTTTCTGTCTGCTTCCCACTTTTGCTGACAGCCTAACCTGCATCCCTGTGGAGGTAAACCCAGCATAGTTGTTTTTGCTGCCCACCTCCCGTCCATTGTGGATCCTTGTTCAGCTAGCTCAGTATGTCTTCTTCCTACTCCACTCACTACCCCATCCCCCAGTCCCTGTGCACATGAACGAGACCACGTGATGTGCAGCTGATAGAGAGTTTCTACCTTTTTTTTCCCATTTCTCTTCTTTCTTTCTTCACAGGTGACATTTCTCGTCTCAAATGCAACTGGCGGCTTCTTGCTTCCCAGTGTCCTCCTGACTCTCTTCTTCACTACCCTTTCTGCCAGACCTTCCTGGTGCTGTCTCTGTAACTTTGTAGAGGGACCTAGCACATGCTCACAGCCTCTGTGGACATTGTCCTCTTTCTGGGGCATTCCTGTTCCTCGTTCGCCGGACCCCACCAGCGTACTGGGCTCTCAGCTTACTGCTGTGTTTCTTCTCTGGGGGCCCTCTGAGACTCCTTCTGATAGGGAACTGTGTCTAGCAGTTGCTCCCTGTCATCCACAGCTGCTCTTTATGGTTCCCAGTACACTTGTCATGGCTTATCTGATATCTCATAAAACCCATAGGAGCAGAGATCGTTTCTGCATTTATTTAAGACTCTATGCCCAGTGACTGACGTTCTTCAAACCGCGATGAAAGGGTATTGAATTAGTGAGCTATAAATAGAGAGGCCTGTCCCCCACCCCAGTCAAATTCAATTGCCATCTTTCTGTTAAGCACTCATATCCATCAAGACTATGCGGTGTTCTTGGAGCATGCTTCTGCGTGGATTGTCTGATATTTGGCTAGTAGACATGACAAGGTCAAGATAGACGAGCGTGGAGAAGGAGAAGAGAGATGACTATCACGGTGCAGAATCTGAGCCAGTCCCGACCAGAAGGGCATCTGTGCAAATGATAGAATAAGTTATAATAAGCCCGTAAGTTTCAAAGATAGCATTTTGTTAAGGTCAACTTCCTAGTTTTAGTAATCATTGTGAAGGTTGTAGGAGATGCCGACATTAGAGCAAGCTGATCTATTTTGTGTGATTTTCTGAAAGTCTTCTCATTGTTGGGCAGTATTTCAAAATAATAATAATAATAATAATAATAATAATAATAATAATAACAACAACAACAACAACAGCAACAACAACAAAGTGAGAAGACCTAGGAGTTTTTATGTACAGAGAATATGTCTGAAGGTTTAGATTCCTAACCTGGAATAGTATCAGCCTAGTAGGTGTTCAGTGAACACCACACCGTTTTGTTTTTATTTGCTCTGCTTTGACTCTGTGAGGTCTGTGTTGTCTGCTTCCCCTCCTGCCGCACCTAGCAACAGCCTGGCTCCTCAAGGGGGAAGCTGCTCCCAGAGCGACTGTGCTGTCGAGGGCAGAGCCTCACTGAAGGCAGCAGACACAGGGCGCTACGCACATCCTGTGTGCTGGAAATGTGCTCCCATCTGGACTGAGGGTAGAGTTAAAAACATAAAACACGCTAGAGAAAAATCATCGTAAGATGGAGATGATGTCATTTGCCTGCCTTGACTTTACATGGTATATGTTTTGTGTTTAGATTTAAGCTTTTATTAGTCTCTAACTCCCAAGATTGGCTAATTAATTTCCAATTGTGCGAGTTTGTCAATTTTTTAAATGCATGATTATAGCCTACTTCTTATACGCCAAGGAGTGGCCACATTCTCAGTAATAGTGTCTTACCTCCATTTTATGTGGAAGATGCCCTTCTAAAATATTTTTAAACAGATAAAAAGTATATCATTGTCTTAGCGCACTGCAATAGAAACATAAAACACTGGCTTTTATTAAGGAAAAGTGTTGGGCTGGAGCGATGGCTCAGCAGTTAAGAGCTCCGACTGCTCTCCCAGAGGTCCTGGGACCACTCTCAACTTGCCCCATAATTTTTAAATCACAGTATGATACTGCATGTGATTTATAGCTAATGATCAATAAGACCTTCCTAGCAGTTGAACATTTCAGGAAGGCCTTCTAAAGTTGACCCTTTTAGAGAAATGGAGGGTTGTGTTGTTATTTTTCTATTGCTGCTGAAACCGTTGCTGGTAGTTCCTGTTGAGAGTAGGGAGTCTTCACCTCCGTTACAGCTGAACTGCCATTCGGTCTAGCTCAGTGCTTCTCAACTTCCCTAATGCTGAGACCCTTAATTACAGTTCCTCAGGCTGTGGTGACCCCTCAACCATAAAATTATTTTGTTGCTACTTTGTAGCTGTAACTTTGTTACTGTTATGAAATATAATATAAATACATCTATCCAAAAGGCTTCCAGGCTCACAGGTTGAGAACCACTGGTCTCCTGGTTACAGCACAGGCAGCAAATAAACGTCCTTCTTGCTGCTTTGCCTGGTTCTCTGGATGCTTCTTTAGAGCTTTTTGTTGTGCGCAGCTTCCTCGCTGTGCCTTCCTCTGTGCTCTCTCTTCACTCTGCGTGCAGACGCTTCCACTTCCCGAACAGAAGCATGCGCGTGTGTGAAGTGCAGACCTTGTAGCACAGATCTCAGCGACTGGGTTCCATAACGGAGGAGAAGGGGCCTGTCTTCTTATGCTTTGTCCGTTCGGTGTAAAATCCCAATAGCTAGATGGAGAAATTTCGAACAGCCACCGAGGAAGAAGAGAAAACCCCGAGTCTCCGGTTTCTATATTGGGAATGTCTGTTGAGTACCTGAAAGGAACACAAAAGAAGGCCAGCAAGGGTGTCAGCTCAGAAACACTGGTGGCATGTGCTTTCTCTGTCTCTGTCTGTCTCTTTGTCTCTGTCTCTCTGAGGCAAGGTCTAACTGTAGATCTGATTATTCTGAAACATACATGTAGACCAGGATACTTGACTCTTTGGAGTTCTGACTTCTATCTCCTGAGTCCCAGGATTAAAGGCTCGCACCACACCTTAGATTCTTCTTGAGACTGGTCTATAGTCTAAGCTTTATTTTTTTTGTTTTGTTTTTTTTTTTTTTTTTTTTGCTTTATTTTTCAAATACTGAGCAAAAAGCAATTGAACATTTTCTCAAGCTCCCTCTGCCTTTGAAGGAGATGGAGACAGACACAGAAAACTAAATATGTCTATGCTCCTAAGAAGCTAATCTTTAAACAGTCCTAGAATGTAAATCCTGAGCACTGTTTATAGGTCCCTCACTATTATTATTTTGATTTGTAACTGAACAAGTCATCACCCAGCTGTCAGACCAAGGACTTTCTATCCTTGCCCCTTATCAAGACCTATCTATACTTTCATGGCTTCCATCTTGTCATGAACTTTCCTGAAATAGGAACCAAAATGAGATGAACTGAGATAATCAATTGTCTTAAAGGTTGTCTGCTGCGAGCGGACACCGTGACCGAGGCAACTCTTAAAAGGACAACATTTAATTGACGCTGGGTTATAGGTTCAGGGGTTCAGTTCATTTTCATCAAGGCAAAAGCATGGCAGTATGCAGACATGCATGGGCAGGAAGAGCTGAGAGTCATACTTCTTGTTGCAAAGGCAGCTAGGAGAAGACTGGCTTCTAGGCAGCTAGGAAGTGGGTCTGTCAAAGACCACCCACTCCAACAAGGCCACACCTACTCCAACAAGTCCACACCTTCAAATAGTGCCACTCCTAACACCAAGCATATACAAACCATCACATCAAGAAAGCACTGCTTCTTCAGAACTGTGTCTCTCTCTAAACATAAATGTTGGTCAGGGAGCAAGAAATCTGTACTTGGTAGTGTCCTGAAATAGGCATTCAGTGACTAATGTGCAAAACTCTGGGTTATTAAAGGTACAGATGTTTATTGTGCCACAGTGCTCTGTAGCTCCCCCTAGCTCCCTCCTGCTCCCTCTCTAGTGCCCTCCAGTGACCTACAGCAACCCAATGTGCCCTCTAGCGCCCTCAGTGACCTACAGCGCCCTCTAGAGCCCTCTAGCATACACAGCAGAAACAAACATTTCCCCTCTGTGCCTCATTTTTAGTTATCTAGTATTTGTCATATTACTCATTATATAGGGCTATTGAATATTTCCTCTGCTCTCTCTTCATATGATAGACATGACACTAAGAGAAAAAGAGGTTTTACAGAAGAAAAACCATCCACAACCCTCTGTGTCAGTAGATGCGGAAACACTGCACTGTTGTGTCTGAGGCCTTTCGGTTGAAGCCTGGGGCTTGATGATCAAGGACAGACAGCTCAGTTTCCCATCAGTTCCCCCCATAGTCCATCTACGAGCTGAAGTTCATAAAGCCATCCCATCCTGGACTGTGGTAAAAAAGGGACTCTTATTGTTAGGTAACTGTCAGCCGTTCCTGACTTGTTATTGTCTATTACCCTCCCATGACCATCATCACCATCAACATAACCACCACTAACCACCACCACCATCATCACCACCACCACCACCACCATCACCACCACCACCACCACCACCATCATCACCATTATAATCATCATCACCATCATCTTATGTTACCTGCCCTGTGTGTGTGAGAGTGTGAGTGTGTGTGTGAGTGTATGAGTATGTTTGTGTGTGTGTGTGTGTGTATGTGTGTGTGTTTTTGAATGTGTTTGTGTGAGAGAGAGTGTGTGTGAGTGTGTGTGTGAGTGTATGAGTGTGTTTGTGTGAGTGTGTGTGTGTTTGTGTGAGTGTGTGTATGATTGTGTGTGTTTGAATGTGTGTGTGTGAGAGAGTGTGTGAGTGTGTGTGAGTGTATGAGTATGTTTGTGTGTGTATGAGTGTGTGTGTTTAAATGTGTGTGTGAGAGAGTGTGAGTGTGTTTGTGTGTATGTGTGTGTTTGTGTGTGTGAATGTGTGTGTTACAAAGAAGCTTGATTTAAAACTCTTCACACTGTAGAAGCAGGTAAAGATTGAGGCATAATTTATCCAGTTGTGTTACTGAATCACCTCAGACTTTATCTCAAAGATGGTTCCCCTTGAATGCTGAGATCATTTAATGGGGAAATAAAGTCCCCGAGATACTGAAGCATAGAGATTAACTTAAAAGCACGCACCGGATCACATTTATGCTCTGCTTGAAAAGTACTATAATGAATAATTAAAAGCAAACCAGGGTGTCAGGATAAGCGATAACTATAGGTTGTAATGCTGCACTACGAATTTTTCATGGTTTCTTGCTTGTTGATTTGCATAGAATAGTAATCAACAAAGAATTCCCCCAGTTATTAAATACAAATTAAAAGTTAGTATTTATAAGAATGTCTTCTACTTGTTTTGGAATATGACCAATTATTTGATTTTTTTTTTTTCATGCTAAGAAAGTGTTAGAAGGTCCATAGCTTAGAACCCCATGGGCTGAAAAATAAAATTTAGCTACTGTGTCATGTCCGGGCACTTCAGGAGCCCGGGTTACTGTGGACACACAGCATAATCCAAGAACCACATCACACAAAACCATTCTCCAACATACCACTGAGGTGGCATCATGAAATCTCGGTCGCAAAGATAGCACATTCCCAAAGGAGGTCAACCCCAAGTTCCTGAGGAATCTGCACTTTGCCAAGAAGCTCAGGAAGACGCAGGAAGCATCCAGTCAGTGAGTGTGTGTGCAGAGTCTATTAAGGTTCTTGAGAAGTTCTAAGATGGTCAAGCCCAAGATGCCAAAGGGCACCAAATGCAAACTCAGCCATCTGGCTTTCATTTCTCACCCCAAGCATGAGAAGCAGATCGGTGGCCTCATGACCAACCGCCACTGGCTCTGCCAACTCACTTCCAAGGTTCAAGCTGAGGCTAAGGCCAGGCTCCCAAAGGTGCCCAGACCCTGTGAAGGTCCCATAGAAAAGGCTTCTTTCTGCCAGATGGACACCCACCTCCACACTATTTACACGTGGTCAGGGCCCTGTGCTGTTTTTACAAATAAGCCTCAGTTAAAAATCTGTCAGAAAGAAAAATTAAATCTATTAATTTTTCACATGGGCGTGAACCTTCCTCTATCCCGAGCCTTTGAAAGAATGAGTATTGGAAACCAAACCTGTGTGTTTATTGCTAAAAGTATTAACAGAAATGTACCCTTAACGGGAATTAATATCTTATTTGGAACAGGACACTAGCATTGTGATTTCTATGTGTATATCCAAACGTGGTTTCTAAATTAGTTTGCCAGAAGGCTCTCTCCATGCAGAAGATTCACGTTCCCATTCTTTCTCCCTGGATCCTTTCTACAGTGTTCCAAAATAGCCTCAACCTGTCTTCAGCTTCCTGCATGTATGTATGTTCGTGTGTGCGTGGTTTTCATGTGTATGCACCTGTGTGTGAGTAGATATGCTTCAACATGTATATAATGTTGTGTTGTGTGTGTGTGATTGTGTGTCTGTGCATGAGTGTGTGTGATTGTGTGTGTGTGAGTGTGAGTGTGTGTAAATCTGTGTGTGATATTGTTCCAAGAAATTGACATTGGGTGTCTTCCTTTCTTCTTTTTCCTCTCATTTTTTTAAAGACAGAGCCTCTTGAAGACCTGGCATTTATCATTTCGGATTGACTGAGCACACACAGTCCACAGGTTCCGACCACCCACTCCCACCACACTGGCCTGGCATTTTCCCTGGGCAAGGGGATTGTAAGCAACCTATGTAAATCATTGGTACACTTACAAGCACGAATTCTTGAGACCAGAGTCGATAGGAGAAAGGAAGTCATTCTGACATTTGTGCCCCGGCTGTGCCAAGAGCCCCATGTGGTATGTCATGGAATTGTGACCTTATTAGGAAGCACTTTCTAGGTTTTGTACATACAAAACATGAATTCCTTGTGATAACCTTGCTCACTGAGTCTTAGATGCTAGCTTCCCTACGATGATTGTTTTTGCTCAAAAGCACATTCCTTTTGTAGGCACACACATACAGGGTCATCTCAGGTGTGGGATTTTAGTGTTGACTGCACCACAGTTCTGGAAAGGTAGTCGTCACTAAAATTACACTATGCTTGAACTTAAGAGACCATCAGTTCTTTGTTATAGTGGTGAATGAGGGAGGATTCAGGGAGTCTTCTGGGAGTCTTCCTCTTCCTACTGCTCTATCTCTTGCCCAAGACCAGGTTTTGCTTAGACCACTAACAATACTTAGATTGTGATTTGAGCATCCTTTGTAGGACAGTTCCAGGGTAAAGAGTCTGGGTCTGCATCATTATACTCTAGCCAGAGTACCCAAGGATAGGTAAATAGTAAAGGAAGGAGACTTTGTTTAACTGGAGTTCTGAAAGTATGGCTTGGCATCTAGTTGGTCTCTTGAGAGGACCTCTGTGCTCCTTCCACAGCTAAGGAGCAAATAGGTGTGAGCTAAGAGATCACATGACAGGATCACATGACAAGGGAAGAAAGGGGGGCAGTGACTCCACACTCAGTTAGTGATCACCATGCTGTGACCTAGCCAACCACTTGGAGAGTGTGTCACTTAGTAACAGCATACTTGCTATGAACATCTTAAAAGGAGGAAGTTCATCTTGGAGGCTGGTTCCGAGGAACATGTTGGTTGGCTTAATTTGATTGGTAGTTATTAGTGAGTGAATAGTAAGAAGACTGAGCCACGGTATTTATGGCCTCCTTTCTGACCAGATGCACCTCATGTACTTGTGAAGCCATCCTTTCTGTCAGTCAGTAACAAGTCCCAGGACAGACTTTGCCTTCTCTTTCCCTTTGTCTGTTTCTTAATATAACTGAGCGCCATGTCCCGCCCCCTGAGCCAGTAGAAACTGCAGACATTTGCTGATCCCTTTCTTTCTTTTGTGGAACAAACTAGCCCTCTAATGGATGGGTTTTTGTTTTCAAGATGAAGGACTGGTATTTCAGCTTGAATAGCTCCCTCTGATATGAGAAAGTTACTTCACTCCTATAATCAAGATTTCCTTTCATCTTACATTTAAAAATGATCTGGAAGATTTGTGCAGCTGATTTAAATATCCTGGCCCATTTTTATCCTTGTCCCTACTGGGAGAAGTGCAGGCTTAGGGATTAGTGAGGGGTTCACTTCTTGCTCTCAATGGTGCAGTATTTCCCAGCCAAGCTCAAGAATATTTCATCCTAGATTTAGTCTGGAGACCATAACTCACCTACCCCATATTCATTCTCCTCTACTCACAGTAATTTGAGGTTTGGCCAACTGGCCCAATGCCTAGATAAACACTTGTATTTCCTGGCTTCCCTTGGGTAGTCCCTGAGATTAAGCTACAGTCCTTGGGTGGCAGGCAGGCTATGCACAGTGACCTGACTCAGCAGTCACGTGGGCTTCCTGACCCTTTTAGATTTGTTGGAAGTAAAATGCTTTTTCACAGTCAAGCAACTGCACCTTGAGCCTTAAGAATGAAAACCTGAAAACCATATGTAGAGATGGTGTCTGAGATACCTGAGGACTCTGTGCCTGCTATTGTGATATTTAGGTTTGTTTTCATTTCAACAAGGACAGAGTAGCATAAATCACACACACACACACACACACACACACACACACACACACACACACACACACACAGAGTTCTAGAGTTGGGAAGTCAACAATCAAGATGCCAGACTATTTGGTTCCACAATGATGGTTTTCTTTGTCTCCTCACATGTCAGAAAAAGCCAGCCAGCAACTGGGGAACTCTTTTAGAAAGGCATTAATTCCATTCCCTTATTTAAGAGCCACCCCACCATGGCCCAATCCCCTTCTGAAAACCCCACATCTTAATAATATTCTGAAATTTGGGAGGACATGGACATACCTTTATCTTTAGGCCGTGTTACCTTGTGAGACTGTCCCATGCATGCCAACTCACATTCTTCTGTGTCCTCCAACTATTCTGAGGCTCTTTGGTGTTGAAACTTCGCATAAACTTTTCTGCTCAGCTGCCAAACCCCTCTCAGCACAGCCTCTTATTCTTGCAGGCATCTGAGCAGTGGCTCTGCTTATGGGGAGTAATTTCAAGGGACTGTGGAATTGTTGCTAATAAACACACTACATTGGGCACAAGATGGGCTAGGAAAGAGTGTCATAAAAGGAGAAATAACAATAATGTGTTGGAAGTTGATAATGAATATTCAAACAAGGTATAGCTACTCATTAGGTCTTAAAAACTGCTTCCTTTCTCTTTCAAGTGTGTATACATATGTGTTTTGTGAGTATATGTTTGTTTTGTGAGTATATGTTTGAATGGGTGTGTGTGTGTGTGTGTGTGTGTGTGTGTGTGTGTGTGTGTGTGTGTGCATGTACCTGGAGAGGGTTATTTCAGTTTTACTGGACATAACTTTTCCATAGTAAGAGGGTTGCTGTGATATTTGGAGAGTAACATCTGGAATTTGGAATCAGAGAAGAGCAAATATAAGTATCAATAGTTTGGAAACCCAGGCCTTCCACAAAAGGTTAATGCTATTAAATGGATTTAGCCAGGAATGGAAGAGCCTTAATAACTGTTAATGAGCTGTGGTAAGGAGACCAGCCATCAGCATTCCTTCCCCACACAGTGCACATTAAGAAATTGTCTAAGCTGGAGGACAGGGGGGACTTGGATGCCACATTGCAAAGCATTTCTTGATCTAGTTAAAGGAGAAACATCACTAGCCTCTCCCTGTTCATGGGGGAGTGTTAGAAAGCTCATGTCTCAAGCTTTTGGTACGCTGTACATAGCAGTCCCTGGACTCACAGGGGATGGTTTCTGCATCTCAGCCCTTATCTCTAACAGGAGCAAAAGGTCTCCAAACATTCACCTACAATCGAGTCTTGGAGGCTTGAGTGTTTGGATAAGGACTGAGGTGGTGCAGCAGATAAATATTGCCTTTTCCCCTTAACTGCTGACCCCCTGTTCCAGATGCTTTTGCAGCACACAGGCTAGGCCCTGTTTTCCTCCTTGCATCGATCATTGTTTGCTTAGCAAGAATTTGGCCTTTATGGTAAACGGATCCTATTATTTTGTGTCGGCTAATTACCATCCCTTTGTTTTACAGAGCTAAACAGTGCAGGCACATTCATCCTTACAAAGTGACAGAGCAAAGGTGTTTTGAAATCAAGATCAAGAAAAAATGGTTTTCATCTACAAAAAAGAACTACCTGTCCCAATAGCTTTCCCATTTAGCACCGACTTTATCTATGGCGAAAACCTTTATTTGATTGGCTCTCTCTGGTGCCCGTCATCCGCCTTGTCCTTGTATGCATGTGTTAAAAATACAGGTTATTAAGTATCTGTGTGCCAGCTCTGCCTCTGACCTCTGTGACTCAATTTCTGGTGCATTTCATTTACCTACACGAAGGACAAGCATAACAGTTGTTAAATTACTATCTGGTCTTGGTATTGCTACAGCCCAATAAGGAAGGGGCAGAATCCCCAACAGCCATCTTGCCTTGACCCTGATCTTCAAGGTCAAGATGGCAGACTCTGGGAGTCTTAAACTGGAACCGTGTCCTAGAACTGGTTCTTGGTTCTCATGGCAGGTCTCCCGGACGGGAACGTGTTCCAAGCTCTTAGAACTGGGCAACCCATAGAAGAGAAACACATACCAATCCTCCTTGGGTGCCAGGGCCAGTCCCAATGCCTCATGGGTAGTACTCTGTGTCACCATTTCCCCCAGGCCTGTGAGTTGGTCACTGTGTGTCATAGGATTTTTATTGCTGGGAAGAGACACCATGATTACATCCCTTACACAGGAAAACATTTTCAGAGGTTTAATCCATTATTGTTGTGGAGAAAAACACTGTGGTATGCAGGCAGACATGGTGCTGGGGAAGACGCTCACGGTTCTACATCTTCATCTATAGGCAGTAAAAGCAGACTGTGTGTTACCCTGGGCATCGCTTGACCTACAAGCCCACCCCCACAGGGCACACTTTCTCTGACTAGGCCACACTTTCTCCAACCAAGTCACCTGATATGGCACTCCCAATGGGCTAAGCATTCAAGTACATGAGTCTATAGGAACCAGAGTTCTTCAAGCCACCAAACTATATATCCAAACTTTTCAGAGATGACAAATAGGGCTAAAGGAGATGTAGGTGAAATGGCCAGAACCCACACAGCAGGCTGAGCTAGCTTCAGGACCAGGTAAACGGCAGCAGGGTCCGCTTGCGGTACTGCTGTGTGGCAACACCTCACACCACGTTTAGCAGGACCGGAGGAAGAACATCTAGACTGTGCCGTGACAGATTCTAATTACTCGTTCTTTTGTTGTGGGAAGGATTTTGAATTCCCAGAACCAGAAAACTGTCACACTATTTTCTTAATCCTTACTCGGTGACACTTGACTTCAAATAGAGAATTTATTACGGTGGTTACCTCGGAACTCTTCTGTGTTGTAAAGCAGCTTCTTGGCTTATTCTTCTGTCGGCTGGAGCCGTTCCCCCCACCCTTAGCCATGTTGTAACCTCTTTGCTCCCTTTTTCATGTCAACTCTAATGCTAACTTACACGCCTTTCTCCCTTTGAGAGGAGGTTCCCATTCACACAGGAAACCTGTAAACCAAGGTGGCAGCTCAGAGATTCACAAAGCACCAACTTAATCATTCTGTTCTCTGTCTGTACTAGGGAACTCATGGCCACCAAAGATGTTTATTTCTCAGTTTTCCCAGAGATGGTTCCCACATGGACAATTTTGTCTTGAGGTCTCACCTAAGTAGTCATCTCTCTTACCAATGTCTTCAAACTGCTCCATTTTGTCCCGTACCAGTCCCTGCCTTGGAAATAGCTATTCTCAGTTTGAGTCTTAAGTACATTTATTTGCTAGACTGAATTAGCAACACAGGTATGTTAATATTATTGGGACACACGCTAGGAAACTCAGAGGGCTCTAACACGTGTGACTCGCTGCACCCTGGCTTGTGAACATTGATTTGTAAGGAAGCTGTCTCACACTTAAATGCGGATGTGGGGCTTTCCTCACCTTCAGGGACAAATCCTGAATGAGGCAATGATTGGTAATCAGATCCCATTTTACTTACTATTGGGGCTCACAATGAGCCTGAGTCACACAGAGACAGGCAAAGGGAAGGATGGGACCACATGACGCTAGGCTGCAGAGGAAAGAGTGCAGCCCTGCTGTGAGACTGCTTGGACGGAATTTGGCATTTCTCAGTCCAGTTCACCACGTGCTCACCATTCAATCCTACAACCACACCCCCGGCTGTTTTGCCTAGAGACATGAACTTCACACTTTGTGAAAAACATATTCATATTGTTTATAGGAACTATATTTGTAATAACCAAACATTGAAAAAAATGTAAACATTCCTCCGTGCTCAGTGGGTGAATGGGAAGATAACTTCTGGTGTATTGACATAGTTGAACCTTAGCAAATGTGGTGGTTTAAATAAAAATTACCTCTTAACTGGGTGTCTGAATAAAAAATAAAGCCCCAATTCTGATAACAAACTTGCATGACAGTTAATAGCATTGCCCCGGTATCAGGTTCCTTGTTTGTTCATGAGACACGGTTATGGAAAATGGTTCATTGGTGGGTGCTCTGTGAAGAGACTATAGAGTTCCTATGCATGGTGTCTGTAACTTTCTTATGAGTCTAAAATGAATCCAGAGTGATGTTTCTTTAATGAATGAAGGCATCTCTTTAGCAGGTGTATGGAATTCATAGTCAAGGGCCCAACCTTCCTAAAGCTTTACCCGTTAATCCTCATGCTGTGGCGATCCCAACCATACAATTATTTACGTTTCATCTTTATAACTACTTTTTTTGCCACGTTTGTGAATCGTAATGTAGAGATATCTCTGTTTTTCAGTGGTCTTAGGTGACCTCTGTACAAAGGTCATATGACCACCCCCTCCCAGGGAGGTCACAAACGCATGGGTTGAGAACTTCTGAGCTAGATGGTTGCTGCTGCAGGCTGTTGGAGGAGCCAGTGGCAGAATGGCCAGTGTCACCTGACTGCTAACACCCTGTCACCATCCCTGGATCCAGCCCTGTACCTGGTGCTGACCTTGGTACTGCTTTGCTTTCATCCACCATGACTCCATCACAGTGGGCTGCCACCATTCACAGAGGAGGCCTTTGTGGCTTCACGGACTTCATTTCCTCTTCTGTGCGCACAGAAGGAGACCCACCCACTGTAGTTGGAATGGGAGAACCTCTCGTGGTTTCCTATCGAAGGCATTTTGTGTCTTAGCTTTCTACTCCTGGTTTCTCAGGAAACGTGGTTGACACGCCCTCCTCTTTCACCCCCACCAGGAAGCTTCTAGTTCCTTCTCCATGGTCATGAGGGAAGAGTTACCGCATGGGAAATTTGCAAGGGCACTCTGTGTATTTATCAGCATGATTCGGGCCCCGTTTTCATCTGTGAGAAGGAAACCTCAGTGTTAATGCAAATTTCTCTTAGGCGGGTTCCATATTCGACACCTGTGCTCCCCTCGTTTGAGGGATATGCCCAATCAAGGATGTATCTCAGAGAGGCAGGCAAAGGCTCACCCCTCCAGCATCCATCCCCAGGGATAAGGAATCGTCACTCCACACTAGCTTAGCTTTGGCAGCCCTCCCTTCAGTCCCCTCCCATCACAGAGCTCCGGTCCATCCACTGCATCCTTCTGGCCTGAGGCAGATCCCTTCTGGGGACTTTTGGCTACAGACGGGCATTCTCCGGTCCTCTCCTCCAGGAAGCAATCGCTGAGGACTGTGGTTATTCAGATGTGAAGGCTTCTCCAGCTCTGCTGGGTCCCTGATACCAAAATTTACATTAAGCCCTTGAACGGCTCTGGACGGATGGGTCACCACTGCAGCCTGTTTCTCAGCTTTGGATGAATTCTGAGTCACCACTGGCATCCTCTCAGAAAACCGGGAGGGACTTCGGCTAGCTGCTCTCCAAAGATAGACTAAGGCCTTTGTGAAGAAAGAACAAAAGCTGTTGCTTACTTTAAGGACTTTTTTTTTTTTTTAAGTTTTAATTTCAACAAACTATTATTTTTATCTGTGTGTTGTGCATATGCATTCTAAGCACTTTGTCACAATCAGGAATTGGTATTAGAAAACCAATTACATCATTTAAAGGTACACAGCAGCACTTGGACTGTTTCTCCCTTTCCTTGAAAATCCATACTTTTGGGGGGTCTTCTCCAAAGTCTGAGACACACATTATACACAACCTGAATGTCTACAGGTGGTCCTGATCAAAGAAGGACCCAAACACCTGGCATCCATTAAAAAAAAGATACAATTTTGCTGCTTTTTCCCTGTCAAGTTCCCTTCCCTCCCGATTGCCTTTATATCTTCAGTCATATAATTTTCTTTTCAGATCTAAAGGTGGCCAGCCCATTAACATCTGTAATAAAGTCATTTGTATCCTTGTTCTGATCATCTGCTCGGTGCGCATTTACTAAAAGCATCCCCATCTTCTCGTTGGAAAATTTATATTCTCCAATGCTCAGGCTCACACACAGCGCAGGACACAGTATTTTAGTCACAGGTGCATTACTTCTGGAAACTAGGTCTTCTTTGTGTGAAACTCTGTGTAATTTCTCCTACAGGGTATCATTCATTTTTTAAAGACATAGTATATATTTACTCTGTGTTTGTGACTCATGTGCCTATATGTACATAAATGCACTAATGTGTGCCTGCTGTCATGGAGCCCCCACACATTTCGGTCACAGTGCTTCTACACCATCATGTGGAAGCTTGGGAACAGAATCCAGGTCCTGTGCAAGAGTATTATGTGCTCTTACCTGCTGAGCCATCTCAGCCCCTGCATTTGCTTTTTACTCTTGTTCATTTTGACCATAGCATCGATGTTAGATAGTTGTCCGTGATGTTTAAAATTTAGGTTATCTAAAAATTTTAATTTTGTGTTCAACAAAACTAGAGTTATATCTCAAGTTCATCACTGTATATCTTACAGTGTGATCTGGAACACATTTGTGATTTGTAAGGGCCCCATATGATGGCGATATGTGATAACACATACCTATAATGCATGCACTAGGGAGGCTCAGACAGGAGGATCAGGAGTTCGAGGTCAGCCTTAGTTACATAGTAAGACACTGTCTTATAAACAAACAAACAAAAAACAGAGTTACCTGAACTGGAATTTTTATTAATTTATTCACGAGCACGCTAAGATCACTGAACCCAAGATTCCCTATTCTCAAAGTTTAAATAATATATCTGCAGTTTAAGTATGGAAAACTGGACTGTGTGACATATAATTGGTGTTCAGTGAGTAACAGTTATTTTACTGATATAAAGAAAGTCCCCAAATCAATGGCATAAACTTTGAGGGGTTATTTCACAGAATGAGGTTTGAATTATACACCAAAGCCTTAAAATTCAAGCAATAAATTCTAAAGATTAAGAAAAAGAGATCTGCCTTTCATTAAAATTAGAATGATGATTACCTATGTTTGTTTTGATCAGAAGCAAAGGATGTTGTATTTTAGGTTATACTGGTTACTGTTGAGTGTGTGTGTGTGTGTGTGTATGTGTGAGTGTGTGTGTGTGTGTGTGTGTGTACACACATATATATGGATTTTATAGACATAGAGATATCACATATTATATGTTATATTATATACAGTGTATAGTAGCAAGCAGTGTTTGACCAACTTCTCAAAATCAGTGAAACCATGAGAAAAGAGTATTTGTGTGCAACACAAACACACCAGCATTTGACAGACAAGGAAAGTGTGTCCGGGGTGGGCAGAGCCTGACACTGGACAGTCACTGCAATTATTCCCTCAGATGAGTCAGCTTCTGTCCTTTTTCCGATCGGTGGCATTTTCTAGCATTACTTTGTTGATGTCCTGTTGTACCAATAGGAGACCCTGCTCTTCATTTGCCTTAGTGTGACGTCGGCACATCGCTAGGGTCCTCCACCTCAAGTCACCACTTACCTACTTTGGCTCATCTGATTACGATCTTTGATTTGTTTGAATACGGCTTGTGAAACTTGATGAAAGCAACTGGGTTTCCAAGGAAACACTTCGCAAGCTCTAAGCAGAAGAACCTGACATGTTCCAAGTCCTTCGTTCTTTAGCCTGAGTCCACAACTCTCATCAGAAATAGGTTTTTAAATTGTCAGTTTCCAGTTCTTATCCTGTCCAGATGACTCAGAATCCCCAGTGTGATCGCTCAGCTTCTGTGCTGAAGCTCTCTTGCACCTTGGTAAGTTTGATGCACACAGCAGATAGTGGACTGTTAATTTGGGCCTTTGCTTATCTAAATTAAATTAACTTTTAATTACGGTAGCGGTTTTTCTTCTCTAATAGAAGGGGACATTTGGGAATAAATGTTGTCACCAAATATCTCGGGCATAGCAAAATCACTGTGACATGCAGCCACCTCTGTTTCTTTTCCTCACACTGGACCAATGTTTACAAAGAAAACCATAAACAAAACAATTTCTTCTATTTCTGAAAAATCCCTATTGATTATTGGAATGAGACAATGCAAACACGTGGACAATGCATTTTCAGAGTGTTTAAATTATCAGAGAATAAGTAAAGTGTGGTCTGGAGAGTTGGTTCGGCAGGATTAAGAGTTTGTGCTGCCGTTGCAGAAGACCCGAGCTTGCTTCTTCTTGCCCACATTGGGAAGCTCACAAGCTCCTGTAACTCCAGCTTCGGGGCAGCCGCTGCCTTCTTCTGGCCCCTGTGGGCACACACACTCATGTGCACACTCTTCTTGCCCTTCTTATATTGCAGAGTTAAAATTTAAACACTTAGACAAAATATTTGATGAAGGCATCCTGTAGAAAAGGTATGGTTGAAAAATGTGGTTTTCCATTCTGTCATTAAAAGTGATGCTGTCGTGTGGCAGGGATAGACAACATTGTATTTATTCATGCTTGGCCAGGACATGGGAGCTTTTGGAGGTGTACTTATAGGCAAATCATGGGATCAACACCTCCCACCCCACCCCACCCCAAGCTCTCTTCCCATCCGGTGATTCTAGATGCCATGAGATTTTTTTTTAATTTATTTATTTATTGTATATAAGTATACTGTCTCTCTAAGATCCCATTGTAGATGGTGCAGATGGTTGTGAGCCGCCATGTGGTTGCTGGGATTTGAACTCAGGACCTCTGGAAGAGCAGTTGGTGCTCTTAACCTCTGAGCCATCTCTTCAGCTCCTGCCCATTGAGTCCTGACAGGGGACTTAGCTCCATTTTACCCAGCAGTGCATTAAAGAATAGTGAGGAATTTTGCTTTATACATTATAGGTATTAGAATGATGCTTAATGAGTTTTAACCGCGGGCCCACTTTTTGTTTCCCCTCAAAAAAATTCTATGCTTCTGCAGACTTAGCTATTCCTAAGCAGTGCCACAGTTTTATTAGACTGTGCCTCACTCCTAAGGCAAAGCCAGAAGGCAAACCAACTGAATCTACCATGTGACTTAGTTACTAAAGCCAGTGAAGGACGAGATCAAGTGGTTTGTGCTCCACGGTTTCAATTGCTTTGCCTTTTCAGTTCCCCAAGTTTCAAGGTTTAAAATGATTTAATATCTGGAGAGTGATCCTGGGAGATAGTTAGGCCCTGTGCAGAGGGCACAGGAGACGTACGTAGACTCGAAGTTTAGCTCTTGCTTGGGCAGGGTGTCCCCAGACTTTTTGAGACTGAGCATGCTCATAAAGGAGGGATGGCGGTTGTGGTGATGATAACAGTAGTTAGATTATGGAGTTATAACAAGAGCAGCATCTCGCCTCATTTTCTTCATGAGCAAATAAGGCATCCATCAGTGTGTTTCCCGCTCAAAGATGATGTGTCGCTGGCAGCTCGGCCATTACTCTTACTTTATTCTCACTGGCGGCTATTACTGTTTTCTCCCTTCTCGTTATTCCCGGAACTAAAGTGGTTTCATGTGTGCAGAGCAGGTGGGGTGAGATGAGTGATGGATTCAGGAAACAGCCAAACCCAGGGACCTCCCTTGGGATCTTAAAATAAGGAGATTTCTACATGTGAGAGCTCACGTGTGTTTTCTCCAGGGAAACCCGTGGATTTGTTTTCAAGAAAGGAAGCTTGACTGCAGAAGGAGACGAGAAAACGAAGACAATCCAGTATGCTATCCAGTATTTAATTATTTTTATTATTAATTGGAGGAGTGAGCGCCCATTGAAGACCTGAAAGTGTCCCAGAGTTTTGGTAACTCTCAATCTACCAGTTCAAACACAGTGTTTCATTTTTAAAATCAGCTGTTTGAGGGCTGTGGGGTTGATTCAGTGAGTAAACCGTTTATAAGGAAGCACAGGGATCTAAGCTTGATCTCCAGAATCCATGAAGAGGAGGAGCCCTGTTGTGATAGTCTTCCTTAGTCCCAGTAGAGACGAGCAGATTCTTGAGGCTTGCTGCTTAGCCAGTATAGACCTACAGTGATCCCCAGGCTCAGTGAAAAACAATATCCAAGAAAATGATGTTGAAAATAACTGAGAAAGATAAACATAGTACCAACTTCTGGCTTTTACTTACACACACACACACACACACACACACACACACACACCTACAAACATATAAAGGTGGAAAGTACACAAACACAAAATTCCATGTATTTTACTTGAGTTTCTATAAACATTTTTACCTTAAAGACCTTCATTATGTGAGATTTATTCCATATTAAAGTTTATATTCACTTTTGACAACTCCCAGTTTGCATTACCTTTATGTCTTCACTTCAGTTTGAAAGGATTTGTGCTAACTTCACCTCATGCCTATACAAGCTAAATCTGTACCTACATAAGTCAGCAAACTCTTAATCTCATTACCAAATATATCTGCATTTCCTATAGGTGCCTCCGTGGGTTTAAGATTGGTCCCTCAGTCTTCAGGAACCATGAATTCTAAAACAGGGGACATGTGGGAAGACACATCTTCCTTCTGTTCCCTGAGACTTCAGCATCAAGTGTTCAGATATTGATAAGCTTTGGAGACTCCTGTCCAGAGTAGTTTGGGTTTTGTTCCCTATCATCTGTATGACCGTTCTACATCCCTTTACTCTGATGAAGCACAGCCTCCCTCACAGGGCAGAGGTAGCAGCATCCTCATCCCGTCAGGAGTGTGCTGTTGACTGAATAGAGCGCAGTGTGATGATTTCAGCAGTATAGATTGCCCTGTGGATTATATGTTCCTTCCTCAGCCTGCCCCATTGTCAGGTCTGCACGTTACCGATGAATTCTCAGAGGCGAAGATAGACTGTTCTTAAGGGTGGAGGACAACTAGTTATGTCTTGATCTGCATTGGATCTCAGATCTTTCTAGTCTTGATCATGCTAATAAAGATGGGGTAATTTTATCACCGGGAGTCACCACAACACGAGGAACTGTATTAAAGGGCTGCAGCACTGGGAAGGTTGAGAACCAGTGGGCCCATGATGCGGACCATCTCTCTTTTCCTTGTTTAGATTCCTAAGAAAACGACACCTCAGGTTCAAGTAGTGGAGGACTTTGCCAGGCAACAAGAGTAGGAGGAAGGTGGGGGAAGGGCATCAGAATGCTTTGTACTCGTTTGTGAAACTGCCAAAGAGCAAAATGTGTAGAAATTTACACGAAACAAACAAACAAAAGACCTGCCAGAAATGTCACACGTTTAGATGGCATTTCAAATTATCTGTATGCCTGCATAAATATTTTAACTTTTTGTTATTTTACCTTCTACATTTCTTTGCACGTTTGTCTTTCTGTTCTATAGCTCCTGGTTTATTTAAGAGGAAGGTCTGCTATTCAAGACTGGCTCTTGCTTCATGAGACTTGGGACTTCAGCTAATTAGCAGTATTTTAAGCAGCCTATAGGCAAAGAAGGTTTTTTTGGTTTTTTTTTTTTTTTTTTTTTTTTTTTTTATTTTCTAGTTTCCGCTTCTCTCTGTGTTTCCATCTTTCCTCTAACAAAAAATATATTACTTATCCCATGAAAATTCTAGAGAGCAGTAGTTTTGTTTTCTAGCCTTAGTCTTTTCTGTCAGTTACAGATCCTCCATGAAATCCTTTCGGTAATTACTAGCCACCAGAGAAGGGCGACTTCTCAAAAGCTCCTTGTTCTTGTGGCTGACAGGAGCAAGAGGCAGCTGTGGTGCGGCTCTGTTAGCAAAAGGCACTAAATTCTGTAACTTAAATTATTTACAGGACATACAGGTCAAGCATGCAGACCCCGGTCCTGCTCCCCTTAGGTCAAGCATGCAGACCCTGGTCCTGCTCCCCACATTCCCTTGCTCCCTGGTAATCTTACACAGAAGCATTCACCCACACTTAGCTGGAGTTGAGAACTTGATCAAGTTGTCACTAGACTCAGTCGGAGAATAACTGCTTGTGGGTTGTGCACTTTCTGTGTAAATGTGCACGCACTCATAAGTGTCAAACATCCCTGCGTGCATAGCAAGCAGTAACAGAAAAGTGCTTCTGAACAGTGCCAACAATCATGCCAACCAGCTTGTAGAAACTGTCTCACCCCGTGAGGTACGCACCCGTTCTATAGATGGAGAAACAAAAATTTATAAAAGTTGAACGTTATAGCCAATGGCATGCAGCTGGAAGACCACAGCACCAAACAGTAGTCTACCTTGTACTCCACAATGGAATATACTATCTAAAGCACGTCATCCCTGTCTTAGTCAGGGTTTCTCTTCCTGCACAAAACATCATGACCAAGAAGCAAGTTGGGGAGGAAAGGGTTTATTCAGCTTACACTTCCACATTGCTGTTCATCACCAGAGGAAGTCAGGACTGGAACCCAAGCAGGTCAGGAAGCAGGAGCTGATGCAGAGGCCATGGAAGGATGTCACTTACTGGCTTGCTCACCTTGCTTTCTTATAGAACCCAGGTCTACCAGCCCAGGGATGGCTCCACCCACAATGGGCTGGGCCAGGGATGGCTCCACCCACAATGGGCTGGGCCCTTCCTCCTTGATCACTAGTTGAGAAAATGTCTTACAGCTGGATCTCATGGAGGCATTTCCTCAACTGAGGATCCTCTCTCTGTGATGACTCCAGCTTGTGTCAAGTTGACACAAAACCAGCCGGCACAGTCCCTGAGAACTGCTATCCTTTATGCTGGATTACAGCGGCAAGTCAGTGTTTTTCTATGAAAATGAAAACGTGTTCATTCTTATTGTAAACCTGTTTGGTCGGAACTTTCAGTCAGTGATGTCAGTGAAGACTCTGGTGGGTTTTGCCAAGCTCCTTTGCCCAAAGGCTGCAAAGCCCTCATTTCTGAACCAGATCATCATTCACAAGAGGAAGTCACAAATGTGTATACTGATGACCGTGTCGGTGGACCTGGCCGTCTGCACCCCGATTCCCCTCGGCTTGTGCTAGTCTCAGTTGATTTGCTCATGTACTTTTGGCACTTGCCTTAAGTTGGGTGTGTTTGGTGACTACTGGAACATGAAGATAAGAAAAGACGTGCGGTGTACCCTCAAGGAATTTTTAGTGCAGTGTGAGAACCGAAGGCATCAATTATGAAAAGGCTGACTGGAGGGGGTCTCTCGGGGCCAACAACACGGTGGATGTTTATGAGCAGAATTGCCATGAAGGGCGGACAGCAGCCGGGTGGGCAAACATTAGCTAGCAATGCCAGTGTCCAAGTGATGACAATGGCAGTAGTGAGAGTGGGGAGGAATGGTCGAATCAGGATGAGACAGCGAGGGGCAAGTTCGAATGACTCCATGGGCTTTGGCGCGTGGCTGAGGAAACGAGAGGGAGCACCTTATATCCCAGTTTCTGTTCCTCTATGTGATTTTCCTCATTTCTCATGCTGTGATCTGGTAAAGGTGGTGCTGTAGGTACAAAACTCAAGAGAATTTTAGATGATGAATTTAAATCTGTTGCCCTGAATGTCCTATCTATGACGATGACGTGACCCCTGAGCCACAGCACTACAGGAGTTTGTGAAGAAAGGGCTTCAGGGATTGAAAAGCAAGATATGAAAGAGGGAGGAGGACGTCATGGTTAACGCTGACAATTCTAAGGTTCGATCGAGGCTATTTTCAAACAAAGGAGTGAGGTTGGCGATGCAGGGACTTTATTTAGAACTTCGTGTGATCCTGGCAGCTTTCGCCACGTCAGATTCGTTGACTGATTTAATTCTCACAATCATCTCATTTTGTACCTATGGAAATTGAGACACACAGAAGTAGTTAGTCAGGGACCCAAGGCCAGAGCCTTGCAACAAAGGAAAATGGGCTTTTGTCAAGGCCTCTTGGTTTCCCTTACACTTTTCTTTTTCTTTTTGCCTCCTACAAAATTCTTGTCAGATCCCATGCACAATTTAGCCAGTGGTCTGTGGGCGTGTTTTCCCAAGGTTGTCTTGTGCTTACAACCTTGCCTGTGCGTGACGTCCTCTCTGCCAGGGAAAATGTCCTTTTAATGCATGACTCCCACTGTACTGATTCAGAGGTTCCAGTGCCCTCACTGATAGAAGAGTGGTTTTCTCAACAATGGCAGACTGTGTGGACCGGGGACAGATGGGCGGACATGAATGGTTGAGGACTCCATTTGAGGTTAAGCGCCACACACTTGTACTGTTCTTACTGTCCCCAGGAGTGTTAATCTACCACCTATCCTTGTGATGGAGGGACAGGCAAGGGAGAAGGTGTGTCAAGCTCACTACATCAAACACCTGAGAGAATTAACAAGAAGAAAAAAGGCTTGTATTAGTCACAGTCGGAAAGTGCTAGTCCATGATTAGGTGTACCCATTGTGTTTAGGGAGAGCATTCAAGCTTGATTGAGCATGTGACGGAGCTCTAATATAATGGCGGGTGGGGGAGGGGATAAAAGAAATGAAGGCTCCCCTGGGGATCCACCCAATATGCAGCCACCAAACTCAAGCACTATTGCTGATGCCAAGAAGTGCTTACTGACAGGAGCTTGATATGAATGCCTTCTCAGAGGCTTTTCCAGTGCCTTACTGATATAGGTTAGGATGCTTGCAGCTAACCATTGGACTGAACATGGGGACCCCAATGAAAGAGCTAGAGAAGGAACTGAAGGAGCTGAAAGGGTTTGCAACCCATGGGAAGAACAACATTATCAACCAACCAAACCCTCCAGAACTCCCAGGGACTAAAATCCCAACCAGTGAGCGTGCAAAGAGAGACCCATGACTCCAGTTGCATATGCAGCAGAGGATGGCAGTGTCTGGCGTCGATGGGAGAAGAGGCCTTTGGTCCATTGAAGACGTGTTTTCTCAGTGTAGGGGAATGCCAAGGCACTGAGGTGGAGAGGGTGGTTGGGAGAGGGAGCACCTTCATGGAAACAAGTGGAGGGGGAGTGGGGAGAGGATAACATTTGAAATGTAAATACAGAGAATATGCAATAAAATAATTTTAAAAAAATAAATGAAGGAATGAGTATTCTACACCCCCCTTCAAGAGAGTCCAGCCTCCGTGACATGGAGAACCATCACTAACCCCGGATGCTTGAAGGCTCATGGCTACCCCTTATCCCTGGGGAAAAGGCGGTGCCTGTCTGACTTACTGAGTGTGTGAATGAGTGAAAGGCTATGATGTAATCACTGGCTGGGAACCAAGCATCCTCTTGGGCCTTCTATGAATCAAGTATCTTAGTTAACCTTCACTACTGTATCCATTAAGAAAGCAAAAAACAAAAACTATCCAACCATGTACCTTCGAACTCACCTTGAGATTTCAGTCCTTTCTACTTGCTGGATCCAAGGGTGTAGCCCGATTTTCAGCTACTTTATGGCTTTGTATTTCTACCACTCTTCTCTGCTTTTATCTTTTTTAAGCCCCCAACATTAGGTGGGAGAGGGAGACTAGAGAGAAAAAGGGGCATCAATATTTTTTAGACTACTTCCTGCTGATTAGAGCCATGGGGTTCCTTGAGACAATTTTAATCTTTGTCCTCAGGAGATCTCCAACCAGCAACAGCAGCAGCAGGAGGAGCCCCAGTGGCCAGGCCCCCTTGGGGGAGGCTCTTGCATTTTATAGACCCTCACATGAGTCCATAGAATTCCGAGCATCACTCATCTGCAGAAACTATCTGCAGCTGGCAAAGTCACACGCCTGCCAGAGCATGGGCAAATCATACACTGCTCGTGTGGACAATCTGAAGCAGCCCCATATTCCGACACCTGGGATTCAAACAAAAAACATATCCCCATCGCATTTCTATGTTTTAAAAGAGACCAAAATTCTCACTTTTCAAGGGCTCCTAGGTAGACAGCTTTGCTGAAAATTTTCAAGCTGTGTGACCATCACAGCCCTGGGATTTACCATGCCACCTCTCCCCTGTGATGACAGTTGCAGGTTTCATTCCTGGCATCCTTGGATTCCTTTCCTGAGACCTCTGCAGGCCGTAAAGTTCACATGATGGACAAGGCACGAAAGAGAGCTAAGAAAAACAAAGGGTTCTGACTTCTCACCAGCCCTCAGGAAGGACATGGTAGAACGGGTTAAACAGCGCTCTTAAGTTATGAAAGCCACATTATATATGCATGTAATTTTTAGCACAGAGATTTATTAATTTGCATTCAGATCATTAGAGCCAATTAGCAGCTTCAGCTTCTGCTGTTATGCGCAGAGCCTTTTACCCTTTACTTCCCTCGTCAAATCTTTACAGACTTGGGCTGAAAAATGATCTCTGGTTCGTGAGAACGGCTCTGCGTGTCCCCTCTCCCCACCGCCACACACTGCTCTGCGTGTTTTCTTCTTTCTCTCTCTGTTATGGGGCATCTATCCTGTTGGGGGGCCTTTTCTTTAACTGACCTTTCTCATTTGTTAGATACATCACCTAAAGCCATTTCTACTGGAGCGAACACACCAAAGGGGAAAAAAATCTATCCCCCTGTTGCATGTAGTTTCTTCTCTGTCCATCTTTGCTCCGGAAAGTGACCATGTTACCAGCTCCCTCTCAGCTTCCCTTGACTCCCAGGATAAAAGACACACAGTTATTCCTTTTCAACTTGCCTTCTTGGCACAATTGCTAGGCGATGCTATCTCCCACTTGGAAAAGCATGGTGCCCTTATCCATTTCTTGTCTCTGTCTCTCCTACCTGCCCTAAACTTCGGTTGCTAAACTCCCCTGACTACCCTCCATTTTGAGATCTCACATGGTTGCCTGATTCTCCTCCCTCCAACACACACTGGATTCCTTCTTTCTTGCATCTCCTGCCTTTTCCTCCAGGGACCGGGAAGTCTCGCCTGACCCTTCTGCGCAGCGATTGGACTGTGGCTTTCTTTACTGACAGATCAAGAACCAACTGGGAAATAGGACCTTAGCATCAGCACCCTGGCTCCATTCCCCAGTTCTCTTTTTCCTCTTTACCCGAGTAAGATACTCACTATCTGGGAAAAAAAAAAAAAAACAAAAAAAAAAAACAAGAACAACAACAAAAATTCTGTCCCTGGCTAGAACTCAACTAGAGCTCTCTTGTTGACTTCAGTACCTCTTTGGAAGGGGCCTTTATAGAGAACGAATGTGCCATCAACATTTGAAACATTTGCAAGGGTCTAGTTAATAAAGGTTTGCCTGTTGGACAGTGCAGACCGCTTCATCAGTGAATAGTCTCTGGAGATGCATTTGGCTAGTCTATGGTTCACAGTGATTGTCTGAACATGTTGTCATGTGCCCACTCTTCATTTTCCACAGCCAGTGTTTCCTCCTTTGTTATTGTTGTGTTCCAGCTGCAGTGAAACTTCCGAGTGGACAGCAATAAAATCTGTGCTGTGTAATACCGGTATCGAGTCCTTCTACAGCATTCCAAAAGTAAACAGAATAGTCTATCATGTCTGCCCTGATGATTTTTCTATGCCTCTGACTCCATATTCAAGTAGAGACTAGATCAGGTCCACAGCTGCGATGTTACCCCATGCTGACCAATAAACTCAAGGTTAAGGCACCCTCACACCATTGGTTTTGTTAAGGTGTATGCATTTCTTCCTAAGGCTCTATTAATCTTGTGGCTACCCAATTAACCTGGGATATTTCTGACTGCGCACAATGCAACGTGTACCCACCCTCATCTCCTTTCCTTCAGCTGTTTTTAGTCTACGTAATCCTCAAGAGCATCAGTACTTAGGCACTATTGGCTCTGGTCTACACACTTAGAGTCTTCCCTAATTACAGTCTTCCTTGGATCCTCACTCCCATTCTATGGCTCTCCTTTCTGACTCCTATCATAAACCCTCCTTATTTTAGCCTATGTCTTCTCTGCTCCGTCATCTCGATGCCCCCCCCCCCCTTTCCTCTGATCTCCCTCCACATGTGAAAGACCTGCTTCTCTTCCAATGCATCTTGGAATAAACATCACAAACAGCGCCTCTCCTGAATGCCTCTGTCTTTGCTTAGCTGGCTTTCATGTCTTTTACTCTAAAGTTGGGATTGCAGTCTGAGTGTCACATGCGCCTCCTGCAGGCTCACACGGGCTCTGTGCATCCCTCCACAGGAGCATTCATCTGCTTCTGCTCCTAAGGCCTGCACACCCTGCTTTCATGCTCTTATATTGACAATAGAGTAATGCTGGGTAATACGCTTCTGGCAATGTGCAATCAGCGTTGAACTGTGAAAAAAATGTGTGTGACGGAACGAATCTTAGAGCTGGTGGTCATTCACCCCCTTCTGCTATGCGCCTCTGCGACATTTGCTGCTACTGGTGTCTGTCCACTTTCACAGTTCTGGTCTTCAGCTCAAGGTTTTACTTCTGATGCTAGAGAGGTGTTGGTAGTTCGAAGAATGGTTTGACTGAAGGATTTTGAATCAAGGAGCCTTGAGGCTTAGGTTTGGAGCCTGTTTGGCAGGGCTTGACATCAGTGTTTTGTTGTCCCCACATTGGTAACAAAATCACAGCCCCTTTTCATACAAATGTTTAGTAATACTCTCGTTGATGGCTTATAATACATCTTATCAACAATATAATAAACATATAAGGATTTGAAAAATCAATATAACACCTTGAAAAATACAAAACAAAATACCAATAAAGTAAGACACACACACAAACACACACACACACACACACACACACACACACACACACCCCACCTGGATCTATTATTATCAATATATGGAAGTCTTAGCATGATACTACCTGAACAAATAAAGGCAGCACACAAGAACTACCTTGTGTGCAGGGATCATCATAGACAGCCCAACCATGAATGATATTGAAAACATATATATCACTTTGTTGACTCATGTATATGTACATGATTTATATGTATACATGCACACACATACACACACATACATGAATTGAACTTGCATTCCTAGACAAGACTAAAAGTTAAAGTAACACCAAACAAAATGTCTTTGTTTTGACGCATTAAGACATTGTTAATGTGGCCAATGATGATTGTGCAAAGTGCTCGTTAACATCTCAAGTTTAGGTTTTGATGATTGTGCAAAGGCCCATTAAATGCTGGAGGGACTTGGGAACTCACACTGGGCATGGGCACCTTTGCAAATTGTTGGCCACAAATGCCCACAATATTGTCCTGGTGTCATTGTGATCCCCCACCTCATAAATGTCCAGATTGCTCCCTGGTGGTGCTGGGTAGGCGAGTTGTGAACCTCTGTTCCAGTTGTGACACCCCCTCAAGGGATCTACAGATCAGAAAAGTCACAGTTCTCACAGATATCCCAGAAAAGTCCTGTTCGTGCTCATGAGGCTAGTGAGCCATTCTATCCTGGGGTGTCCTGAATGTCAGATTAGTCATTGAAGACAGCTCCTGTAGTGAGCCTGGGGCAATATATAATTGTTCTTCCTGGGGTTGAACCTGCCACTCCTTAGGTTTGGGCTAATCCAGTTAACCTTTGCAGCATCTGTTTCTCCATCCCTACAACACAAATCATCATCAAACCCAACACCTACTTTTAGGTTACAGATGAAGTAGAAACATTCCTATAAAGCAGGCTTTGGTTACAGGCTGGCAGTGATGACCGGGGATGGTGGCCATGTTCATGACAGCCAGCAGCAGCAATGGAGGGTTATACTATATAGCAATGGAAGGTTATACTATATAGCAATGGAGGGTTATACTATATAGCTTGAAACGCTTCTTTTGCAATACAGTGTAACTAGCAAGGTTTCTTTAAGCTGCCAGTTTGCCTCCTCCCTCCCTGCCCCCTCCCCCTTGCACCTCCTTTGAGCCTTACAGTTTTGGTAGTTTTAAGCATTCCTTCTTTCCATCTCAGCCAATGGTAACATTTACATTTTCTCTCAGTTCAAGTCTCATTCCCACCGATTCACTGTGGGTCTGTATATATAACTTTAAACTGAGTCACACGAAATAAAGTCATCTCGCACCTGAGAATGAATATCTGAACTTCATCTCCCCACTGTTTGTGAATGAAATGTCGCCCCTCACTCTGGCTGAGACTCCGTTCCCAGAACTTGGCTGCTGTGATGCTTTCGTCCGTACGTCGCTCACAAATCCTGTATTAATCTCTCAGTGCTGTTTTGGAGTTAAGTGTATTTTTATGCTTGGCAGGATTTGGGTAGTCTAGGAAAATTAGTTTTCTTTCCTTACTGCCTTCCCTGTTTAATTTGTAACCAGCCAAAGCTCCAGTTCCACTGTCTGATGGATGATTGATCCCAGTAAAACTTGGAAGGGAAGAGATAATTGGCAGGCTTTGGTTAAGCGGTGAGGTCCTCCTGCACCTTTCAAAAGCCTCCAAGACAACCTCGTGATTAAAACGTTCATACAAGCCAACCTCCGAGTGTGTACGGAATTTAATTACCGACTAAGCTGCACTGTGGCAGGCTTTCATTTTGATGGCGGATGCGCAGGGCTTGTGAAGTAGCCCGTGTAATAGCCGAGCCCTCAACCACACAGGCGCTTGCACCCAGATGAAATTTCATAGTTATAAAACTATAGCGGAGTCACTGAGGATAGGAAGCATGGGTGCAGAGCATCCTGCTGCTGGAGAGAGCATCAGTCATCCCTGAGAACTTAGCCCATGTTGATACATTTTGGCAGTGAAAGTCGTTTTTTTTAATGGTAGGAGGGTGGCATGAGAATCAATTTCCTAAAGATGCTGAAATCAGATTTTATGACCATTTGGATACTGCCTGCTTCATTTATATTTATGTCTATTTTTATATTTGTATTTATTTCTATTTCTATTTATAGGACAAATGGAGACCGTGAGATAATAAATTAGCAAGGTAGAGTGATCAAGGAATTATGCTTTTTCCCATTAGTCTTTTAGTCAGTCACTGTGATCTTTATGAAAGCTGATTGAGTATCATCTAATGCATCTTCTCACTGACCTCAGTGGGGTTCACTTCTGTGACAGCTAGACAAGATACCGCCACATAAGATGTAACATGACTTTCGTGACTATCTAATGGAACATAACCACTTCTTATTAATGCTCCAAACCCTTGGAAGATATGATAACATCAACATGGTCCATGAACCAGACATTTGTGGATACAATGTATAACAGTAAGATGCTTAAAATTAGGCATTTGCTGAATAGCCTCTATGTAAACCATCTGATCTAGAGATTAATGGGTAAGAGCCACCCCTGGACTGGAGGAATAATGCACATTCGATTAAGAAATGTAGATATATTATCTTCTGCAAGGGTTGGTACTTTCATAGTCAAAGATTCCAGGAGCTAAATCAGACAGCCAGATGTTTAAATTCACCAAAAGAATGACTGATTAACCTGTATCTTGAAACTCCTTAATCTTTACCAGATCACATGTTGAGGAAGAGAAATGTCCTTCAAGAATCGTATGACTTGTTTTTGCTCCGAAGGGAATCGGGACAGATTTCAGAGCATCTTTTGGCAGAGGTATTACAACATGAAGTAATGCCGTCAGATTTTTCACAGGGGAAGTCAGCTGCTTCCTCAGTGAGGATGATATAAATCACCCTTGCCATTATCAACATCATCTTCCATCCATAAAACTAGAGGAAATACATGAGCATCATAAACAGCCTGCTATCAAGGGATTCTGTATGCAGGACAGCGTTCTGAAGGCAAACACAAGCAAAGAATTCATAGAACCCAGAGACTTAAGCTGGCAGAATCATTGATAGGGTAAATGATATTATAATGATGAGGCATTATTATCGACTGCACGATAATGCTGGAGCAACGGCGTTCTCTGTGGGAGCAATGCTTATCGACAAAAAACATTCCAAATTTAGAATCAACATAATGACAGTGACTACTATACATCTCTCTCTCTCTCTATCCCTCCCTCTCTGCACACACACACACACACACACACACACACACCATACCCATACATACACATACATACACACACATCATACACATACACACATACACACATACACAGACACATACCCCATACATACACACACACATATACCCCATATACATACATACACATATACACACCACATACACACATACCCCATATACACATACACACCATACACATGCACACATACACACACCATACACATACATACTTACACACCATACATACACACATACTCCATACACATACACACACACGTACCCCATACACACATACATACCCCATACATACACACACCCCATACAGAAGCACACACATACCCCATACATATACACATACACACATATATCCCATATATACACACACATACACACACACAATGTGTGCATGCATATGTGTGTGACTGGTTGGTGTCTGGATCTCTTATATTAGAAGATGCAGTGTTATGACTTCCTGAAATTTCTAAGTTTAAACTCAGGCGGATGAAACATAAACCAACACTAGCTAGTGAAGCGGAAAAAGATTTCACTAGGAAAGGATTCTGGGCCAATCACCAAATTGTGAGGAGTCCTGGAGACTGAGTGTAGGCTTGTAGTAGCAAGCATTAATCTGCCCTGATAAGGGATCTGCCTTTGAGTGCAAACCCCTCTGCTTACTGCTCCTGGTCCTTGGAAGCCCTGCTAACACCAGTGCCAGCAACATGGACTCCTCCCACTCCTCACCCTGTTAGATATTCATTTCCAAGTCAGTAACCTGAGGCTGATTGGGAAAACCTACCCCAGGTGCCCATATTCCAATTGCAAAGGAATTTGGGAGGTGAGGTTTTCTGGATTCTGCCCTGATTGACCTTGCTCTAGAAGGCTGTTATTTTTCCAGATAGGATTAAAATAACTTAAAAGGAGCTAGGTAGCTTAAACCATGATAGGGATGCTTGAGATGGGACACATGGAGAGAAACCCAATCTCTTGACCCAACGGGACAATGGTTATAGTAGTTTTTGATAATGATGTCATCAACATTAGCTAAATGCTAGCATGTGCTATAGTTTTTATTCTTAAAATACTTTTAATAATCCTACAAGGTGAAGAATGTGATCACCTTACTTTCCTAATGAGAAAACTGAAGCCCAAGCTGTCTACACAAGCAACAAGCAGTCATGCGGGGATTTACACTGAGGTAGTCTCACGGGGAAGGCATCTCCTTAACCGCTGATAGAGACTTCTCCATTTTTTTTTGGTGTCTGTGCCTCTGCGCTCTGTCTCTGTGGGTGTGGGACATGCATGACTCTCATGTGTTAAGGGAAATGAAAGACATTCATGGGGGAAATTGTCACAGCATTGACTAGGCCCTCCTGTTTGGAAAAATAAACAGAAGCAAGTAAGAAAACTACAATAGCACCTTGTCCTTCAGAAGGGCATGTTTTAGGTCCAGTGTTAATGCAAAAAAGCACCTACATCTGTCTAGAAGCAGTTTTCCAACCTGTTGTCTTGTTTAATCTCAGGGCTGAGACGGTGGCCATTAATACATCATCCACTCTCCACATAAAAAGAGTCTCAAAAGGGTTGCTTTTACAGTCGAGGTCACATAGCCCATAAACAGTAAAAGCTTAGCTTGGAGTGTGCAAGTCCCATATTCTCAAGCACTCCTGTTAAGATGCCCAGGAAGCGTTGTAGTTCAGCCTAGTGGGCCAGGTCCCCAATGCAACAGGTCTGCAAGTATGAATACTATGCAGCCTTTGGGAAAGGGCTAGCTCCTTCCAAAGTGTGGCCTGCAGACTGTTGTCCCAGCATACTGTCGTTGGCATCGGCCATGTGTCTGAGAATCTCCTTTACTCAGGAGCACAGGTAGCCTACAGCCTGTCAGAACTTCATGTCCATCTCTTTAAAACTCATCTTCATGGTTACATTTAGCCAACCTCATGAGAGCTCTACTTCCCACACCAAGATGAGGTGCATTGAGCAAAACTCTACTTAAAAACAAGGAACCAAATACAATTCATGTCATTAAACGTTTACAATATATCAAACTAAATACCCTATAGTGAGGGTGTCTTTGCCTTCAAAGAAATTTAAAAAGAAATTAAGAGAGGTCTGTTTGTATAGGACTGTCAAATATTTTAACCCCCCCCCCCCTTGATTCTGGGCCGGAGATGGAATGAAATGAGCAAGTTTGTCTCCGTTCAGCAATTCCTGTATAATTTCTTCAAAAACTGCCTGTCTACACCCTTTATTTTGGAATTTGGCAAATATGTGCATATTTGTTTTAATTCTCTCATGGAATGTCTACTTTGGCTTTAAGCTTATCAGGTTTGATCTCCAGTAGCAGAAACTGAAGACTCCTTGGAGGAACTGGGCCCCAAAGCAGATGACTGCCTCAGGGGGCTCATTTGGTAAAGTCTGGAAAGACGATCAGGAGGGTTCTGCTGGCATCTAGTGGGTGGAAGTCACAAATGATGCTGTCCTTTCTGCAGTGCACCACATGGTTTTCACCCACAAAGGACCCGTGGCTGACACTGGTGGACAGGTGGAGACCTAGACTTTGGGACTATCTCTGGATGTTTTCTTGCCCTGCACGTCTGTCTGTAGGCACACTTGCAGAATCTGAACCTGGCACAACTGGAATATGACAGCGTCTGCTCTTTTTTTTTCAAGCTCCGTCTGCCGGAAGTTGAGAGTTTCAAGCTGCAGGTGCACTTAATCCCCTTCTTCACAACCTCACGCTGTATTGGTGCAAATGCTCGGAGCCCCTGGTGCGGCTGCATTTCACCAGTGTGTAACTGTCTTGATCCCACCTTCCCCCGTTTTTCTTTGCCATTTATGCTCCTTCAGATCACTCATCATCTGGGATAGTTTATGTTTTCAAAACATATAAATTAAGGTCAACTGCAGGTCTGACGCTATTGCTTCGCCCGTTCCGTTTAGAAAGGTGTCCCATGCATCCTTCCTTTGTGTTCACAGATTTGAGGGGTAGAATTCATCCCTCGTGGAAGCATTTTCCCAACCATCATGCCATTCATTCAGAAAGGTGTTCTCGCACATCCCCTTGGCCACCAACTGATTCTAGCCTCTTGAAGAGCGGCAGCACATCGCCGAAGTTTCCCCCCATCAGAAACTACAGTTGTCTTTCGGCCCAGCAGTGCCGTGTGCTTGTGTGGTCAGAGGTTGATGGAATCCAAGTAGTATTGACTAGCTACTAAGTACAGGTCATTAGGCCAGGCTGCCAGGGAATGGAATATGGAAAACAAATACCCTTGCTAAGCAACCACGACCTAGTTAGAGGTGGTAAGAGAAGCGCAAGTAATGATCTTCCGCATGCTGTTGGGAGAGACATCTGCAAGACGAGGGTTTCGATGGTGTTTCGGGAGCATCTCACTTGCAGAGCCCACTTCCAGCTGTTTATTGAACCTCACGTTATTAAACACGACCGAGGGGCCTCATGTTCATGGTCAGGCAAGCTGGTCGCCTACCGGGGACCTTGTCTTTGGAGAATTTGGTAACAGTTCATTCCTGATAGCCCCCCCTGTGTTTCTCACTCTGATGTTCCTTGAGCCTCTGAAGCGCCTTGTGGGTGCATGGCTTCAGTGAGATACAAGGCATTACTTATCCTTGCTCTTAGTTCCCTATCTCAGTTTTAAATGTGACCCAAGATTTTAATTTCCCTACTAGCTGCTATCATAGCGATTCAGCTAAAACCTTGTATTTAGTCTTCCTGTTGTCTGGATTTTACCACTTCTGAGGGTCAGAGGACTACCCTCTCTTCCCCAAACCATGAATGATTTTGTGGGTTTAATCAAACACATGGGAATTTGAATCTAAGCTATAACTTTCCCCCCCTGTGTGGATGACTTTTCTAACTCTACAGATTTTTTATTTTCTTGTCCATGTAAACTGAACAGTAATTTGGGAAACAAAGGTGGTATCTTAGAGTTTCTATTGGCTGTGATGAAACACCACCACCAAAAGCAAACAGGGAAGGGAAGGGTTTGTTTTGTTTACATTTCCAGGTAATAGTCTATCAAGAATGGAAGTCAGGCTGGGAAATGAAGCAGGGCAGGCGTTGATAGAGGGATGCTGCTTACTGGCTGGCTTTCCCATGGCTGCTTTTTCAGAGTACCCAGGACTACCAGCCCAAGGGTGGCACCACCATCAATGGGCTGCATCCTCTGGTAGTACCCATTTCAAAACCACCCTACAGGCCTGCATACATCCCTGGTCTTATGGCAGTGATTTCTCCACTGAAGTTCCTGCCTCTCAGAGGACTATGGCTTGTGTCAAGCTGACCTAAGATTGAGCAGCTGAGGGTAGTCCCAGAGAGCCTTCCCCTTCCTAGTTTGTGTCTGTGGCTCAGGGGCAATTGCATTAGAAACCGGCCTCATGCTTATCTCGGTGGGTGTCCTCATATTTATCAGTGAACTACCTTTCTCCACTTCATCCCCTGGATTTTCTGACACATGTCAGCATCCCTTTCTGCTGATCTTATGGTAAGGTGCATTTTTTATGAACGTTTAACTCCCCTTGGCTCATCCTTGGTTTTTGCTTAAATAAAGCGACTTTTCAATTCCCCTCTCTTCCAGTCTTTTACATGGAGAAAATACAGTGGACTGTCATCCCGTTACAGCTCTGCTCCTGGGCTTATATTTTCTGTGAACGCAGAAAAGAGCATCGCATTCTTCCTTATGTGTGACACTGACACATTTAGTGTGACTTGGTGCTAAACTCTTTTCTGCATGTGTACCTCCAGAGAGTTGTTTTCTGATCACCCCTGACTTAACTTCATGGGCATTCCCGGTGAACATGAGGTCATGTGCTAAGTGTTTGGTTTGTCACTAGGTTACAATGCTACAAGGTTAGGAGATGATCCATCATTGGGGTCTTTGAAGCAGGGTGTGGGTATCTAGTGGATTTCGTTTTAACTGAAACACCTTAATATAGACGTGAATCAAATGTAAACGATAAAGTATTTGCAGCTTAAGAAACGGACATCAGGAATACATTCGAAAGCCTCCCTGTGTCTCTTCTCTTCCCTTCGCATAGTCCTCCCTTGACTAGAGAGGACATCTAAAGGGGCAAATCTAAGTGCTACGTCAAGATTTCAAACTTCCCTGCTATTGAACTATTTCAGCCAAGAGTTGCCAGTTTGGGTCGAAGGAGGACAAAGTTTAGCCACTTTTTGTTTGTTTGTTTGTTTGTTTTTTCTTGGTATGAAATGATTCCCTTTTTATTTAAAAATAATTCAGGCTGAATGATTCTCTTGATTCTCACAAGTTTAAAAAAATAAATGGTCATAGACCTTTTTGCCTATTTCACTCTTCTCCACAGCACAACAGGCGACAGTTGGACAGACTCTCAAAAGTCCCGGGCTTGGAAGCGGCTCTGGAAGCCTTGGCCAAGGGAACGTATAGTTCCTTGTTCTCCTGTTGCTTTGCACCGACCTCTCAGAACAAGTCATATCCTTCCTCCACAAAAAGGAGAATTTAGGGTTTTTTTTGTTTTTGTCTTTTTTCTAACCAGGTTAGAAATGACATGAACTTTTCATAGCCGACTCAGAGCACCAGACTTCCAACAAGCTTCTTAGAGCTAACACACTGAAAGCCAAATTCGCAACTTGCTGTTGGGTCTATAACTTTTAGTTTCCTGATCCAGATGTTTAATTATTCTCCTTCTCATTGAACATAACAGATCATTACTTTTAACTAGAAAATTAACTGTAGGTCTGGGATATCTATACACAATACAGTTTCTTGTCACTAACTCTTTAAGGGAGCATTTAAAGTCTTCGGGACTCTAGGTTAAGTTGCATCCCAGCCAATTTTGTTAGGTAAGAGATCTCAATGGCTCTAAGATGCTAACAGCTCTATATAAGGCTGTGCATTTGAGGGAACATTTTACCGATAAAAGTTCAAAACTACCAAAGCTTTTGAAGCAGAAATACTTTTATGAATTTGATACGGAATAACAAGGAACTTGATAAAAGGCCGTCCTTTCCCCCAATATTGCAAATCGGCCTTGAGAAATTATTCTCCGAAGCCAATTAATTCATTTAGTGATATCTGATCATCACAGACAGTGTCAAGAACATTTATGATCAAGTGAACACAGTAGGTATGAAGATGTGGAAAAACCGTTATCCGATACCTAGGATATGTGCAGAGATGATTCTGTGCACTAAAAGGGTAACATAGCACATATGCCTGCCTTGGTTGGGTTGGGGATGCGAGGGAACCAGGCTGGGGTTGCAGGAGCGCTTGCTGTCTCTAACAGCTGTGAGGTGGCTGTGGTAAACAGGTAAGATTTTACCCAGCTTCAGAGGGCAGGGAGCTGTCTTAGAGAGCTCTGCGTTTTGCCACCCACCCTGTTTATTCTCCAGCCCCCTACTTGTTCAGGCTCTGCTCCACCTCCTGGCCTCTTGAGCAGGCTAGCCTGTGATCTCTTCCTCTGGGACACTTGCTCTTCCAACTGCTTCCCTGCCTGGGATGGGCCCTCAGGGTCTCTTCTGCCCCAGGGCTGTCAGGTGTCAGCTCCTCAGCTGTGGTTGCCCTGATGACCTAAATACACCTGCCTCAACCCTGCCTTCCTCTCCTTCCCTTTCCTCCCTTCTCATGAATGATTAATCTGTGATATTTACCGATTGGTCTTCTCACCTGCCTAGCAATCAACTGGCCAGCACAAGGACGTGATTTTCTTCTGATCGGCCATATTCTTAGCACCTCAAGTGATTTGCAGTCCGTCTTCATAAATGTGTGTTTAAAGAATGTGTGCGGGAGTGAGTGAGAGGTACGGAGCATTAAAACTGAGAAGGAATTCAAAGAACACGAACTGAATTTTGTTAGGAAAAAGGGTACAGGAAACAAAGTGAGCTCTAAAGTGAGTGGGCCCAAGTGGGTAGAGTCATATCTTAGCCTTGGCTTTTATGAAATGTGATAAAAAATATTCCCTGGTCAGATATCATGTCTCCACACTTTTCCTAGTCACCTCCCATCCCCGTTGCTTCTACCCACGAGGCATTTCAGGCTCACCACTGCATTCCCTATTTTAATTGTCGGCATTAACGCATTCTGAAATTTTGTTCCCCCAAATTCTGCTTCACCTCTTGTGAAACAGCGACATCCTGGAACTTCTTAGAGAGCAAGACGGCCATGCCCTATCAACTCCTAGAACTGGAGTCCTGAATCTAGTGTCTCTTCTGCTAAGGCTGAGCTCTTGAGCTCACAGGAATATTTTGGAAAGGGAATCTCCTCCAGGTGAGGGGGCTTGACAGTTAGAGAGAAGGTGAATTTTTTCAGACCCCCTGAGAGATCTTACAGGCCCAGGTGCCCTCCCCCTTCCACTTTCCCCTCCCCCCTCCTAGTCTCCTCCCCTTCCCCTCCCCCTCACTCAGCTGCCCTTTTCTTTTGAGTGGCATTCCTGCCACTTTGTTGCAGCCCAGCCTGTGAAAGTGTGGAAGCCATTAGCTCCTTTTGGAGCAAGCCACTCTCCAGATAGCTTACATAATTAATGTGCCCCAGAAAGGCATTTAAATTAATTATGAAACTGGCCCCTAAGCTGGAATCCCTGCCAGCAAGTGCTTAAGGTGTTTTCAGCTGGACTCCAGTAACCCCAGCCCCCCACCCCCACCTCACCATTAAGATGTTGCAACCTATGTGAATTCACTTAATGCCCCTCTAAAGTGCCTGAAAGATACATTATTGATTGGTATTTTATTCTTACTTCCTACTCCTGGATCTCAGGAATTCTCACTACAGCCGCTCCGGGGTCATTGCGGGGAATGCTAGTGAGGCCCTCTGAGAGCTTCCATAGACAATTCTTAGACAGTTTGGTTACTTATCTTTTCTTTCACATTTCAGAGCAGATTTTTCACAGTCCCCATCACTGCTAAGTCCCACATTTGCTTAACTTTTAGAACTGAAAGCGTCTAGGACAAACATGATTCACCCTTGGCTTGGAACTAGAAAGCACTGATTCGGGGAAACTAATAAATCATTTCAAAATTATGCCATTGTGGGGATTTCCCCAAGTTGCATTCTCCTTGAGAGATTCCTCCATGAAGAGGAATTACACCTACATCTGCCCCATCTATTTTTCTTCCAACTTTGGACAAATAAGTTTGGCCAGTTTTGTGATTCAAAAGGAATTTATGTTCACAGGTGAACTCGATGAGATACTTACACATTCTATTTGGTTTATGCAGTATTCTGTGTGGGTTTGCCATACAGCGGTGTGCGCAGCTGTTTTATTAATGAAGGCACGTGGAAAGTGATGTGGTTCCCCAGAGTATTTCTTTTTGTTGTTGTTGCTGCTGTTGTTGAAACAGAAGCGGCTCTTTGTTCTTTACTGCCTTGTGGGACCTCAGCTTCCGAATCCTGTGCCAAAGTGCTTATCTCTGTAAAACTATTTTGCTTCCTTAGGCAAAGGGGAATGCAGGCTGTAAAATTCTCCCTTTCCCAAACAACCCATTATACAAGTCTCTCGCCTTAGTCTGTCAAAATCCGAAAAGCTGCAGAAATTTTCCTTATTATGTTTCCCAGAGGGGAATCCTGTGGTTTTCTGCTGCACACCAGCATCTGGCCAGCAGATGGCGCTGCAGGTCACTGGATGGTAGACTCCTGTTAGAACCAAGACTGGGTCCATTTCTAGCATGCACGTTTTTTGAAATCAATTTTTTAAGTTAGCGTACTAATGAATGGGTCTATTGTGGCACTGTCATATGTGGGTCTCACTGATTTGTCCTAATTTGCTTATTCTATCGAGAACGTTTGTGAACGCACCATTCCACTAACATTACACTGAAGGAGCTAACCGATGCTTGCATCGGAGATACAAAGCATTTACTCATGGTGGCTTACACATCTGTATCATGTGCCAGAATGCCATTATGTATCATTATCATCCTAGACATGTATCACTCTGATGATAGTCCCTCAAGGAGCTTTTACTTTTTGTGACTATTAGTGGTGGGGCTTGCTTAATTTAATAACCCATTCCACTAACACAAAAACATATCAGCAAAACATCTCCCCGTGAGTCTTATCATGATCACCCGCGCCCTGTGTCTCTGTGTGGAGGAGAGGGCATGAATGGGCAAGGAATAAAATAACCCCCCAAACCAGCACAAACTGCCCGCCGACAGCACTTTATGTAGTAATGCAGTAACAATACTCTGCTATCTAGGGTGTGGGCCTCGACGTGTGTGTCTGCAGGATGCTTTGCAGAAGTCCAAAGTCCTGAGACCTAGCTCAGTCTCTCTCATCAGAACCTGCACTGTAACAAGATCCTCATGAGAGAAGTAAACAAATTGAGTCTTGAGACGCAGTGACTGTTGAACAACCTTCCTCTCATTCCAGGCAGGACCGGGGGCGTAGCTTATGAAGCAACGTGCCTATGTGTGGCTTGTTAGAAGCTATACATGCAGCAGGGTAGGTGCCAGTAGACAGCTCATAATCAAGAGCATATGTGTGTGCAAAAGCTTATGTGTGACCACCCCAAGAAGACAGAGCCCTGCCAAGTCATTTATACCTCCATAAGGATGATGTAATTCTTCTTCTCCACACCTTGTGTCAGCCTTCAAAGGCGAAACTTTCTCCGATGTGGCCTCCAAGGAGCTTGGGCCTTTCATGTCTGTCCTTAGGACTGCTCCGGTGACCCTTCCTTCCTACAAGGAAAGTGTTTTCAATCAGTGCCTCCCCTATTGTTGCTTGTAGTTCACAGAGTGCGTGCATCGGGAGGTAGGACTCAGCCTTCCAGTGTGGGTGAGTGACTCAGAGACAGAGACGTGAACAGCTCGACGAAATGAACATGTTTCGTGTGGGCCAGAGTCCACAATAACTGAACCACCTTCGTGTCTGTCTGTCACAGTTGTGTCTGTCCATCACGTTTTATGCTGGTAGTTCTCAGAAAGTACCAGAGATACTTATTCCGGTCTTTGATGTGTTGTTTGCCTATTTCTAGGCAGTTTAATGTTTTCAGTGTTCTAGAATTTTTTTTTAAACAGTTTTCCTTCTAGTCAAAATTCCAGCGTAGATAGATGAAGGGCCACCAAGCCCCACCCACTTCTGGCTGTGAGTATTGGCTGAAGGCTGCTGGTGTAGAAAGAATTGCTCTTCTTCAGGCAAGTGGCCCGTTCCTGTGTTCTACTGGATGGCCCTACACCTGTGCACACAAGGGCGTGTGCTATACCAATAACTCATGGATATTAGGTCATCTCATTTTTAAAAAAAGATCTCCTTGTAAAAAATACCCTAACAAAATTTCTGAATAGTCAACACCAAAGGAGACAAGCCATTCCAGTAAAAGCATCCTCCACACACAATTACACACACACACATCTTCATTCTTAGTCCTCTGCTTCTTGGAGTCCAGGATTCTTTTTTCTATTAAAAAAAAAAAAAAAAAAAATGGGGGAAAGTGTAGCTTTTGAGGCTTGTGTTTAGTTTCAGGAATGGACTTGTGCCCATTTTTAACCGTACCTTTCTCCATAGGAGAAGAAAATGTTTGCCAGAGGAAAAGTAAACACAGGTATCCAGGATTCCCTTGTGGGGTGTGTGTCAGGTACACTTTTGTGACTGCATTTTTCTCCAGTTTGCCTAAACTGCTCTCCCCAGGGCCAAAAACCTAAGAAAACCCACGTCGGTCTGAGTGGCTGGCATTTTTAAGAGTAGTTATGAAGTGTTTCATAAAGTAGGTTTATTTTTACTTTAATGTCTTAGACATGCATGTCTCAGGAAACACAACTCGGGATGAAAGTAAATAACCATAGAGCAACAATAAGAGTACCCCATGTCATAAAACACGCCGGGCTTTGTTTAGATGAGCACACAGGTACAGTTTTGAAAATTAGAGTGACTGTTCCTCCCTCCTCCATAATCTCCCATTAACCATGTCGTTTACTACACAGAACATCCTTCCATCTAACACACTGAATGATTTCATGATGCTAAAACTGGAAAAAAAATGTATGACCTGCCCCCACCCCAAAGCACCACACAGCTGATGAAAAGAGGGAGGCAGGGGCATTTCCACACAGACCCAATGCCCCAGTGAGACATAGACTGTGAGAACCCCATGAATAAATGTGATGCTCAGTTTCCCAGTTCTGGGTTCCTCCCTGATGTCCCTTCTTCCTGTCGGGAGCTACCGAATCTCAATAGACTTGTCCTTTAGGGCCAGCTGACGTCCAGCTGTCGGCTGCTCCTGAACTCTGTGACAGGCTTGAACTGGCATTTTTCTACGTAGAATTTATATGATGAGATGGTCCACCACCCTGCTTACAGCCGAATGGGCTTCTTCAAGCCACGTTTCGTTCACTCATGAACCGTCATTGTCTAGTTCATGGATGGACATTGCAAGGCACACACTACTTCCCTGTTCGTTTCTGGGCGTGCTTTCTGTCCCAGACTCACTGTGACCCTCAGAGTGCTCCTGGACACTATCTCAGGAAGCCGAGGACAGTCTTATCACAGTGTAAACACACCTTTCATGTCCTGGCTGCCACCGACCAGGCAAAACACCTGGCTCATAGTAAGTGATCATTTTTTATTTTAACCGGAAAACGGTTTTCGTTTATAATATTTAAGTGAAAAACACAGGGAAATCCATATTTTAGTTTAACTTTTTATTTATTCTATTGGAACTGAGTTTTTAAAACTGGAAAATTTCCTTAACACTTTATCAATGCTTCATCTACTTTTGTGCAGTTTCTATCTATCTATCTATCTATCTATCTATCTATCTATCTATCTATCTATCTATCTATCTACCTATCTATCTACCTACCTACACACACACAAACATATACCCATCCTATACATATACATCCTACACACACACACACACACACACACACAAACATATACCCATCCTATACATATACATCCTACACACGCACACACGTATGTTGCTTCCCATTAAATAAAGACACTTAATGACCTCTGGGCTCAATACCAAGTTCCTCTGTAAATACTCCAGTGGTTCCTGTTGCTAGCAGGACTAACTCAAAAGGCCTGGCTAGGTTTCTGGAGACTCCCCATGAGCCAGAGCATGACAAGTTCCAGCCCTGCCACTCCTGTCTACACTGTTTTATGTCACTAGTCATTCAAAGATGTTGGCTCCACTCCGACCCCTGAACCTCTGAATTTTTAGTCCTGTACTTCTTTTTTCTCTTCAGGGATCTTCCCTGCCCACCCCTGAGCCCACCAGTGTCTGGCGTGTTCTCTGTGCTTTGTCTCATGGTATATTTATATTTTAATGTAGCCTGATTGCCTGCCTGCCCCTCCCCCTGCCATAAGGTTGTACATTAAGGGCACAAACTGCATTTTATTTATATTTCCAATGTGCAATATCTGACACAGAGCAAATGGTCGATGAATAATTGATACACGAATTCTCTCCTGATTAATTTCCCCCACTTTGCCTGGCACCACAGAAAGAGTTACATGACCCTCATTGTCTATGCATCCTAACAGAGACAGCTTTGACATAATTCCGTGACCAAAAAAACCCTGAATTTTAGTATCTTTTTTTTTTTTAAGATCATTGCATGAAGGTTTAAACACACTCATTGACAAGAAACAATTCTATTCATGGCTGTCAAGTTATAGCCTATGCAGTTGGACTCCGGGCTATTTTAAATTGGCTAGCGCCTCCTCCTGCCAACGGGGTCTGTACACATTAATTTGCAGGTTTCTGTTATTTTAAGGCGGCCAGTGATGGTTGGTTTAAGAGTTAATGGGAAGAGTATAGTTCACCTGGGGGTTTAACGTGGGCCCTTCGTTGACAGAAGTGATTCTAGTTCCCTGCGTTCTCATGGATGCATTGGTAGAGCTATCCAGGAGGAGCATGGACTCTTTGAACTTGATTTGATACTTACAAAGGCATACTACTTCTGACAGCAGCAGCCTTAATTATTACTTAAAAGAATAATTTTAAAATTTATTCCATTGGCCACTTGAGCTCTTGATTATGTTAAGGAGGAAAAAAGAAAAAAACCCAATAGATTTCAGAAGTGAAGTTCAGTAGAAGAGTTTGCACGGCCAGGTTCTCTATAATGACTTTCACATTCGTTCCAGAAAGAAAGCTAAGTATCAGATGTGTCCCTTGCTTCTGACAGGTAATGACAAAGGAAAAATAAATATCTTGCACAACATGAAAAAGACTGAACAGATATTTACAGAACTCTGAGCATCTTCAAAATTACCAACCTCCACAGCAGAGATTTATCCATAGTAACAGAGAGATTTAAGACCCCCTTCTCTGCCATTCCTATACACAAACTGCTGGTGCTTGCTTTGGAATTCCCGAGTCACACCTTCTGCCCCTAGCCCCCCCCCCACAATATTTAGCAGTGAAACCATTTCACCGCCCTCCAGCCATACTCACACACACACACACACTCACACACACTCACACACACAATCGCACACACTCACACACACAATCACACACACACACTCATACACACTCTCACACACACTCACACACAATCACACACACACAATCACACACACACTGTCATACACACATACACACAATCACACACACTTACACACAATCACATACACACTCACATACACTCACACACACACACATACACACACACACACACACACACACACACACACACACACACACACAGTGCCAGAGACATGAACCTAAAGCTGAGGGCATCTTGGTTGTCCTTCACCTTTCTGCTCTTTAAAGGAACCTTGGCAAGTGCAGCTGCTGAGAGGGTTGAGGTGTGTTCTGCCAGCTAGGCCTGTTTTTCTCACTTTTACGCTGGGGCAAATGGAGATCCGTTTGTCTTAGGTTTCGAGTCTATTCTCTGAAGGCAAATATACAGATAGCACTAACGATTTGCAATATTTAACAGTGAAACCATTTCACTCGAAGTGACTCCCGGCTTTGAATTATAAATGGAATCATTTTATAACTTTGGGCATTAGGAGAAATTCATGGGAATTGGCCCAGATTTCTCATCAATAATGCAACAAGTAAATCTTTCAAAATAATTAGAGTTGATATCTCTATTTAACTGGCATGAGAAAATTGGTTTTATTTATCAAAATATCCATCTAGCAAGCTTATGTTAATTTGTACTGGTGTGAAATAATTCTGCTATCTTTAATGGATACAATGTCATGTATATCAAACCTATAGCGTGTGTATCATTGTATTTTTGTTCATGTTCGGGATCATTTCAAAGGTCACCTAAACACTGGTGATACTAAGAGAATATTCTCTAATGTATTTGGTTGTAAAGGACAATTCATTGACTTCAGATTAAACTTAAAAATTTTTAATTATTATTATTGCATGTGTGTGTGTGTGTGTGTGTGTGTGTGTATGAGATGTGCATGCCACAGTACACAGGTGGAGGTCAGAGGACAGCTTCATAGAGTTGATTCTCTCCTTCCCTCTTTACATGGAGTTTTGGGGCTAGGGATTGCACTGAGATCACCAGGTTTATACAAATACAAGGATCCGTCCCACGAATCCAGGATTAACTTCATGAGAGGGGTAACTACGTACCCCAGGCAAACCTTGGCCTCTTTCCTGGTTAGAGGCAAGTCAGGCATAATTTTGTAAAGATGATGAATTTCCCTCTGGGGGGAAAAGTCTTTGGCACAGCTAATGCTAGATGTGATGCCATGACCCAGCATTCCTTAGTCCTTACTAGCTGGATGGATGGGCACTTCAAATAAAATGCGATTGAGGTTGTTATTTGAAAATGTCATTTCATCTGCTTATACATTGTCACTATAGTGACTGACAGAGGAAGAGAAGAAAGTCAGGAAGAACATTTATGAAAAGAAACAAAGATCCTATGAACCATGATCCATCAGTGACTGGGATGACTCCTAAAATGTCTGTATTAAGAAATGTAGACTCAGGCTGGAGAGATGGCTCAGTGGTTAGAGAGCACTGGCTGCTCTTCCAGAGGTCCTGAGTTCAATTCCCAGCAATCACATGGTGGCTCACAACCATCTGTAATGAGATCTGTTGCCCTCTCCTGGTGTGTCTGAAGACAGCAACAGTGTACTCACATACATAAAAAAGAAATGTAGACTCTAGAATGGGATAGGGGGACCATTTTATACATGAAGAGGTTGAGTCTAGAGGGGAGAATCAGGCCATTCCGGGGTCAGTGAAGGGCTCACACATCATCTTGTAATTTACACGACATTATCTTAACGTTCCTGAAAGCCCCCCACTGTTAAAGTCTCAGGAGTCAGACATCTAATGGCTTGGATAGTGGTGTGCAGGATACCAGGTCTATAAAAATATCAAATGTAATTATAATAACCCTACATTTGGCTTGGGGCTGCTGAGATCCGGATGGACAGCTGCTCTCTTGTGAAAACACTCTCTTGCCTGTGCTGTCTTCTCTTTAAGCATTCTGAGGCACTTGATGATGCTCCTACTTTTAGAGGGCAGCCTCCTGTTTCCCCTTCCAGATGTCTGCGTAGGCTCGGATGAGCGTTCTTCTTTCAATAGTGAAGCCCTTTAAAGGGAAAAAGCTAATGCTTGCTACTAATTTATCTCCATGGACTCTCTTCCTAAACCCCCCCTTGGTTTTAACTGGTCATTCATTCATTCTTTCTTTATTCTTTTTAAATAATCTTTTGTGTGGACCATGGTGCATGGGTGGAGGTCAGGGGAACTTGCCAGGGTTGGTTCTTTTCATCCCACCATGTGGGTCCTGGGGATTGAACTCGGGTCCTCAGGCTTGATGGCAGGAACATTTTCCTGCTGAGCCAGCTCACTGCCCCTTCTCTTTAATGGAGAGAAGAAAGGAATTATCACTCAAGCAGAGGTTACTGTTTGAAATGATTCACTTCAAATTGCTTTGCAGAAGTGAGGCCAGTCGAAAGAAGTAAATCGGTAAAGGTTCTCAGGTATCACGGTAGCTGTCTTCCCTAAGTTAGTAATTGCTAGGTAAATCAAGACTCAAAAACATTAAATATACAAGGGAGAGGAACTGCAAATTAAATAAGACCAAAGAGTAAGTTGTCATCAGAGGGGCGTCATATTAATAAAAAAATGAATGTCAAGAGCATTTATGTGTGTGCGAAAGAAATATGAGTCTTTATGTTAGAATGGTATTTTATATATAACACACAGACCCTCACATATACGATATATTTACATGCTGTATTGTACCTATTTGGATATAAATGCACTTTAAAGGCATACTACGAATTTCAAGGTTTGTGGTTTGGGTCATAAGTGTGCGTTCTGGGTGCAGCATTGTTTATAGGTAGATTTGTGATGGCTCTGAACCTCAGGAACGTGCTCTTCTGTCCCCAGATTCATAGCTTAATGAGCTTCACAGGAGAGACTGTTAGAAAAGCAAACACTCTGGGCTGGAGAGATGGTTCAGCGGTTAAGAGCACTGTCTGCTCTTCCAGAGGTCCTGAGTTCAAATCCCAGCAACCACATGGTGGCTCACAATTGTCTGTAATGGGATCCAATGTCCTCTTCTCGTGTGTCTAAAGACAGCTACAGTGTACTGATATATAATAAATAAATAAATCTTTTTTTAAAAAGAAAAGAAAAAGAAGCAAGCACTCACTTTGCTTCCTGACCACCATGAAGGGAAGCAGTTTTTCTTCACTCCCTGTCGTGAGTCCACAAGGCTCCCCCCCCCCCCTCATCTCCTCACAGGGAGACAGCTGAAACCCTGAGAGAACCAAACACAGAGCTAACTAACAGAGCAGCCCTAGTTCTTGCCTCTTTTTTTTTTTTTTTTTTTAGTTTAGAAATGTATTCTGTTTAATCCACAAGCTTTATATAGCTTTAGTTAATAAAATAAAATAAAGCAGGTGAAACCAAGACACTGCCCAGGTCCCCCAGGTCCCCCAGGTCCCTCCAGTCCGCCCTCCCGCCAAGTTTGAGCTCTTCCTGTGCAAGTGTCAATGGGAAGAGTGAGAAAAACACGAGGAGCCACAATGTCTGATAAAACAAATTATGTAACTGGAGGGTCCTTCCGGGGTCTAGTAAATCGCCTTCCCAAAAGAGGAAGGGGGGAAGGAAACAAAACAACACAACCTGAAGGAGAAAACCCAGAGTTCCAGGTCAGCTTCGGAACTGTCCTCCAGGGCGGCCTAGAGCCGAGCGCCGCTCTGCTGTGCTCTTTAGCTGGAATCCAGCCCCACAGCAGATCCACAGACTGTAGAGAGATGCTCACCCTCTCAAAGCTTTGTGGTACTTCAACAGCGCTCTCACTTCTGGGCAAGCTTACAAACCCACACAAGGTTGGAAGCATAATCCTTTACTCTTGAGGGGACATTTCCAATATGGCAGTCATCTTAAGTGTGGGAGAGAATGGCCTTTGGCTGAAAATATTTCACCTGTCTGTTGCACATCTGTTCCTTGGAGCGAGCCACCATTACAAAAGATCTGTGATTCCAAAGTAGAAATTTCGAGCTATATTCTTATTAAGTGTTAGAAAGAAAAAAAAAAAAGCAATAAAGGAGACAAACCCTTTAGAACCAGTAACTATACCAATGTGATGGTCTATTAAATAAGTCAGTCAACCGAGGGGTGTTGCTACTGTAAATTCACAAGCGTTTTTGTTTGTTTTTTGCTTTGTTTTGTTTTGAGGTCGATTCTCCCTTCATAACTCTGGCTGTCCTCAAACTACACTGTCGACCAGTCTAGTCTGGAACTGTCAGACCTGCTAGCCTCTGCCTCCTCTGTGCAGGGATTATGGGAAGGCCCGAACCACCTTGCAGAAGCATCCTGACACCCCAAGAATTAAACATGCACTGCACCATCCTAGACCCAGATTGACGAGAAACACTCCACGAAAGTTAACGCGTGCTTCGGTGGCTCGTTAAGTGTGTTTTTTTTCACTAACGGACTGGCAGCAGTCTTCCTGTCCCCCCTGTGTCTCATCCGGCCGCACTTTGAGTAGTTTCTCCCATTCTGTTTACCGGTTCCTGAGGACAGTGTGTGGGAAAACGTAAGGCAGAGAACGTGAAAGTTCTATGGGCCAGACTTTTCACTTTGTCAAAGGACAGTTTGGGGGAACTGTGCAGAAGGAAGCCTAAGGAATTAGGTCAGTGTTGTTGCCCAGTGGGAAGCCGAGGTCTCTGCCAAGTGCATTCTCACTACACAACACTTGGCCACAAGAAATACTTCAACTCTAAAAATAAAGACGCAGACTTGGCTGCTGGGATGTTTTCCCTCTCACCAGAGCATTGGTTCCCGGGTCACCTCACTTTTGTGCCCTGTGGTCACTCACTTGATAGCAATTACATCTTCCTTTTCACCTGATTCAAGAGATTATAGGGATTTCTTCAGAGCGAATGGGAAGGTGGAGTGAGGGACAACTCCAGGGAATTTTAAGACCGCACAGAATTTGCAAAATCATTAGAGAAATCAAGTCACCAATGCTCCAGCCTTAATAAAAAGGTTTTAAAATAAGCGGTACAGCAGGTATTTAGAGAAAAGAACCGGTATAAACGGATTAACCTGTAAGAGCATCATGGAGGAAGTTTGGATGGGAGAGAGTTTCCTGGACCATGTCAGGAGTGACTGGGTGCAGAAGTGGCCATCCTGAGAACAAGTGGCGGGTATCAGGGACCTCAGCACTGAAATGAGCACTCTAGCCCCATCCGAGGTAGAGCGATTTCACTCCTGGGAGATGAGGTAGGCTGTCAACTCAGGGTGGATGAGACAATAGATTTTTCTGGAGGTAGAGAAGTAACACAGAGCTGTGCGCTGGTGCAGTTGTTGCGATAAGAAAGGCTCATATCACGCCTGGACCCCAGCCCGTGGAACTGCAGGAAGGTTGTTTGAGGTTTGGTTATCTCCTTGAACAGTTAGCATCCCAGGGGTAGAACTACAGCCTGCCCTTGCTGGACAGACACAGTCTGTCAGTGCCCAGTATCCTCTTGTTGAAGTACCGGGATCTCTGTCTAGCTGAAATGGGGGCGGGATTCATGTTTTATAGAAGAACTTTGTTCCTAACTTGGCTTTGTGTCTTGTCATAAGGCCCCATTAATATTGATTTAATGCGACGTTGGCATAATGGCTTTTGAAAGTCATGTATGGTGCAATTCATATCACTTAAGGCTGTTTTCCTTCCTAGTCACATAAATCTAGATCTCCAGGTTAATGAGTAAAAAAGTTGTGGTAAATCCAAGGCTCAAGGAAACTCGAAACCCCTTTGTTATTTGTTACATAAACATTGACTTTAAGGCAATGATAATACATCAAAAAATTAAATTACAACAGGTCTTATTATTCTATTTCTGGAATTCAAATGTTGTAGGCAACATTTAACTTGATGTGGGTTTTTAGCATGCCACCGTTAGGGAGTTTGGAAGGGTGTTCATGAGTCTGATGGGTGGGCCAGGATTTCCTAAAGCCAAACTGGGCTGTATGACTTCAGCTTTAGGAACGGGGCTTCTCGATAGAATGTTTTCATTGGGAAGCTCAATCATCAAATTTAAGCTGTCAATAAACAGAAATAAGTTCAACTATTTTATGGGAGCCTTTGCAGTGATGCGGGGAAGTATTACAGTGGATTGCACTGTTAAGTAAAATCAGTTGATATTATATACTTTGCCCAACAAATTGAACCTTCGACCTGGAATTGCTTTAGCATGTTCACGAGGAGTCTTGAAAACTGCTTTTTGTTATTCCCTCCTTAGGAAGCACCTCTTCCTGAAAAAAGAGTATACAGAGTATGGTGGTATGCGCCTTTAATTCCAGCACCCAGGAAGCAGAAAGGCCGTCTTCATCTCCAGAGCGCAGTCCAGGCTGGCCAGGGCTGCATAGGGAGACTCTATCTTAAAAAAAGAAAAAGGAAAAAAAATGGTATCTATCATCTCTCAATCTATCTATCCATCTATCTAAATGAAAGTCAGGACTGGAACCCAAGCAGGTCAGGAAGCAGGAGCTGATGCAGAGGCCATGGAGGGATGTCACTTACTGGCTTGATTCCCCTGGCTTGCTCAGCTTGCTTTCTTATAGAACCCAGGTCTACCAGCCCAGGGATGGCTCCACCCACAATGGGCTGGGCCAGGGATGGCTCCACCCACAATGGGCTGGGCCCTCCCCCTTGATCACTAGTTGAGAAAATGCCTTACAGCTGGATCTCATGGAGGCATTTCCTCAACTGAGGCTCCTTTCTCTGTGGTAACTTGTGTCAAGTTGACACAGAACCAGCCAGTGCAGCTGTGTATTTCTTTCTTCTTTTCTGATCATAATTATTCATTATTTCTTTCTTTTAGCATCTCAGCTATCACACAGTGCATGGATCAGCCGTGTTCTGCCTTACTGCACCTTATATGTTCATCTCTCTTTATTTTGTATAAAAGAAGCTACCCCCGCCCCATGCCTGTCTCTCTTTCCACACTTCCTCTGGTCTCCCTTATGAGATCACCTGCTCTGAACCTCTGGTGCAAATGACCTCACAGGGCATCCATCTTTTGAACTGGCGTGGCGTGTTTTGTTAGAGAATGGTTTTATTTTTTATCAGCATGGTTGCTCTCTGACACTGAAACACACACTTCCAGCATGGTGCAGCCTGGAGACAAGAAACGAAGGGAGGGAGGGAGAGGAAACCCCAGTGAGTTGTGAGGATGGTAGCAATCAGCATCCCTGTGGTCCACCACCACACAGGAAGCATCCAGCGCCAGCCAGCTGTTTAATCTTCAGTTTTCTCTCCTTTTTGCATCCTGTCCCTCTCTGAGGATTTCGTTTATATTCCCGAGGCCTCTGCTCTACTGCATTTTTACAATTATCAATACAGATACACAGGAAAATCTGAGCTTCAGAAAGCTACCAATGTTCGAAGGAAGTGAACCCCATGCAGCGCTTGGGAGCTGCTTGTATTAAAGGAATAACTCTTGGGTGATATTCTAATTGTGATCAGTGCCCTGTACTTGACTGGGAAGCCCTTTCAGATTTTGAAAGATACCTTTTCTGTTGTATCCATGCCTTTCATTGAAAAGAAAACTGTAGACTGGATGCATTGCATTTTGAAACATGCGTGGGGGTAGGGCTGTATGTTTGTGAGTCCTCATGGTCTCAGGACTCAGGACAAGAGGGGGTGCCCAGTGCTGAACCTTTCCTGCCTCTCACCCCTTCGCTGGGTCTGAATTCAGCTCTCGGGGCGCTTGCTCCAGCCAGGCAGCTGCTTGGTGCCAGCTCAGTAGGTTTCACAATTAACAGACTTCTCTGCAGTCTGAGAAATCTTAGGCATTTCAGACTTAATCCTATGCCCTGGTGTGCGATGAATTCATTTTACAAGGTGAGTAATGGCATTGCTGGCAAGAAAAATGTCCACCAGTCAGCTAGGAAAAATTTTACATATGCCCCATTAACAGAGTAGCACTTCCCTCGTTTGTGGAGGAAGGTACCTTTCCTGTCTTGTCTGGGACAGATGTTCTTCCTTTAGATGCACCTCTCACATTACTTCTTAGACACGCCTCCGCCTCCACAGATTAACCTTCCAGAGCTGCTGCGTTTTCACAATCTCATTAGTCACTAAATGCCACCACCCCAGACCCAAAGCTCATTATTGCTCCTTAATAAGAATAACCTTCCTTCTTTTCCATTTGAAACCATGACTTTGGAGATTAAGAGGCCTTCACGTTTGCTTCAGTGGATGATCAGTATCAATAGCCTGGCATTACCTTCCTGTTGCTGTTATTATTTTAAATGTCCAGATAGTGAAATTGCCCATTTAATTAGAGTTCGAGGGGCCATTTTTATCCTCTTCTTGAGGAGCCTCCACCTGAACTATTTATGGGCTTGAAGAGGAAATGGCATTGTGAGGTCAATGCCTGGAAATGAAAATGTCTAGATTAAAGTCATTTGCCATGCTAGTCATAGATGAAGTTGTGTGACTTTTTCAGCCTCGTGGATTACATTTGTTGCCTGCCATAGCTATTGGGCCTTCCTGGCCACAGAGACATGACTTATAACCTAGAGAGAAGACAGGAGATTGGTGCAGAGGTAATGAATGGGATCTGCCTGGGCCTCTGTTAATCTGAAGCACTTGGCCTTATATTGAACAAATGCTAGCTGGAAGCTGGACTCCCCTCCCCCTCCTTGTCATCGGACCAGATCAGACATGGGCTGTCTTTATTAAGTCCCCTCTATAGCCCATTGTCTCTCTTCTTTCAAGACCCCACCCTGTGATGAATTCCTTTTCCCTCTGAAGCTTGTTTGTTCCTGCTGGGGGCTACCTTCCTTCAGTCCCACACTCTCCTTCCCCATGCCAGATAGCTTCCGAATCCAGTAGTTAATTGAGTTGAATTCTTCAGGTGTTTCTTGCACATTCATCTTCATTTCATGCATATATTCATAGACTGGGGCATTATTGTGTAGATGCAGTGGCGTAGTTAAAAAAATTCACGCATGCAATTAAGTTGAAGAACTAAATTCTTCGAAAACTCTCATCTGGCAGAAGTGAGTCTATGACAGGTTGACCTTGTACCTAGGCAGTGTGGTCTATGTGCTCGGTCCTTGCCCCTCAAGTCACTGGGGCCACTGAGAGGAAGTTTTGCCTGCCAAATGATCCAAAATATCCATTACATATGAGCAGCAAACGGGCTGATTCTTTCCTTCAGCAAACGGAAGTTCTACTTTTTTCCAAGTTTCTTTTTGTAATGTTACCTCAGATATGAGCCGGTTGGGGATTAAATCCAAATTAGTATAATTTCCTTTCATGGCAATAGTTATATTACGGTAATTCTCACTGCGGCAACAAGCACTTAGTGTCTCTTCGCTGTGTGTTAAAAACTGTCCAGATCTTCGGTAGAGCTCACTCGGTTGGGCTGGGGACAGCTGATGGCTTCCTTCTCTTCCACCGGCATGCCCTTTTAAAATGGCGCCTTCTCCCCTAAGTTTAAAATTGGCTTTATGCATATGGGCTGACCCTCCTCCCTGAACCCAGTATGTTACTCTTGACAGTTCTGTGATCCTTAAGCATCAGCTGGCTTCTCTCTGGTTAACCTCCTACATTTGCTTGTCCAGTCATTGCTATTACCAATCCGGAATCATCTGTCTCGCTCACCTGTTCTTATCAACCCAAGCCTGACGCACCCTCCCCCCCCTTCATCAGGTAAGATCCCACCTTTGCCCTGTCCTCGGCATCCACTTCATCCCTGACCCCACACATTCCCAATCAAACTCCTTGGCTCTATTATGTCTGAATTGATTTGTTCCATTGCTTGAGTGAGCATGCCCGGTCTCTCTGCCCCAGGCAGGTTGTCTAATCAAAGTCGAGCATCTCCTGTGTTCCACTCTAGGCAGACAGAGTCCTGTCTCATTAGTGCAAGGTTGACATCTCAACATCGTCTGTCTGCTAACTCCATTAGCCATTACCCATAAGCCTTTGAGCTCAGAAACACCTGAAGCATTTCAAAAAGTTTTTTTTTTTTTTTTTTTTTTTTTTAGAATGGGTGCTATATGCTTGCCTAGTTTGCACGAAGTCATGGCTTTGAGAGCTCCAGGACTACATAAAACTAGGCATGGTATCCCAGAATGCACTACTGATAGAGTCACAGGAAGATCAAAAGCTCAAGGTCATCCTTGGTTAATTAAGGACCTATTAGCCAAAGAAACAAAATAAGGGCTCTCAAAGTTATTTCAAAATAAGCAAGAAATTTTTATTTGGATTTAGGCAACAGTACAGATTCAAGAGAGACAGACGCTCAATATTGACTATGGGTAGTAAGACTGAAGATTTTCAAAGGTTCTGATCATTAATTGGGACTTGATCTGGTTTCTATGAGACATGATTTGGGCGTTTCTCTGTTTTGAGTGCTATTACATTGTACGCTTCTTTTTCCGACCTTGTATCTCCCTTTCTACAGTGCATCAAGTTTCGGTCGTGTGCACAGATGTCAACAGTAAATAGAGGATTCACCCTAGAAGGTCACAAGAGGAAACAGTGTTGCCTCCTACACACGTACCCGGAAGTAATTCAGGCCAGGCACACCCTTCTAGTCTAGCTGTCCAAATATGCCGAGACTGCACTTGAACAGAAACTGCCTACATTTGATCATTACTGGGGCAGGGAAACGAATACCATTCTTAAGAGTTGGGAGTGCTCGTGGCCTGATGCAGTGTGGGGTAGAAAGGGTTCTCAGCTTATAGAGAGGGGAATGTGTGCATGGTGCATGCAAGTGAAGGAATCAGGGTACCAAGGGCAGTGTGTGTGTGTGTGTGTGTGTGTGTGTGTGTGTGTCCATCCATCCCAGGTTACCAAACCCTCTCACAAGCATAAATAGTACTGTTGGTGGAGTAATAAATATAGAAGAATAACTATACGCTGTAGTGATAAATATTTTTTTAAAAATAGATATACCAACCTTCATTGCCGCTAACACCACAGGGCCACACGGCCGCCCTCCTGTGACCCTGTTGCTGGCAGTGGCAGCCCTCTTGGCTCTCTGCCACCAGTGGTCTCTCCACTGTGGACCCTGCTGACATTCTCAGCAACCGTCCCCTGTGGTTATTGTCATAATTCCTACCAGCCCAACAAAATCTAAACTCTAGAAACTTGTAATTTGCCAATCAGATTCATATGAGCAAATTCTCGCTTCAGAAAACATCCACACAATAAACTCGGAGCCAATTGATATTGATACAAACTGCCCACCTAGATAAGACAGATTGTCCTGTGATCATCCACCGATTATAAGATATGCTACCTGTGGCTATGTAAAACCACATGAGGATAGATCATCCTCTTCCTCTTCCGTATTGGCTCCTCCTCCTCTCCTATCTCTCCCTTTCCAGTACTCTGCCCACGCCTACCTTTTTCACTGCCCAATCACGGGATTTGTTCATCTTGTGGCCCCTCCTGCCCTCACCTGCACATAAACCACAACTTCCTTTTTTTGCTATATAAGGGCAGAGAAGAGGAGGTGAAGGGAGAGGAAAGAAAGGAAAGGAAGGTGGGATGAGAGGAGATGAGAAAAGACAGAAGAATGGGGTCCATTCTGTTTTTCTACCATGTGGGGCATCACACCCAGGTTGCTGGTCTTAAGGGCAGATGCCTTCATCAGCAGGAGCCATCTTGTTCTCCAGGTTCTCTCTCCTGCTGCTCTGGGAAGGATTGAAACCATTGCTTTTCTGTCCCAGTGTGGTTCTCCTGCCAGGTTCCCCATCCACGTTATCAATTAGCCTAAGCCGGAAACTGGAGCCCCATTCCCCTTGCCTCTGCTCCAGGGTTTAAACCTTCAGTCTCCCTTCCTCCTCTACTGTGGACATTCAGCTCCTGGAGCTCGGCCATTGCGGCTGTTGTCTTTCTCCCAACTGCCCTGTGGTCCACTTGCCTCATCACCCCACATTTCCTTCCTCCAGAAACCCACATACAGATGTTCCATTTTCCATGGCCTTGCACTGGCTTTAAAATAAATTGTGAACTCCTTAATACGCCCTTCCATCCCCTGGTCCCTGCTGAGTCTCCAGCCTCTTATTTTTCTGCACACACACACACACATGCACACGCACACAACACTGAGCAGTGAGATTAGAAGTGTTTGATTCAGGAGCTCCTGTTGTACAGAGGAGATAGCTCCAGACTCAGCCTTTGACAGGAGTCATCCTTAGGATGGAAGCATAGATTTCCGCCTTTCTAGTCTCCAGCTGGTAGAAGGTCTTTGAGGAGCATACGAGGACCCCGTTTACTTTGGAAGATCACCCCGTGCCTTTGATGGTCCAGCTAACCAACTGTGAGCATTTCGTTTTTCTCCCCTTCAAATAAACTAATCATCACTCATGCTTTTGGTGGGACAGCCTGCTGCCGGCTTGCAAATTAGGCCTGTTAATGACATTACTCATTTCAAGCCCGTGAAGAGCGTGTGTCACCACGGAAGGAGGAGCAGAGCCTGCCTCTGACCATCCATCTCCCTTATTAATGGAGGCAGTCATGTCAATGGTGCCTCTCATCCTTCCTAATGCTCGGCCTCTCCTTATTGCTTTGTTTACAGGTTAAAAGGTGTGTGTGTTTAAAACTGAGATTCATGAGCAGGAAAAAACAAAAACAAACAAACAAAAAAAAACCCAAAACCTCCCCCTGTATTTTCTTTCTAAGTCTAGTGGAGTCAATTCATGGGAGAGTGGTGTTGGCGTATGTGTGTGGAGGGAAGCAAGGGGTTTTTTCCCTAATGATATGTCAACTTCAAGAGCTATGGCCTGTTTTCAAAGATGTATAGAAGTACATGCTAATGTAATGGCCACTGTGTTGCTGCCTGGAAGGTCCCACTAACTAGGAACAGACTCTATAGGACTATAGATGAAGACACAGGAAGTACAGGAGACAGAGAAGGCGGAGGGAGATGGGCTCCTTCTGTGGTGGGGAAAGGTCATGGGTTGTCTGCGCCTGGATGTCCACTGAGCACGCAGAGATGATGTGTTATCTGTTATGTTATATGAGTTATATGTTACGGGTAACATTGCTAAGGGGAAGGATGCACTATCCTTAGAGATGAGGCCTCACACGGGTCTTGGGTAGTACCAGGATACAGAAACAATTGTGCTGTATTTGATCTTCTATTAGGACCTTAACTCCTATTCTGAAAATTCATGGTTTCAGGCCTATTCAAGACTGTCATTCAAATCAAATATCAAGAGAAACCTTGAGGTATCTTTCTCTAGAGGTACCCGAGTCTGAGAAAGATAATTTCAGGCTGGACTTGGACACCTTTAACAATGAAAACAATGATTCTTTTTAGAAGCCTACAGATAATTTGGTGGCAATAAACAGGTTTCACAGTGAATCTCAGAAGTTCCTGACCTCCATGCATAACTGATCTTAATCTTTTCCAGTCTAAACTTCCTCAGAATATAAGTCCGACAAGAGCAAGATTTGTGAAGACAGAAATCTCCCATACAGTTCTAATTTCTATGGAGAGCAATGGGTGAAAGCTTTAGCTGCTAGTTGTAATTGCGCTAGCGGCCAGTCTTGAGCGACTCAGTGGTCACTGCAATCTGCATAACGACCTTTTTTCTAGTACTCGAGGACCTAGAGTTTCAAGAGCTTTAGTAATCGAGGCAAGTTTAGCTATTAAGATGTGCTTTTTTAATGGCCTTGTGTACCACCTCGCATCAAACCTTAGAAGCATATGCATGTCTCAGAGAAACATTGAATTGATCAGATCACAGCTATGTGACAGCATCAAAATCATTTTCTGTCTGTCTGTCTATCTGTCTCTGTCTGTCTCTGCCTCTGTTTTTAAAACTGCAAACAAAAGGGATAATTCTTGCTTTGAAATGTAGCTGACGGGGGTCACATAAAAACAGATATTTATTAGCTGTTGTAATTTTGAAACATACCCAGGAAACCTGACAGGGTCAACAGGGCATTTTGAGACTCAGAGCTACAGTGTCAGCTCATTCTTCCTCTTGTCACTCTTGGGAGAAATTGCTAATGTAAGGTATCTCAAAGTCTTTGAAAACATCAATGTCATTAACATAATGCTAATGGGAAGAAATCAGCAGGCACTGATCAACACCTTTGGAAAAGCCGAGAGCTTTGACCTTGTAGAGGCAAAAGAGCCGCTTACTGTGCAAGTCTGGTCCTGTCTGTGTGGCTGGCTCCCACGATGTTTAGTGGCAATGAGACTCAACAGTATTTTCCTTGGAGGGAGAATGTCATGTGTTTCTGAAGACTCTCTGGGGTCCTTGGGTTGGGAGTAGAGCTCAGTAGGGAAAGCAGGCTAGAGTCTGTCCTGTTAATCCCACTGGGTGTCACTAAGATCACTACCACAATTTTGAGCCAAATTTAATGCTAACTTTAATTAAATACTGGTCAGGATGATGGCCTCTGGCTATGTCCAGTCCTGGATTCCCAGAAAGTGGGTATGAGCTACACTGGCCAGATGCTTGTAAAACAAAGGCTAACCCACAAAGCTATGTACTTCTGCCTGTGTTCAACTGGGAACAAGCATATGTAGTAGCAAGGGCATTTGGTGCATTTGGGGCAACTGGAAACCTATGGTTTATTATCTTATATGGACAACAGCGTCTGGTGTCTCAGGAAATATTAGTCCTTGGACAAGGGCTTCCAGGTTAGAGGCCTTTCATTTTGTAGACCTGTTAAGCACAGTGATTAAAACTTAACACATTACTTTGCTTTCTCATGGTTCACTCTACCCCCACCTTCTTCCTACAGACAAAGCTGCCTTGACTTCTTCCATGAGAGTCTGTAAAGAGAATTCTGTTTTTAAATCAAGCTTAGAGACCACATTTCAGAAAATAGGCTTTGGTTTATTTATTTAGACCATGACCGAAGTAGTCTAAATAGTCTTGCAAAATGAGTATGGTCACTGGACTGAAACCTGAGAGTGGGAGGAAGGATGCTCAGATGGGACAAGGCCAGGAAGGGGCTCTTGACTCTGGAGTGGGCATGTGGATTTGAGTCCTCAGCTTGTCCTTTAGAGATGGTGTTTTAGAACATTGTTTAAATCTTCCAAGTGCGTTATGCATAGAACAGATGTGTGATTGTTTCTAGCTCATGCCATGGCTACAGCACATTGCTACAAGCTGAGCTGCTTACAGGCATTAACATGAATTATCCTGAACTTCTAGTGGCTAGAAGTGTGGGATAGATTTTTATCATGCAAAGACTTGCTCCAGTGTAGCTGCTAGAGAGACCTGGCTCTTCCCAGGCCCCTTCTACATTCGTGGCTGTGAGGCACCTCCTCCATCATTGGTCCATGTGGAACATTCTCAGGTCTCGTTGACTCTGGGAATCTGCTTCCATCAGCACAACTGACTTCGGCCTTTTTGCTTTCTTCATACCCTAAACCTCTCAGGGTCCATCTGGATAGTCCAGGATCATCTTGCTGATTTCAAGGTCTTGGCTCAAGTACAATTCCTTCCTGCCAGGTAAAGGAGAACGTGTTCACATCAGGGCATCTCTGTAGATTGTTCCAGAGGCTAAAATGTTAATGTCTACAACATGGTTAAAATGAAATTTGACATAATATGTGCTAAATATAACTCTATGTAACTATAGTTCTAGTTGAGTGTGACTTTGACAATAAGATGTCCTTTCCCCAGCTCATGACACACACATGCACACACGTGTGAAAAGGCTTTTATGCATGGGAAATGGGTCTGTGTGCCTCTGGACAAGCAACAGCCTTTTGGGGTCCACTTTATACATCTTTCAAGTAAATAAACTGTACTCTGTGGTGACAATGAAGATTACGGAGGGATAGCAGGAGGTTTCCTCTAGGAATCCGACATTCTTTTCCTCACAAGCTCTGTTAAGGGTGACAGAATTCTACAGAACTTCAAGCTCCTTTTGCTTTCTGGTACCCTGATCTGAACATCAATTGTAGTGTTATCTGTTTGCCTCTTAGTATGGTAGTAGGGTCACATGGTCTGGAAATATGATGCTTAATGAAATCTTTAATGCTAAGACTTTGGGAATATCACTTGAAAGAGAAGGACCAGAAGAAGTTGCTTGCATACAAATTGCTGCAAATGGAAAGAATTAAGACAATATGATTTTTTTCTTTTCTTTTTATTTATTTATTTTTTGCCTAGAAGTGATTAAAATGTACAAAAAGTTTCTTAGAGTTGAAATCAAAGTGTCAGGTGGGCTATGTTCTCTTAGGGACCATCAGGGACGATCTGGTCCTAACCTCCCTCAGAGTATTTGGTAGTTTTGGCATCCCTTGACTTGTGACCAGTCTGCCTTCAGATTGATATCCTTTTCTTTTGTCTCAGAACTTTCTCTCATATTCTCACGAGTAGCATTTAGGACCTAGCTGTATAACCCAGAGTTTTTGCCTCCTCTTAAGATCCTCAGCTCCCTCAGATGTTAACCATGGAAGACAATATTCACCCTTTTGCAATATCAAGTAACATCCTCTGGTTCTGAAGATCAAATGTTGAATGTTCAGTGTCTTGGGAGGCGGGACGTTGGGAGGCAGGCTTGTTGGGCATATAGGAGAAATGGATGAGGTTTTCCTGAGACAACCAAGGTTCCTTTATTAGCAGCTGAAAGTCAGAGCATCTTTGGTATGGTCTGAAGGCTTCTCTGAACACAGGTATTAATGAGGCATTGTCGGAGCAACGGAAAACCAAACAGTGATTGACAGTCCTCCCCTTCAGGAGGCTCTGCCGTGGTCTGGGTCTTCAGTGTCCCACCAAGACAGCTTTGTTTCACAGTCAGTTTGCCTCCATTGCTGCCCTCCGCCCCCTCCCCCCCCAGAGGCCCAAAGCGACTGGGCCAAGTGGTGACAGGTTAAAACAGGAAGCTAAAATAAATCTTTCCCCTCCACTTAAGTGGATTATCTCAAGTATTTTGTCATGGTGACAGGAAGCTGACTGACACAGGTTCCCATCTAGCAAATTAAATATAAAATACATTTGCAAACAACTGAAACCTCTGAGTAGGAGGGGAAATAACACGGTGGCCTCTAGAGGGTCACTGAGGCAGAGGTATGGTAGTTGCTGACTGCCTCTCTGCGCTTCCTCACTTCTGCTCCTGGGTGATTGATGACACTGTGTTAATTTCTATTAAAAAAAAGACATAAAACTTATTACCTATAGTAAAAGGCAGGATAAAAGTGGTTAAAGAAAGCTTGCTTGGTGTGTGGGAGGGGTTGAGGTGTGTGTGTGTGTGTGTGTGTGTGTGTGTGTGTGTGTACTGGAGGTCAACACTAGTGTTAGGCAAGCCTTCTACCACTGAGACACAGTTGGGTCATTTCTTGTCATTTTTCATTGTGTGATAGTCTCACTAAGCTCTCCATTTGGACTCATTCGTAGCTCAGGCTGCCCCACGTTCCTTCTGGTTTACCTCTTGAGAAGCTGGACTACCAACCTAAGCCACCAGGCTCAGGCTGACTCTAATTTCAGGGTGTATAAACGAGATGACAGCTATGGGTGTGCTTTATAAAATGTGTAAAGCCACAGGGACCTGAGGTGTTTGTACTAACCTCACCGTGTAACTCCTGCTTATCAGTTGGCTAGAACATGCCTAAGCGGTGACCTTGTAAATGTTGCAGGGGAGCGCCCATGTCAAGAGTCCAGCGTCACACCTGTCTGCAGGGTTTTCCAAGCACAGCCTTGGGCAGCCCTGAACGCCTGGGACTATCTCAGCTGCATTACTCCGGGTGGCCCGTCACGACACCGCCATTCCACCCGACTAGTTATAGAATATACTGAAGCACACAGAAAAGGTGGCATTTGTGAATGTCAACTTAAAACTACTTAATTATCTCAACCACAGAGCTGGTAGAGTGTGTTATCCTGGGCACCATCAGAAATACAGATCCCAGATTCAAGTCAAGTACAAGATTCAACAGCCATGCCTCTGCCTAGTGGCTGAGGCTGGCGTGTTCCTCTGTGAAAACCCTGGAGTGAGGTAGCACCAAGCTTTCTTCTCAGCAGCTTCCAACCCATTCACCACGCCTTGAGGACACTTGACCCTGACCTCCCTTTCTGTACTGACTGAAAAAAAAAAAAAAAAAAAAAAAAAAACGAGGACATGTTGATAGGAAAAGGAACTGGTCTGTGCTCCTTGATGAATACATGCCTTGTTTTCACAATAATTTGAAAAGGAATACATCAAAAGAACCTATGCTCATTACTGAGGATGAAACAAGGAAAATGTAGATTTTTATTCAGGCTTTTCAGCTGAATAGGGTCATTCTTCCTTTTAACTAATAATAGATCTGATAGAAGTGGAAACGGGTAAGTGTTGCAGGCAGCTAGGAAGGTGAGCTGTGGGCACCCTGCCCTTTTGTAATCCTGCCTCTCTGTGGCCCTTTTCCCTCCATGTGCCTTCCTTCCAGCCAACAGGAGCAAATTAGATGTATGTAACTGTGGTTGTGTTACTTTAAGTTGTAGGACCTGTATTCATTCCTGAGACCGCTTCTCTCTTTCTCCTTTGCTGGCTTTTGGGCATGAGTCCCTGTACAAAACAGGGCAGATTACAGGGCTTACACAGAACTGAAGATCCCAGGTAAACCTGGAAATGGACCCTTCCCAAGCCAAACTGCACATGAAAACTTCCATCTTGTGAGAGTCTGAGCAGAAAACCCCACCAACCTCACCAGGACTCCTGACCCACAGGGACTAGAAGATAAGAACCACACATTTTTCTGCTTCTAAGTTTGAATAATCTTGTTAAATAACAGAGGATGCTAATAACAGGTTTTAAACTTTTCTTCCACTCATACCATGGCTTATCTTAAGGGATAAAGATGAAAACATCTTGGTTACAGGTATTAAACTGCTAGTCATTTTGTGACTTTTTAATATATACATAAAACAGATATTCAGTTTCTTCTACATTCTTTTTGATGCATTCAAAATAATAAACACAGGGCTCAGCAGTAAACATTATTTCTCCAGTGCCAGACAACCTGACTTCAATCTCAGGGACCCAAGTAAAGGTTAAAGGAAAGAACGCACTCTATAAAGTTCACCTCTGACCTCTGTGTACTTGTAATGGCATGTGTGTCTTGCTTGCATCACACACACACACACACACACACACACACACAGAGAGAGAGAGAGAGAGAGAGAGAGAGAGAGAGAGAGAGAGAGAGATGTAAAAGCAGATGCAAACTATACCTCACGAATATTTTGAAAAGAGGAAAGTGGACATCATATTATAAAAATTTAAGAGTTCACTAATGAATTAGGTATTCTATCTAACTTCATAACTTTTTGTTTTGCTTGTTGTTTGGGTGATTGTATCGGCAAGCGTGTGATAGCCAGAGGGCCATGTGTGGAGTCTTGTCTCTCTGTCCTCCTCTATGTGGATTCCATAGATCAAACTTAGACCACAGGGCTCACATGCTGAGCACGCTGTCACGCTGAGCCGTCGTGCTGGTGTGAACTGGCTGTTTTAAAGACAGAGCACCTGATCGTACCTCTACCCTACCGATCAATCTCATCACTCGGTCTCCCAGGTGGAAAAACGTGGAAAAAACCACTTGTTTCCTGTTTTTACTCTTTAGATATGAAGGGTGGTTTGGAATATAAATTCTCAGAATTTGCAGAGGTTTGAGACTGATGAGGAGATGTACACCAAGCGCGCCACTCTGAAGATAGATTCGGGCTAGTTAGACACCGAGGATGGAAATCAGCTAGGACAGCGAAGATGAAGCCTCATCAAACGAAGATTTCAGCGTCGGGAGATTAAAGCAGGCCTTCGGAAAAAATCAAAAAGCTCTTGGAAACTGTCACAAAATTGGCTTGTTTTAGACCAGGTTATTCAAGTCAAATATGAACAAGGGAGGCTAAATTTTGTACTACTTCTATATACATCTCTAATAATTAAAAATGACATCCCTTCTCATAAAGATAAAGGAAAACATTTGAAAATGCCCCATTCTCTTTGCCGTTCGTTTTTCTAGACTTTCTATTTCTATGGCACTTCCTGACCTGCTCTAAAGGAATTTGCCTGCGCTTCCCACAAAGACCAAGCAGAGTGATTGAAGTTCAAAGAGTGTGTGCTCCTCACTGGCCACCCTGGAGAGAGGTGACAGCTACTTGTGCCTCTTAGGCAAAGGGCAGCCAACCTGATAGAGAAGGAGCTATGTGGGTCTCACGACTGTGCAGCCACTTGTGACGCTGAAGCCCCATGGAGTCCCGTGACCTGCGTCTAATCACAGCAGGCCCAGAGAGGCCACATGGCACACAGGGAAGTGTGAAGCATCATCCAAGGATGGCTGATCGTATGCGTGGAGCAGCCCACCCACAGCAGCCCCGCCTGAGTCTGTGCCTTTAGGAACATCTGCACTGTTTGTCTGCATCTGTAACTTCCCCTCAAGGGATGTATCATAGCCATGTGGGGTATGTAGTGGTAGTGGGTCACTGCTCATATGACTGAAGTTCTTGCTTGGAATCTCTCTCTCTCTCTCTCTCTCTCTCTCTCTCTCTCTCTCTCTCTCTCTCTCTCTCTCTCTCTCTCTCTCTCTCTCAAATGCTGGCCTCCTCAGGGCACGTTTGCCAAGGTTACATTTTATCATTGCTAACTCTATGAAGGTGTGAAACTTGACAGGCTTGTTCAGAGAGCCGAACGTTATATCCTTCTGACAGTTGGGTCATGCTTCTGTCTACAGTCCCGGGGGCAGAGACATTAGCAGAATGAGTGCTGGTAAGATTGGGGACCCCCAGACTCCCTGGGTGACAGCTGGAAGATGGCATTAGATGTGTGGATTTGCATATGGTCCATTTGGTAAGAATTTTAGTTCGAGCAGGACAGAGAGAGCATGAACGCATGCGTGCATCTTTGGGTGAGGAAGGAAGGCAGGGTCATATTGCAGCTGATGTTTGAGTAAATGCTTGGAAGAAATGGATGTCTTCGAAGTCACCACCCTATTTCCAAAGTTGCTTTTATTAAATTTCTCTAATTCAAAAAAATTAATAAAGGTATCAAATCATGCTTGTACCTATAAGTGGTGTCACGAGCACAGAAATATACACCAAAAACTGTAGAGAAGATGAACATTTAAGAAGGTTTAATTTCCTTATAAATCAATAAATCAAGAGAAGTTCTAAATGATCACTGATTGATTGATCAGTTTTCTGGTGAACTGTCAATGTGCCAGGCATTCAGCTGATATTGTGAGGTAATTATCCAAATAGAAATCAAGAGATCTCCAAATTCAAGGAACTTTAATTTCCCCAAATACAAAGACATCAACTTGAGAACCATTATCAGCTTGTTCCAATGAACACATAATTATATATATATAAAAAAAACCCCATCTCCAATACTCTTAATACCCTAGGAAATTTTGATATTGTTTTTGCAGCCACAAAGATGTATAATGAGATAAATGTTGAGCTGCCACACTTTCAAAGACACAAGGCAATGTGTGGTTCAATCCCTTCATTTTATAGATGAGCAGAGAAGTCTCAAAAGGTTTGGCCGGGGTGAGCAAGGTCATAGAGTTTGTTAGCGGGCTCTGCTGGAACTGGTTCCAGCAGGTCTTCTCTCATCGAGAGACCCAATTCTGCATGAATGACTTTGGCTTTTAGAAGGAATGACATGTTGATCTTTGCACCTTTTCACAGATGCGCTGAGAGAGTGTATGGTTTTATTGGGCTCAAAACATCATAAGTGAAATAAGAACTCACAAGGACAAAGCTACCCCCCTCCCCGGCAGCTTGTTTTTTCCTGCACAAGTCCCGGTGTGGCCCCTTGGATTTTTGTAGACCTCACTTAGCTGTTTTGTGTCCCCATAATCTGGTCACTAGTTAGTATTTACTAAGCATGATTGTGTGGTGCTTTCTGAGCCCCAGGTAAAACCAAACAGAAGGAGGCACTTAAACTGGGTGGCCATATTCAGACATACACACTAGCAATGACATGTCATATGCCTCCCTCCCATCGCCCCCTCTTTCCTCCCTATCTCCCTATCTCCCTTCCTCCCTCCCTCCCTCTATTCTATTTTGGTCTAAGATGAGAAATGATTACCATTCAAGTGTTGTGTTTTTGGTTTTTTTTTTTTTGTAGACTGAAGTGATTGGCCAAGGGTTCAGTGCTCACAGCCCCTAAATCCTGAGCTGATTACATCAGCAGCTCCACTGTTTTGTGACAGAATTAAAGCAGCCCAGAGTGTTCTCTGATGGAGTCCTAAATCTCCCAGTCCACCCTGCTCCCTTCCGTTCAGCTATCTCCTGCCAGACAAGATAGCAAGAGAGAGGCCGGTGGTCACAGTTGTACGCTGGGTTTCCAAACCCAGAAGGGTGAGACTGTGTGTGTGTGTCTGTGTGTGTTAGTGTGTGTGTATCAGTGTGAGTGTGTGTGTGTTAGTGAGTGTATGCATGTATGTGACTGTGTTAGTGAATGTGTGTATGTGTGTGAGTGAGTGGGTGCATGTGTGAGTGTGTGTTAGTGAAGGTACACATGTGTGTGAGTATGTGCATATGTATGAGTGTGTGTGTGAGAGTGTATGTGTGAGTGTATGTGTGTATGTGTAAGCACACATGTGTGTTCACATGTGTTTGTTAGTGAGTGTGCATGTGTGTGAGTGAGTGTGTGTGCATGTGTATGTGAGTGTATGTTAGTGAGTGTGCATGTGTGTGTGAGAGTGAATATGTGTGTTTGTACATATGTGTGTGTGTGTGTGTGTGTGTGTGTTTGAGAGAGAGAGAGAGAGAGAGAGAGAGAGAGAGATTGATTTCTAATTACTGTTGTCTCAATTTCTCTAGGGAAACTAGTTTAGCACCACAGAAAATTAAAGCATAACTTTGACTAAACTGTGCTGAAAAGGATGATATTTTGTGCTTTTTAAAATTTTATTTTGTCTCTGCAGACTAACAATAGTTCTTACTCAACCTAACCTACAAACATACAGATAGAATGTGGCTACTGTGTTCAGGCTATATTCAGACTTTCTGACAGTTTTAAACGAGACTACAATGCGTTAAGGAGGGCGACCACATGTATATAGGCTCTGGAGCTTCTGCACTGCTTGGTCATTGTAGCTATGAATTATAGCAGCTATTGTGGACTTAAAAACCAAAAGCTTTCTGTACGTCGAAGGAGATGTAATTTTTCCTATGGTTTTTATTATCTTAATGAACAAAAATTATTTCTTTCTCTCACTTTATTTTTTTAAATCAGTTTATTCATTTACATTTCAAATGATATCTTTCTTCCTGGTTACCCCTCCACTAATCCCACAATCCCACCCCTCTTATCCCCTCCCCTTTGCCTCTATGAGGGTACTCTTCCACCCACTCACCCACTTCAACCTCACCCCTCTAGCATCCCCTTACCCTGGGGCATCAAGCCTCCCTCCCCTCCCATTGATGTCAGAGAAGGCCATCCTCTGCTACATATGTACCTAGAGCCATGGGTCACTCCATGTGAACTCTTTGGTTGGTGATTTAGTCCCTGGAGCTCTGGGTGGTCCGGTTAGTTGATATCGTTCATTTTATGGGGTTGCAGTTCCCTTCAGCTCTTCAGTCCTTCCCCTGGCTCTTCCATGGGGCTCCCCAGGCTCAGTCCAATGGTTGGTTCTGAGTATCTGCATCTGTCTTGGTCAGGTGCTAGTGGAACCTCTTAGGGAACAGCCATATCGGGCTCCTGTCGGCAAGTGCTTCTTGGCATCAGCGATAGTGTCTGGGTTTGGTGTGTGTAGATGGGATGGATCCCTAGGTGAGGCATTCTCGGGATGACCTTTTCTTCAGTCTCTGTTCTCTTTATTGTACTTGTCTTTTCTTTGGACAGAAACATTTTTGGGTTTAAAATTTTGAGGTGCATGGGTGGCCCCATCCCTCAGCTTATCATCCCCATGGGCTCCTCAGAGCTTCTTGCTTCCCTGGAGTCAGGGACTTTCTAGTGGCTACCTCAGTTCCCCCCAACCCCCACCCCATTACATGTTTCTATTCAATTTCCTGAACCTCTATACTGCTCTCCTGTTCCTTCCAATACTTGTTCCTGTCCCCTTTCCTCCTTCTCCTCTCTCCCTCCTTTGACCCTCCCCCCCCAGCTCCTGTGATTATTTTGTTCCCTGGTCTATACAGGACTGAAGCATCTATACATTGGTCTTCTTTCTTCTTAAGTTGCACTTGGTTTGTGGGTTGTATTGTGGGTATTCTGAGCTTTTGGGTTAAAATCCACTTATCAGGGAGTCCGTATCATGTGTGTTCTTTTGTGTCTGGGTTACCTCACTCAGGATGCTATTTCTCTGGTTCCATCCATTTGCCTGTGAACTTCATGAAGTCATTGTTTTTAGTGGCTGAGTAGTACTCCATTGTGTAAATGTACCACAATACCTGTATCCATTCTTCTGTTGATGGAAATCTGTGTTGTTTCCATCTTCTGGCTATAATAAATAAGGCTGCCATGAACAAAGTGATAGAGATTAATATCCAAAATATACAAAGAACTCAAGATGTTAGACTCCAGAGAACCAAATAACCCTGTTAAAAAATGGGGTACAGAGCTAAACAAAGACTTCTCAACTGAGGAATCTCAAATCACCGAGGAACACTTAAAGAAATATTCAACACCCTTAGTTATCAGGGAAATGCTAATCAAAATGACCCTGAGATTCTACCTCACACTAGTGAGAATGGTTAAGATCAATCACTCACGTGACAGCAGATGCTGGGGAGGGTGTGGAGAAAGAGGAGCACTCTTCCACTCTTGGTGGGATTGCAAGCTGGCACATCCACTCTGGAATTCACTCTGGTGGTCCCTCAGAAAATTGGAAGTAGATCTATCTGGGGACCCAGCTATACCACTCCTGGGCATATATACCCAAAGGATGCCCCAACACAGAACAAGGACACATGTTCCACTATGTCCTTAGAACCAAATTTCTTAGTCAATTTAATTTACTTTTATAAAGCATATAACTTGACTACATGTGCTGGAGGAAGATTAGATTGAATATATTTTCCCATGCTGTTTATCTTCTGAAGCAGCTTGAATGATAGCAAAATTGACCACAAAGTTCACATCTTCTTTTCCATGCATAAATGTCCAGCCTCCTCCACGCTCAGCATCCCTCAGTAGGACTGAGACATCTGGTAAAAGTGATAGGCTTGCAGTGACATCACATCTCACTCAAAGTCCCCATTTTTCTTTCTTTATGTTCTTTAAACATGCCAAACCCATTTCTCCCCAGAGTCTGTGGGCTTTTCTTCATTTAGTCAGGATTTGTTTTCCTCTAGATATCCCGATGAGTTCAAATGCCACCCCCTGAAGGAGATAGTCTCCAACCGACACACTCCGTGTTTGTTATCTTCACACTCCATCCAAGAACCACTCCACTACATTCCCATGCCTTATTGTCTTCATAAAATTTATTATTATTATTATTATTACTATTCAAAAGTGCCCATATTCCCTGTTTTACCCACTGGAGTGGAAGCTGTTGGAAGCCAAGACCCCCAGTGTCTTGTATATGACCAGACCCCCCTGTCTGCAGCACTGCCTGGCCTATGGAATGCATCTTGTTGGAATAAAATCAGTATGATTATGATAACCACCTTACTGGTTTGTGTAGGGAGAGAACAAGAATTTGAAGACGCTCAGGTGATTCAGACCATTCCCCGTTATTTTCCGCCCAATGATTTGGTGTGTGGTTCCTTAGTAATATTCACGAGCAGTATTGTATAGCAGTTCCTTCATTGATTAAAAAGGCCAAATAGATTGTGAAACATATGGAATTCCAGTTGAGTCTCTCTTACTGAGTTTCTTTATTTATTTTTTCTATGACCCATTACTTCCTGACTCCCAAATATCAGCTTTGTTATGACCCTGTCGGTGTCTATGTTTTCTGTTTTATTGTTAGTACTCGGTGCAGTTTGGTACTTATTAATTTATTCAATGTTTTGTCAAATGAAGGACATAATAAGCAATATGCTAGATTGATATTCAGCATATATCAATGATCGGACAATTTTCCACCGACTTATAGTTAAATGAGTAAGTAGTTCCAGGAATCATGAAGAGCAAATCTACTAGTGATAAAGGAAATGAGTGAGGTTTAAAAGAATGCTGTTGTCAGTAAAATAAATGCCACTCATGATCCTAGCAAGATGTTTAGGTATTGCTGCTCAGTGGCCGAATCTGCATGACTGTGCTGGAGACTTGCTCCTAATTCTTTATCCCCCTTAGCCCGTACCATAGATGAAAAAGAAGCCCAGAGAGGCTGCATAGCATGGTCCCACTCTCACAGCTGAGGTGGCTCTCACTGATCCTCCAGATGTGTGTGCTGTAAGATACACAGCATCTTAAACCCAGGAAGTTACAGCCTCCACCTCGGCTTCCATCACCGTTTTCCTTAAATCCATGAGTCTATTCTTCCAGTTGTCAAGCCAAGAACTAACCAGCCATTCTTCCTTTGCTACTCAGAGCCCCATCCCGCTTCTGGCCCGTTTTACACCACCATTGTTCAGAATGACTCTATTATAGTAAAGGCAAAGCAGTTTGTGCTTTTTAAATACAGCCCCGGGTTCTGTGTGTATCTAGCTGACAGGACACAGATCTACAGTTTCTCCTCAGGTCTGCAGAGTTCAGGTGGAGGCACTCCTGCCCATCCCTTTAACTTCTCAAAGTCCTCTGCCATGGCTTTCTTCCTGTCTCTGGCCCAGTGCCAGGCTCCTGGTCCTTTGTGAGTGTTCCCTGTTGGCTGCTCTGCTCAGCCTTTTGTGCTGCTGAATGGCTCTGTCTTGTTTACCTCTGCTGAAATTCCCAACCCTCTTGGGAGGCCTTCCCAGATGTCCCTCTGTTGGGTTTGGTCATCATCTCTTTGTGTATCACTTTCAGAGCTCAGAGATGTGCTCCTCAGTGTGTTACTGTTCCCTTGATCAGAGGTCTGACCCTGGAGAGCAGGGAACTTTTCCCTCTCTGGACAGGGCTCTGTCTTCAGCATAGGGGCAGTGCCTGGCATCTCTGACAAACTGTAAGCACTTGTCAAATGAATGAATCTGGCTGAGTCTGAGCTTAGCACACATTATTCATGGCTCACGGAAGCGTACTATTTAATTTCTACAACGGCCTTCCAAAAAACTGTGTCAAACACCAAGACGAGCTTAGCAGGGATATAAAATAGGGTGCAGTGTAAAGGCTGGAGAGAGCTTGCATGGATTAAGGATCTAGCATGTCACAGGCCTTACACATGCTTTATAGACTGAGTGAGTGAGTTCTTAAAGACATAGGCGTTTAGAAAGCACCATTTCAGTTAATGGGTCTAAACTCTTAACTTTTAAATACAGCACCCTCAGGAGAAGGATGGTTTCCCACTTCCCACCATCTCCTGCTGCATAATAAATATCGATTTGCAATACGTGGCAGGAGCAATTAAGTGGATAAATGAGAAGATAGACAAACAGATGAGGCAGCTAAAGTTCAATAGCAAAACAAGAGGAGCAGGGATGGCGGTCGGTCTCAGCAGAGAAACATCTAACAGAACCTTCAGCATGGAAGACACGGTGCAAGTTTGATATCCAACAAAGCAGGTGTCTCTGTGAGCAGGAACTGTGTGCAAGAGAAAAAGACCTAAAAGATGGGAAAGCACCCAAAGGAACCAAGGGTTTAAATTAGGCTAGACTTTATAACCCTTAAAATACATCAGACTACAGAAAAACACTTTTAAGTGTCATAAAAATATGTCTATAGTCAAATAAATCAAAGTTTTTTTTTTTTTTAATGCTTTGGTAAACCAGCCACCCCAAAACAGTAGGTAAATAAATCATGCTGTTTCAAAGTAGATTTTTTTTCTTTTTGTCTAAGTAATTTAATAAGACAAGTAGGGAAAGAGCAAGGGAGGAGGGAGAAGTAGGAAGACGAGGAGAACCAGGAAGTGGGGGGAGATGGTGGGGCAAAGAGGGGGAGGGCAGGAAGAGTGGAGAGGAAGAAGGATGTATGAATTTTTAAGAAATAGAATATATTAGACAATACATTCCTTAGAACCATTGTGTGCAGCTTAAATGCATTCTCTGGAGTTTCACAGTTACCTTAAAAGACTCCATCACCAACAGTGTGGTTTTCATCATTGGAAAACATTTTGTCACATGAAAATTATAGTGTCTTGCAGTTAAAAAAGACTTTCTAGTCTAAGTCTTTCCCCCAAATACATTACAACTTGAAATGGAAAAATATGTGAATTCCCAATGCTCAGAAGATTTTTAAAGCTTTTACCATGTTAAGATGGCTCATTAAGTGTGGGGAATTTGTAAATTATTTTTTTAACCATTCATTCTTACTCTCCTATGCTTAGTCTACATCTAGGTATTAGGTGAAAATATCAGTTAATTCTAAAAAGTGGGCGTGATGTTTACACACAGGAAGAATAGCCTCAGTTATCTGGAACCTTTGAAGCCTCAGATATTCGGAACCTCGGAATGACTGCCTGACATTTCATTTTGCAAGAAGTCTAAATAACTACAATAAATTCACAAATGCCGACAAACCACAGTTAAATTTCATTTCACACTCAGTAAGCAAACATAATCAGGCGTTAAGCACTGTTCTGCGCTGCCCTTTGAACCTGGTTTTGTTGGCAGTGGAGGGTCCACCCACCCCAGTTTACAGACCAGCCAATTTGTTTCACGTTACCTTTTAGGTATTCATTTTGCATCATTTAACAAGCAGCAATTGGACGAGATCAGATTAGATATGAAATCGGGAATTATTTAGGGAAAGTCTTTTGGAAATAATAACTGTGGTCTTTCCTTTGTGTGTATCTTGGATTTGTCTTAGGCTCTGTGTTGGCTTGGCACAGTGCTGAAGGGATATGGTATGAACAGGGTTTGCCAGAAGGTTAGAGAAGGTAGCACAGGGTGGAACTGTCTTCAAAGTAGGTAAAAAGGCTTACGAACAATATTCAGCACAGCTCTCAACTGTCCACATGATGCATATGCTTGTTAAAGCAAATCAGTTTATAATCACTTCAGTCTGTCTTAACCTGTTATGTGCACCAAGTTTTAAATATAATGCATATATGTTGCAGTTTTAATATAGAGACCAGAATACAAACATGTATTCTGGGGTCCATTTTGCCACGATTTATTTCCTATTTGACAGATGCGATGGCTTTTGATCACATCTTAAGCTAAAAACCAAACTATAAGTGGCTACAAATATCTAACTTCATCTTGAGTTGCAGTCAGGTCTTTATATGCACTTACTCAATATTGTTAAAGATATTTAAATAGGACATTATTAAGATGTTTTATGCTTAGATTATGTATGCATGAGACTCATAAGCTATGGGTTTCATTTAGCAAAGAGGGGGTGATAAATTATGTCTGCTATAAGGCTTGTTACAGCACTGCAAATAGCATCACTCCTGAGATGGGAGTGCTTCCTCCCTCAGACTCACCAGCCTCAGTGGGACACTGTGTCTTTCCTGAGGTCACAAGAAGGCTGCCACAGTTCTTGACCTCATGTGCAGACAAATATTTAACACACTAAATAATCTAGCCCACCGCATCTAAAAGGGCTAGATTATTTAGTGTGGTAAATATTTGCCAGATAGACTGCACGTTCCATATTGCTTCTCTGAGGAGACTATAACTATCATTGAATGTAAATATGCGAAGAAGGGTGTCCTTTAATTAGCTGTCTAGGAGATTCTGTAGGTTAAAGACTTAATCTCAGTATCTGGCCTAGTCCTTTAATAAAAGCCGATGGAGAACCTAATTCAAAAGAGTGTAGAAACCGTACAAGTGCTTTATAGGGAATTGTCTACTTCCCAGGAGGAAAGTACCAAGTGCTGCAGAGAGAGTGAGAGAGCGAGAGAAAGAGAGAGATAGTGAGAAAGCAGGAGAGTAAGAGAGAGAGATAGAGATAGAGAGAGGGGGGAGAGGGAGAGCTTGTGTGTGTTAGTATGTATTATTAGCTATTCTTGGTTGAAATGCATTTTGTTGAATAATTCAACTAGTTTTGTTTTCTCACGTGAACACGGTTTTGTCTTAGAAGACTCATGTCACCATTAGTGCTTCTTTAGCTCCACTAAAGCCGGCTGCTCACAATAGCAGCTTGCTCTGCAGGAGAGAAGGGTTCTGAGGTGCTCCTGCTTTACAAGTAATTAGTGTTTGGGGACGAGCTATTCAAACACATCTCTACTGTGGTCCACAGGCACAGATGCCTACAGGGTCCAGAGGTGACTGGCTGAGGAAATTGGGGCCAGGGGAGGTGACGACAGTAGCTGAATGGAAAGCATGGTCTTATTGGGGGAGGTTGGTCCCCTCAGCTGTTCTCTATAATTACTATATGGGACTGGGTACGGGGTTACCGTATCAGCTGCTAATTAATTTAAAAAAAAAAAAACAGCAACCAAATATCTGGTTTATTTGTATCATCCCTAGCTTTTTAGATGTTGACCCAGTTTTATATAAAACAACTGCCAAACACTTGGATAAACCAATTCAAACATGACTAAGGGAGGTAATAGTCCCAACAGCTGCTGTTTGCAGCCTCCAAACTAGCTACCTGTTGACGTAGCCAAACACCAGTGAGGAGCACTGGCTGGAGTGCTCAAGAACTGTGCAGCTTCACGGTGCTGGGGGAGGGGCTGTCTCTGCAGAAATGCAGCATGCTTTGAGGTAGAGGCTGAGAAAGGTGTTCTCCAGCACCTCTGAGGGAATGGATCGCTTGGATCTAGGCACTTGTGAACCTTGTTTCTTTATGTCGTGTCTGACGGTACACAGCCACATCCATTCACCATCTGTGACTTGAGCAGATTCTGATGGCTTTGTCCTGCTTCCGTACTTTAATAAGACTGATACACAAAAAGGCTGACAGCCATAACCTTCCAAATAGAACTCTAAGCTCCTCCTCAACATCATATTTAAGAAAATGTGATGCTGCATTTTTTAAAATGTCTTGTTATAATCAAGTCCCAAGATCTTTGCCTCCCAACTGAAATCCTCCAGAAGAAAAGGGTGGGGAATTCAAGCCATAAAGTCTCAACCAACATGACTACCTAAAGATGAACTGAACAAGAACAGTCCGATCAGCATGCCAAGGCAGATGAAAGACCACAGGCCCTGAGACTGGGACCTCAACCCAAGAACTACAGACAACCAAGGAACGCTGGGTACGTGAGAAACAGTCTTCCTCAGTGAAGAACACACCAACTGGTCACCTAATACCAAATGATTGAATAAGAGCTTGGCTAGAGAAATGGCTCACCAGCTAAGGGCACATTCAGAAGAGCTGAGTTCAGTTCCCTGAACCCATGTGGGGCAGCTCACAATTGCCTGCTCTAGGGAATAAAACATCTCTTTCTTCTTCAAAAATGTGCACACATATACTCACACACAGATTCAAACTCACACACACATTCACACCCACACAGACACACTCACAAGAAGCTGGGAAGGAAAGAGTTTATTTGTCTTACATTACCACCGCACTGTCCATTATTGAAGGAAGTCAGGACAGGAACTCAGTCAGGGCAGGAACCTGAAGGCAGGAGCTGATGCAGAGGCCATGGCCGGTGCTGCTTTCTGGATTGTTTCACATTGCTCAGTCTGATTTCTTACAGCACCCAAGATGGCACCACCCACCATGGGATGGGCTCTCCTCTATCAATCACTAATAATCTCAGGCTTACCTGTAGCCTGTTCTTATGAAGACATTTCTTTTATTCTTTCTTTTTTTCTTTTTTCTTTTATTGAATGTTTTTTATTTACATTTCAAATGTTATCTCCTTTCTCAGTTTCTCCTCCGGATCACCTATTCCATTCCCCCTCTCAGCGGCTATGAAGGTTTTCCCCACCCACCCATCCACTCCCTACTGCCTCCCCACTCTGGCATTTCCCTAAACTGGGGCATTGAGTCTTCAAAGCACCAAGGGCCTCTTCTCCTACTAATGCCCGATAAGGCCATCCTCTGCTACATATGCAGCTGGAGCCATGGGTCCCTCTATGTGTACTCTTTGGTTGGTGATTTAGTCCCTGGGAGCTCTGGGGGGTCTGGCTGGTTGATATTGTTGTTCTTCCTATGGGGTTGCAAACCCCTACAACACCTTTAGTCCTTTCTGTAACTACTGAGAGACTCTGCCAGAGCCTGACAAATACAGAGGCTGATGCTTGCAGCCAACCATTGGACTGAGAAAGAGATCCCCAATGGAGACATTTTTTTTTTAAATGAGCCTCCTTTCTTTCTGATGACTTTAGTTGAAATAAAATTATCCAGCTCACTGTTTCAAGAACAATCAAATAGGAAAACTTGGTATTTAATGCAAGTAGCTCTTAGGTAGACAAGATAATCTCTTAATTAGCAACAAAAACTGTGTTTTTTTCTCTGCCCCAGTTGGGTTCAGTTGATAAGCTGGGGCATGGAACCAATCTTGAAGCTTCTTTTCTTGTCTGGGGGTGCTTGTACCATGCTGTTATGCTGATTTGAGAGCGGCTGATACTCCTCATTTCCTGACTTGTTATTCAAAGTCTAGATGGCAGATCTGCAAGCTTCTATTTAATTGTTTCTAATTGTTCTGCTTTGGATGAGGAAGCCAGAATAATAACAGAAGGACTCAGAACCTAAGGATGGTGATTGTTGCTGTTGTTTAAAGATGCTCTCGGAATGTTTTAGAGCATCTTTTTTTGTCAGCATCATTAGGTCTGTATCTCTCGACACAAATGCAACCTTCTCCGGCACACAAAATGAGACCCCTCAAAGCACAGGGGAATTTCGTGGGAGGATTTGATATGACTCTGCACACTTCGGAGCCAGAATGATCCTGGTTGGTAAATATTTGATTTCCTAAATAAAATTGTCCCTACTTCATTATGAGCAGTCTATGTCTGAAAACTGAGCCCTGTCTGAGTACTGAAGAGAGATCAATCACCTTCGAACCTAACTAACACATAGTAGGAGTACAACCAGCCCCCTTAGGATGGCTATACACCTTTGTATGATATTGTTATTGAACAACTATGCAGTCACACCCATTTCTTTAAATTACCTTTCTGGGAACAAAGAGCTGAGGAGTATCATAAGTTTGCTAGGTAATGTGCTGACAGGAATGATGAATTAGTCTGGGAACCAAATGCCTTGTTCCTAGTCTTAGAAACCCCCATCCATGTGGAGACCTTTGGAAGAAAGACCCTAGGAGAGGGATTATATAGGAGTCATGCCCATCTAAGGAACTTCCGTGCTTTAGCCTCAAGTATTTTGGATAGAGCTGCTGCTTTCTGCTTTTTTGCATTTCCTTTTTAAGTTGTTTATGTCTTTTTAAAAATAATAAGGATAAAGGCTTGGCCAAATTCAATTAAGAATCCAGTTTCACCTGCCTCTTAGCTCAGACATTTTATAGTTAAGCAGTGTGACACCTCTGCCTGAATCACACTGGAGTTCCATGAGCTCCAAGTTGGCTTATCCCTGTTGCCTTTCTGGGAAACCACACACAGCTCCCTGGATTTGTTGTTCCTAAGCCTATGAGAGGCTTCTCCGAGAAGCACATTTTAATATTTAGATCAAACAGTGATTGGAAGACATTAATGCCCAGTGGGTTTGAAAGCAGCTGCTGAGCCTTCTCCCTGCTGCTCCAATTAACACATGCGGCACACTCAGTCAGCAAGAGGGCTGAGTGTATGGATGAAACCACTTTGCAGATCACTAGTGTGGCTTGCCAGAGAGCCGAAGGGTTAACCAGCCTTCCCTTTTCCTAACCCATAGCTTTCTAGGAAGTTTTCCACACTGCTGCTGCACTTGGAGCAGAGGAATGCTAATTGGAGTGGGTAGAGTTAGCAGGTGGGCAAAGCCAGGTCATCCCTATTTTGGTTCAGTCCATCGACTATCCTGTTTCCCCATCCCTACCACGGGTTGGAGGGTTTGGGGAGTGACATTTTAATGCCCGGATGCCTCTTGCTTCAAGCTGAATATCTTGAACTTTTGTTTGGTTTGGAAACAAGTTGAAGCCCACAGCTTTGCTGTCCCCACCCCCTCTTTAATTATTCTCTCTTATTATCATCTTACTTTCTTTCTCTGCCCCACCCATCCTTTTAAAAAAAAATTAGTAGATTTGACAGTTTCTTGGGCTAAATGAGAAATCTCACCAAGCTACTCCCACATCATTGCTGTTGTGTTTTCTCCCGCCGGGTCTGAACTCTCAGCCTTGATGGGCACTAGGAGAAAGGCTGGAGGGTAATGTGTCCCGGTCCCCGGGCTTGGTGAGGGTCATTCATGCTCCACCGGCTTGCAGAGCAGCTGGGCTGTCCGCTCTGCTGCTGGCTGCGCTGCCGCCGCGGGGCCCCGGGAGCCAGTCATGGACCGCTTCCTGGGATTTGTCAAGCAGATTCGGAGATCGAGGAGAAGAAAGGGGAAAAAGTACCGGCCAGAAGAGGATTACCAGGAGGGCTATGAGGATGTCTATTACTACGCTTCAGAGCATTTTCGAAGTAAGCACTTCCCTCTCCACCCTCCTCCCCTCCTGGTCCTTCTCACATGCCTGGGCTAACAATAAACCTTGCGTGCTTCTTTACTCTTCGGCGCAAAAGACTTTCCAGATGGTGTTCTGTGAAACGCTAGATCCATCATACTTGATTTGTAGCGAGTATGGCCACCGGATCATATCTAGACACGATTACCAATGCGGGTCTATACAGAGGTTGATTTTGTAGGTGTTGTTTTGACTGTGTTATTTTAAGGAGCCGTTCAAAAGAAGTACCTTGTGGGTGGCTAGAATACGTTCTGATGTAGTTGTAATTTTTTTTTTTCTCAGTCATTTCACGTGTGTATTTTTCTCTCGTCTCAAGATAGAGAAGGTCGGTTTGTTTGAAAGTCATTGTTTGTGTTGGAGCGGATGCTCAGATTAACGCGCATAGAGCCAACTTCTGGAGTTACCTGTGATAAAGCATAGGCTGCTTGCACACGGAAGTCCAAGTGCTTTTCTCTGATGCACGATCGGAATCGTGTTATTAAGTTAGGGGAACTTGGCTAGCTGTCATCTAGCAGGAGCAATACCTGTAAAATAAATACCCACATGGAGACATTTGTAAATTGACTTTAAAATAGCAGAGGACTAAATTTTTTCTTGTACCTGTCAGGGCTCTAGGTTCCTGGAGAGGCTGAGACAGGTCCCTCTAGATTTTTAAATGCCCAGAGATGCCTCAGGGTGAAGAGAGAAAGCATCTCCGTGCCAAGATCACTGAGTTTATGCGCACAGATAAAGGGGAGTGGGGTGACAGCTATGTGTGGTCTACGTTTTAAAAACTAAAAATTATTTCTTATCTTCTTGAGCAAGGACCTTTATGAACTTGTACACAGATCCCATTTTTTTCCCCTCCTGGCTCTCTGAAGTCTAACCATGACTGAGTCATATTTATACCTTTTGAGCACTGTCTAATAAATAATTTAGCTCACAATTTCTGTGGCACTGAAAGCCAGGGGAATTATTTCTCCATGACGAAACCCCTGCTGTGATTGATGGAGGCTGAAGGTTGAAAGCTCACGTGGTGGTAATAACACAATAGTGCAAATTGCAATCCTTTGATATTTGCCTGAACAGTGTGGCTGTAATGTTTCTGCAGTGTGTCCTCTGGTTTTCAGGGTATTTTCATGTTATAATGCTTTTTCATGAATAATCTATTATAATGTAGTGACTGTCTATATTTCCTAAGTTTAGCTTACCTGATATATTCTCAAGTTTAATTAAGATTTGTGGCACATCACATATATATATATATATATATATATATATATATATATATATATATATATATATATATATATATATATATATATATATATACATATATATATATTTGTATTATATATCATATATATGTGTGTGTGATGTATATGTATATATGTATATATGTATGTATGTATTGCCAGCTTTCGTGATGAGGAAGTGCGAAATGTAGAAAATGGGGCGAGAGAGCTTAAAAATATTACTTGGGCTGCTATTCTGCAAACACGTTTCTTGTAATCAATACACACCCAATCTAATCCACAACCCCTGTGAATTGTACCATTCCGAGTGTGTGTGCACAAACTGACTCAAAAATCTCTAGAAGGCTTGCAGTCTACTTGTGCTGCTGAGGTTTTCCATGTTTAAGATAAGTTTGCTGGAAAGCATTTCCTAAGAATAGCATAAGAAGATGATCTAATGCAGGAAGTGATCCCCAGCCAATGGAGTTGAGAAACTCAGAGAAAACCATGCTTTATCTGATTCATCAAGCTTGCTGATGGATAAGGTGCTAACCAGCCAGAGGCTGTGCCTTTACAACTGAAGATAGCCTCCACTGACTTCCCCAGAAACACCCTTTCTCTATGTGATGCCTTTGAAAATTTACCGACCCAGCTGGCTATTGGGTCCCTATATAAATATGTCACAGCGAATTGGCATCTCATTAAATATTAAATAGCCACAGAAAGCATGTCACAAAGCATAGTGACCTCATAGTGTGCCTTTGGTTTCCCTGCACTGGGCAGAGAGGAACCCATCTGTATTTTGCTGCTTTGGAAAAGCATACAGAGCAAGCGGACCCTTAATGCCAACCTTCTCAAGTGGGAAATACAGTCAAATTCAATCAGCCCGTGGTGTATCTATTTCAATTAGTCTTTGGTCTAATCTGGAAGGTCATATTCTATGTACTTGCTCACATGGGGACAAACTCCATTTACATTAAGTCTGAGAGTATGGAAGGATGTATTGATGATGACATTCACATCCTATATAGCGATGCCCTTGATTAAGAAACCTCACTAATTTTGTAAGAAATGTATCACATGATAAGGAAAAAAATCAAGCTAATAAGGACCTCCCAGAAAATACTCCCCAAATTCCTTCCCTCCCTAGGACCATCTCAAGGGCTTTCTGATAGATTTTATCTTCGATGACGTATTTTCCTTTCTGGGATAAAGTTTCTTCATCTTTCCTTTATCTTTGATGCCCTTCAGTTATCATCATAAATGCCCATCACCAAATTAAAATGCTATAAGGACAGCTGCCATGGGATAAAGACTGTTCTAGAAATGATGGTTCTGCTGTCCTGTCAAAACTGGATTTTAATGGTGGTAATGATCGGCTGGCTTTGCTTTCCTTAAGAAAAATTTCTGTGTATTATTTTGCACGAACATAGGCAGATATTTTACTGCCACCTATCAATTCGTTCAGAATTTCAGAGTTGGATTTTAGGCACACAAGACAGAAGCCTCAGGCAAACCGAACACCCATGGGTTTCAGTTCCTAAGATGTGGCACAAGTGTCTTTAAGGACGATTCTAAGTGTAAAATATAAATTTATATTTTAGTTTCTATAATAATTCATGTTCAAGAAAGCAAACAAACAGGCAGCCCATAGCACCTTGCTCCTGGGCTGGTGAGACTCCTTGCCCCAAATTCTAGAGTAGCTGTAACCAAACTATAGTGACTTTGGATAAACAATTAGACAAGGGGTTTTAACTGGTATTTAAACCAAATAATCCTCCTGACTATTCTGAAGGAGCTGTCTGAATCGCCAATGAATTTCTGTTGGTTAGAAGTTATCAAAGGGGGAGGTCTTTCTATTAAGGTCATGATTTATCATTGACTATTAAGGAATTTGGGAGATTTTTAATAATCCACAGAGTTCTAGATATGTTGATCAGTCTTAAAGATCTTCTATGTAATTGTATCTTCCAAGGAGCACAGTTTCCTCTGGAAATTCTTGCCTAGAAGATTTGAGTATTTTTCTTTAAGAAAAACTTGACTCCATTAAAAAAAAAGTGTGATAAATTGAAGTATATCATCAGTCTAGAGATAGACCTTAAAATCCAGCTTTATTGTGCTCTTTGCTTTTTACCCTTGTAAATATTATTGTGAATTTTTTAAAGGCTCTGTTTGGTTATCCTTATTTTATCTGCCGTACAGATATAAATGTGTGATCCTATTGCTGCACATACTAGATAATATTTAGGGTATAAAGCATTCATAGGAACTAGTTTTATTTCATACTAGATGATGTTCAGGGTATAAAGCACATAGGCAATGTTGAATTAATTCCCTATGGACCATTCTTAGCTGTGATAAAGAATTGCCACTGTCTATCTGAGGAATTATTGAAAGGGAGAAACCTGTTTGTCTCTTCCCACAGCTCCAGCCCTGGCACCTTTTTTGCAGGTACATCATGTTATTGAATCAGGCATGGGGTTCCTTGGTGGTAACTGACCTCCTGGGTTTTCATCTTAACTTACCTGTGCTGGAGCAAAGCTGTGTGTGAAAACTATGCCTGGCAGTGTGTAGTGACCTTTAGCTTTTCCTCCTGTGGGCTCTTCTTGTGAACCTATGGAAAGCAGAGAGCATGGATCCCGGTGGAGCTTTTGAAGACGGTTCATTTGTATTAATACATTATCTTCATTTGTTCTCTCATTTGCTTATGCTGCGTGGTGGTGTGTGTGCATATTAAAACACTGGGCCTGAGTTATTCTGTTAAGCTACATATGCATTAGAAAGTCTTTCTCTGGCAACTCTGGCTTCAAGTTGATTCAAATTCCATTTTACAAATGCTAATGTATTTGTTTAATTGAAAAGCATTGCATAGTGTACCTCTCAGGGCACAAAACAAGTTTACTGTGAGGCCATTTCCAGGCAGTGATATGTTTGATTGACTTTTCATTTATCCATTTATTTGTTTGTTTTGTAAATCTATGCAAAAGTTCTCTCTCTTGCCCAGAGGACTGTCATCTGCTTAGGAACCCCCCTCTTTGTCTCGGTCTCTCTCAGTCTCTCTCTCTCTCTCAATCTCTCTCTCTCTCTCTCTCTCTCTCTCTCTCTCTCTCTCTCTCTCTCTCTCTCTCTCAGTTGATAATGTTGACATTTCCTTTGGAAAGAGGCTAGCCTCTCCTATAAGTTGGGTAGGAGCTGAGCATGTAGTCTGTTTGGTTCCTTGGCCCCTGGGGGAGGAATGAAGAAGAAAAGTGGGGAAAGGGGGAAGGAAGTGGAGGTGGGGGATGGAAATGGAGAGGGGGGAGGGAAGTGGGGAGGGGAAAGGGAAGTGGGGAGAGGGGGAGGAAGAGGCATGGGAAGCTTAGCCATCCTCAGTTCCCCAGCTCTGACATGCAGAAGACGTTTGTTTCTATACTAAAAACTGTGTTCATGAAGCTGACAGATCTTGGATGTGAGATCCCGGATGATCCGAGCCTTAGTCACACTTGGTTTGACTCAAGAAGTCTCTGAGGATTCAGAGAAGTAACAATTATGAAGTAATGGCCTTGGTTAGGAAGAGGCATGTCACCTGTTTTATTACCACCCTCTTCATTTTTCTTTTGAAAGAATTACTTTCCCTCCGCAGCACATTTGTTTTGCTGGAAATTGATTGGCTGGCATATTCCATTTGTTGGGTATTTTATATCACCAGCCTTATTGTTTCTAGCTGTATTTTTTCCTACACAAAATAATTTAAAGGACTATTGAACTCAAAGGTACTGTGTATTTCTTAGATGAGAAATAACTTAAATGCTCAGCAATGTTAAGTGATTTTTCACAGGCCCAACTGATTCTGTGATCCTCATAACATTGGGATTAAGCAGTGCATTCCTTTCCTAGGTCTCCTATCCACTACTCTGTATGTACAGTTTGGCTCTCTGGTAGCTTTTCCAGTTTATACACATATGAACTAGAGACTCTCCATGACAAATTGTTTATCCTTTGAATTCTGAGCCATCTTAGTTGATAATTTAAAATTATAAGTCAAATTTATATGTTTTGTTTATAGATGATACTGGTGATTGATTATCAGTAATTGAAAACCACCTTTCCGCATCACCTACCTGCCCCAAGGTTTGCAAACACAACTGTTTGGTCATTGAATATGTCTGTGGGTCACTATTGCTAACATGGTTTCTCTGAGAATAATAGAAATCAGGACTAGTTTGGACATCATTTGGTAAGGTCTGCTCTCGGGTGTAGAAAATTCTTCTTCAACACAACAGCGTAAGGAAAGGCAGCTTTTGCAAAAACTTTCCAATGTGAGCATACTCGATCCGAGGCAAGGACCAGGCACTGTGGGAACCTATGCTTCTTCTAAACAGATGCAGGTTGCATGACGGGTCACTGGCGTAGTCCATAACACAAGTTCAGCATCTTCCTCCTGACCCGAATAACTGTAGACCACAGTGAGTGGGGTGCACTCAGTGTGTCTTCCCTCTGTGTACATCTCCTTTCATGCGTAGAGCATGTGGAGTATGGAGGTGAATAACTCCTTCGGTGCTATTTTTGCCTAAACTCTACAAACTCAAAAGATTTTTGTACCAGGCCCACATCCCATGTGGCCTTCTTTTACTTTTCTTTCTTTCTTTCTTTTGTTTATTTTCCTTTCCCTTCTTTTTTTCATTTACTTGTTTTATTAGTAAAACACACCCAAGCTTTTGACTCGTCTAATAAAAAGCACACATTAATGCTCTCCACGTGCGTGGTATGCTGGGCACCTATGTGTCTTCCTTGAAAGTACTTTTTCCCCTTCTGCAAAGAGCGGTCTTCATATTTAAAATACTTGTGATGCTGCTCTGGTTCCGTCCTTATCGGTTGAACAAATCTATTGTGAGTACAGTGTGCACTGCCCATCCTGTGGGGGTTGGTTTGGGAACGGCATACAGAGGAGACCGGGTCCACACAATGGTTCCCCACTTCCAAGTCTGTCCTGATGCACAGAGAAGCCACCTGTAGGGTCAGAGAGAGCAAAGCAGCAACCATAGAGTAGAGGGAAACTTAAATGTTTCACCGCCACCCAAACTACCAAGAGTTCCTGGAGTGAGAAGCGATTAGACCTAGAAGCGTAGCTTGTGTTGGCTATTTTAATCCAGTAGGGATGGACTTTTTTTTACTTTGAAAATATGATTATTTGTTTTCATTTGATAGCAGTAAGTGCCAAAAGTGAAAAGAAAACCTATATGGTTTTCATGAATGTTCTGCCTTCTCTATAAAGATAGAAATTATAATGGGTCTGAGGAACCGTGCCTTTCGATAAACCATCAAGGTCTTTATACGTCTCAGTGTCTCCTTTGTCCAATGAGACACACGCTCTTGATGCAGGATACTAAAGACCTGGGGGCATGGGATGACTGATGTGTCTAGTCAGCAGCCTGTGTCTCACAGGACTGACCACAGTCCGTGCACAGCTCCGCAGAGAGGCTATCAAGGGGACAGATTTAGGCAGATGACATTTTCATTTAGCTGATTGTCTGTTTTTACTGTTCATTCCTTTCTCCCAGTTTCCTTTAAGAACTGAATCCTCCTTGGAAGAAACCACACAAATACCCCACATAGCCCTCACCAGATAATCTACTCTGAAGCTGGGGTGTGGGTGGAGACTCAGTCACACCAGTGATTTTTGGATCTGCAATAGAAGTGACAGAATTCTATTCTGCTATTCCAAGTGTTATATAATGTCAGAGTCAAAAGATTCCTCTAGAGCATTCATCCATAGATCCCAGTTACTGAAATCTGTTGATTAAAACCGAGTATCAGTTATTGGGTCTACAGATAAATGAAAACAAAGTTTAGGTTCATTTTAAGTACTAAAGCTAGGCCAGTGTGTGTTGCAGAAATTCTTTGAACTGATGTTACAGTAGTTACAAAGTTAAGGACAAATCCATTTGTAAGTCATAGTTCATATATCACAAATAAAAAATACATATTTTTCTCCTCTTTCTCTTCCATGCTAGGAGTATGGTTTGCAGATCCCAGGCAAGGGCTTTACCAGTGAACTGCATTCTTAGTTCTTGAATTTGACTGTTGCTATTTGGCAGTGTATCTCAATGCATTGTAACTCAAGCAAGCTTGCCTTGACCTTTTTTCAACAGGAGGGCTTTGAGCTCGAAATTTTGATGCCCATTCTCCATCAGTGTTGAAATTAGATTTATGTGCCTTCATACCCGATTCTTTATTTCCTGTCTTCCTAAGAACAGAAGAACTGCATAGGTGTGTGTGTGTGTGTGTGGCACATATACATACTGGAGAAATGATGGAGTACTAGCCTCATACATCTGAGGTGTTGTTTCAATGGCATTGGCAGGGACACGAGCATTGAACTTGTGGAAATCACTCAGTCTTTTCTCTTCCTCCAGAAGATATAGGTTGACTATCCCTAGCTTCCTAAGCCAAAATGTTCCCAAATTAGAAATCTTTGAGTATCAGCATACCACTACCCATGTATAGAAACTTCGGATTTTACCCTCACATGGCAAGTCACAGTTAAAATTGCAAGCACGTTAAGGATGCTGCATACTAGTGGGAAAGTATATCTTAGGTACTGTTTTTCTCTGAGACAAAGATATGGATCGGATGCTGCCGAGACGGGATGTCTTGGTCAAGAGTTGAGAGGGGGCTGGTTAGAAGTTTGTGCATTCATTTCTAGATGTACTGTACTTGCTTCCTGAATAGATTGTTTTCTTAATGTTTATGTGTACGGTCAATGTTTTGGAGTTCAGAATGCTTTTCTTCCTAGGAATAATAGAGTAAGAATGGGGTAAAAATAATTCAGAGTCAGGCTTGGTCACACGGGCCTCTAAATGAGTTCACTCCCAGGAACAATGAAGTGACCAAAGGGGACCTGAGTTACTGGACTCAGCCTGTGTTTTTCTGAAAAAGTAGGTTCTATACTTGTTACTCATGTACAGAAACATTCTGTTTGCCCAACATTACAACGTTAGGGTCACAAAGTACAGATGTGCTTTTCAGGAAGGAGAACATGGTTGATTCCACCTAGACAATGATGTCATAAAATTTAGAGTTGAATTCTCTGCATCACTAAGCTGAGTGCTCAGGCAAAAACTGCCCATGCCACAAAATCAGAGAATACTAATGTATATGATTGCTTTATTGTTTGTTTATAAATTAATTGCATATATCAAACCCTTCCTACTTTTTGAAATTCATTACACTATAGAAAACATTTAGGTTCATATGTGGACTGGGTATAATTGTTTCCAGACACAAAGCCAGTTAGTAAAGGCTATGTGTTTATACCCCACTCTACCACGGTCCTCTGTGCCTAATGGGGAATTGCGCCTCATGTCTGAACAAGGTTGATTACATCTCAAGCAATAGGTATAAGTAGAGAAATCGTTGTTTGCTGAAATATTAATTATTTTCTCGGTGTTTATTAAATATGATTCATCTTTATTATTTAAAACCATATCCAACATGAGATAAAAAACATTTTTCCAATGATTGTCTAAATTGTTTTTTTATGAGATGCATCTAAGCAAGGAACTTAAAAATCTATGCCCAGCTTTAGCATCATGACCAAGTTTTGGGAAAGCAGGTGTCTCTGGTTGCTGCTGAACTGACCTTGTGCTTTCGTAGTGTGTTTCTGTTGGCCATGGTATGTGGCTCATACATTTTCAAGAGTAGGAAATAGCACTTGATTTGTGAAGCCCTGCCTTGGAAATAAAACCAGACTCACATCAGATGAAGCCAGGGCAGCACTGTGACTGTGGCTCATGTCACATTGCCAGTGTAGACCATGAAGCCAAAGTGCAGTGGTGGTGATCCTCAAAAAATGGATGCAGGTGTACAAAGCTTCAGTGGGGGTTGTTACAAATGATTCTACTTTTGACAACGCCGGATTTTTGTAAAGTGTGATTTGATCTGCATGCAAATAAATGAACTTAGCAAATGTTAATTTTAAAATGGCTGTGATCATGAGACTTTGAAATTAAATAGATCTATACTTGACCCTACCTGTAATTGTGGTCATTTTATGAGGACATTTGCCTAAAGTTGCAGTGAGATGTTTGGGTACTAAGAAGTTGGTAGTAAATTTCTTCTGTATGGATTTATGGAGGGGAATTCATAGAACCAAAGAACTACTGTTCATGGCTGGTTTTATCTACCTCTGTGAAGCTTTTATGACTTACAAGACAAAATACTACCTTTAATATAAAAATTCTCTAATACTTGAAGGTAGATTTTTTTTGTAAGATTTATTTATTTATTATATGTAAGTACATGGTAGTTGTCTTCAGACACACCAGAAGAGGGCATCAGATCCCATTGTGAGCCACCATGTGGTTTCTGGGATTTGAACTCAGGACCTCTGGAAGAGCCTCTTAACCACTGAGCCATCTCTCCAGCCCAAAGGTAGGTGTTCTTAGGAGCATTATGCAGATAATGAAAGACATCTTAGAAGCATTAAGTATTGGATCTTCCAGTCCAGCTCTCTGGTTTTACAATTAACCTCCACTGCATAGAGATTGCTCAATGATTTTTGTTTTTAGATTTCAAGAGAAAACTCAACTCAGGATTATATAGTGAGCTAGGAACCATCCTGAAATAAACAGCTAAGGGTGAATTCTTGCAGCATTTGTAACCTCTTCATCTTCCATACCCACCTCATGGCTTCAAGGATCTCCAGTCAGTGAAGCTTTCTACACTTGTCTCTCTCTTCTTAGGAATGGATTTGAGACTTCCATATGTAGTTGTGTAAGTACATTGGACCTACTACATTGTTTTGTGAATGTGTGTGCATAAACACACAGAAACACACACATACATAGGAACACCTAGAAACACACACACACACACACACCTTCTGATACTGTCCTTTTCAAACTTCAGCACCAAGGACAGTGCTCCTGCCATCAGTAGATGATCTTTAATGCAGAGTAGAGTTGTAAGCATTCAAGCCCCTGCCCTACACAGAAACGTGTGTTAATTACTTCACACAGTAACACTTTGCATAGCAGAATGACTGCAAAGTTTAGACAGTGGTGCTCTAACTAGAAAAGAGTGTGCACTCTGCTCACACTGTTCTGATAATCCCGTCTCCTTCCACTATTCCATACCCCCTAACCAGAGAACCCTTTGCCTTTCTCCCTGGAGGCACTGCTCAAAGGCTCCGTCATGGTTGTAACCTCAAACCACCAGTTATGGGGCTCCATGTCAGCTCGGAAATAATCCCATGCATCTGAAAACACAAAAGGCAGCACAAGCAACTGCTGTTAGTCCCAGTCATTTTGTGGCAATGCCATCCTTTCTGCCTGGTCTTATGCTTTCATTTATCTCCTTAGGATGTGCATTGTGTAGCAACACTGGCACACAATGTTTATATGGCTTCTGTTGTTACTTAATCTCAAGTTAGAAATTGAGAACTGATATCTCTCATTCACAGCATATGTGGTAGAGATTGGAACTGATCATCAGTATAATCAATTCATTAGTCCTGAGGTAAAAACTTTGACTGAGCTCTTTGAACAATTCTCCAGCAACAGAACCAGGAACCGGGAAATCTAAAAGTGTGTGGTCACATGAGCATCAAAACAGGAATATACTTTGTATCAACAAATGCAACACTCAATTATTAAAAGTAGAATCTTGTAAGACCAATGTGTCTGTGTGAATAATAATGACACCATGACATAAGGGAAGTCATCTTGAGACTGTCTTACGAGTCACAAATCCTAGCTATCATGAGAATGGGAAAACTATATAGAAACTATTTCTCTTCATTCATATTCCCAGTTACCGGGTTAGGCATGAGTCATCCTCTTCCCATCACAAGCAGGATAAACACCCACATACCAAGTTTACTGGTAGGACATATTTCTCAAGTGGAGTGAGATAATTCACAAGAGACAAAAACACTTTGAGTGGATAATATTCCCAACCTTAACAACGCTGATCAAGGAACTGCTTGTGCTATTATACATCATTCACGCCATGCAGGCTGACCTTGTCTTAGCCCAAATGTCTTCCTTGTGTATCTAATGGTCCCAGTCATGTAGCTGTATGATTCTCTACATTTTGGAAGGTTCTGGCTTTTATGCTCCGGTTTTTCCTTCTTAAGGATTAATGTTTCCCAAGTTATCAAAACTTGCCATACTTCATTACTATGGTAGTGACTTCTTTCAGATATAACAGCTAACCTTAGAAATTATTTGGTATGACTTGGGATATTTAGCATTGTGTCTCCCTCCTCTCTTTGGAGAATCGGTTCCTTTGTAAAGGCACTAACCGTTTGGTTCTTTTCTTCACATCTTTTATTTTCCCACATTTTTCTGACCATTAGCCATGAATGTGAACTTGACTGGATCCCTCCCACCTCACTTGTCCTATCTACTTGTCAAAGTGCTCATGGTTGCTTTGTCTAGATATCTGCTTCCCTGCTATCTCCAGGACTGTTTGTGTCCCCAGCCTCCCAGCTTTGGCAGCGTTCATTCTTAGCTCCAGTGGACCATCTGTGGTCTCACACCTTCATTTGTGCTCCTGACATTGTTGGAAGGAAAACCCTCTTTCACTGTGGCGGTTGGCTACATTACAAACTTAGGAGTTCCAGTCTTAGCTGGACTCTCAACCTAATCATCAATCATTTGTCTTTATCCCCACTCTCAGTCCAAAACTACGATTCTCCCACACTCCTGTCGTTCCACACATTCTCAACTGAATATGTATTTCTGGGTTCTCTTTATTCACGTTTCCTTCCTTCACCTATCTCTCATTTTCTTGGCATTTCAAATGCATGGCTTCTACTCTTTAATCTCCAACACTCAAAGGAGGCTCCTAGTTAATATTTAAATAATTGAATGTTGGCTGTGATTCTCTGTGTTTCATAACGACCATTCCATCAAAAGTCTTGCAGCTAAGAGCACCAGTGCTCCCTGATCTAGGTTTTGTGGTATTTCAGACTTCCTTGACATCTTCTGGACTGCTATAACGGTTGAAGATGCTGCTTCACTCTGGTCCTTGGTCCTTAGTCTTGCATCTATGGCTCACCCACTTCATGATTCTTTTCTTCTCTGATCGCCTTTACTCTTGAGGCTTCTTCCACATTAACTTCCTTTACCGTTCTGATATTCAGGTTCTGTTTGGATTTTTGCTCGATAAACTCTCCCTCACCAATCCCATTTTCTTCTTTTTCATTTGTATGCCACGACTGAGCTCAAATGCTTTGTTTCTGACTGTCTTCTTGATGCTCCAGCATCTCAGATTTCAATTTGTTCCAAACTAAACTAACAACTTTATCTATAATCTAAATATGTTTTTTCCATCCATCTGCCCCATATTTGGAGTGGAAGGCACTGCCTGACTTTGGAAAAACTAGGACTGGACAATTCATTCTTCACCCTCCTCATCTTCTATTTTTTTCTAAGATAATGTGTCTACTTTATCTGCCTTATACTTTATATTCCATTGGTATTCAGCTAACGAAGGGTTGGAGCTTAATAAATATTTTAATTATATTTTATACCACACCAGAGTGTAGAAAACTAGAACAAAACTTGATTCCACGGGATAAATCTGTCCTCAACTTTGATGTGTCTATTAATATTTAGGCCTACTGGAAAGATACTTAGCAGTTTGCAATGCCTTGAGGCAAGATCTTTTTCTGAGGTATAAAGTATGCTGTTAGAGTTCGATTCATGATTTTGACCTTGTTCATTAAAAGCAAAGTGGGCAACTTGAGTCTCAAGGACCTGTGTCGGTGGAAATATTAGCCTGGTGCCCAGAAGTCAATAATAATGGATTGTTGCATCCATAGCAGAGGATTGTTGATGTCTTTGCCCAAAAAGGAAGCGAATTATCATTCTTACTTGTGCATTTTTATTAAGAGATCTGCTATTTGGACTAGTGTATTGAGTTGAAGTACAGTGACATATTGAAAATATGAAAAATTAAAGTGATTTCAGTGATCAGAAAATGTTAATTCAATGATTCACCAAGAATATAGCAGGAGGCAGCTGAGGAGCAGGAGATCCAACGAGAACATTTAATTGATTCTACCCAGGGGCTTTAAACACTGTTAAACTTAATCGTCAAGGAAAATCTATTTTTCCAGGAGTGGATTTTTCCAGCTTTTGTAGTTTCCAAACATTCTTAACTGACCAAGACACTTAGAATTGTCATGTCCATGTGATCTTAACTCACCTTCTCTATAAATAACAGCAAGGCATGTCTCACAAAGAATAAGTACAGACAGATGTATAAGAGGCTCATTTATATTCGGAGAACCCATTCTGGTAGCAGGTTTTAAAAGGCACAGTGGAAACAGTTACCGTCAGTTACTGATTTCAAATTTCAGGGCATGTTTAAATAGATACTAAAAATCTTCCCCCATAACCTTGTAAAGAACAAATAAATTATGGCCCACTTCCTACCTGTTTCTCTAAAGCCTGGTTAGTAATGGTTTGGCTGTGAGCACTATAATAATCATGTTTTGATTTTAGAATGTGACAATGATTCAATATACATTTTCCTTTGTTAGCACTCCTAGTATTCATAAAAATTAATCACCTGGCTGCTATCTTTGGTGTTTTTGTACATGGGAATACCACAGTTGGAAAGTTGGGTTGCAAATCTAGAGCCTTGTGGCTAATGAGAAAGATGCACTCTTTCTGATGTACCAGCTTCCGCTGAATGGATTTCATGCCTCGTGTAACAAACTAATGTTATCTATATTTGCGTGTGCTTGAAACATTGTAAGGACCCAGTATATGATAGGTTGGTCTAAGTGGAATGAAATTTCAACCTCCAAATCTTTCTCTTGAAGTATCTTTCTTAATACAACATCAACAGCCTATGTTTGGGTCCCAATAGAACGATATGGTGAATTTCAGGAATTCTGATGGGAATTTCATTGAATCTGTAGATTGCTTTTGGCAAGATGGCCATTTTTACTGTATTAGTCCTGCCAATCCATGGGCATGGGAGATCTTTCCATCTTCTGAGATTTTCTTCAGTTTTCTTTCTTCAGAGACTTGAAGTATTTGTTATTCAGATCTTTCACTTGCTTGGTTAGCATCACACCAAGATATTTTATATTATTTGGGACTATTGTAAAGGGTGTCATTTCCCTAATTTCTTTCTAAGCATGTTTATACTTTGAGTAGAGGAAGGCTGCTGATTTGTTTGAGTTAGTTTCATACTCAGCCACTTTGCTGAAGTTGTTTAGAAGTTCTCTGGTGGAATTTTTGCTGTCATTTAAGTATGCTACCATATCGTCTGCAAATAATGATATTTTCACTTCTTCCTTTCCAATTTGTATCCCTTTGACCTTTTCTTGTTGTCTAATTTCTCTAGCTAGGTCTTCGAGTACTATATTGAATAGGTAGGGGTTGTCTAGTTCCCAATTTTAGTGCATGCCCTCTCTTTTAAGCAGCTGGCTTCCTTCAGAGCCACAGAGAGCCAGAAAGGGTAGAGGAGACAAAAATGCAGGGGTTTTCCAATAGTACTCATGGAAGTAGCTCTCCATTCTTCCTGCCTTTTCTTCTTTAGAAGAGCCACAGGCTTTAACCTGTACTCAGGAGAATAGGGCAGTGCCGTGGTGGGAACATGGGGAGGTGAGAATCATTGTGTCTCCGGAAGGCTGCCTGCCCTATGTATAATAAATGTCATTGCTCAACAACGTAACTCAAAGGGCATAACATTTTAACAGATTGGCCACTACCTGTCCAGACTCTTTAAGGGAAACATTATAAAATTTAAGGACTCAAACTGGCTTTAGTAGAAGAAAAATATTTATGAAAGAAGTCACAAAATAATCCTGAGATTAGGCTCCACATCCATTCTGTTCTGTCTCCCCCAGCACTCATGTTTCATGATGGTGTCTGTGGTGAGGAAAGTGTGATGTCACATTGAGCCAACTAACAATTTCTGGGTCACTCTTTTCTGAGTCTGGCAGAAAGTGACCAGAGCAGATAATGAAACCACAGGCACTACTTGCCTCTGTCGGTTCCTGTTAAGTCTCTACCTTGTCTACTTCATACAGTTCACCATACGTCTGGACTTTTGAGTCCATGTAAGCTGTAATAACAGAATCCCATTGACTGTGCATTTTATAAAGGGCAAGATTTTGTTTCTCACTTGTGGAGGCTAAAAGTCCAAGATCAAGATCCCAGCGAGCATGGAATTAACAAGGGTCTATTTCTAAAAGGCACCATCTTTGTGCTTATTTGGACAGCTTGTTGGGAGAAAGGTCAAGGCAGCTCTTTGGGACCTCTTTTAGAAAGACATATCCGATTCATAAGGGGTGCGCTCTCATGATGTAATCACCTTTTATCTATTTCAACACCTTACCTTTTAATACTGTTGCCTCAAAATTAAGATTTGACCATGAGTTTGAGCAGCAGCACACATATTTAGACCTTGGTCGTGATGGACCTGAAGATGCACATGACAATGGGAATTATTTTGTTGGCAGAATGGGAAGGCAAATATACTCAACAAAAGATGTCATGTAAAAGAATTGCTTAGAATCCATAACAACGGGTAAACTATAGCTTTGCGGTTTATGAACATCCTATGAACAACAACAAAGATATCTCCCAAGCATTTTGGTCTAACCAGTATTAGCAGAACATATCCTTATGACTATAGTTAGTGATCTATGTGGAGTTTCAGTACGAAAACAAAGCATTATTAATGTGTTGGCCAGTAGTCAATACAGGTATCTGTGTGTATATCTGTGAGTGTGCACACCGAGATAGTAATTGGGATCACCTGGGGCCATTTAGGGGTCAAATACTAGATGTCCAAGGTTGCTCATGTGTAAAATGAAGCCTCATAAGCTGCAACCACAGCTTTCTTGCAGCTTGCTTGTTGATGGCTTATTATGCTCCCCCACCTTAAAGTATCTAAAAGATTAGATACTGGGGGTCGGTGTTAGCTTTCTCTGATTGAAAATAGAATTGTTGAGTTGCTCAGTGATGAAATTAGATTGTGTGTGGTCGATTGGAAAACCCACAAATCATTTGTCAGGCCTTGGTGGAGTTTTCTACTCTATGGTTCAGTGTAAACTGGTGTTATTGTCATTCACTAAACTTAACAGATCTCCTTTTCAACTCATGACGGAGCTGCAGAGATGGCTTATCAGGAAAAGCACATATTGCCTTCCCATGAATCAGACCATGGTTTATAAACCTCATACCAGAAGGCCCACTACTGCCCATACTTTCAGTTCCAGGAGATTCATATTCCTCTCTTGTTCTCTCTTCTGGCCTTCCCAGCTACCCAGATGCAGTGGCACATACAAACTCACCCAGGAGCACACATGCACATAAAATAATGGATGCATGGATGGATGGATGGATGGATGGATGGATGGATGGATGGATGGATGGATGGATAGGTGGATGGATGGTTGGATGGATGGATGGATGGATGGATGGATGGATGGATAGATAGATAGATGAATGAATGAAGAAAGAAATCTTTTTAAAGTGTTTTGAAAAACTCACACATGATGTGTGATTATCTAGATACCTGAGTTACTGAGGCTCAGTGGTGTGTTTGATGTTGGTCACTAACCCTAAGGTATGTCTAATAGATGGGTTTTCAGAATGAACATAAAGAAGTTTTTGACTGGTTCAGTTTTATTTGTGTTAATTTTATAGGTATAAACTCTATCCTGGGTTACGCACTGTCCCGTTGGGTAGAAGTATTTCTATCATGTCAACCTTCTTCCTTAAAGACAGGTCTACTCTTCTGCTTTCTCTTTTCTATTCCCAGTCCAGCTCAGTACTTGGAGACTGACACCATGCTTACTTAGGGACTTAAATGGCCAGCAGACATTAGTATGGTTATAAAATTCGTATGAAAGTCAGGTTTTGGACTGGAGATGTAGCACAGTCTCAGAACATTTGCCTTGTTTCATGTAAAACCTGGTTTCAATTTCTAGTACATGATTAATGATAACAAAACAATGCAACCAAAGCCAAGCCTCGGGCGTGATAGGAGCGAGAGCCAGCAGGTGGAAGCTAGGGACAGTCCTATTGTGTTCCAGGCAGTCTCTTCTACTCTACCTACACAGCCTTCACTTCAGAGTGACATGTGTAAGCTTGTACTACTGGACATGGGAAAGTTACTAACAGAGAGCATGGGTGCTGCCATATGCAATCCAGTTTTCTTCTGTTTGGGTTTTGAAAGTAAGGTTGGGTTCTAAAGAGGAAATTTCCTCTTCCCTCCCCTCCTCACCCCTAAGTAAGGAATCTCTACACTCTCCCTCCTTAACCTTTCTTTCTCTTTTTCTTTCTCTTCCTCTTCTTCCTCCCTCTCCCCTCCCCCTCCCTCTTCCCTCCCTTTGTTCACCTTCTCCCCCTCCCTCTTCCCCTCCTTCTTCCCTTTCCTCTCCTCCTCCCTCTTCCCCTCCCTCTCCCTTTTCCTCTCCCCCTCCCTCTTCCCCTCCCTCTTCCCTTCCTTCTTCCCCTCCCTCTTCCTCCCTCTCCCTCTCCACTTCCCCTCCCCCTCTGTCACCTGAAAGCAGTAACCAATCTATTCTCTGACCACTGTTGCAGAAACTGTAGAAGAAATACAGCACAGAGAGTCACAGCATAAAGAAGCTTAGGTTTGCTGTGCTAACTGTAGTAAACGGGTGAAGTTTTGTTGTCCTGCGTTGTCATCATGAGCTTGGAGACTAGAAAAGAAGGGACATCCCCTTGAATGCTGTCTCAGCCCCTTCCAACAGTGCAACTTCATCTCTGATTCATGGTGGCATCATCTCCAAAAGAAGAAGCGTAATAGCATCCATCCAGGATGTGGTGAAACCATAACATGAGATGGTTCACTTCTAGTGTAGTGCACACTACATTCTGAGTCTTATTGCTCGGGAGTGTAAGCTTATCGGCCATCTGGCCTTTGTAGGGAAGTTGGTTTTTATAAGTTAACGATGGTTGAAGTAATAACAGAAACAAGTTACTGAGCTTCCTTGTAGTACACTTGCACAAAACGATTGTCCTCAACTCTTGCTTTGCAGTTAAATCGGTGTCTATTGATTTAAAAACTAAGCTGGACAGGGCTGGGGAGATGACTTGGGCAGTGAAGCACTTGCCACTCAAGAATGAGGACCTGGGTTTTATTTATCTCTTGCATTAACATAAAAAGGTAGGTGGTCTGCACTTGAAAACCCAACACTGGGGACTAGAAAGGCGGAGACAGGAGGACTGCTAGGCCAGCCTTGTCTAATTTTTGAGTCCAAACTCCCAGCGAGAGATCTTGTTTCAAAAGACAAGGTTGCTCACAAAGAATGATGTCAAAAGTGTTCATCATTGCCACCCCCTAAATAAAAGTTAACTAGAGGAAATATTTTCTTAAACTGGGACTTTTTTAAAAAAACCCTTTCCCTTCAACTATTTCTGTTTATGTGTCAGAAGTTCCTAATTATGAGAATTATATGGGAAATAAATATCATCGTCTTACTGTCCTATGGACTTTGACATCCACTTTCAGTACATTGAAAGGGATTGTGCTCTGGGAGACCAAACAAATGAGCGCAAACATCCTAAGTGTCTCATTTCTTAAGGTTAGATAGTCAGAAAGAATATGAGTAATGTCAAGTCCTAGAATGGGCTACATTTTTGCCAAATAGGACATTCCTTATCTAAGTGTGTTTTTCTCATGTTTCTATTGAAGAGAAAAAAAATAGTTTTTATTTTCAGTACCCCAGGGCACAAGTGGGTTATTTAGACTCCATTTGCAAGACCTGTTCTTAAATATTCATGGACACTTAGGAAGAAAACTGTGAAATTGACGTGTTGCCCATGAATCCTTAACCCTGTTGTTGTATGTTGCCAAGGAAATAGAAGTTCATCCCTAAAAGTAGAGCCGTGTGCAAGGACATCTCTCTGGATGCTGCATCACTCCTGAACTTCTACCACTGACTGCTACCTAGAGGAGGAGGCTTCCTGCTGCAGAGGACAGCCTTGACCTAATGTGTGACTCTTCCTGTGCTATAAACAAGTGAGAAATACATGACTCACTTTTTCATGGTACTATAATAATCAAGAAATAGCATCTATGCGTTCACCAGCTCTTTATCGTTGAAACAGCCACACACTCTTGAGTCAAAGCAGAGGCATTGCTCCTGGGTTAAAATCCTAGGCTCTGGAGTAGGCTTTAACTGGAATTTAATTGGAATGCTAGCACCTCCACTTAAGTGATTTTTAACCTTGTCAAAGTCAGTTAACATTCCTGAGCAGCTCCAGGTTCCACCTCTATAAAATGGGCATGACTTTGAGAGCCGTTGTCCCTTGTGGACATCAGTTGAGGTCCATAGGATGCCCTCATCGTGCTGAGTACTTCTTGGTAAGCAGGAAGCGCAGCTGCCGTGGTGAATAAGAAAGACAGCTGTGTACCGAGATGTCTCGGTTCTGATCCTGGCTCAGATAACAATTACCTATGTACTTCGTGGTTAATAATATCAGCTTTCCATACATTAATTTTGACTGGAATGAGCAACGTTTGCCAGGTGGTCCAGAGTGGTCTATAAAGTGGACTTGGGACCAGCAGAAGCATTTAACAACACACAATACACCAAAAGTCCTCATCAGTACTCACCGACAGTTAATTCTTTCAGTTGTTACTTATTTATTCCTCTATGTGTATACGAAGGAGAGATCTCTCCACCTCCCTCTCTCTAGAAATTTCTCTACAGCTTGTTCCAGGGAAAGGTATTAAGGAGGACATTAACACCCACTTCCTACCTTGTGAACACTAACTGCTTTTAATTGCTTCTTTTTTTTAAAAAATTATTTATTTATTTTATGTATATGAGTACATACCGTAGCTGTCTTCAGACACACCAGAAGAGGGCACAAGATCCCATTACAGATGGTTGTGAGCCGCCATGTGGTTGCCGGAATGTAGATTTAGCCATGTTTGTCAAATGTCCTTAAAGTGTTGTCCTGTGGAGAGCTGCTAGCCCCAGTGAGGTTTTGCTGTGCTCCAAACTACCAGGCACCCTCTCCTCCTTTGTTTCTTCTAAATTATTTTTTGAGTGTTTTGAGCCTACCTTATTGTTGTGTGAAATTTACGAGACACGTTGTCCTTTAGACTGGTAAAATACAGTCCACAGGCTGTAGGCATTTTTCCCTGTGTGTAGGGATCCATGAAGATTCTAAGCGAGGTTGCCATTATATCACCCAGAAACTCTTCATCACTGTGATACCCTGCTGTTGTAGCCAACGTATAACATCACAGCCTTCTTCTATGCCTTCAGCATCCTGCACTTCAGGATTCCATAGCTTCTTCTGTATGCTTCTTTTCCCACTCTACCACTGTGACTCCCTCTCACACTCAATTCTGTTTCTTGGCTAGCTTACTCAGCAACCCCTGAATAGGTCAGACGAACTGCTTCTTTTTAAGCAGCTATCTTAAAGGTCAGGTCCTCAAATATAGGACTTCTCTGTCTAGAATGTGTATTCTCAGTCATTTGTTATTACACAATTCTATTTTGACCAGAGTGCTTACATTACAGGATATTATTTACTTATTACGATCCCCCACCCCAAAACAAACAGAGTAACTTAAGGAACCTTAATGCTTTGCCCTCAGGAGATTCTGAGTAAATGTTTGTAGATTGAGAAGGGGTAAATGAATAGAAATCGAAAGACCAATACAGATCCCCTAACTCTGACTCTTATGATGACCTTAGCTACTTTCTCTTTTGGACCTCAGCTTACTGAAAGCCATTCTTCCGCCAGATTCTTTGCAGTAGTAGATCTGTGACACACGTGAGGAGTATGCCTTTTTTTTGGGGGGGGGGGCTTTTTATAGCCACCAAGTCACAAATGCAACAGCATAGAGATTCTTCCATAAAATGCACTAAAGCTGAAAAATTTAGGTGACCTCTTAATGTTTTCTTGAATATCAAGCTAACACCATTTCTAAAGCCATTGAAATAAATCCAGCCACTAACATACATGCTACACAACATTATTCAAGATTTTTATCTTCGCTAGGTTTCTTAATATCTTCCTGATTCACCAGTGGTCTGGCACATCTCGGAGTCCAAATTAATTTGAAAACTTGCTTGTTGACCAGGAATAGGAAGGACAGAGTGCTCTTGGTGGCTGTAATCTGCTTGCACTCTGTTGCCTTGAAATTATAGTCACCAAAGGCATTTTCTTTGTGGAGAATTGAGCATCTTGATTGAATGGGTCCTCTGCTTTCCCCTCTGAGAAGTTACCTATTGGTAAGGATGCTTCTGTAGCCATGCGGACATTGGGCCTTCATTCTCCTTCACGTGTCCCAGGCTGAAACTCTTCCCCACCATCTCTCTGGTGGGAAGTCATTACATCAATCTCCGATCTTTAGTTTAGACGGTATTGAGACAAGCTCCTCTGCTTCCTCTGAGTTAAACAGTTCCCTCCCTGAGCCCATAAAACTCTTCACTACTGAGCAACTTTTCTCATACTTTATAATCAATATTCATGGATCTAGGGAGATGAGGCTTGCTTCCCTTCCCAGAGGACCCAGGTATAATTCCCAGCACAGCTCCCAAATAGCAGATTACAGCCCTTTGTAACTCCAGTTCCAGCACACCTACCGTCCTCTTCTGGCTTTCTAAGGCACTAGGCCTTCGTATGATGTAGAGACAAAGCAGACACGTAAAATATCAACAAATCTTTTCAAACATCTATTTACGTATAGAATATGGTGCCACAACTCTGACCTGAAAACCAACCTCATTCATTGACTCACCTCCAGCCCCTGCTTTCCTTCCAGTGTGTGCATCTCTGTTGGGGGGTCTTCACTTTCTCCTTCTCCCCTAAAGGTAGCATGATAGGCACAAGGCCCACCCACAGCTTCTTACTAACCTTAGTAAGGAAACCCCAGAGCTGTGTGGAGAGCACCTGTTGACTTTGTGAGCATGTGTCCCACCTATTGATCTTGTTTGATTATCACCACACTCCCGCAGGGCAGACAGGTGACCATAATTGTTACCTTACTGGCAAAAGAAAGCAGGTCTCCCAGGGGTTAAATACAAACAAAATGATCTTTATGTTAGATCTCACTCCACCGAATGTCAAAACCGATAACCGTGTGTGTGTGTGTGTGTGTGTGTGTGTGTGTGTGTGTGTGTGTGTGTGTGTGTGTGTGTGTTTCTGTGGGTGCAAGTGTGTGTGTATGTGACAGAGCACGTGTGAAGGTCAGAGGACATTCCCAGCTCTTGGTCTTTACTTTCTGTCCCAGATGGAGGCAAAGTCACTGTTGTTCCCTGATGGACATGCCAGGCTGCGGCCTACAAACTCCCAGGGATTTTTCTGCAAATTAACAGTGAATTAGATCTTCAATCTCACTGAAGGTGTGCTGGGGTTACAGACACAGGCTACGGACTCCAGCGTCATGGATCTTTTCGTGGATGGGGGGAGGGTTTGAACCTGTGTCTGAGTCTTTACCCACTGACACAGCTCACCAACCCAGGAGTACTTATATTTTCCTAGATTTTGCCAATTTATCCCCTAGAAAAGTGGTAGAAATTCTGGTTTCGTCCTATGTGTATGCATATTTTTCCTGTTCCCTGTAAAATGTCTGTGAACCCTATGAGTTTTGTTCCCGTATGTGGAAGGCTTCTCAATTTGCACCATGGTTTCAGCAATCTCTCTCTCTCCTCTCAAATCAGATAACAGTGTGGACACAACCCAGTCTTCCCGGGAATGACTTTACGTCTGTTGTAGCTTGCCCCGGAGTGTCTCCCAAATATTTCAAGGTTCTCAAGAGCCTGGCTGAGTCCTTATTGACACAGCCTCCCAGGGTAACTAGAACTCCCTTCTACACACAGCAAGAAATCATTAGACCTTTTTCCAGCTAACAAGTGAATGATTCAATTTTGCTTGAATTATCTATGTAATCGGACACTTGTGTTCTTAGTTTAATAATTAAAGGCACAGCAATAACCATCCTGGGAGCTCTGACTTGTGGGATTACACACGTTGACTGCTGGCTGGGAACAATCAGGCATCCCATCTGAAACACACAGTGGCAAGAGTTTGTGGTTCTACTTATTTCTAATGGCCAAAGGAACTGTTTCCTCAGATATATGGAAATCCCATAGTCCTCAGTGGGCATCCTGTGCAGGTGACAGTGCATACAGCTACACTTGGCTCACATATGCTAATCTCCTCCTGTCTGCTGTTTTAATCTTCTACAGAAAGCAGTTTGTCGTCTGTAGCCTAGGGCATCTGGCTTCTGGGGTCGTTAGGCCGACATGACTCCGTCACTTGGATTTGAGAACACTGGAAATGTGGTTTGGGAATAGATTGGGGAAGGTGAGTGTGTGCTGGGTCAGAAGGATGTGCAGCATTTCCCAGCATATTGGGGTCCCTGGAGAGGATGACAGTCCATTTTAGAAATCCTGTTCTGTGTCTCGCTCTTCTGCATGCATAACCGTAAATGGAGGGCTTTGAAAATCTCAGAGGCAAAGGAAACTCCTCCTTCTAGGATTTCCCAAATTGGTTTGGCCACAGAGAAATTTGTGTGTGTGTGTGTGTGTGTGTGTGTGTGTGTATTTATTCCAGAGACCCCTGGTTCAAATTCCAGTATCCACATAGTAGCTCACAAACTGCCTGTAACTCCAAGATCTGACACTCTCACATAGACATACATTCAGGTAAATATCAATCTACATAAAATAAAGGTAAATTATATTTTTTTCTGGTAAATGTCTATCAATGCTAAATTATCATGTTTTTTTTATAGAACAGAACTGGAGAAAAACAGGGAGTAACTGTTCTGTTTTCCATTTTGTTCTAGAAATGTTAAATAATGTCACAGTTTATAAATAACACATTTTGCAAATTATATATTTACATTATACACATATATATTTTAAATTTCCATCCCATAGTCCTCAAGGGAGAGGAGAATCTACGGTAACAGACTTGGTTGCTGAGGGCTGGGTAAAGATACATACATTGCAAATGTCATGGTTTATTTAGTGGTCTATTGTTTCAAAAGCAAACTACATCCCAGGACCCATCAGAAGGAATTTCATGAGAATTTACATATACGTTAAGCCCAGAAACTTAGAAGTGATGATTTAAAAGGAAATAAATCCCACTATCAATCATTCTTCCATGTTAAAATCCTTTAGACACATCAAGTATTTCCAAACTAATGCACGTAGAACTCTGTCTCTGTTCCCAGAGATGCCGCCTGCTGACTGTCCTTGTGTGTGTTTTGAGACACGGATTTACTTAATGGACACTGGATTTCCTCCAGTCACCCTCTCCAGTTTGCCTGGCTAGCCCATGCACTCGCCTTGCCTCCCCCTTCCCCGTTCTCTCCCATCTCTCTGCTCTTTAAAACCACTCACTAGGCTGGCAATTTGGTGCCGAGCACAGATGCACCGGTTAATTTAATTTCACATTCCGTCATCTGAAACATGACCGAGTGTTTGCTGCTTTTGGCCTTCAGAGTGCTGGGAAATCAATATGCTAATTCCTCTCCATCTCTCCAAATCATCCTTGAGAGAGCAAGCAAATCCTGTGAAAAACACACAGGCTGCAGGCGGGGGTTGGGGGGGTGACTCCAAGAGACAGGAGCTCAAATACCAAGATTATTGTGTCCTGCCCCCACTGGGTTAATGGCCTGTGTTTTAAAGTGTATCTGTAAATTAACTGTTTGGAACTTTGATTACTTTTCTTTCCTCCTGCTGAAAATGGTGCTTCAGGCCATGAGGATTCCAGGCAGCCCTCAAAGCCCCATGCATCCCCGAGTGTCAGTAAGTGACAGTTAATGGACAGAGGCTCTGGAGATGCAACTGTTCTCCCAGTTCTCAGCTCATGACAGGATGGCCCCATGGTTGCATCTGTTGGCCATATCCCTCTCTTTATCGTCATCATGTTGTTGTTCTGGATTTAGTTTGGAGGAAAGTGAAGCCTCCAAGGATTTTCCTACTTCGTGGAGTCCAAGGTTTGGACCCCACGGAGCCACACTCTTGTGTGGTGAATGATGCTTTGTCTCAATGACAGCATCTGTGGTCCATGCCATTCTTTCGGGTTTTGCTCACTGCTCATGCAAGTGGGGTGTTTCCTGCACCTTTGTTCATGGATGATTCAAAACTCTCACCCCAAGCCCATGCTGTCCCATTTAGGTCGAGCTGGTCTCGTTGACGTACATTTATTCAAACTACGCATAGCAGATGAGGTGGCAGTCTGTAGAGACCTGGCGTTCACAGCATGTCCACAAGTAGACATTTGATTGTAAACCCACGGAGGCCCACTCCAACGCTGGGGGTGGACTGGGTGGGTGGATGTGTCCTCCATTTCTGTGGCTCTGAGATAGAAACGGTGCGGCCTCTTCCTGGTCTCCCCATTTGGCAGATGATGACTTCAGCACATCCGCTTATTCATGCTGTTCTGCCCTTTGTCTGTCACATGACAACATTTCGCTGAGGCCCTTCTCAATTTTACGGTCCCCTACCCCTTAAGCTTTTGTAAGCATTCATCGACTCCCGTCTGCAGACACCATTCAATTTTCCATGCTGTGCGGAGATTAACTAGAGTAATTCTTAGATCCTATTTCTATGGTTTGTGTCCTCTGAGATGAGTCGTCTGGGACTGGATACTGGAACATGTCTAACCCGAAGCGCTACAAGGCTTCATGAATATCTCTCTCCTCTTACATGTTCCAGACAGGGGGAAAAAAAGGATGCAAAAGGGGAGTGCCGGTTTTTTGTTTGTTTTTGTTGGTTTGCTTGCTCGCTTCTGATAAATATATGTCACAAACTGAAAACAGTGGTTTGATTTCTTTCTTGGTTCTTCCCAGTATAAATGACCTCCGCTCAAACCCTGACCCGAGGTAAATCAGATGTCATCTCTGGGTGCCTCTTCCTCATCTTGTCCTTCTCCTCTTGATTCTTCTGACTTCCTTTAGAAACCATTTGCTTCCTTTCTTTTCTAGGAAATTTGTTTCCCAGCACCATGTTCTAGGAGGGTCTCCAGCCTCTATGTCTCCCCCAGATCCCACAATGCCACATTCCCTCTCGTGGGCTGAGCTATGATAACCAACCAACGCACAGACCTATCGAGTGTCCCCAGTGGCTTCACCAGGCAGCAGTTGGAAACAGCTCTTTCCCTCCTCTACTTTGTCACAAGGGCCTTACAGTTGGATTGCTCAGTGTTTTCCCACGGGGCCTTCAGGAAGAAGTGTTTTTCTGTCTCCAGTCCCCAGTGCTCTGTAATAAGCAGAGGATGATAAACACTCATGAGCTCAATGTCAGGCATTGCTCTGACATGATGCCTCACTCCTTTAGCCCAAGCCACCATGAAGCAGGCTTTCTCCTTGACACATATTGGTGCTTGGCGGTTTCTGATCCTTCCGTTACAGGCCCCCATTAGCTGAGCTGAGGATGAAGCTTGATGCCTCCGAGATTGAACTCTGTGTCTTAAGACTCTTTCCACCTAATGCCCTTGATATTTTCAGCAATGTTCTAAAGGCTCCGACTCATTCAAGGCTTTAGCCCTCCTTGCTACTTTCCATTAGGGCTATAGTTTAGTATCCTTTCTTAATGGTGTGGGAATTTTTGATCCAGTTTCATAAATGTTGATCTAAGATCTAAACCCACCAAGGAGTTCTCAGCTTGGCTTTGCCTTTTGGCAAGTCAGACCGGGTGAGGATGCCTGGCTCCAAGCTTGGTTCTGTCGGTCACAACCGCTTCCAAGTTTCATCTCTCTAAGCTGTGAAGTGGGTAGGGCACACGTTTCGTGGGGCTACTGAAGGAGACATGTGACAACCAACTACAAGACCTGTACTGTCCCCAAAAGACCAGGTCTCAGCGAGTCTCAGCTACTTGGTTGTCACCATTGCTGTTGATAGTTCTCAGCCAGTTTTATCAGTCCTTCATATACACAGGAACTACTTTGTTGAAGGCCTTCTCATAAATTAGAGCACATGTACTAAGTATCTATGGATTTAGCCTCTGCACTAACCCTTTAATATTTAACTATTTAAAAATCTAGGCCAGTTATATAACTTGGCACATTTGAATGAGCCTAGAAAATGATTGATTCTTTGATAACCCTTTTCACTAGGATTGGCCCAAAATAAAACACCTTCAAATCTCTTTAGAATACTACAAACCCCAGATTTAGCTGAACCTTCACACATATTCTGTAGATACATAGCAATAAGCCATGTATGGGTTTTATTTTAAATAATTGCAAGGCCTTGTTATTAGTTAGTGTTTGGTTTTGTGCCTAACAGGTGCTGTCTCTCTACGTCTTGTGCAAGGTCCTGAGTACTTAAGGCTCAGGCAACCATTTAAATACAAGTGGAACTTAATGATGCATTTTATTATTATATTAAATTTGAGTATTAGGTAGGAAAATGCAATAATGGAGAGACAAGGAGCATCATTAAAAGCGGATTTCCTTTATATAAGCATTATTTCTAATTTACCTGGGTTGTTAGGACTCCAAATGATGATGTGAGCTACAAATCTATCTTTGATGTGTCTCCAAAAATTAAGCACTGACATTTAGGCCACAAGCTAAGTTTCTTTTCTTTAGATTTGACTAAAAATAATGAACACAATATCAAGGCATTTACTGAACTTCGAAGTTTGACCTAGTGTTCTGATGTGATGAGCACATCTTGCTTTATTTGGGAACATGGGGGGTGGTGGAGAGATGACTCAGTGGTTAAGAGCATAGATTGCTCTTGCAGAGGACCTGAGTCTGATTCCAGAACCCACATCCTGGCTCCTAACAGTCTCTGACTTTACTTCCAGGTGATCTACTGGCTCTCTCCAGCACTACATGTACAGGGTGGAAGCATGTACATGCAAGAAAAACACAGGCACACATACACACAAAGACACACAAGCACACACACAATATTTTAATTTAAATATACAAAATCTGTAAGCTGAGAATAATGGCACATATATTTAAAATAGAAATTAAAAAAAATAAAAATAAAAAGAAGAAGAAGAAAGAGGAAGGAAGGAGGGAAGGAAGAAAGGAAGGAAGGAAGGAAGGAAGGAAGGAAGGATGAAGGAAGGATGGTGGATAAACCCAGGACAATTTAACAAAGTTGAAGCACTGGTAACAAGATATTCCCAGCTCACACTCACACTGAATCCCACTCTCTAGACCCACCCTCTTAAATTTTAGACACTGAACAACTCCAGACTGTGAAGAATGCTAGAACCCAAATATTTCTTTTTCGAATGTGTTTGTGGCTACTTGTTTATTCATTTATTACAGTCTTTAGTGCTCGCTGAATGTCCAGTCAGTGATTATGAGGGGAAGGCAGCATCTGTGGAAGACATGTTATGCCATAGGTAGTGAGCTGAGTGTTTGTCTGCCTGAGTTTATTCCCATGGGGTGGGCATTATCATTATCCACAGTTTTCAAGGGAGGAAACAGAGGTACAGGTGACTACGTAATTTCTCCTGAAGCTACCAGCTGGTGAGTGGTGTAATTGGGATGCAATTTTGTATTTGAGTAGCTTCAACCCATCCTTCAAGGCAATTACCTACGTCATTTAAAAATTATAAGCAAATTAAATATTTTACCATTAACTTTGCATTTGTTAAGCACGAGAGTGCAAGCAGGAATGTGAAAGAAAGCATTTGCTTTTACTTCTCTTGGTAGATGCAGAAATGGGAGATGGAACCAGCCCCAAAAGCATCCGATAATATTTGATAAAAACCACGTACTGTGTGCTACAGGTGAGTTTTCTAGAAAGGCCCATGCTGTGTATGCTTCCTACAGCTAAGAAAGGGAGTGTGCTCAGTACCCGGGAGACGTTTGACAACTGACTTAGCAACTGTGTCATCTGAAAATGTCACCTGTTGACCATGACCTCTGGCCCACAGAACAATGCACTCAAGAGACCTCTGTGTGGGGAACTGAGTCCTCACTTGGAGGGAAGGGAACAACATCTCTGAGAACTGTGGGAATCACAGGAAAGGGGTCCTTGTTCTTCCGAGAGCAGAAGCAGGGGGTGGAGAGCAAAGGAACTGCTCATCTGAGGTAATTCCCACCAAGTCCATCTGAAGGAGCTGCACTGGGAACACAGCAGGGGATCTTGATGACAGCAAGTCACAGAAGACTTTCCCAGAATGGCAAAAGGAAAAGAGCCTTTCCTGTTGGAGCCTTTCCATTCTTTTGCTAGACACATCAGATGCAGGTCAGGAGCCTGTAAGGTTCCTACTGGTTTCTCTCCAGTCTCAGCACCACCCAGGAGCTTCTTGGAACAGCAGCCAATACCTACTGAGTCAGAAATTGGGGCTGTGGCTGAGCAGCTACCCTTGGAAGGGGGCCCCAGGTGACTGTCATGTCTCACCAGGCAGTGGTACAGTTCCATTGGCTTTTCCAGAGTGACAGTATATTGGGATTACGTGGAGACTCTAATTTCGTTGACTGGGATGTGGACTTACAATAGTAATGTTTTTTAAGTTTTTATGTACCTCAATGTGTAGAAGAATTGGGGACCTGTTTATTTTTCTATAGGTTAGGTGGCCTTTTTTTTAAAATTAAAGAAGAATCAATGTGGTATATGTGTTTGTGTGCAGATGTGCATGAGTGAAGTGTGCATGTGTGTGGAAACTGGGATCAACGCCTAATAGCTTCCTTAGTCACTCCTCAAGTTGTGATGCTGATGCTGATGCTGCTGCTGCTGATGATGATGCTGATGATAGTAATAATAATATGGCTATCTGAGTGTTTTGACACTGATGCAAGCACTCTTCCCGAGGCTCTAACAGTGAAATGGCCTTGTACCATCAAACAAGGACAAATTGGTATGTATAGTATAAACATTCCAGCCTCTGGCCTTATTTTTCATAGTGTTCTTCCAAATACTTATTTGAGCACTTCCTTCAAGCCACTGGGAATGCCGAGTAGGTTGAAAGGGAGCACACTCTTACTGCCTTCCCTCTCGAGGCCTGTTGGCCTGTCCAGCTGGGTCACGTAAATTCTTCCATCCTGAGCTTCCTCAGTTCCCTTAGAGGCATCATCCTCTGTGTGAGCACCCCCAGCCTTTATTGCCATGGAAGCTGTTGGCAAGGTAGGTACATTTCAGCCTAGAAGATCTGAAGCATCTCCAGGTGATGTGAGATGTGTTAGTAGGTAAACACCCTAATGGATGACAGTAAGATTTGGGGAAAAGGTGATGGGGCAGAGGAGACACAGGTAGTCTACTAACCTAGGGTTACATAAGATATGGATTTCAGTGAAGTTCACCAGAAAGTGCAACGTTTGCTAATGGCATTGCCCTAGGGAAGACACCATTACCTGGTGTCTCCCTTCACTTCCCCTAGCCACAGCAATGTCAACCGACTGCCCCACCTCTACCTTCAATAAAATATATAGCAAATAGAGCATTTAATCAGTGTCATTGGTGGTATAGTTCTGTGACTCTGGCATTTTCTCCAAGTGCTTCTTCAAGGACATAGAGGTTATTACTCACCACTGAAGCGAATTGATCCTACCTTTATAGGCTTGCAGGGTACAGGGATGACAAGGTGAGTTTGATTCTTAACCCTCCCCTCCTCTAGGATGCAGACCATGGTACTTCAACATTGTTCGAAAAGGAGAAAATAGGGTCTATTGTGTGCTATAAAGCATTGCCACACCCCGGCACCCAGAGGTGTATGTTATGCGTCCAGAGGACAAAGCTAAGGAGAGGCAAGCTGACAGGCTGGGTCACTCCATCTCAATTGGCTCGTGCCTAACTTATCTGCTTGTCTCTCGCTCCAGTGCTTATGTAATTTTCTCTGGAGTTAGTTGCAGTTTTTCAGCCTGCAGTGAGAAATCACGCCTGGTAGCCTATTAATCCTGCCAAAGGTCAGTTATAATGATTAAAGCTGTTTTCACACAGGGAGCTGGCTGCTGGCTGGGACAGCAGAAATGGTGATGTAAGGCAGTCTTCAGCCTTTGCTGGCTAATTAGATGGATCAAAACACCCCAGTGTCTTTAATCCTTCCCCAGACCTTCCTGTTGAAACAACTCTAAACATCTCAGCATAGAGGCCATAAATAATGAAAGCATTTTGTCTTTTCTTTTTTTTTTAGGCACTGACTTTTAGACAGTTCTAAACCCCACCCCTTTCTCCTTATCTATCAGAAGCGACTATTAGCATCTTGTAACTTGAAGAGTTTCTGGATATACTTTGTTTATGTGAGGTACTTTTATTATTTTTTTTAATAATGTGAAATTTGAAGTTAATTTTGGTGGACAAAAAGTATCTAAAGGTGAGGAAATGACTTGGTTTGTACCCGGGGGATATATATCTGTTACCCAAGCCCTAGGGAGATAGAGATTGGAGGATGCTTGGGGCTCACTGGCCAACAATCATTGTAGCCTACTTGTTGAACTTCAACCAATGAGAGACTTTTTTTATTCCTAAGGACATGACCTAAGATTATGATCTGGCCTCCACATGCACACATACATGTGCACAGACATCCCCACCCACCACAGGAAAACACACACACTCACACACACACACACACAGACAGACACACACACACTCATACATACTCACACACACACACACATATACACATACACACATACACACATACACACTCACACACACTCACACACACATACATACACACTCACACACACACACATACATACACACACACATTCACACACATTTTGGATTTTCACAACCAATCCAATTAAACTATTTATATTCACGAGCTGCTCCCTAAATTTCTAGGATGTGACACCAACTGGGTGGGCACAGCTGGAGGAGAGAAGTTAATCCAGAAGACAAAGATCACCCTTCCAATCTTACTTTGCTTCTGCTGCTTAGAAACACAGGAAAGTCTTGGTGAAGGATGTCTAAGCAGTTCTTTGCTAGATCATCCATTACCGCATAATTGAGTTTTGTTTAAGCATTTCCTAGTTCACAGAAAATGGATGCACACCTGTCCCTGGGATCATTGCTTCGAAGAGAGACTGTTTGGGCTTATTTTCTTCAGAAATAGAAGTTTCAAGACTCACGAGTTACTTTTGATTTCCACACTTTTCATGGTGCCTTTGGATTTAAAAACCAACATTCTTTTTGTAATGAACTTATGTTTACTATCATGGTTATGTTGTGTTCTCTCTCACTGAACTTAAAAATGTCTCTGGGCTTCTATTATTAGATTTAGAGTGTGGTTTCTTTTCAAATAGTAATTTTATTTTTGCCAGCATTAAAAAGACATTGTCTTATTGTCCCATTGTCTCTGTTAACTAAGTATATATAACTGCCTTTCAGGCCTTAGGACCTGGGGTACATTTCCTTCCTTCCTTCCTTCCTTCCTTCCTTCCTTCCTTCCTTCTTTCTTTCTTTCTTTCTTTCTTTTTTTTTCCTTTTTTTGCTAATCACTACAGAAACTAGGTCAGTGGATCATTTAGCCACTAGATTTACCTTTCCCTTAGTTAATCCTGTCTGGTTCACTTAGAAGGCCTTTTAGTTTTTGTTGGGATGATTTGAGAAATAAAAGTGTTTAGTCACTGGTAGTTTAAAAACAATCAAATCAGTGTATTTTAATAGGTAAAAGTTAACAATGACATTTGAGAAAAGAGAGTGATTCCCAAGCCTGCTTGTTTCTTCTTTTAATTGTGCATAGTATCTAAGTCAGTGTTCTATTGCTTAGTGTCAAGAGACACTATGACCACAATAGCTCCTATAAGAAAAGATGCTTAACTTGGGCTTGCTTAAAGTTTCAGAGGTTTGGTCTATTATCATCATACTGGGCAGCACTGTAGTGTGCAGGCAGACCTAGCAGCTGAGAGTTGTACATCTGGATCCAAAGGCAGCAGGGATTGAAATGCACTGAGACTGGCTTGGAGTTTTGAAACCTCTAAATAAATAGATAGATAGATAGATAGATAGATAGATAGATAGATAGATAGATAGATAGATAAAAACCATACCCCAGGTGACACATTTTCTTCAACAAGGCACACCTATTCCAACAACACCACACCTACTCAACAAGGCCATACCTCATAATTCTAGGGATCCAGCCCATATCCATCCACCAAACAGACAGTATTGCAAATGCCAAGAAGTGCATGCTGACAGGAGCCTAATATAGCTGTCTTCTGAGAGGCTCTGCCGGAGCCTGACAAATACAGAGGTGGATGCACACAGCCAACCATTGAACTGAGAACAGGGTCCCCAATGTAGAAGTTAGAGACAGGACTGAAGGAGCTGAAGGGGTTTGCAATCCCATAAGAACAACAATACCAACCAGCCGGAGCTCCCAGGGCCTAAACCACTATCCAAAGAGTACCTGTAGACGGACCTGTGGCTCCAGTTGCATATGTAGCAGAGGATGGCCTTGTTGGGCATCAATGGGAAGAGAAGCCCTTGGTCCTGCGAAGGCTCAATGCCCCAGTGTAGAGTAATGTGAGGGCGCAGAAGTGGGAGGAGGGGAGGGGGTGGATGTGTAAGCACCATCATAGAAGCAGGGGAGGGGGACGGGATAGGGGATTTGTGGAGGGGAAACCGGGAAAGGGGATAACATTTGAAATACAAATAAAATATATCCAATAATTTTTTTAAGTGCCACTTCCTAAGCATTCAAATACATGGGCCTCCAGGGGTCACCCTTACTCAGCCCACCACCATAGTGAATGTCTGCTCAGTAGCGGATAGTCTTTAGTAAGTAATCTACAGTCCACATTGTAAATGTAGCTGGATGGACAATTGAAGGACACCATTAAATGAAAGTCATAAATCAACCATCTACAGATTCAGAAATTAATGAAACGTTCACTGTTCGTGGCCTCAAACCGCTGATTTGTAAGTCAGGGGCTTGCCGATACCGGAAGAACCCTCGCACCCTAATGTCGGCAGAGCCATTCCTGGGATCGTGGATTCCGTATACAGGGGTCCAGTAGCAACAAATGCATAATAAAGGTATTGAGTTCAAGCATGCGAACACATATCGATAATTTTAGCCCTTGGGAGGCCCAGGCAGGAGAGGAGGCCAGACTGGGCTATATAGTGCCCACTCTTAAAGAAGCCAAACACTTTACACAAAGATCCTCCATTCTAAATTTTAAGGGCTACTGTGGTGGAAATGGATGTGCAGGTTGAGAAGTATTGACCTAGAAGCAAGCCTACCCAAGACAGGTACATTGTCATAGTGACCTGGGAAACTTTTTAAGTTTTGCATATTTTTGAGCCTATATCACAACCAATCAATCAGATGAGCAGGCTATGACCTATCTGACCAGTAAGGACAACCAAATGAAGGTGCTTTCAGTGAGAGTGAATTATTAAGGCGACAAAATGTCTGATGTTTTAGCTCTGTACTGGCTGAGTTTTCAAGAAGGTAACATTTATGAGGAGAAGTTTAACTTTTTATTTCTTTTCCTACTAAATAAGTGTAATGAAGACCACTTCATAGGGTGTTATAAGGGTTTTCGACATCAGTTCACATGAGCCCTTTAAATCATATTTGGAACACAGGAGACTCAGAATATGGCTGACATCCGTAATATTGTTATCAGTGTAGTTTTATACCATGTAAATTACCTTCCTCCTCTTGGGTAGCCATGTGTCCTGCTGAGGAGGCAGGAAAATGCTGTGAACAGTCTCAAGACGCTATGTGTGCCTGGTTACACTTTATTCCAACAGAGAAAAAAAAATTAAAATAGAGAAGGAAATGTTAACTCCTTTCTTCACCCTTCGTCCTACCAATTGCTCTCAAATTTACTAATCTTAGTACTAGGTTTGAGCAGTTGTCTCCTAGAATCTGTTCACGTCTAAAACATTCTAGATGGGCATTCATAATTTATCGCCCCCCCAGTGCGCTCCCAACTACAGGTCAACTTCTTGCTACAGGAAAAAGAAAAAGAAAAGAGCATCGTTCAAAAGGTGGGGTTAAATTGTGGTCAATGGGTTGACACCCGGAAAGTGGTAACCGTTCAGAACATGGTTCTATCCTTCATCAATTTTCCTCAAGGTCCTATGCTGTCACATTTGGCCGAGTAGAGTGTGACAGGGTTATCGTCTGGCCACATTAAGAGAACCAGATAATCATGTGATGCCCACGAGAGCCCAAATAATGCAGTTCCAGCCTCATCGGTCTTCTCTGTTCAAACAGAGTTCTCTGCCTCACTGGCCAGCAACCAAGCTCTTATGTCTTCATTTCTCCCTACGCCTAGTTTTCCTGTGGCCAGGAACACGCATGGAGCCTGTTTTTTCTAATGTTTCCATCTAACATGGATTTAGACAGCCGTGTGGCCTCTTTGCTTGTTCCACGCCATCTTGTCTTTCTTTTTCCAGCTGCACAGTTCTCTTGGCACACTGGGTAGTCGTTGGGGGCGCCTGGTACCCGGTATCTGTCCCTGGCAGGAGTCATTTGCCTCGTTAGGCAATGCAGGAGCTTGCCGAGCTACTTGGTAATTTGTGTCATTTGAATTCAAGTGGGGAGAGTTTAAGAAAACTTTCAGAGAAAAAAATATAAAACAAACCCTTTGAAAATGTGAAAATATAATGCATGCTTAGCAGACAGCAGTGTCACTGGTGATTTGTATATAATTATTACCCGGTTTTAGGTGGTACTTAAGTTCTTTGTCCAGGATGGGAAGATTCATTTGTACACATCATTATTATCGCCCCTGACATGTGCTTTGGGTGACATTAATCAGGGCTGTATTTCCTGCATCGGTAATGATATGGTTGTCTTCTGTGGCTTTATTACGTTGTCATGTGTGTGCGTGTGTGCCTGTGTTTGTGTGTTTGTGTGTATGTGTTGCTTCTCAGTGGTTGTCCTCCAGTACAAAAGAAATACCTCATGTGGGGATAAACTCCCCAGCAGCTGACATTTAACAGTCATGTTGGCAAGCATCTAGCTTTTTCCCACTTCGTCCTCTCTGCTTGTCAAGCTGAGTCCTGGGGAATTATCGACGGCGGCAGTCAGAGAGATGGCTGCTTGCCGTTTGCAACACAAAAAAACATTCCTGAGACAGCGCTTCTTTCTAAAGACTGGATAGTTTGCACAGAGGTAGGCTTGATGGAGCATCCATTCAGGCCTGAAAATGACTAGCTAATTTGAAGAAAGCCTGAAAGAAAAGAAAGTGAGTTGTTAGGCTGGGCTGGAGGAGTGCCTGTATATGGTGTTGTCCCCAGAGCCAGCGGAAAGGTTGCATTTCCAACCAAATGGGAGGAAGACACGTGGAAGCAAGCGTCTCAGGCTCCACTCTGAGAACAGCAAGAATTGTCTAGGGGCCCAAACTGTGCCATCTTAAAGCTACGTCTGAAAAGAAAAATTGAACCCCACATTTCATTTGTTTACGTTTGGCTGTAGCAGAACACGTCTTGCGGGTATGGCTTTAACGAACAGACCAAACATATGACGGTTACTGGCTCTTCTCTTCCTCACATCCGTGAGCTCCGGTAAACGCTCCATGCATGCACAAAACACATGAAAGGCAGGAAATGATAAACTGAAATCGACCAGTATTATTTATTAATTTGTGAGATGTTTTAATAAATCCAGCCCCCAGGGCAGAATCAGCCAGTGTAAGCAATGGCACTCTGTCTGTGTTCCTGTTAAGGCGTTTGACACATTGCTCTGCGGTCGTGTGGACTCACTGTCTGACTCCTCCACATAAGTTGTTTCTGGAGGGAGAAGGTCTCCTTTTCCTTCTGTATCCCAGGATATAGATGAGCGTGGTGCTACTGGTGTTTGGAGAATCGGATTCATCCAAAGGTTGTGTCTATGTTTTCAAAGGATTTAACTGGACCTGTAGTCGAAATTGCTAGCTGTACAGCACACATTGTGGATTTAACAGTTTGAGGAGGGCGGGGAGAGGAACAGAGTAGGTGTAAGGGAATGAAGGTTGCCAGAGGACTTCTGCCCACAGCCCTTTATCCTTCAAAGTCAGCTCTTCTGAGGGATAAAGCTCCTGTTCTCAGCTTCCTCTTATCAAATGGGAGTCAAAGCACTAACTAAAACAGCCGAAACAGGAAGTTGTTCCCAGTTGCCTCCATCCCAGAATGTCCTTGTGGATGATTAGGGAGTAACCTGTGAATACTGCACTTCCTTAACTATCACCTATCAACAGCAGTTCCTCTAACTGCAGAAACCTATCAGCAGCGTCCTGGGAAAAGCTAGATCCGGAACATGGAGACATAGTTTTACTATGCTTGTTCAACGCATAGCAGGGAGCAAGTTAGGAGCTAGACACGTATATACCATTCATGTTTTCTTACAACTCTTCTGGGGAGGCAGCGTGTCTCCACTTTAGAAGTGAAGACATGAAGCAGAGAGAGATAAAGAAAGGGAGCTGCATAGAAGACTGTTTCACAACTAGAACGCCGGAACGTCAGGATTTGATCCATCTTTCTCGATAGGACTAGATGTGTCTCCACAGGAGTCCTTCAAAAGTGCAGCTTGGACATACCACAGGACCTTGAGATAGCTGTCCGGCAGCCTCTGTACCCATTAAAAGCACAATTTACAAAACCTGCTATCTGTACTGGCCCAGGCAAAAGGCAAAGGTAACCGTGACACCCATGTGACTAAGGAATGAGGTAACAGGTCTAAGCTGACATGTAGGAGAAGCCCAGTCCCAGTGGAAAAGGAATCAAAGAAGATAAAAGATCACTGCGGAACCTGGAGCCTTCGGGAAGGGCTCTGAAGAACTCAGAAGCCTTGGGGGGTGAGCCAGTGAGAGCTTCCTTTGAGCTACAAGAAAAGATCTACAGAGATGTAAGAGGAGGAGAGCAAAGAGCTTAATGGAAGGGCTTTTGGCAGGCATAGGTCTTGATGCAAAGCGTGGCACATGTACTCACTGAGCAGACAACGCGGGGAGATCTTTGAGTAGACAAATATCCTCTAATTGAGAAACCACTGTCTGTCCTGGTGGTTGGGAGGAAGGAAAGGCATTGTGTGCGACTCTGTCACAGAGCTGTCAGGTGGGAGGGAACAAGGGAGACAGCAGAGAAGGAAGCAGCTGTGCTTAAGTGACGGATGGTCCTCATGAAGGCACAAGCACAAGCAAGCTGAGACATCTTTCTGTGTCAGCGGAGGGGCAGACATTAATAATTCTGAAGAAAATGAATAGGCACGCCTGGCTGTTCTATGCTGAGTGCTAACGTTAGGGTTCTCCGGAGCTCAGTGCTTTCGTTAAGTTACATCCTCCCTACCTTATATAAACCCAAAGGGTACACAACCTACTCAGGATGGAAACTAAGGTGCTCTCTGAGTGGGGTTCATACAAACACTGAAACAAGTGACACGCCAAACTCAGATATGTGGGTAGTTCAGACTGGGTGAGGCAGTGCCACCCACCTGCTCTTGAGCCTTATTTGGCACAGGAGGGAAACCTCTTCTGGTGTCAAAAAAGATGCCCAATACTAAAAAGGAGAGAACTGAAGAACAGCAGATGTCACATTTAGAGGATGATAATTCCAGCACCTGGCACACTGGAGAAGGGTTCTGAAGAACTAATATTGTACATTCATTTTAACCCCAACTAAATTTTACAATGCCCTCAGATATTAGGAGTATTTCTCACTTCATACTCACAAACTAAATTCATTTGCAATATGGATTATTTTTATAGATTTCATAATTTGGGAGGAATTTATTCCTTTAGTAATATATATGGGCAGTTTTTATTTTCTTGCTCTACTTAGGGGAATCATAGATATTTTTATGCATGAGTCTTTTTCATTTTGTAGAATTGTCTTAGGGGTTTAGCAATAACTCAAAGATGCATGAAAAGCAATTAGGAGAGTTCCTGGCCCACAAGGAGACTCATATTTACTTGTCTGTTTATGGTGGAAGTGATTTATTACATAAGTAGCTAACCAGCAGGCTCTGAGGGCAAAGGTTCAAACCTGAGTAGATTCTGTAACATCCTTAGTTAGCCTTGTTATCCTTGGTAGTTGCTTGGAGATGTGGCTGTGTGTCTAGTGTAGGGTTTATGAATGTGTTTGTGGATAGGTGGATGGATAGCAACAGAGTCGTAACCAATTGCAATCAGGATTAAGGGAAAGAAAGCCTAGTATCTGGCTCAAAAAGTTTAGTGAAGGTTAGGTAACTATGTGTACTGTTGTCACTTGGTCACCACTGAAATCACTGTCACCACCAGCACTGTTGATGATTGACGTCATTGAAGCTTGTAGTACTGACTGGAGGAGCCGTGACATAGAAATGACATATAATTGGGAAGAAAGTCTTGTGAAATGAGTCTCAGTTGATACAGAATACTGTGCGGTATCCAGAGTTTTCTATAGCTGAGTAGGGGCAAGAACTGAAGTACTAATTTTCCATTTGGTCTTCACAAACCGAGGTTTGTGAATGAGGTAAGTAAAATAGGCAGCCACATAAAAGATAGGCTCTGCATTGCTCCACTTAAAATACCCACGATCTACCTAAGGTAGCCAAGATCTGGAAAACAGCAAGTGGACCAGTGACTGCTGAGGATTTGGGTGGAGGGAATGGGGAATTGTGTTTGATGAACGTAGGGTTTTAGTTTTGCAAGGTGACAGATCTGCCGCACACCAATGGAAACCCTTGTAACAGCACTGGGCTATGAACTTTCTATGGTTAAGACCATAAGGCATGTTCTGTGGGTGTTTCCCACAGTTTGAAAACATGGGTGAGTTGGAGGGGGTGGCCCAGTTTAATGTGAAGGTTCTGGGCTTGGGAGATCCCATAACCCCTCCATGGGGTACAGGAGGTGTTGCCAGATGAATCTATGTATATATGCATATGTTCATGTGTATATATGTATATGCTTGTGTGTGCATGTGTGTATGCATGTTTTATGCATGTGTGTATATTTAGATGTGTGTGAATGTGTGTGTGTGCATGTATGTATATATGTGTGTATGTATGTATGAGTGTACATGTGTGTTTATGTATTTATATGTGTATGTGTGTGTGTGTGTGTGTGTGTGTGTGTGTGTGTGTGTGTGGTGGGAAAAGTTCTAGTAAAGATGACAGATTAACTTAGTGTTCTTTTTGTCCTGTATTTTTTGTTGTTCTTTGTTTGAGTAAAATCATTAGTCTGTTTGGAAAATCAAATCAATGTTTTCTAGGGGGAAAAGATAAAAGTATTCTAGAAATTGTAAAATTTAGGCTTGTTTGACTCTTCAAAGTAGTTTGCTCATTTTTCATGTACAGAAATTAGGTTTCGGCATACCTTCAGACTTAATGCATAGGCTGGCCTGTTGTATGAAAGGGTATCAGTATGAGGCTTGCTGCCTCGGCCGAGGGAGCACCACAGAACAATGGACTGTAGGGTAATTCCTGTCGAAGTCAGAGCTTCTCCCCCTCTGCTGCATCCTATGATCTACTGCCCATTTCTCCACAGGAACAAGAGGTGTTGTTGAGCTTGCTTTTTGACAAAGAAAAGGATCCCACGCCAATTAGTTCTACTTCTTCTGGAATAATGTTATAGACGTCAAGGGTATTAAAAGATAATAATTTAAATGAAAATTATACTCAATAATGAGAGTAGATAATATAGCGATGCCTGTCTCACCTTGTTAACAGGCCCAGGAGACACGTCACAAAGATACAATATCCTGTCCACCCTTGTTTAACAGGACGTAGTTCACTCCTCCTCTGTGTGTGCACATGAGTGTGGGCACATATGGGCATGTGCATGTGAGGTTGCTCCCTTCCGGTTACAAGTCCTAGGAAAGCCAGCAGTGAACCCAGGCAGCTTCAGAGGGATGCGGGCACTTAATAGTTATAAACTCCACAGCAGAACATAGCTTGGTTTTAATTTTTGGTATTATAGACATTTGAGTGTTTTTAAGTTTAAGTTTTATGTTTTAAGTTTTATGTTCACATTTGTCTTGCAGATCCCCCTGTTCTGCACTGCTTTCTGTCACTGTGATAAAACACTGACTAAACGCAGCCTTGGGAAGGGAAGGGTTTGTTTGATCCTACAGTAATGTGATAGTTCACCATTGTGGAAAATTGAGGCAGGAAGGCCAACAGGATCTCGTGAATGTAAGCCTGGAAACAATGGAGGAACACTGCTTGCTGGGCTGCTCAGGATCATGCTCTTATAGCCAGCCTCCTCAGAAAGCCAAGAACCACCTGCTTAGGGAATAGTACCACCCAAGGTGGTGGTAGGGGCTTCTACATCAATCAGCAATCAGGAGAGTCCCCTACAGGATCCATACATTCCAATCGGAGCAATTCCGCTGCTGGAACTCCCTTTCCAGATGACTCTAGGCTGTGCCAGGTTGGCCGTTAACACTAACTAGGACACCCTCATTTAAACGAAAATTATTTGCGGTTACATTATGATCGGAATGATACCAGATGCATACTTCCATCAGTTTGTTCTCTTTTGTCCAATGGAAAAAGAAAATGGTTTTGAGAAATCACAGTGGATTATTGTTATTTGCCAGCAGGTTGTTCCTTAAGTACTGAGAGACTATTAAGAGGCAGAGAGGTGATATACAGTCCTGGTTCTTTCGTTGATAAGGCGCATTGCTAAGCACCAGCAAAGAGACTTTAAAACAAACTGTTTATCCAAGGAAATACTGCGTAAGCACTGCACTCAAAGTGAGGGCTGGATGGTTTTTTTTTTTTTTTTAATCCAGTACCGTCCATTAAAAATAAGAAATATAAAATTCATGCATAAGCTTTCTGTGCAACGGACACAAATACTGTTAATCAAATAAAAACTCCCCCCTGTCCCCTCACTGGGTACCTCTTGCGGGATTGGGTACTTAAGATGACTAACGAAAAAGAAGTAATCTGAGAGAGCTCACAAATGGTTCAAACAGCAATAAATAATAAATACACCTAATGATTGCTCTGGGAACACTATGAAAGAGATGATTAATTCCACCTGAAGGGGTAGAAAAGACTTCACAGAGGAGGAAACTTTGATCTGTGATGAAGGGATAAATGGGCTTCTTAGTTGTGGTAAGTAATGCTCACTGCTATAATCAACAAACCTCAAAATCTCAACAGAGAAGGACTGATTTACTTAGTCATGTCAGAAGCCAACGACCCAATCAGGTTAACAAAGGCAGAAGGTCACAGAGTAGGTTGTGGGCCCTGGGTTTGAATGGGGAACGTTCCCCCATAGGCCTATGTGTTTGAACACTTGCTGTCTGGGTGTCGGCACTGTATGGCTGAGTCTTTGGAACATTTAGAACCGAAGATGGATGAAGGAAGGAAGTCCCTGGAGGTGGGCTTTGGTAGCTTATAGCCTGACCCCACTTCCTGTCCTCCCTCTCTGCTTCCTGTGAACGGATGAAAATTTGATTAAAGAGCTTCCTGCTCCTGCCTCTATGACTTCCTGCCAATTTCCCCATTGGTGGCCATGCCTCTGACATGACAGACCCCAGATGTCTGGAACTCTAAATCAGAATAAGCCTCTTCAAAGTCACTTTTATCACTGTTTTCTCTCACGGTGACAGAAAAAGAACTAATGGACCCAGAACCCCATTTATGCCAGTTTGCCTTTTCCAAATATTGCTCTTGGAATGAGTAATATGCAGATGGAAGTTGTATAGGCACAACTCTCATTGCTTTATTTCCTGCTCTGTGTGTACTGGACTACATGGCTAGCCAGAACAATGGGGTTGGAAATATATTTTAGCATGTGCTCAGGTAGATGAGGGTCACAGGGGCCAGTTAGTGATCGCTATCTTGATAAATATCATGAAATTATTTTCCATGGAGAAATGGGGTCAGCTGACAACATGGACTGAAGGGAAGACCATGGGAGAGTCTGTGGGAAGGTTGGATGTTTGTTGCCTTTTGGCCTCAGAGCACAGAGGGTGAGCAGGAAAGCTTCAAAGAGAAAGAACAGTACGAACCTAGCTTATGGTTAGATTATCAACCACTTAAATAAGTCACCAAGAAGTCCAACTGCTGCTAGTTAGTGTTCTAGGTTCCCATTGTCTCATAAGTAAGTAAATATTAGCTGACTTCCATGACTGAAATTTGTTTTTGAAATAGGCATTTTATTTATTCAAATTTGAGTATGGCGTTTTCACAACGTACTCTCAAAAATTGAGGGTTTTTTTTTTTTTTTTTTTAGTAAGATACTTTTCTTTGAAGACTAGATCATTTTTACACATTATATACTTCTTTATATTTTCATTAAACACTGAAATACTAATCTACTCAGTGCTTAATTAACAGCTAGTAGTTGAATGAGCCCAGAAATGGCTTTTAAATGGGTAGAAGGGAACACGGTCCCTAACCCATGGCACCATTTCAAGATAATTCAGCCCTTACTGCATAAAGATATCCAAATTATAGTGTTTGTTTTGATTGGTAAATAAACAAACCTTATTGCTGTCCTGGAAAACTGACATTTCAGGGCACATTCGACTCATGTCTGTATCGATATATTTGCTTTCATTTGTTATGAAACCGAATACCATTTTACAAATCAAGCTGAAAACATTTTAATTATACATAGGCACTAAGTCTCCTCAAAAACTAAATTAGCGGAAGTCTCAGATTGGGCAGTTTGTAGGTAGGTCTTTAATGAGAATGCTTGATACCCAATACATTTCATTCTGTTCTCTGGTTCTAAGACTCAGTTGCAGATTAAATACTCGCTTGAAACCATAGCAAAGTGTTCTGCTGGGCTTGGTTGTGGTGTATGGTATGGATAAGCATGTCCTTTCAGGTTTCATTTTCGTGAGTGATTTGCTGAAGTCTAAGTTAAGGGTCTGCAGGGAAAGATGGCAATACAGCGTTCCCCCCCTTGTCTGTTCTAAGGTCTGCGGGGTTTGTGACATGTTTCTCTAATGACTCGGTATGTCTCTGCCCTTTGCCGTAGTTTGGAAGCACAAGCAAGGGCTATTGGAATGGTTTTAGATCTCAGCATCCATCACCGGATTCTAACGTTACACTAAGCCTGGATCTCTGCATCCATCACCGGATTCTAACGTTACACTAAGCCTGTCTCCCTGCTCTTTCACATCATGTGTGAAACTTAAAGGCCAATTGAGTTTATACAAGAGATGAATTGATACAAAATGTAAATCTGTTTATTTTGGCTAAATAAACCACAGAACATTTCCCATTAGAGTTAATGAAACGCCACTGTATAGCTATAATAATTTTAATTCGGTGGTCACATATGAAGCTTCTACCCTGTACCCAGTCATGAACACTAAGGAGACGACAAAACCCCACTCTTGAGGTGTTCACTACAGTGGGACAAGGAGGCCTGCAGGAGGAGTCTCTGGTTTGGAGTCAGGTAAACATTGAAACACAACTCCCGGTTCTAGACTTTGCTTTCCTGAAAAAAAATACTCCTGAACACCTTGCTGCCTAGAAAAGGTTTCCGATTGTGCTGGATGCTTCTCCTACATCCAACCCCTTAGGTTCTCTTCCTGTCTCACACTATGTTGAGAGAATGTCTTGTGTATTGTAGAGATGTCAATTTAAAAACCTCTGGCCTATAGGAAAGGGTAGAATAGAAGGTGGGACATCTGGGAATCAGAAGGAATTCTGGGACAGAATGAGGCATGGGAAAGATTGACCCAGGAAGATGTGACAAGACAGACACTTGGTACCTGTACTTGGTGACCAGACACTTGGCAGAATGTAGATCAGAATAAATGGGTTACACTAAGTTATGACCTAATCAGAGAAGAACTATACGGGCACGGTATTTGATGATACATTTTGAGACTGAGTCTTATTTATGGGAACATGGAATTTCTACAAGACCAAACTTCTACAACTCTGTTTGCCTTAGTTTTCCTAATCTTTTCTTATTATGTTTTCTTTTGCTAACCCATTACATTCAGATCTGCTATGGGTAGACTTGTTCAATGATTGGGCATGAACAATGGAAGTAATTTCTCCAGTGTCCTTAACTTAAGAGTCTAATAAATTAGATTTCTGAGGAATGTCATAAGCTCTTCATTTTTCTTAGTTTCTCTATTGGACTGTATTTTCATTTTAACTTAAAACACATTTTTAATCAATATTCTCTTCCTGGATGCAGATGGCCATAATAAATATGGGAAGATGAAAGAGATCAGCGCTCTAGCAGTCTTAGAATATCTCCATCTTTATTGGTTTAAGTCCTTCCTCCTGTTATTTAGGAGATGAGTTACAGCTCATTGCCTATTCTGTCTTGATAATCACATGTCAAGAACTGATTTTAAATTCTCTTTGATACCCTTAATTTGGGTGCTTAACCCCTATCTCACCAGGAAGCTTATGTGCCGTTAATGCTCATCACGTAGGCTGAGTTTAGCTGTGTATTTTCTTTGTGATCCTTAGGTGCTTGAGCCTTCTGCTCTGATTTAATGGGTATATTCAAATGTTGTTAATTAAAAGTGCTGAGTGTCAGATCAGCTGATCAGTCTTTAGATGTCTCTGTTGTCTTGAGGTTGACTGGGCCAAGCCATGTAGCAGCTGATCATGGGTTGCCTTTCCCTGTAGAGGCTACACCTTAGTTCAGTTTTCTGCAGGATCAGTAGCTTCCTCCGTGTAGACTAAAGTGGCTCTGTTCCTGGCTGTGTCTCACAGCAGCCACTCCTTGAAGTAGCCTGGAAATGGACAGTCAGAGATGATTCTCTTATTACCGGTAAGAGGGGGCCTCCAGGGAGTCCTGGATCATCTATCCACCTCCTCAAGACCTCACCAGCTGCTACGCCTGTCCCAGAGCTCTCCAGAGCTTCTTTGGACAGTGATGGGAAGATTGTGAAAAGTATTGGCTTATCTAATATTTCCTAATAAGGCCAATTCTTGAGCTGTCAAAGGATGCTGTAGATTTCTCCCCAAGCCAAAGTGTTTTTCAGAGACGTATTACTGGACAAGGAGGGAAGCCAGTTTAGTCATTCCCTGATAGATATGGAGGGCTAAGGCAAATGCCAGATTTGTTTCTGTCAGCATGCGCCTTGTCTAGACAACGGTGTGAACATCATGGTGGTATCAGGATACTTCTTCGGATATTAATCATTCAGGCTAAAAATGAAGGAAGCCTGAGAAGGGTGACCAGGGAAATGATCTACCTCCGAATCAGTTAGAGCATGGGGATAAGATGAATGTGTCTTTCTCAGGTACCACTATGGACATGAGCAGTCAGCACGACAGGGTCCCGGGCTCCTTTTGTCCTGTTACTTTGCCTTCTCCCTTCCCTGCCAGAACAGCAGCCAGAAGGGAGAAGGCAAAGTAACAGAACAGCCGGAAGGGAGAGGGAGGACAGGCACCGAATGTGTTTACATCCGCTCTGTTGCCATCCAGATATTGCAGGGGTGACTGGGAAAGGAAGGTATCCCCACTTTATCCCCAGGCAGTAAAACTGCCAAAGCAACCTCCACAGGAAGCCTGGCAGCTAGATAATGGTTACTTAAAGGATTTCGGTCTTACTAAATCAGCATTTAGGAAGAATCGGTAAAGTGCAGCAGAAAAAAACCCCTATAAATTGCCTGCCAAAGCCTTATTTACAGAATAGAAGTAAGACTTCAGTTTGCTCTTGGTGTAGCTTTGCCTGGGGTCTGGGTGAATAGGAGGGAAGACGTGGACCTCCGAGACTGAACTTGTCTTCTTGTCCACAGATGATACTGTGTAAACAATACGGAAGGCAGGTTGTATAGTCACAGCTTTTTAATGTCTTTCACTATGCCTTCCCGGAGACAGATATTAATGATGTTAAAAATAACGAAAATGGTATTGGATAAGACTGGGTTGTTAGTTTTTAGAATCTTACATTTTAAAAGGCGAAAACACTCAATTTAAAAACGTATTAGAAATACGCACAAAAGTGAGGGCATATACAAAGGGGCAGAATCGACGGGGCTGGTGTGCTGGCAGCGTATTTACAGTCAGTAATAGAAATGATATATTGACAATTCACTCAAAATGCTTGTAAAATTACTGGTAGGTGTGTCTTTGCTGAGGTTGCCAAATCTATGAAAATCTATTTTATCCATCCATCCATCCATCCATCCATCCATCCATCTATCTATCTATCTATCTGTCTGTCTATCATCTAGTATGTATGTATGTATCTGTCTAGCATCTATTTCTATCCTCATATCTATCTGCCTTTCATACTTTAAAGTGTGAAATATCACATTAATGAAATAATAATATTCATTTGCTACTAGTACCACATTGAGCTCAGTAATGGTAATGTAGGTCCATATATAATTTAGGTAGGCTGAGGCATTGCAGGCAGCATCCATTACAACATCGGGATTTCAGTGGTGAAAGCCAGAAGGCAGGAGAGGCAGGGAGGGTCATGTCTTCCTTAGTACCTCAGTGATGGCTTCCTCTCTTTCTCCACAGTGGTGGAGGAAGAAAGTCCTTTCTCGGTCCTGATAAGCAGTGCTTCTCAAACCACTGTGTTCTTGATTTACCAGCGATCATGATGAACTGCAGAATAGGACCCCACAGGTCAAGAGTACCACCCAAGGTTTCTGAAAAGTTTCCAGAGGATGCTATTTCTGCTGTTCCAAAAATCTCACACTGAGCATTGGAGCTATAAAATATCAGTGTGGTCTGGAAAAGTGTCTGAGAGTTAGTGGCCCAGTGAAGGCTTGTTCCAAGCCCAACTTTTAATTTAGTGGCTCCACCTCTTTCTTCCTTCTCCATAGATGGGGACTCTGTCAGCAATGATTGTGTTTCTCACCGAGGGAAGCTGGGTCCAGTTAGCTCAAGAATGTGCCTTCTGCTTTCTGCTCTGTCCCTCTTCTGTGGTGTTTTTTTTCTGCTCATATGGATCAAGTTCCTTTAAGGGAGGCAGGCAGGAAAAGGCACACAAGATTCTAGCCACATATCAATCCCAGCATCCTCTTCTTCACTGAGATACGCTTAACCACACTTTGAAATGCTCTGAGGCACCTTAAAGCGTGAAGCCTCCCATCCCCATCGGGCTGTTCAGCCTGACAGTTCTCCTCATTTGACAGCCCGAGGCATTTTTTTCTTTCAGTGGTATTACAAAGAACATCCACTGACAGCCCCTCCTTTCAGCTCTTAAATATGCACTCAGTTTACTTTCTTCCTCAACCACTAAGAATTCCAAACTGGTTTCTACCCTGATGCCATAGCTAGCAAATGTTGCCAAGGCAGAATTTTTTCTTCTGGCTGGACTGGGCCTTTATGGGATGTTTATTTTGTGAAATACTACAGACTCGTTTATTTGAGAGCTAAGTTCTAGTTAATGTTCTCCCCTGCCCAACTCTCTAGTGTGGATCTCTTTGTGGCATGCCTGTGTCCTGCTCTTCAGTGACCCTTTCCAGTCACTATAAATAAATAATCAAGTTTATTTATGTCCCCCTCCCCTCTTTCCTCCCCTCTGTCCCTCCCTACTTCCTCCCTCCTCTCTTCCTCCATACTTTCTTCCTCCCTTCTTCCTCTCTCCCTCCTCCCTTCCTCCTCCCCTTTTCTCTCCTTCTCTTCCTTCTCTCTCCCTCTTTTCTTTCTCCCTTTCCTCTTCTCTCCCTCCTTTCTTCCTTCCACCTTTCTTCCTCCCTTTCTTTTTCCTTTCCCTCCCTCTTCTCTCCCTCCTTTCTTCCTTCCTCCCTTCCTTCCTCCTTTCCTTTCTTCCTCCTCTCTCCCTCCTCTCTTCCTCCCTCCTTCTCTTCCTTCTCTCTCCCTCTTTTTTCTCCCTCCTCTCTTCCTCCCTCCTCTCCTCCTCCCTTTTTTCTTCCTCCCTCTCTTCCTCCTTCCACCCTCCTCCCCTTCCCTTCTTTCTCCCTCCTCCCCCTCCCTTCCTCTCTTCTCCCTCAATCTACCTCTCTCCACCTTTCAGTCAAATTCTCTTCTGCATTACAGAAAAGCTCAAGTCATATGTTTACGATGGTCCTGTCCCTCCTCTATCTAGAGCTTCAGATCATTTAACTTGGCACCCAACCATATAATGAAATATTTTATGTATTTTTCTTATCCACTGGACTATAAGCTGCTATTGAACAAAAGCATTTTCTTGCACATTTTTATGTCTAGAACAACTAATCTAATATCTGAAGCATATTTCATAAAAATAAATGCTGGATGAATGGCTACACTTATTGATCAGCTTGGGTTCCCTTATTGGTTCTCTGTGATTTATTTCGTTTCTGTTTTTGACAGTTTTATATACATATATAAATGCCCAGTGCACTATGGTTCTTTCCTGTGCCCTGTTACCATCTACTATTCTTTTCCCTTCGGTCCCTTTTTCCCCGCCAGCCACCCATGGCTATGACCTCAGGGAAATGACAGCCCCTCTTACAGCCACTATTAAACCAACAGCTCTTCAGGAAGGGGTGGAGCCCGTGCATACCTCCTATATCAGAGATGGAAGACTGAACTCCCCTAGTCTTGTACATGTGTCTATTTCTGTTGTGTGCTCATGAGGGCCACACTGGAGTCACACTCTCTGCCACTCCTCTTCTGCCTCTAGCTTCTACATCCTGTCTTCTCCTTCCATGATGTCTTAGTTAGGGTTTTACTGCTGTGACCAAACACCATGACCAAGGCAACTTTTATAAGGACACCATTTAATTGGGGCTGGCTCACAGGTTCAGAGGTTCAGTCCATTATCATCAAGGCAGGAACATGGCAACATCCAGGCCGGCATGGTGCAGGAGGAGCTGAGAGTTCTACATCTTCATCTGAAGGATGCTAGTGGAAGACTGACTTCCAGGCAGCTAGGATGAGGATCTTAAAGCCCACACCCACAGTGGCACACCTACTCCAACAAGGCCACACCTCCTAATACTGCCACTTTCTGGCCTAAGCTTATACAAACCATCACACATGGTATCCACTAGGCCTGGTGGGGGAAAGGAGGGTGGGGACAGAGATGTCCTGTTTAGGTCAAAGAACTCCAAAGCCCCTTAACCCAGCACTTAGACCAGACGGGAATGTCTGTATTATTTCCACCCTTTTAAAAGAAGCTTTTCCTGTCCCTGGATTGCAAAAGCACCTGTCTATAATTATAAACATAAAGATTTAAAAGAAATTTTAGCAACATGTCTATTTAGAGTACATCTGTGTGTATTTCCCTATTCAGCCCATGACCCACTTTAACATACAATACCGTGGGTCTGGTACCTCCTGTGGACTGGTCCTCCAACCCAACAACAGAGCAGTTGGTTACCTCCAAGAAAACTGCTCTCTGGTGTAATACTCAACAGGATTTCTAAGTTACACTTATTCCTTGTAAGGTGTCATGTGCTTTGTTTTATCAACAATGAGCTCATTTGGTGGTATTTCACAGGAGTTACCAGCTACCCACGTTTACTGTATACAGGTTTGCTCTCTGTTTCTGACTGCTGTCTCCGTAGGACACAAGTGGCTTTACTGACTACTTCATAAATGTTACCATCAGCACGTAGAAGTAATTTGACGGATTCGCCACCTGGGGACCACAGAAGTTTTATCCATTGTCTGCTGGTATTTATACCTTGTGTGATGGAGAGGTCTCTTTTGTCATACCTGATGTGTGAAATATTTGTCCCTGACTTTCAAGTAGCCCCTGCAGTGAAGTACAGGAGCAGTGTGGCCATTTCAGGTGCTTAGCCCAACTCGTTGATCTCCTGCTGGTTATATTAATAGTCACGCAAGACTCTACATTTAGTCATTTAAACTACATTTAGGAACTACATTTAGTCAGTGGTACTAATGGGAGTGTTTATAATATAACGGGGCCTGTTTGCTGAGTTTGAAACTATGATGTCAAGATGGATTGCTCGAGCAACATAGGAAGGCGACTCAATATGGTGTCAAAGAGCACCAGGGAGGGCTGGGTTGCATTCATAGGCACTGAGACTGAAGTTACCGTGGGTTCACTCAGGTGTAACCATGGAGACATGGATGGTTAGTCCAGACCTCATGGGCCCCTGATTAACGAGGAATTTGAGTGCCTCACAACTGGGGGATCCCATTCAGAATCTTGGAGTTCGGAATGTAAACTCAGGCAGAAACAGTGGACAGCAGTAATTCGGCCCAGTTATTCAGCTCAGAGCATAGGCACTTGGATAAGACCTCTGTCTGTTGTTGTTGTAATTTTGTGAGCATCTGAACCCAATTGTTGTCGACCCAAAATAGATAAATATTTAATGATTCTTAAACACACCCCTCCAAACACATTTAGTTTTTAGAAATAAAGGACTATCTTGATAACTGTGCTGATTTGGAACCAGGAGAGCAAGATGGACATAAATTATGGTGGATGTGGGTAGGGTTGCTTTTGATTTACATATTTTGCCTTAGTTTATTTTCCTACTTCCCCTGTTAAGTTCCCATTGCCCACACCGAGAGAATGGACCCTAGGTATATCCAAGATGGCACCCATCTGAGATGAAGGTTGTGTTTTAATTGTGTAGCAGGGATGATAGTAAAGCAATGGATGAACTTACAAATCCCTTTTGTCACACACAAGCCACAGCCTTATGGACACAGCATTTACTATTGTAAGCTGACTGTAAGCCAGATACAGTCAATGAAAATTTGCTACTTCCCCTTTAAGTGTGTACAACGGGAGAGTCAAGAAATGGGTGGCTTTCAAGATTTTTGGGTGCATGCCACTCTGCTAACCCGCTGGGGCTGAAGACTACATTAGAAGATGATTCATTTATTGATACACTAAATTTTGCCATATATACTTTGAACCTACACTATAGTATACATACTCAAGGGGACAGGATTCTGAAAAGAGAATCAAGTTACAGACACAAAAAAAGTCTATGTGACAATTTTTGTATCTGTTATGCAATTTGCCTATGGAAAATATGCCACTTTTTAAAAAAATCACTTTTTCCACATGCCTGCTCTTGATATGCGGTTCAATCTTGTTAAGTGAGTCATTCCATGACTTCAGATAATTTCTCTTCATGATTCTGACTGGGATTCATAACGAAGATTAGACTGGTCACTCTGCCAATCCAGACAAGAGCAGGTGTCTCTTTGTAACCCTTCTGTTATGAAGAAAGTTGTCACTAACCAAGTGAGTCTTTTCCCGTCCCAGGGTATTTCAGGATAGAATTGTACTTTCCAATAACCCGAGGCTGTAGCTAGTTCTCTTTCTATCAAATATTTGAGTTCCTGCTGCATTTCAGACACTGTGCCCAGGATGGATATTAGGTGTACAACGTCATCTTTAGCTTTAAAATGGCTCTCTTCCATATAGTATCCTAGCGCTATAGTGGACTGTGTGTGTGTGTGTTTGTGTGTGTGTGTTTCTGTATGTGTGTGTGTGTGTGTATTGGGGGGGTAATCCTTACTTGACTTTCAAGAACATCTATTATTAGGTTCTGTGCTCACAAAACCCAATCAGGAAAGACCACCGCCTTGTGAATTGGAACTTTCTTTATCTTAAAGATATGACGACTGTAACTGTTTTGTCAGACGTATGTGCTGCTCTTTTTTTCAGGATGAATTCCATTCTTTCTTGTTTTCACCTCCTTTCCTCACCACTCACTGCCTTGAGTTAACTACTATCCTCACTAGTGAAAATATACATAATAAATTTGACTGACATTTTCTCTTTATTTTCTTTTATTGCCTCATCACGTTTCATTTGCCCTTTTCTTCTCTCGGCTTACAGTTTCATATTACCGTCCCGGGAGATAGCAGCCCTTCCGTCAAATGTTATAGTTCTCCGTTCCCCATTCAATCTCACTTGGAGCAAAGTTACAACGTAATCGTGGCGTGTTTCTGCATAAAATGAGTCGAGCGGAACACCAGATGTGGTTAGAGATCCCTCCTATCCAAACAATGGAAATCAATATATCCACTAATTTACAATTAACCTTTTTTCAAGATGAACTCGGAAAGGCTAGAGTTGGTCTTCTATAGCCGACTTCTTGTGGTTATGTGTTCTGAGTCTAGAGGTGCTGATGAGATTCTGGCATCCACACTGGGCAGCACAGCAACTTCATAGCAATTCCTTGATGACTACCAGGTCCAAGTTTCTTACTAGAACTGCTTCTTGGTTTTTCTTGTCTCCCTTTCATCCTTGTTTACCTTCTGTTTCTCTCTCTTGCCTCACCCCTTCCCTTCTTCCTTCCCTCCTCCTTCCGTACCCTCCTCCTACTAGGAAACTGAGTCATGCATGATGTAGCTTTGTCCGGAGGCAGAGCCAATCCATGCGGGTAGAGTATGGTAGTGTTTCTCTAAAGGCACAGACAAGGAAGCAGAGATCTAGGGCTAGAACTAAAAGCAAGTGTAGCTTTGCGATCTATGCCAGTCACCCACCCGCGGTAGCCACAACACATCAGAGGATCAAGTGTTCAAACATGACCCTGCGGGAGACACTTCAGATCCAAATTATAGCCAGAAGTAGAATGCCCACTGTAGCTAAAAGGAAAAAAACAAACAAAAGAAGACATTTTCTTTGTAAGGAAAGCTGAAATGAAAATGCTTCCAGTAAAGATGCAAATAGTGCTAGGCTGTTAACTTCACAGGATCAGGCTTCCTGTGGAAGAAAGTCTTTATGAGGTTTCAGTAGTAAAACCTGGAAGCCCTTGTAAATCAAGGCAGCAGGACAACAGGAGAATATTACAGGAGCAAAATCATAACCTACATGTAGCAAAATGCAGGAGAGAGACTGTACAATGGTGTATAATTTTACACCAGTTTTCTAATTTATTGACAGAGACTTGTTTTCTCTAACATGAGTTTCCAAAAGACTGGTAGGGAGGGTGATTCCCCAGGACAGAAGTGACCCAAGAAAAGGCAACAAGGTAAGAGCTACCTATTTCCTGAAGCTACAAAGCCATGATGTTCTAGAAACATGAAGAACATTCGAGTACCTCTACTGTGTGTTGCTCAGCTGTAACAACCAAGCCTGCGGCTGTGGATCATGTGAATGGTGGGCGGTCCAAATTGACATGTGTGAAGTTCAGATACATAGCAGAGTCCCAGTCTTAGTGTGTTCTGAAACATAAAACATTGTATTAGCTTCCAGGTTAACTTCATGGTAAAATGGAAGGGTTTGTTTTGTAATGGGTTGAATTAATTATGGAATTTGATCAAGTTGGTTTTGTAAAAATGTAAATACGAAAGTTTTTATATTTAGAAAAAAAATATTTTCTAAAATTTTTGTCTCTGTGTGTGCCAGCTTCCACTAGTGCCTGGGAAACCCAGCCGAGGGCATCAGATTAAAGGTGTTGAACTGCATAAGACAAGTGCTCAAAACTCTGAACGAGCAGGAAACTCTTATAACCTGACAGCCAGCCATCTCTCCAAGCCCAGAGAATGTTAACAACATGTGAGTCCCATTCTGGTCTTGCAGGGAAATGCTGGCCTATTGCACTCTCTCCCGAGTTAGCTCACCTGTATGCTGATTTTATTACGTACTCCCTTTAACTGTTTTGAAAGTTTTATATTTAAAATAAAAAGTGGATATAAATAAACAAGAGGTATTAGTAGGAATTAAAGGATCTCTCTTTTTCTCCCTCTCTTTTCTTTTTTATTTCTTTATTTCTTTCCTTCTTCCTTTCTTTCTTTCATTCTTATCATCCCCCGCCCGTATGTGTGGTTGTGTGTTGTTATGTGCAAGCGTGCATGTGTGTGTTGTTCACAGAGGCTGGAAGAGCGTTCTGAGATGCCCTGAGGTTTCAGTGACAGGCAGTTATGAGTTGTCCTTCTTGGCTACTGTGAATTAAACTCAGGTCACTCTGGAAGACCGTCAAATGTTTGTATCCACTGAGCTGTCTTTCCAACCCCTTTAAGTAATTTCAAAGAGAGAGCCACCAAAGTTCCATTATCGGTAAACAAACTACATAAAGAAGCTCCTGAAAAAAATGTGTCGACTCTTAGTAACACTCTTGTGCCCTTCAGTAGAACTGATGTTTCATCTTCTTTAAGGAAGAGAACTTTGAACAATTCTTAAAACTGTCTGAGAACCATTCTTATCACCTAAGGGGGCTTGGTTGAATTGGTGTTCGTTTCTCCCATTGCCTTCCTAACTTTAAAAAGTTAATTTTCTCTTACATTCAGCACATATGGGCCTATACCATGCATGTTTCTGACTATTTTGAGCAATTATGAGGACATATGCACCCAAAGCAGAGAAAGTGTTGGCTGCCTCTGCCCTCCCTCAGGAACTGGCTCTATGGCCCCAGGTAAGTTACCCAGTATCCTTCAGTCTCTTTAGGTTGTGTGACAAGTACCCATTGGATTGTTGTGGAGATAAAATGAGATCCTTGTCTGAGGCATTCAGCCCAGCCCCCTGGCCCATTAATTTCAGTAAATATTAACTGGTTTTATTGACATACTTTTGATTCCGAAAACAGCTTTTACTTACTTGGACTTTTCTCATAGTCCAAGCCTTTATTGTTCTAATGGGATAAACGGGCTTAGTGATTTTTCTAACATTTTTTTAATGGATTAAAAGCACCATTGGCATTGGAGCTTAAATATCAACGAATCTAGGCCTTGGGCCAGGAGCCAGAAAGTACTGCTGGCGTCTGGGAAAAAAGCTGGAGTGAGCCGAGTCCTAGCATCCCATCACTGAAGGGCCCAGGCTCACAACCATGTGTCAGCCACATTTCATAGTCACAGACAGGCTAAAGACCTAACTAGTCTCATATGCCAGAAACAGCAGAGGAGACATGATCACTGGTCTACCTCAGGTCATGATGTAATCCAGGTGAGGCTGGGGACTCTAGATCTGCAGTGAATTGTTTTTTTAATTGAATTTTGTTTGTCAATATGCATTCATCATTAGAGACCTAACATATATGTTATAATGACAAGGACATCTAAATACTAGAACACGCCTGGCCTCTGGGCTTTGGGGCCCGGAAATATTTTTAGGTTCACATCAGATGCATATGTCAGAACTTGGGTAAGAGTGAACGGACCTAAGGAACTGGAGCTGACAGACATTACATCACATCCCAGGAAAGCTGGGATGGGCGTTGTTGGGAGAGTCTCAGTTCCCTGATTCATTTTGAGAATTTATGGGCGAGAGAGACAAGGCCAACAGTGGGTCCAGGCTTATTTTGATAACCAAGCCTAGTTATGTAGTCAGCAAAATTAATTCCATACTTTTCTGTTCAGACCTGTACTGACACTGTTTGTCATGGTCTCTTGCCTCAGGTGCACATGTAGAAGGAGAGTAGGTTTGCATATTGGAAAGTAAGGTTTGGAGAGAAAACCAATCCATGCTTCTCTTCCTTGCTGAAGGAAGAGCAGAAAGACAGATATAGTCAAGTCCCGATTACATCAATGGCCAGTGTTGCAGGTGTGGCTCCCATGGAGAGACTGGAAAGGCAGTTGTGTGTCAGTTGCCTGGGGCTTAGAGCCAGTGGTTCCTCTGTGAAAGATGAAGGGTCTTCCTTTGAGGTGTGTCTTACCTTGGCCTGTAAACAAGTCAGCTTGTGAGTCATACTGCCCAGTGACTGTGTCCTTTTGTGTGAATCACTGCATTCCTAAGCCTTAGTTTCTTCTAATAGAAATAATAGGACCTACATCTTGGGAGAGCTGTGACGCTGTGTGCCTGTACTCACTCATGGTGTAACCTTAATGGACACTGTACTTGTTCGCTGAGCTCAAAACCATTATGACCAGAGAAAATTGTTGACCCAGTGTCCACAGTCATTGTTGAGAAAATGGGCAAGTTTTCCAATCATGACCGCTTAGTAGCAAATATTTAAGGCTCGCCTGGTCAAGAAGCAGAATTCCTAAGCAACCTCGAGGTGAAAGTTCACGATGCATTATCTCACAGTACTGTAAAGGGGAAGTTGGTCAGGAAAGCTCCTGGCACAGAAACAGAGACAGTGTCAAAGCAGCCACGCAAGTGGGTGGCATATTTGCACTGTTGGGGTATGAGTCAAGGAGAAAACAAGGAAGAAGTGCTTGTTAATCCTCCTCCCTTTCCATGGCTGCTCTTACCTTCCCACCTGTGGCTGTGCATTCTTCCTGCTGCCACACTTAGGGAACCTCCCATCACCTCACCTGCTCTTTCTCCGTGGCTTCCTGGATCATCTCTGTGTCCACTCCTGTCTCCTCTTTATGATCCGTCCTAACCGGGTCACAGCCGTGTTCTTTGTGGGAACACACACACAGGGTTGTAGCTCCCTTTCCTGCTGAAAGTCCTTCAGAGCTCTCACACTGCTCCCGTGAGAAAAGGCTGGGATGTTCATTGTCATTTCCCAGGCTTCCCCATTGTGACCCCACAGGTCTGACTTTACCAGCTTTCTTGCTCTTCCCCCTCAGCCACTCTCCCCACTTCTTTTCAGTCCTCAACTGGGAGGCCTTCCAGCAAGATGAATTGGATAGCAAGCTGCCTCCCCTTCCCTGCCTTCACATTCATTGAAGTCCTCCCTGACATCTTTTGGTTGCTTAGTGCCAGTTGTCACCAGCCGTCTCTGTACCCTGCCAGTCGTTAACAGTCTCTCACTGTGTTAGACGCCCGTCTGGTAATCCAGCTTCACACCCATAAGACCACAAAATCAGTGCACATTGTTTCTTGTGGGATCTAGAAGGCCCATTATGGTAACTGGTACATGGTGAGAAATGGTTAAATATTTATGGAAAGGGAGGCTGTGGTGAATGAATGCTCAGTGTAAAAACATTTCAGAAGCATTGGGACCTAAGTTCAGATCTCTACCACTCGGGTGAGAGAGAGAGAGAGAGAGAGAGAGAGAGAGAGAGAGAGAGACAGAGAGAGAGACAGAGACACAGAGAGAGACAGAGATAGAGATACAGAGAGACACAGAGGGAGACAGAGGGAGACAGAGACACACAGAGAGAGACAGAGACACAGAGAAATCTATCTGGAACTGAGGGTATGTGAGACAAGCAGATCTTCAAATCTCAGAGCTTTCTGGCCACCCAGTCTTGCCAAACAGAAAGTTCTAGATTCAGTGGAGAAGCTCTGACTCAAAACCTAGTGTGGAAGCAATAAAGGAAGATCTCCACACATGCAAGCAAACACAGGAATGCACACATATTTTCTCTCTCCTTTCTCCTCCCCATTCTCTTCCCTCCCCATTGCACCCTCCATTTTACCCCTTCCCACCAACCCTAACCCCTGCATCCTCTCAAAAACTTCTTGGAGACAAAGATTATAGGAACAAGGGGATGAGTTCAAGGCAGAGCAAAGATATGTGACAAAATCATTCACTTTATTAAAACACACACACACACACACACACACACACACACACACACAACTCAAAGAAATAATGAATGGAGGGGAGGAAGAAGGCAGAGGTTGCACTGGGAAGCTGGGGAGATACAGAGTAACCAGATGGTTTTATGAGGGGAAGGCAGGAAAGAGACAAAATACCTTGGGACCCACTGGAGGTGAAAAGGTAGAACACTTTGTAGAAGCCAGAAAGAAAGAAAAAAGCCATCATGAGCTGGAACCCAAGCAAACATGTAACATTCTGGTCCCAAAGGGAAGGGAATGTGTCTTAGTGAGAGTTTTATTGCTGTGAACAGACACGGTGACCAAGGCAAATCTTATAAAAGGGTCTGGCTTACAGGTTCAGAGGTTCAGTCCATTGTCATCAAGGCAGAAAGCATGGCAGCATCCAGACAGGCCTGGTGTAGGAGGAGATAAGAGTTCTACATCTTCCTCTGAAGGCCACTAGCAGAAGACTGACTTCCAGGCAGCTAGGATGAGGGTCTTAAAGCCCACACCCATAGTGACACACCCACTCCAACAAGGCCACACTTCCAAATAGTGCCCCTTCCTGGGACAAGCATATATAAACCATGACAGAGTGTCTCATCATATAGAGCCATGCTGTAGTTAAAACACCCAGATGCACACATTTTCACTGCCAACCCTTCCAACATTAGTCTTCTTGCCATATACAGCTGAACCTGAGAGTCCCCTGTGAATAGTTGTCAGTTTGTATAACCCAGTGAATTCTAGGATGTTTTTGTTTACACACACACACACACACACACACACACACACACACACACACACACAGCTGTATAGTAGCTGCAGGCCAACAACCTCAAACACTGATGTGCATTCAATTCAAAGACCTTCTCTTTCCAGAAAGTGCCATAATAGATCTTGTGACACACAAATGTATCTTTATAGCGCCAATTTATCTACTTAGCCACCCCTCATTCCCACTATCTATAAAATTTCACGCAAATGTTTTCAAGGGCATCTCGTATTCACAGCCTTGCCAATTCTGATGCTCACAGTGCACGTGTACCTTCTGAGTTCTCTTCCTGGGGGCTCTAGTCTCTCTCATCTTCTCTGCATCTCTCCCCTCCTACACTGAGACACCCTCAGGGCCATCTTTGTTCACCTGTGAGGAGAAAGCCTAGGGTCTGAAAGCAACACATCTTCCCTGTGGGGCAGAGTCTCCCAGGAAAGGATGGGGAGCAGGAGTGTGGGAAGATTTGTCTCAGTAATGACAGCTTTTGTAACTGGAAGTCCTATGATCCATTATCATCCTTATTCAGCCTATTTTCTCAAGACAGCTCGTGATGCCTTCCTTCCCCTGACACCTCCCTTCCAACTGCCTATTTTCTCAAGTTCGTCTCTTCCTTTTCCCTCCTGCTGACACTTAAACTTTTTATCTTCCTACCAAGTTTGATCAGATTTTCTCTTTTGTCATAAAAAAAAGTCTTGGGATGACTCCAGGTAATAAGGAACAAGATGGAACTTCACGTCCGGAGTGTAGCTTGCTGTCCTTCTAGATTCTCTGTCTTGCTGCCACTGGGCTTCTGAGAGCTTTTATTATTGACTCTGCTCTCTCTTCAACGACTTTGTACCTGTAATTGCTTTTCTCCAAAACACCTTTCTCCTCCTTAGTATATTTTCCATCCCATGCCTCAAGAAATCCTTCCTCTTCTTTATTTCAACATAGTAAGTGTGATTTTTTTTGTTTGTTTTTTACCTTCAGTTTGTCTATCTTAAAACCTGTTTACTCTTTTTCTGGAAGCTGAAGTCTGCTAGAGGGAGCCTTCCTGTTCAGTGGGTCTATGCACAGCTTGTGGAGGCATTTGGACATGTCTTCACCCCAGTCTTCACTCCCGAGAAGTGAAATAGCCAAACTCCACCCCCCACCCCCATAGACACTAGTGTCCCGTGACTTTGTCCATCAGAAACCAAAATGGCTATCTGCAGCTAAAGCTCGGTAATTATTACTGTAGTTCAAATGATATAAACAGTAGCGGGAAACACGTGATCAGTCTCGGACATAAAACAGCTCATTTTTAAGCCTCGATCTTGCTCCTAGAAATTCTTCCTAATAACAAATGTGATTATGTCTGTTTATTAGTCCTTTGGACCTGTGTTTATTGATGTGGGGGTGGAACGTGCTGGAGGTCGGTATGAAAGCATTTTATTCCATCCCTTTGCACTTGATATTTGTGACAGGGTCTCTCACTGAGTCATGGGTTCAACAAGACTGCCTGGCCCATAAATCCCAGAGATCTTCGTCCTCCACCACCATAGAACTGAGGTTACAAGTCTATCCCACCATGCTAGATTCTTACATGCATTGGAAGGATGGAATCTAGGTCCACTTGGTTGTGCAGCAGACACTAAACCAGCCTAGTCAGCTCAGGAGCCCCCAGGTTCTACCATTTATAAAGCTTCGGTTCTTATTCCCGCCAGTCAGCAGAGAATCCCACTTCCAGGGTCTTGGCGTCCCTCCTGCTCTGAATGAAGTCTATCCTGCCTTTCAACAGCTTCCTTAAGTTACTCCTCACACATGAGAGCTTTGACATCCGGCTTCAGATTCCGCCTTTTGAAGTACAGTTCAGGGAGGTGATTTTAATTTTTAAGCACTAATCGAGGTAGCTGTTGTTACCATAGAAACCAAATTTCCTTACCTAAGTCATGACAGCAGAGGTCACCCCCTAACAGTTCACAGACCTGAATTTCAGACAATCAGAGGCAAAGCAATTTGGGGAGCCCATTCACTTGGGATGTTCCCCTTCCATGAAAAAAAAAAAAAAAAGCCTGTGGATTGAGAGCCAGCTGCCAACTTTCAACCCAAGGTATCAGTCCCAAACACGTTTTTTATTATTCTCTTGAAAATAAGGTTGTAAAGAAGTAATTGCTGACACAACCTTAATGATAGCGTTTTAAGTATGCTGCTGTAATTAAAATAGGGATTTTATTACGCTAGACCTCTGAGAGCCCAGCCTGTGCTCCATTCACGTCTCAGGATTTACAAAGCAAGCAACTTTGATGCCTGCCGCTTTTGCTGTGTGGGCTGCAAACTTCCTTTGTGCCTCTCGTGGATGCAGCTTATGTTCAAAACCACCTCTCTCCTGGCAGAAAGCAATAAGCATCTGTGTTTCCAATGATGCCCCACGGCGATGGCGCTTCGGCTTTCCGCAGACTTCCTTCAGAAATGTCACGAAGGAACTCCCCTTTCTCCTTCGATTTCCCTCAGAATAAAACTTTCCTGTATGGCACAATGAGATTAAAATCCTACAAGGCTTTCTGATTAAAGTTTGAAGAGGACTCTCTCATTTCAGGCGACGTCAGATCCCTTTCTCCCATTCCTTACCCGATGGGTAATCTAGACCCTGAATGCAGCCTGGACGGTAAAGACCATGATGGATATGACAGATTACGTGATGCTTTTCCTTTCTCTCCTATGAAGAGAACTGAGCTGGTGGCCCACATATGGAGTTACTGGTCTCCAGTGGGGCCCAGCAGCCTCATCCCTTTGCTCTCTGACATCCTTTACATGCTGTTGCCTGGGGCCTAGACAGAACTAGCTGGACTGAGAGCATCTTATCCAAGTCTCTGAGAGGAAAAAGGTCAAGGAGAAGACTCACATCCAGACATCTCCCCTCTGTCTGAAGGCCACCCTTAGCTGTCCAACCAGAGTGTGCAGTCACACCTTTTTGGCTAGAACATCAATGTGCAGGAAATGGGGGCTTATTAGTTGTGTGTAATGTCCTGTCTACGAAGTATCCAGCTCAAGGGAGGGGAGAAGGGATGTTTCCATTCGCAGTTAACTGTCTTTGCTGCACTGTTTTTCCACCAAAAATAAAGTTGTCCCTTGTTGATTGAGTTCCCAAATCACATTTGTTATTAGGAAGAATTTCTAGGAGCAAGATGGAGGCTTAAAAATGAGCTGTTTTATGTCTCAAAGAAACATTAACTAGAAATATTTAGGAACCACCTCACTGTAGATTTACGTTAAGTCGATATGTGATTAGACAGTGGGGAGGTAGGCGGAGAAAAGGTAGGAAAATGAAAGAGGAACGGATTGTGAAAAGAAAATCAAGATGGAGCTGGGGAAAGCAGACTTAGATCCTGGCGGCTGTAATAGGACATAGGTAGATATAAATATTAAAGGGATTCTATGGGTCTTTATCTAATATGAAGGGACACTTTGTATTTTTGTCTATTGAATGTAATCTTATTGTATACAGAGTTTGTGAAATGAGAATCTATTACATATATGGTAATTCCACCAGGGACAGAGGCAGTAGGGCAGTGAACCGCCTGGGAAGAGAATTGTGGGAAAAGAGCAACTTGTAAACCGAGTGACAGAGTCTGATATATATATATATATATATCAGATATATATATATATATATATATATATATCTACTGCATTGTCTTGTTGTTATCCTTTTAAACAATATAATAGAACAAGTGTTCACACTGCATTTATACTTTATTATTTACTGCCAGCAATTCTACTCTCTTGTCTGGGAGGTACATGTGATCTAGGGTATATAGGCATATAAATAGGGGTACAAATCAAACACTGACAATAAGTCCTAAAAAATTTTATGTTTTTCATTAATTTATTTATTCATTCACTTTACATCTCCTCAGATCCCCCTCCCCTTCCCCTCCCAGTAGCACCCCCCTACCGCCTTTCTCCCATTTTCAGCACCTCTAGGTCCAGACCATGCATGGTCTTTGGTTGGTGGTTCAGTCTCTGTGATCCCCCATGGGCTAGTTGGCTAGTTGGCTCTGTAGATGTTCTTATGATGTCCCTGCCTCCCTCAGTCTATCCCTCAACTCTCCCATATAACTCCCTGAGCTCTACCTACTGTGTGGCTGTGGGTTTCTGCATCTCTTTTATTCAACTGCTGGATGAAGCCTCGTAGATGACAGTTATGCTAATGGAGCAGAGATTGAGGCAATGGTCAACCAATGACTGGCCCAACTTGAGACCCACCCCATGGGAGAGAGCCAATCCCTCCAACTCCTGTAACCCCTCTAACGATACTCTGCTATGCTTACAGACAGGAGCCAAGCAAAACTGTCTCCTGAGACAATTTTACTTTAAAACATTTCCATTGCACAAGTATAATTTTACCATGTATAAGAGATAAAGATTTGCCTATTAACGAGGGAGATGTCCTTGGTTATTTTCACACACAGTAGAAAAACATGTCTGCCTTCTATTTCATGGGACTATGCAGAGCATTGTAAACACTTGGTTGGTTGCTATTTATATTTTTATACAATATTGAGGTTATCACTGTACACATGCCAGTAACAAAATGGCAGATGCATATTTAGGGTCATTTTTGAGATTATTGGATTATCGGAGATTATTAGAGATCCTGATTGAGTCCCAAGCAAGAATTCACGTAATGATTTTTATGAGACTCAAGTCGGCAACTCAAACTTCAGTTTTAAAAATCAAGAATTCTGGCACTAAACATTCCAAATATATAGGAACTTGATACATCCGTGCAAAGGAATGAGGGTAGAATTTGAATTAGGTTTCTGTGAGAACAGAAAACTTTCTGTGTGCGTTAGAGACACAGCAAGTCTTCATATGCAGCCTGGAGTCTGAACAGGTTTAGTTTTCTGTGGTGTGATACCATGCACCAGGCAAAACAGATGTGTTCAGAGCCAAGACCTCAGTGAAGTCATGTGAAACAACACGGCTGAGCAACGTCGAAGTACCTGAGGTCATCATGCATTTGATTTTTTAATTCGTTTTTATTTGTCCATCATTAGGAAACCTTTTGTTGTGCCATCCTGCCCTGCCCTGTTCAGCTATGCAATGGCTTATGGGTCTGTGACCCATGGTGTAAGAAGCTGCGAGCTATGGCTCTTAAAATATATGGATGGACATACATAGGCCCAATGCAACTGTTGTGCCATTGTATATAGGGGGACTTGAGGCATCCTAAGACTTTTATCTCCTTAGGGGATTCACAGAGACGACAACTCAACCAGCAAGTGCATAAGCATCAAAAAGTTCCAGCTTTTCATATTGATAGAAAATTTACTCATGATCAGGGTAAAGAATAAGCCTGATATTCACCAAATAGTCTACACTTAACTATTATTTTCATATGACTTTAATGTTTTAAATTATTGGACATAGACCCATTTGAATAGAATACACGAATGTCATCCAAAAGAAACATTTCTCATCAGAGAGTGCATTTCTCAATTTTTAATGTAAGAAAATAAACTTGTAAACCTTAAGTGTGGTACAGACACGGTTGGAAAATTAAGTCAAATCCTCAGCATACCACGTGTGCTGGTACAAACCGACTCACTTAGAAGATCTACTGTACAAGAAAATTTCTTTCAAGATTTCTAGGTATTGTGGTGTAATGTATATACCGTAAAATTTAATTTATTCACAGTATTTAGTAATGTGCCTTTTAAAGTTACCTAAGGCACTTCAGAGCTGGATAACGATTCCCCCACATTTGCACTTCACTATAATGACCTAATTCTCTCTTGTCTGCCACATGAAGATCTAAGTATTTGCCTTATTTACTGTTCTGCTGCTGTGAGGCAACATCATGACCAAGGCTACTTATAAAATAAAGCGTTTACATTAATAAATATAAGCTTGCATAGAGTTTTGAAGGATCAGTCCATAAACATCCTGACAGAAAGTATGGCAGCCGGCAGGAAGCAACTTCATTTAAAATCTTCTTGTATGTGTGTGTGTGTGTGTGTGTGTGTGTGTGTGTGTGTGTTATGTGTGTAATTGGAAGCTTCTGCAGCTTCCTCCTCCCTATGGTCTCCTAATAGTCTCCCGACTTCCTTTCTCAGTCACTGCGGCTGCGAAGAGACACCATGATCAAGGCAACTCTTACAAAACATTTAAAGTCATGCTGGGCTTGCTTGCAGTTTAAGAGGGTTTGTCCATGGTCATCAGGATGGGACTCAGGTGTGTCCTAGAGCAGCAGCGGGAAGCTTTCCATTTGATCTTCAGGCAGAGAGAGAGAGAGAGAGAGAGAGAGAGAGAGAGAGAGAGAGAGAGAGAGAGAGAGACTGCCTGTATGGGCTTTTAAATTCCAAAATACATCCTCAGAGACACATTTCCTACAAGACCACAAATCCCAATCCTTCCTAAATAGTTCCAGCTGCTGTACCTGTGCATTCAGATGAATGTGCCTATGTGGACCATTCTCATTCAGACCAGTGCATGGCATGTACTTGCTCAGAGCAAAAGATTTTCAGGTATCTCACTATTTTATATGTGATTCAAAGGATTAAGTGGGAATTTAATTAAATGGCTATCCAGATAATTTTATATCTGAATATTCCTCTCCTTACACAGGACCCTTTCACCACATGGTCCTTAACACTAATTTACTACATATAAAATGCAAACAGGTAAAAGTCATTTTTATGACATACACTAGCTCTTTGGGGTCCAATGTCCTATAATAATCATAATCTCGCAGTGTTTCTCATTTTAAAGTCATTATGTCTATCCTTTATTATACTGTTTCGTTCTGTCTTACTTTCTGAGACCCATTCATTTCTAGCTTGACATTTCAGTGGTTCACCCTAAAATAATTCAATCCATCAGCAGAGAAAAGTATCTGATGTGATCTCTCAGACTATACATGAGTCTAGGCAATCTTCTGGAGACTTCATTGATTTGAAGCTAGAAGAGGAGGCTCATACCACGATTGGTCACTTGACCAACATGCATAAATATACCTTTAATTTTTATGCCCGTAAGCACACTTTCTATATTTGTTCAGTGGCTTTTCTTCTAAACAGAACTACCTAGTCCACATGGACATAATCGGATTTAATTCTCAGTGTCAGATAGTATGACCACAGGCAGGGAGGTAAAGGAGATTATGTAATATGTGCTGTGTTCGCTTTCTGTAGTTGGTATAAATACAACAAAAAGTTATCCAGGAGGAATGGGTTCATTTGGTTTATAGGTTATAATTAAGAGAAGTTAAGATAGGCATTGAAGCAGAGACCAAGAAGGAAGCATCAGTTGCTTGCTTGTTTCTCTTGGCATGCTCAGGTACTATTCTTAGAGAGCCCAAACCGACCTGTTCCTGGCCAGCAGTGCCGATAGTGGGCTGGGCCCTCCTACATCAATTAGAAATCCACACGTGACCCACAGACATGCCCACACGTCAGTCTGATGGAGGCATTTCCTACACAGGTCAAGCTGACTACCAAGATTAGCATCACACAAGTTTGAAATAACTGGTCATCTTCCTGCTTTCTGGCTCAGTGCTATTTGCTGACACCCTGCTTCATACAACTGACATAGAAAAACACCACATCTGGGATAAATGTCTTCTTTGTAGATGACTTTCCTGGCAACCTCTTCTTGGGATAGTGTCCACTCAGACTTTAGATTAAGAATAAACTCATTTAAGATTAACCACTTGTCTCATTGGACTGGCCTTTAAAATGATGCATGCGTCCCTATATAGTTTTGGAATTTGAGTCTTTGGAGACAGAAAGTTCTAACTTTTGTAAACTCAGGAGATTGCTATTGATCTTTAAGTTAGTAGTAAATTGAAAATTTGATCTTAAACAATAAATAATGTTTTCCAATCACTGCCGCTACTCTTGGAATGTTCCAGTAAGGTGCATTACACGGTTCTCCTATTTGCAATCATAACTCTTTATGAAATAATTTTCAGCACTTTACAAACCACTACTAGCCATTAGCTATAGATGAGCTCTTGTAATAAGAATGCAGGGTGGTGGACTTGTATTTGGTGCTGATAAATACTATATATGTAACTGTAAAAGTAAAATCACTATTGTGTTACAAGTATATTGAAAATTGGATTAAAATAGAATAATTGTACTAATTTCACACTTTATCCATTTACCCTACAGACACAGCAATTATACACACTATATATACATATATTAGTGATATATCATTTATTAGCATATGATATTAATATATGTATACATACATATATAATATATGAGTCCGTATATCATATAACTGTTATTATGATTAATTAGAGGCAGGGCTTTCTAAATATTTATTTAGATAGAAAATGACAAGCTCAGATGTAGAAGCATACAATGTGTATTTTCAAAATGCATGTGACTTCCCTTAAGGTATGTGCCGCAACAAAGCCAGCCATGGTTAATCTTGAGTCATAGCATCAGAAACTTGAGTTTCCAGTCTTCGTCCCCATCCTGTACTCAAATTAATTACCTTCTTCAAGCTTCCATTCTGCATATTTGAACATGCCCTTGCCCATCTTTCTAGGCCAGTGGTTCTCAACCTACCTAGTTCTTCAACCCTTCATTACAGTTCCTCATGCCATGGTGACCCCAGACCACAAGATTATAGTCATTGCTACTTTATTACTACAATTTTACTACTGTTATGAATTTTAGTGTAAAACCTGATATGCAGGATATCTGACATGTGACTCTGTGGAAAAGTCATTCTGCAACACCCAAGGAGGAGACCATTATTCTAGACATATGTGTGTGTGTCCATACATATATACACTTATGAAGCTGAAACTACTGGTGTCAAGTCCAAAGCAAGGTGCTAGACACACTGCAGATGTTGACTTTCTGCTTCCCCATCCTTTCTGTCTTCAGTAACCCAGCCCTGCTCTCCTTTTTAACGTGGGTGCATAACCTGAAAGCTACATTGTGAGTGTATGCTCTGACTCTAATAATGCAGACTAAGGTATCACATGGACTTCCTAGAAAATACCCTTGCTAATTGCATCTGTTCTCTTGTCTTTTTCCCTCTACTGATTACTTAATATGGGGTTAATAGCTGATACCAGAAAAGTACTCTTGAACACAAGGAGAGCAGAGAATCATATGCTTGAACTGTGGACCAACTGGACAGCAAGGCCATTGTCTGTATAGTTGTGAGATACCACCCTGGCCATGAACTATTTGCCCTAAATTCTTTCATAAGAGAGAACTCACATGGTGTAGAAGGCACTGTGAACTGGTATCGTCTGCTCTCTACAACCACACCTAATCCTAAAAATGAAAAATAGCTTGAGACTTTTTAATCTTTATTTTTCTTGGTTTGTTCATGTGTGCATGCAAATTCGTGTGTGTGTGTGTGTGTGTGTGTGTGTGTGTGTGTGTGTGCACATACATATGGAATACCAAAGTTAGTGTTAGACATCTCATAGCCTGCTATCCACTTTATATATGAGGCAGGATTATCTCATGTCAACCCAGAATTCACAAATGTGGCAGGTCTGGCTGGCTCTCACTGAGAATCCTTTGTTTCAGCTCCCAAGTGGTGGGTTACTGACCCAGTGCCATGCATGGCGCCTGCCTGGCACTTCTGTGTATGTTGGGAGCTGGACTTTGTTTTCTGTCATGCACTGTATCCACTGAGCCATCTCTACTCTCTTTCAGACTACATTAAAATTTTAATCTATTTTTCTTCATTTTTGTAATGCAAGAGTCTGGGCCTTTACCATGGGTCTTTTGTCTTCATGGTGTGTGTTGTAGCATTTTCCTCCTGAGTGTCTGATCTCATCTATACAATTATATTAACTCCTCCAAGTATTAATTAACCTTCCTGAATTAAAGACATTTCTGAAGTTCAGATTTAGCATTGTTGGAGACAGTACGGGGGAAAAAATTACATTTTCTTTATCCATGTCATTAGGAAAGCTTACCTCTTCTCCTTATAGAGTTTCCCTGACTTCTTTGAGACTCCCATGAGCTCCTCAAAATTTATACACATAATTGGCAAGTTCATTCTATCTATTTAATCTATCTGTGGAAATTTGCCACCCACCCCCCCCCCATTTCGATAATAGTTTCATTCCTTTTCCACCCCTTTCCGTGGAGGTCATGTATCTAATACGTGGAGAGTGAGCAGCGTTTTGGGAAATAAAATGCAAACTGTTTGTTTCTCTATTGCCCATTTTGCTACTTTAACTCAACCGGCCAACCTAACACCAGCAACCAGTTCCCACAACACTGTTTATTTTGCGCAGCCGGGCTCAGCAGGTGTTCCCGGTCAGCTTACTTTCTTTTGGGTGCTAGCTGACTGCAGGTGTACCCTGTGTCTTCCTCCCTCTGCAGTGGCAGCTGATCAACCAATGATGTTCCCTCCTTTAGCGCATGACAGAGAGGACAGCTGAGCAGAAGTCGTTCATGCTCCCACTTAGGATTTTATATGTGTGTCCTCTTGTCAGGGGCCCAGAGTCCCTGGAGTCATTATCTACTGCTTTCCCACAGAGACGGTGTAGAACCATATGGGGAAGAACGCAGATCCTATGGCAGGCACTGGAAAACTTGATGTCATTGCTTCAGTCGTTTGGAGTGGAGGTGTTTTCTTTAGATGTTCATCACAGCCATGAGCTTACAGTTTTACGAAGGCACACAGAACTGTTTAATCTTGACCTTCAAATTCAGGAATAGATGTACACTGGGAGGTCTGAACATTGTTGGACACCGAGGGGTTTAAATGGTGTGTTAGAAGAAATTCTTTCTGTTTATAGTGTGTAGAAAGAGAGTTTTCTGTTTTATACCGGCACTGTACAAAGGGTTTTGGCCAGTTCACTAAGCTATGTGTTGTATGAGCTTAACTAGTTCTAAATGGCCAGGCATTATTGATTGATACCCTGAAGGGTAAAGTGGGTCACTGCAGGATATGTGCATTTGCTCCTTGTAACTGGTATCACTCTTAGAGCTCAGCTGATCTTACTTAATGGACAAGAGTCGTGTGTTTTAGAGCCTTGGAGTCTTCCAGCTCGGTGATGCTTTTAGACCCGTGTTAAAAATAGCCTGCTCAACCAAGTGTGCATTCTCTCTATATGATTGCAATATATGTTAGAGCCTCTATGAACATAAAGTATTATAGCCTTATGACAGCTTGCTTCAGTGGCCAGGAGAGGTCATATCGATTATAAATACGTGATCAAGCTTTTAATAATATTAGCGGTTATGCCCTCAGACCCAGTTTGTAAAACAGAAACACTAGTCATGATAGGCTTTTATACTAAAGATGAGTTAACACCACATCATTAAAGTTTCTAGTAACTCTGGCATCCTTCTCTGTGGGAGAGATCTGCCCTGGCTGTGGTTTGTCTGTTCCCTGCACTTCCCGGTTCCCTTGCAGCTAAGATCCACCAGGTACCTTCCATTCATTTTCCTTTCATTGTCGGTCCAATCCATCTACGTCTGAGACTTAATGTTCTATTCTCACACCTCTGCTTCCAAAGACTAAGGTTTATCACATATTTCAAAATATCTGCTGAGATGGAGGCCTTACGGCAACCTGCTACTCAATGTTGTTTAAAGTATGTGAAACTCATCCACTCAAGTCTGGTCTTGTGCTGTTGGGTGTTAGCACCTCTGATGGATGGTAAATGGGAAGTTACATTGGCGGGCAGTCAATGTGTGTCTTGGAAGGGTTGTGTTTCTTTAGGCTGATGGCACTGGTGTGTCCTTGCATTCTAGTCAGTTCCTCTTAGTGGCGTCATGGAGCCCAAGAATGCTAGCTGGTTCCCAGAAGTCCACTGCTTCTCTCATCCACGCTCCACTTGCCACAGGTTAGCATCTATCTCTGGTGAGGGAGGAGGAAGCCCAAATCTTCCAAATGAAACCGTGGTGCATGTGGATGCATCTAATCACTGTAATGTTCATTTTTCTGCTACAGAAATATCTTTAATGCAATTCCCCCTTGTTGCCATTATAGCCTTCCAGAGAAACACGGGACAATATCCGCTGTCCTTATGTGTTATAATCTTCAAGTGTTGAAATCAGTGTTATGACGATCTTCCCATTATCTTTAACTCTCAGAGTGTTTTGTTTTGTTTTATGCTGCTATACTCAGACAATAATGCCATCCTAGAGGGTCCCAGCATGCCTCTTCTCAAGTAATTGGTATTAGTGGCACCTCCTTTCATTCTAAAAGTTTTCCTAATTGGACAATAAATTATATAGTCATCCGTTGTCTCTCTTATAGGGTGTAGGAAGGGTTTTTTTCCGGCAGATTTATATATCTCCAGGGTGTTCTATGAGAAAGAATCAAAAATTTATATAGGCATCTTCCTTCCTGTGTATACAAAGAGTGTAAGTGAGAATTTGCACAGGGGGGCCATGCCTGGCTGTGTTTATCTTCTTCTTCCCAGAGCTCATGGAGACATGGATTGTTGAGGAACACAGTAAGGAATTTAATTTTAGAAAAACAGCTTAGGAGACCTTAGTCTTAATTATTACTATCTTTTCCTTAGGAAGAAAAGCTCAGACTTTAATTTATGTTGGTGTTCTCTGTCCAGAAAGTTGTGGAGTTTGAGTAGATTTTTAGGTTAAACAAATTAGAAAAGAAATAAAAATAAAATCCCTTTAATATTCTTACTGGAGGCTTCCTCATCACCACCTCATTCAATGTGTTTGATGGCAGCTTCTGATGCCTCAGACTCGGTGGCCATCTGAGGTAGGAAGAATCCTTTAGTCCACTGTTTGTGGTACTAGTCATGGGGACAGCCAGCCCATTTCTGAACAGTGGGAAGAAGAATCTACATCTAGAAGCTAGTTAGGAGTTTAAAGGAAATTGTAGTGCAGTTGGCTGGAATCTGGAGTCAGAGTAACATCTCCATGGAAACTGAACTGTGATGACCCTGGATACTGTTGATTTGATCAGCGCTCCTATGCCTGTAAACACATTGTTGCAGGAAACAGGATGTACCATTCAACTGTTATCTCCTACACAGAGACTACTAGTTAGTCATCGTCTCAATGAAGACACAAAAATAGTAAGACGTTTCTTCCCAAACAGGCAAAACTATTTAAAGTTAATATCCTTTAAGCTCCACTAAATTAATTTTATTTGTCCATGTTTATATGTTGGATTTTAGAGAAATACCATGAACATTTAAAGAAAAGACTAACATGGTTACATTTGGATACACATCCCCATTTTAAGGCATGGATAATTTTTAGAATGATCTGCTGAAGATTATATTTCCAATTCTCTCTCCGTGCGCTAATATAAGTCACTTTGGCAACCCGTTTCTTGTATTTGCATAATGACAGAGCATGACAAGACTGGTGATCATTTTTAACTACTGAGATTTCTGGCTCTCTGCTTGCCCCCACATCTGTGTGTGTGCCATTTCCAAAGCAATGATGACTTCAGATGCACACATTCTCTGAAATCAAGAAATAAACACCTCCCTCGGCCACAAAGGGATTTTTTTCCCACAATGGCCAAAAATATCAAACTTCTATAAACATGTAAATAAGTTTTGATGCTTAAAAGTCATATTACACAAAGAAGTCTTACATGAAGTATTTCCTAGAAAATTGGCACACAGGCTTTTTGCCTATGCAGTTGGCTTGTGCATACTGCCCTCTGTCTACAAAATTCAAGATATTTCATTTTTCTGCCATGAGTTATCCAAGTATGAGAAACAGATTGTTGTGCGTATTTATCTTCTGTAACTTGCTGGATTTTTCTTTTGATAGAGGCTATTTTTAATCCAAAACTAAGATATACATCAAAGGATCTCTCAGGACTACAGTTTTTAAAATTTAGACCATATCTTATCACAAAAACAGAATATGCAAATATTAACCACAGTATTGTTATCTGATCAGATCATATTTTAATAGTCTGATCAAATTCCTGTTGGGGCTGTGTGTTAGCTTACAGGAAGGGAGAGGGAGAGAGACACTCTATGTCCCCACCTAAAGTGAATCTGTCAGTTCCTAGGACCCTGTAAAAGGTGATCAGATAGGAACATCAATGATCAGTTCCTAGGACCCAGTAAAAGGTGATCAGATGGGAAAATCAGTGACCAAAAGAACAGCGAATCTTCTCTCCTGATTAAAAATTGTTTCCTCAAACTCGTTTACACTAAAGGGAGAACCATGTCAAGCAAGGGCACCCACACTGGCTTGGGATAAATGTAATGAAAAGACTTGGCCTTTTGTGCTTTTGTTTACACCACTCAAAGTAGTTTCCCTCCTGTTTTTCATTTAACACAGAATGGGGTGGGGCTTATAATTATGCTAGATAAAGAAAATAAGGACATTTTATTTCTCACAGGCAATCACTGTGAGTCTACATATATCAACCAGAGTAAATCCTCCTCCAAAGGAGTGGGCATAAACAGTTCTAGAAAGTACCATCTATGGATGGCAAATAGATAGCCAGGTAAAATATTTACACTGGCTAAACACTTTTTTTATTCCTTTTGGCCCAAGGACCACCCAAAGAGTGGGTAACCTGGATGCATGTCCACCTTGAAGAATACACTCTTAATTTTTACCAAGTAATTACAACCTCCTAAGAGTCTAGATCTGAAAGATCTTCATCTAAAAGTTCCCACCGCAGAGTTGGTGAGGATACAGTAGAGACGAGGCTGAGAGATGCAGCAACAACCCGTGTCTTAATCCACACCAGTGGTTCTCAACCTTCCTGACACTGTGACCCTTTAATACAGTTCCAAGTGACGTGGTGACCCCCAAGCATAAAATTATTTTTGTTGCTACTTCATAACTGTAATTGTGCTACTATTACAAATCATAACCTGAATTATCTGTGTTTTCTCTGCTGGTCTTAGGCAGCCCCTGTGAAAGGGTTGTTGTTAGATCTCTAAAGGGGTTGCAAACCACAGGCTTTGAGAACAGCCAGTGGAGATCTTTGTCTAGGCAGCCGCATGCTTGCCTGTTATTTGTCTGCACAATTGTTTATCCCAAGAATCAGTCTTAGGGACAGAGAAGTCAGTGCTCACTTATTCAACCCGTAAAGAATGGCTGTCTGCCTACTCCAAGCAAACCTTTTGACGCAGGCTAGCAAAAATAAGAATGATTCCTTCCAACAATGCTTTATCTAGAAGGGAGACAGGTGGATAGACAGCAATGCATTTGTACAAATCAAACATCCATTCCAAAGCTGTAAAACTATGCTGAAGGTAAGAGCTGATGCCTCCAACAGGAACGTACCAGCTCACTGATTCCAGGAGAGGTACTGGGGACCGTGGGCTGGGCAAAGGCTGTCTGAGGAAACAGGAGACCACACAACCAATTTTAGAAAGCAAGATGGGTCAGAGCTAAACATGAAGTTAGCTTGTGAGAATGATCATGAAAAAATAAAACATGTACAGTTGCTAAGGACTATAATTTTTTTACAATCTTGGCAATAGAAAATAGTAGCAAACATGTGATAGAGGAATTTATAAGGCTCTCTGGCTAGAGTTGAGGAGGGGGTAGGAGAAACCATCTGAAGGCTTGCATTAGAACAACGGAAGTCAATGTCAGAAAAAGGAGGGAGTCTTCAGAGCATTTTAGTGAGTAGAATTTTTTGCACCTTAGACTTAACGAATGAGTAAGGAGAGGCATATGGTTGGGGAGGAATCAAAAGTAACTTATCTGGACTGACCACCAGAAAGACAGAGAATGCTATTCACAGTGCACATAATGTAAGACATTTTTGAAAAGAAGCTGTCCTTACACTGTTTAGCAAATAGGTCTCGATGGCCTGAATTTCCAGGGAATCTACTATAGTGTGTCAACTGTACATGCAATTTAATAATCGTTCTTTAATATCTCAAAAGCTGCAAAAATATAACCATTTTGTGCTGGTCTTATTCAAAGAGGTGATTTAAAAAGAACAGAGAGGCTGGGATTTTGTGATGTATTTACTGATCTGTCATGCTTGGCACAGGCTCTTATCTCATAGACACTGTTAAGGATATCAGAGTTAAATTGTCAATTTTAATAAAGTACAGTGTGAATAGAAGAATGTTTCCATCAAATATTTTACATTCAAGTACATCAAACCCTTAAATTGTAAATTGGATCCTAATTTCATTTGATTGTTTTTAAATTGTTCATTAGGCTCAAACTGGACCAAACTGAAGTAATAGATTAGATTTAAAAAGTAAAACAAATATAAATTTGTGTATGGGGTTAGAATATCAATTACTGGACTTGGAAAATTACAGCTGAAGACATCTTGGGGGAAAGTGTGATACAATAAAATTCTACGTCTTAGAAAAACAGCCCTTAGGGTAGGGTTGAACTGTGCTGGTCACTGAATGAATGATAGAGTGGATTAAAGTAATAGTTTTAAATTTTCCCCATATTTGTCTAGGAAGACTCCTAGCCCTTTCTGTAAGTATGCTGTGATGGTTTTCACTTTGATAATTTAATGAATGCACTAGGCAGCACAGTGGAGGAGATGTAAGGAGCTGGGCTGTTGGCAGAGCCTGTTGGCCAGTGTTATGATTTGGAAATGAAGTGTACCAGAGAGCTGCATGTCCTGGGACCTTAGTTGTCAAATAGTGGCTTTGGGAGAAATGATTGAATTCTGAGGACTATGATGTATTTAACAGATTAATCCCTTAATGGATGTATAATAAATCAGTGTCACTGGGAGGTAGGACAATTAGGAAGCCATTGCCTAGTTGGAGGAAGCCAATCTCTGGCAGCATATGGGGAAAGTGTATCTCTTCCTAGACCTTTCCTCTGATCTCTTGCTCCACATCACATGCCTACACCACAATGAGGTTCTGCCTCTCATGAGCCTGAAATCCACAGACCAGGGTACCATGGACTGAAACTTGTAAATTAAAAGAGGTCTTTATCCCTGGCCCTTCCCAACCCCCATGTACCATTCGTGTCAGTGACATGGAGTCTGATCCAACTAGTAAAAGAGGCAGATATGTTAATCCTCAGATTGCATGATAATATGGTACGTTTGTCAAGGACAGAGGTGTGCCCACAGGAAATATGATCATAGACAGGGAAAGCTAGTTCTGGGAGAAGGAAGGAAAGGCCAGACAAGTTGTCAGAAGAGGGATCACAGGAGGACTGTGAAGGATGAGTGGGGATATGGCAGCCAGTGAGTGACAGTTCAGACATGCAGCCCGGTGGAGGCAATGCTACAAAAAGTGTGACATGCAGGAGTCAAGCTTGTCAACTTCTGACCCTTTTCTGGGAATTGTCTCTCTTGGGAAAGCCAAGATTCCTAGATGGGTCGGGCCAACCGCAAGGTACAGCAGTGACTCCTGAATTTTAAACTCCATGACTAGACACAGATTTCATCAGTTTTCCATAATGTGCACACCGTCTGACTTCAGGTAAATGAACAATAAATGCATGTTGAGGAATGAGGTTACTGAGGAATGAAGTCACAGAGGAATGAGGTCACTGACTGATAATCATGTGTCGTAGGTTGTCACTGTCCTGATTCTTAGATAGGCTCCCATTTGGCTCTGCATAGATGTATTTATTGGTGCCCCGTCCTAATTGGAATAGGTAGAATAGTTAACCATTGCAAGACAAGATAATTAAGAAATATTTGAGGGATGTATGTTCTTTTAAAAGAGAAAGAAGTCTGTTGCTCTACTTTTTCTGGTTGAGAGGCTCATATAGATGAGAAGTAGTCTGTGGAGACGTTTTGAATATTCTTTCTGCATATCCAGTGTTCATTCATCAGTCTTTAAATATCATTTGTTCTGAACTCAATCTCCTGATATTGTTTGAGGAGTACATAGATTTCAAGGACTCTTCCCTGTCCTTGGTGAGCTCACACTAGCAGTAAAGTGAAGTTTGTTGCTATACACGACACATGACTTCAGAGCCAGGAGTGAGCACCAAACCAAAGTGATTCACACTACCACATCACTGATGCCTAACACAGTGACTCCCATCCTGTGAGTCACAACACTTTGGGGTTAAATGAACATTTCACAGGGGTCTTGTTAGACTATCAGAAAATATAGATGTTTATGTTACGATTCATAACAGTAGCGAAATTACAGTTATGAAGTAGCAGTAAAAATAATTTCATGGTTGGTGGCCACCACAGCATGGGGAACTGTAGCAGTGCGTCACAGCAATGGGAAGGGTTAGAACCTGTTTACCAACAACAGCTTTAGAAGGTGAAGGACTTCATGGATGAACCTGATTATTACCTCAGGTTACACAGTAGGGAGTCTGATGTTGCAATTGGACTGCAAGCCTGTAAAATCACACTATCAAAGGCTTTATTCTGTACCACACTTCATTTCCTTTAACTAAAATATGATTATATATAATGATTTCTAAGATAAAATATCTTTCTGCTTCTGTAGTACCAAGTATAAATGTAAATTATAGACACGTAAACTAGGGCCAGGAGTCAGACTTATACAGTTCATTTTTTGCCACCGAATATTGAACAAAGCTGTATAGCATGCTAAGGTTGAGAATATCCAAATTGAAAATGGAAATGGAGGCGCTGGAGAGATGGCTCAATGGTTCAGAGCAATGACCGCTCTTCCACAGGTCCTGGCTTCAGTACCCAGTATCCACATGGCAGCCGGCACCTGTCTGTAACTCCAGTTCCAGGGTGTCTGATACCCTCACAAAGACATGCATGCACACAAAACATGCAAAACACCAAAGCACACCTAATAAGAGTAAATTATATAGAAAAATTAAATTAAGAAATATAAAGAAGAAAACAAGAAATGGCTTGTCACGTCTTGATATCTTTTGTCACTGACATGAATAAGCCAAGTTCAGCTCACAAACTCAGTTGATTTCTACTGTTATGGTCATTTATTTATTTGAGGAAGAAACACCTGGATTCCTCAACCATCTGAGACTCGGATCCCTTGAAATAGTGATTGGAATTTGTGTTATCCATTTAGGGTTTGAGAATCAGAGTGTTCATGTAACTTAGGAAGTACCTGTTGAGATATTCCAACCATGCTTCTCCTATGGAACTTAATGTAGAAGACCCAAAGAGGCCTATTCCAAAGTCCAAAGGAGCAATATTGGCAGGAGGATTCGTAGTTCATCTATGACTAAATGTGTTGAGCCCTTGGATTATAGGCAATTTATAAGATATATAATTTACCCAGTGTTTAGATCGGTGTGCACTCAAAGTTCTTACTAAGAAAAAAACCACACTGAACATTAATATTCACCAAATCTACAGTATTTAGCATGGAGGATGAGAGTGAATTTTCTTTTATTGATGTGTGCCAGGCTTAGGAAAATTTCAGTTTTCGTGATATCCAAACCTTCTCTTGGTCCGTGGTGAGATAAAACTACTGTGCTCAGAAAACTCCCTTGATGATTTAATTGTGCTCATAAATTCTTAGGTATTTTTTAAATTTTTACATGGACATTTGAAATTATATTTATGAGACATATTTGCTAACGGCAGCTGAGACACATTAATTCTGAATTCATTTTAGCACACTTGACTTCTTTCTCTTAAAATGCTTTTTAAATTCCCTTTAGGAAGGTTCTTTGCCCCCTGCTGCTTTGTTCTTTATCTCATTTCTAACCAAGTGTTTTTTGACAATTCCTCACCTTAAAGTAGGGGTCTGAGCAAGCTAGTTCTAAATCAAATTACCAGAGTTCTGGATCGGTGGCAGAAGCTATTTTACTGTGCTAATAAATTATCCCATTATCAAGAACGAAGGAAAAGTTATCTTCTGGAAAACCACAATCAGCTTCATGAAGACAAGTCTACCCTACGTGAGCCCAGCCCTGTGCTTTGTACTATTGTGGTAAACAGGGTTGTGATGGTCCAGTGAGGCAGGGAAGCCGGTGAAGACTCCTGTATGAGTCTGGCAGAATGGGGAGTGAAATAGTCAGCTCATTTATATCTTGCATGCCTTTAGCTTCAGAAGCCTTCGGTCTGGATTGCGATTTGTAGCCTTATTTTTTTAAGAAGAGTGACATGAATATTTTAAATGCAATTTGGTGTCCTACATTATTGATTATGCATTATTTATGCTAAGATTGTCCTTCATCATAAAGGCCTCGCAGAGTGCATGCCAGAAGGGGCTGGGTTGAATTTCTCCCTCTATTTAATGTCATTAACTCGGGGGTCAAGGCAGCAGTAAATTCTCAAGGAAGGCGCAGTGGCTTTTCTGCATATTGCCTCTAGACATGAGGTTAATATACTGGCAGGAAATAAATTCATTGGGTTTAGAAACAACCTATTCAAAGATATTAACAAATAAATATTAACTTACCTCAGGAACAAAAAATGTTTTTTTAAGAGGCAAAGGAGCATGGCTGACCCACTAGCCTTCAAAGGATTGAAAAACTACAGGCCATTTAGTTGATGAGAATGTCTCGGACACCAACCTTCTCTTTTCTTTCTTTCTCTCTCTCTCTTCCCTTTTTCCTTCCTTCCTCCTTCCTTTTTCTCTCTCTCATTTATTATTTATTTATTTATTTATTTATTTATTTATTTATTTATTTACATCATAGACATGTAACATAAACCTCCACTCCATCATAATGAGTTTTGGGCACCAACTGGCTTCCTTCCAAAAGGCACAGAGCAGAAATCGAGAGTTAGGAGGACACTGCCCTGGCAAACACCTCCTCAGCCAGCGGTTTGACAGCTGAGACTCCATACAGTATGATATAAACGACTCTCACCATGTCCTTCCTCCCAGCAACTTAGAATCCCCATTTATTCACTGCTGAACATGGGGTATATTCTACTCTAGGAGGCTAGTCCAAGACGGTTAGGATTGGGACATGAAGGTCCATCCAAGAACCCACCACAGGGACGATCTATGCTGATGCCAGGTAGTGTGTCAGTGTGTCTCTGGATCCTGGGATGGAGAGATATTAAATGTGAAAGCTAAGGAAATGTAAGGAACATGGAGTTTCATTAATGATGCGTCAGCATCCATTCCCTAATCTAATTATAAGATCGTAAGGGAAACCTGGATGTGGAGCGTATTGAAACTCCTAGTATTGTATCCATTGTGTCTCCTTAAAAAAAAAAAAAAAAGGCTCTAAAATAACGATTTTAATACAGTCTTTAAATTTTGCACATGAAACACATTTATGACCCCTGCGTCCTTAGAAGAATCTTATTCCTGTTAGATTTATTGGTCTTTCTCTGAAAGTTAGATATACTTCTCGTTCTAGCTGAGCAGAATTAGTGCACTGCCCAACACAGTAACCGTCTTGGATGGTGGTGGTGTTCTGGTGAGCCCTAGATTTCTAGATTTATGTCTCCAGATCAAGAAGTAAAATCTACAGGGAGTTGAAGAACCCTTGAGATTTATTTTCATACTCATTCAGCGCCACTTACAAACATCTGTTCTGTGCTATTGAAGGAAGTAGGGGCTGGGGATAAAATGGTGGCACAGCCCTGGTTCAGAAGGCTCCACCAGCTCTAGAGAAGGAAATATGGGGCTGCACAAAGCATCCAAGAGGCAGCCAAGGTAATCGGGCCCCCGGCCTTTCCTTCCTGTTCCGCTCACTCATTAATCCAAAATGCATTGTTAAAATGACTTCACAGATGACCTGGGTGTGGTCTATGTGGAGCCCATCAGTGAACAGCACAGACCAGTATCCACCATGCCAACCCCGTGAATTCAGAGACATCATCACAGAGTTAGCTGTGTGACATAAAGTCACCCTCCTATCTAACGCAGAGGCTGCACTTGTGCTTCTGCCCTCCTCTCGGGAAGACCTGTTATCTAGCCACAACTTCCCGTCCTGTTATTCTCAAGGTACCTCAGTGTCTGCCCCACCCTGTTTCAGACAGCAGACTATTTCCTTCGAGAAGATCAGGGATCTAATATAGGTCCTACCTGTGCCTCACAATAGCCGTAAGTGACCCAGAGTCTCAGTTTCCTCGTGTACAAAATGACAGGGATGCTTTTATTCTACCCATAACTGTAAATCCATCCGGTATGACTTGTATCTGATGACCATATAAGAACTGGGTCACGGGCTTCCTAGAACTGATATGGCTCGCTACACACATAAACACTTCACTAATCCAGTCCCTTACTGTTTTGGAGCTGCCCGATCTTTAGATGTAGCTGCATAAAGATGCTTGCATTCCTTTAAAATGGTATGGTTCTTGCTCACTACCACTTGCCCACTACTAATGCAGAAGGGCATTCTGGACTCTAAGCCTTTGCAAAACAACACGTCTCCCCCATCTGGATTTCCTGCACACTTGTAATAAGCAACCCCCAATCCCGGAGAGGTCCCAGAGCAGCGCCACAGAATCTCACGACTAATTGATTCTGTCTATAATCACACAATTAATTGATCAGTGCTGTGGAGTGTATGAGTCTTCACACCCAGGAAGATAGATATGGGTGTACAGGACCTGTCATTAGCTCTAGTCAGTTTTGGCCATCAGAATAGCTGCAGGGAATTGTGGGTAAGGGACATGCCTTAGCACGATCATAATAAAACCATTTGGAAACCTAGGCCATTTACTACCGGTATGCAAGCATTTTATACTTATAAATATACTTCAGAAATCGTTCGAGGTGTTTCAGTGTTAGATGATACTCGGGAAGTGTTTTACCTACTTTTCACCCTATTCTGATTTGTAATACCATATTATTTTTTCCTTTTAACTTGATTTCCCTCTGGTTTTGGAAATACTAATGTGTCAGAGATTTTTTTAATTATCTTTATTTCATGTGTCGAAATCTCGAAGGGAAAAAAATGTTTTTTCATTCTTATAAATATCATTTTTCTCCAGTAGGGGGAGTAAACTACAACTAAATGTAGTTTTGGACAGATATTTAAAGCAAAAGTAAATACAGATTTTATTTTGTGGTTTCAAAATGCATACAATTTTAAATACATGTATATAATTGAAGCTTCAGTATAACCTGACCGTGGATACTCTTTGTGGTGAGTTCACAAAGGCTTTTTGAGTTGCATAAAGACATTTCTCTCTACACTCTTGTGTGTTCATCTACCTAACACACTGATTTGATTTCCTTTTAATATAAAGTGTAACAAGGCTATGAACATATATGAACTTGAAACATTTTTGTTTTATTTATTATTTATTCCTTATATACATTATATCCTGACCACAGTTTCTGCTACTTCACTCCTCCCAGTACCTCGATCTCCCCTCTAACCCCTAACCCCAACCCTAACTTCAAAAATAAAAAAAATTAAAAAAAAATCAAGCCTACGAGGTATATCCACCAAACAGAAACATGCTTATTTTTAAGATGCATAAGTAAACAAACTTCCCTTAATATTCTAAAGTAAAATATTTAAACCCTAAAATATAATCAGATCAAATTTTAACTTCCAACCTATGACATCGTTGTCCAAGACATGTTTAAACTCTTGTGAAATCTTAAGACGAAAAATCTCTGTGGGTCTTTGGGGCCCTGATGCCTGCTGCAGGAGGCCTGGTCTGTTTGGTGTCATTAGTCAGCAACTTTGCTGGCCTTCTCTCTCTGCCTCTGGCCCAGTAGCGCCACCACACTCCTTAAGATCAGTCTGTTTGAGTTTGCCAGCACTCTCATTAGCGAACGTGGTGATCACGGAGGTCCAGAGACAAATCCTTGGTCTCAGGTCGAAAGTCAACTCAACCACAGGCAGGCGCACCAAAAAACTCTTCTCATATGTCACCTGCTTGATGAACAGCTGTTGACCCACCGTCTCCACCTCCGTTTGTTTGTCAAAGTGTGCCTACCCCCTGTAAGGACCGGACAAACTGTAAGGCTTGTAGATGCTATTTTTTTGATGATTTAGGGGAGGAGCAAATGAGACAGAAGTTTGTACATTTGGAGAGTTGGTTTTATTTGCTAAATAATGTGTTTGACCAGCAGTGGGGTGTACTGACTTAGCCTTGAGTTACTGAGGCCTGACCTACAAGAACAAGCAAGTCACATTAAACTTCGTCAATGCAACTTCCAGATAAACCGACAGCAGCCACGTACCACAAACCCTTAGCACAATACCTGGGAAATTAAACTCCTTCTCTTAGATGCCAAAAGTGTAGACAGTTACTTTTTAGGCAGGACCCAGATTTTTCCCCTCTAAATTGTTTTATTACCTTTATCTTGCCAACTAGCCTAGTCTTTGGGGTCCGGCACACTACTCTGTTTTCCAAGTACTGACGTGAAAGTGCTTTGAGTCATCTCGGTGCTGTGTCCTACCGTGTGAGGATGCAGGGAGCCACAGCGCTCACCTTTATTATCCAAAGGGCAGTGACAGAGTCCTCTGAAGATGGCTTTAGACAGTGGGTGCCATTGTCACTGTGTAGTTCTATTTCATCTTAAACATTGCTGGTAACCACTGGACCATCCCTTAACGTTTACGTTTCACTCGATGACTGGCTCAGGAAATTACAAACCTTCATGCTGCTCTTTTTAAGGAGAAATGTTGCTTGCTGTTTGTAATTAAGACTGGGAACAAGCAAAACTTTCTTCTTACCATTGGATAGTTTCTTTACCTCCATTTCAAATGTTATCCCCTTTCCCAGTTTCCCCTCTGGAGTCCCCTTACACCACCCTCCTTCCCTGCCTCTGTGACAGTGTTCACCCACCTCTCTGCTCTGGCATTTCCCCCACTCTGGGGCATTGAGCTTTCACAGGACCTCTCACAACGAGCCTCTCCTCTCATTGATTCCCGATAAGGCCATCGTCTGCTACATGGGCAGCTGGAGCGGTGGATCCCTCCATGTGGACTCTTTGTGTGGTGGTTTAGTCTCTGGGAGCTCTGGGGGTCTGGTTGGTTGATATTGTTCTTCCTATGGGGTTGCAGACCCTTTCAGCTCCTTCAGTCCTCTACTGAGGCAAGACTGGAGAGACTTATTGAGAAGATCTGAATTGGAGACAAACTTCACGAAAGCCAGAGTGGGAGCTAGACAGGGGACCTGCTCATTGGAAGAATACACACAAGACAGTGTTTGGAAAGGAAACTGGGACAGGTGGAGAAGAAGAAAGAGGGGAGATGGTCTTGGCAGAAGACCCCATGACTAAGGTAGGTTAGAATCCACTGATTTAAAGGATCAAATTCTCCACAGGAAAACTGCTAGACATAGTAAGCGGTGAATCAAAAGTCTGCCTGGAGGCGGCAGACAGGAGGAGGCCTGGTGTCTTTTTGGCTCTGCCCTAGGGGGCCATCACAGACAGCCTTGTTTGTTAGATTTTAGTTTTTCCATGGTTTCTTTTTCCTTTTCATTTTGAGACAGTGTTTCACTTGGAAGCTCAGACTGGTCTGGAATTCATTCTGTTGCCTACTAGCTTTAAGCTGGCAGTGATCCTCCTGCCTCAGCCTCCCTAATGCTGGGCTTACAAGCATGAGCCACCATTGCCCAGTTCCCATGCTTTATATAGTTTTCTTTCCCCACCTATCAAAATAAGTGTGCAGATCTGCAGTAATAGAACAGTAATTGTTATTAACTATATACCGTTTGCTGATACAATGTAACACTTTTGTGGTAATTACTGATTACCATTTTCTCACCATGTAAGACAGAAATAGAAAGCTCTCCTAGCCAACAACTGCACACTAGAAATCATAATGTGGGGCCCAAATGCCATGCCTTTGGAAGTCTCCAAGAGCATGTGGGCTTTGGGGACAAAGCAGAACATACTTAGGCAGCTTATCCACAAAGAGCCGGAGCACAGGCTGCCAGGTGCTTCGGCTTATTCTCCCTTAATAGAAAATTTAAAACAAGCCTTAAAAGGTTATGGTTTATTGGCTTCAAATCCTACAGAGTAAGCTTTTCACAGTTTGAAGCATCGATTTTTTTTTTTAACTCAGTAGACTGTATAAAATGAAAGTACTTTTTAATTGCGTTTATTATAGTCATCCTGGTACAAAAAAATGCCTGGTAAGATCATTTTGGAATCTTAGGATACAAAGGAGAAAGGAAATGGAACATTGCCAGCGTTCCCCTTAGCCGCCATTCACTTTCATTTCATCAATGAGTGCTTCTTCATGCCAAGGGCTCTTTGAGGTGACAGGGATATTCCAAAGTCCTTCATGGTGATGACTGGTTAGACAAGATATCTAGACAGTGCAGATACTATCGGTGTCCTGAACCTTATGGGGTGACTGTAAGATGGGTTGGCAGAGTATGCAACCCAGATGCTGATGAGGATGGAGTTCGAAGCCCGGCTGAGGCCTGAGAAGAAAGGAATCTGGGGCAGGAATGGGAGGAAGTTTACTGGTAGGAGAGTCAGTGCATCTTTAAGTTGGGATATGATGAGAAGCAAGAAACTTGGTGCCTCTCTGAAAACCTCTTTAGGATAGACTCCGCCCTTGAAATTACGGTAGCAAGGATAGAATTGTGTGCAAGGCTCTTGATGCAAATCCACAGGGAGTTTTGGGAGGAAATGGTCCTCAGTTGGTTATGAGCATAGGTGGAGTGGCTGGGTGGGGATGCCGGACACTAACACATTACTCCTTACTGTGGTTTACAGTCCTCTTATGGGTTTGGGGCTGAAAATTTCATGTATTTATCATGTATGTTGGTTCTTGGTGTATTCGTGTGCATGTTTGCATAGGCATGTGTGTATGTGTACCTTGTGTGCACACTCACACTTGGGTATGTGCTTACTTGCACACGTGTGTAAGGCAGAGGATGCTTTCTGATGTCTTCCCCAGTCATGCTCCCTTACTTGATTTTTTTTTTTTTTTGAGTGGTGGTCTCTCAATGATGCCAATCCCTGGGCTCTTCCTGCCTGCCTTCCCAGCTGTTACATTACAGATCTACGCACTATGCCCGGCATTTTACCTGGATGCTGGAAAACCGAACTCAGGTCCTCATCCTGTTAAGGCGAGCCTCTTCCTGTGCCGTCTCTGCAGTGTAGTGATGATTTTTCATTCATGCCTTTGCCCACCGTCATCTACATTTGCATCAAACTGACTTGTCACTGATGCTCAAACACACTCTATGCCATGACGCTGGTTTTCTCCATGTTTGTTTTGAATTTTTCTTATAATTCCGATTACCTTTTATCTCTTTCCATATCAGAATTTTTTTAAGTATAAAGATGCCTTTATTTCCCCTGACATCATTCTTGTGCTTTGAAGACTCCCGTCTGGAACTGAGAACGTCCTCCTGGATCTTTTCAATTTTACCTTCCATTTCTTTATATATGCCACCTATCAAAATGGAGTTTATTTGGGTGCCATGCACCATCTCTAGATTGCCTCATTTGGGCAGGATTTGGCTGCCTTGCCTCTCTGTATGGTGAGTGTTGGTAAACATTCCCTTTGTCCCTCTCTGTATGGTGAGTGTTGGTAAACATTCCCTTTGTCCTTTACAATAGTCTTCTATTTACTGGTGTCTTCTTTATCCTTCCCTCTTTCTGCTCACACTTCTTTGCCTCTTTATATATTTGGCATGTTTTATAACCTTTTCTTTCTTCCCTTTGAGACACACACACACACACACACACACCCCTTTACAACCATTTAACCAGTCCAAGTGCACAGTTCCATAGCATCACATATATAATCCTGTAGTATGATAGAACCACCAACACTGCTGCACACCCCAACTTTTCACAACTCCAAATAGCAAACCTATACCTACCAAGAAATAACCCTGACCCGCACAGGGGTTTAAATCTCGACGCACTTGCAGTGTACGCTTTAAGGCCTGGTGCAAACGCTACCGTCCCATCCTCAGCGTTTCTGTGAAGCTTGTGGCTGAAGTTGGAGTGTGTACTGTGTCCTATTATTTGAGGGATTTTTGAGTTTTTAATTTTTAATTGGTACACAGTATGCATACTTATGGAGCATAGCATGTCGCTTTTATCTGAGTATGTGATGAGTAATGACTGCGTCAAGATACTTGGCATGTCCAATCAAGAGTTTCCTTGTATCAAAAGCTGAAGCATGGTTTGAAATGTTTCTGTAAGTCTATCTGAATCCTGGATTTCAGTCACTCACCATTCACCCACGCATGACACTCGGATTATTTTCCTTTCTCAGTGATAAATATTTCACGAAAGCAATATAAGGAAGGCGGGGTTTATTTTGTTTGGGTTCATGGTTTAGGGCTACTGTCCATTGTGGGAGAGAAGTGAAGTGGAGATCTTGGCTGTGGTTTTAGGAGCATAAGGCAAGTGTGATTATCTAAAGAGATGAATCTGGGTGTCTCACTAGTATTCCCCGTGCTGATCAGTCCAGGACAATAGTCCAGGAGTGGTGCTGCCCACCTTCTGAATGGGTCTTCCTTCTGCACTTAGACCAGTCTAGTATTGAGCCTACTAACACACTCAGAGACATCCTCTGCTAGGTGATCTGGAGTAACCATTGTACGGCCAGCCCTGATTCTCCTATCTTCCTTTCTCATGTCTATTGATCATCTGTCCTTTCCGGTCTGATTGCTTTAGTCTCCACCCCTTTCCCACTCACTGCCGACCCCGCCCTGTTCCTGTCCTCAGCCCTGGCGGCATGCACTTGTTCTGATCTGTGGACATCCACATCCGAGGTGTGTGATCCCCGGTCAAGGTGCTCTGTCTGCTTGTACCGCAGAATGCCTCCTGATCCGCCTTCCTCTCTCTTCTCTTCCCCACTACCCCCAGCTAGCCTGTCTCTGCTTTCTGCACACACTGTTGCCAGCAGCACCCGGGGAAGTCAGCCGCAGCCCTGCGGTGTAATTAAATGACCTACTCACTCCAGGGTCTAAGATGAGACGATTTGTTTACTCTGCAGCCCACACAGGACACGATGCACACTGCACTCATCTCCTGGTATCTCTTTTTAAAAGGGCAGAAGTGAATGAGACTTTGCTAAAGTCATTTTTCCCCCATTGTTACTTGCTGTCAACTGTTTTCTTCCTTTAGTTTCCAACTTACTTTTCTATTGATCTCAGAGGAGACCTTCAACCTCTCCTAGTTTTGATAAACAGGATTCACTGGCTCGTACGGGGAAGACAGTTGTCCTTTTCTTTTGAATGGGTCACAAATGTGCATCATGCTGCCTCCTCTTTGTTTCACTGTGGTGACTGTTAATCAAGCTTGTCTTTAATGCCCCATCTCTACGTTGACCATTTCATTGTAACCCATTTCCTAGTAACTGGATGTGCACCTTCTCTGAAGTGCACGCTTTCTTGAAGCCTATAAAATGCATGGAGTGCTTACGAACTCTTTCACAGAACTTTGGCCACCATTCCAAATAAGGATCAAAACTTCCTGCCTTGGAAGCAGAACCCTAGGCGTGTTAAGCCATGACCGGAAAGCGTCAGAACAGAAGAAATTAGTTCAGCAGGAGAGGTGCCAAATCCTAAGGCAAAAATGTAACTAGGTAGCATTGTTAAATTAAAACATTGTTGCATTGTAAGAAGAAGCACCTGCTCTCTCTCTGACAGGTTGCTGGAGATTCATTCCCCTAAAGAGTGAGCTAGGATGCGCCTGATAGTGGTATTTTCATGTAATTGTGTGAATGGGACAAAGCCTGCCTCTAAGATTTGGCTGATATGAGTATATAGCCTCACATAAATAGGTTGAATTGGCAGAAATAATCTCTTGTTAGGGCCAAGCAGGAGGGATCTGCAGTGTCTGTTCCCATCGTCTGTACCCAGACTCCTCAAATTTGTGTTGCGTGACCAGCACAATGAGACTGGAATAGCTTTAGCATTAGAATTTTTTAGGGGCTTTGTTACTAGAATGTCAGCATCTATTACCGTGTCTTTCTCAGCTGCTTTTACAGGGCTCTAAAAACAGACAGATGACCAATTAAGTAGATGCTATTGCAAAGCTAACCATGGAAAAGGGGCGTGCAGCGGCTCTACTCAAGGTTTGCACGAACCGTGTCAGTTAAGCTAGTATGGATGGATTCAAGGTTTAATTTAATCTGCATCAATTAGTCAGCGGGTAGTTATTAAACACCTATTATGTGTCGGGTATTTCGCTGAATATAGGAAATCATTGTATCCAGTGATAGAAGCCAACACTTGTGAAACAACTTGAATTAAGTATGTGATGAGCTCTGGACCACTGCATTATGGGTAAAAGGAGAAATGTAGAGAAGGTAAACAGGGAAGGTGGGAACTCCTTCTGTTAGCCAACTAAATGGTATGTAGCCCCTTGGTTTTGTTTCTCTTTTTCTCTGTTTTATGAAGCAACAGTAACTGCCTTTGGAGAAATGATCCCAGAAAGGTCTTCCTTGTACAGCCTGTCTTTCCTTCCGTGTGCAGTCTTGTCGCTATCATATCCGACCAGCAGAAAAGGAGCAACGACACAGCGTTCTTCTCAAAGCGGTTTATTCACAAACCTTACAGCAAACCCATGAAAATCTTTCTGTCCCTTTCTGTTTCTGTTTCTCTTTCTGTTCTTCTTTCAGTTTCTCTTTCTCTTCTCTTTCCCCCCAAGCGTGGTCCCTTTTATCCGGATCTCGTGTCATGGGTGCGCCTGCACAGCTCGCACGGTGGGAGTGGCTAATCTCAGGGACAGGAGGAAATCAGGTGCTAGTCACAAGACCAGGCCGGAGTCCCAAGCATCATCTTGGGACTACCGCCACAGACTCCCTCTGTCCCTCAGTTTCATCTTTACTAAAGAGAATTCATAGTTACTGTACAAAATCCAGAACAATCTCCAGGGAGTGTGATTTAAGAACCATTGGACTGAGAAAATTTTGTGAGCAGTTTTGAGCACACACCAAACTATTGGTTGCCAGCTTGCTCTAACGTTCTATAGTTATTTTCTAAGTCACTTAAGCACGCTGACTATATTCTCTCTATCTCTAACTTATGTTCTTGCTGGCCTCTCACTTTTATGTCTATAAGCAACCCCCCCCCCAAAAAAATAAAAAAATAAACATATTGAACTCTGTTCTTATAACTGTTGTGAGTCACATTTAGATCGGTGCTTGAGTTTAGGCTCCTAGCTCACCAATCGGGAAAGATTATTAAAATGACAGCATCCTGTGTGACAGTTTTTAATCCTTAGAAAACTAAAAGAGCCAGCCGGAATGTGCGTTCCTGTTGGGTTGAGGGGCCATGGCTGAGGCACCCTAAAGAGTGTTTAGCGCATGCGCGCTGCAGTGTGCGGTCCTTGATGGGGTTTTTCAATGACTCGCCTGCTTCTCACTTGCTCCTCCCACATTCATTGCTGTGGCGACTCAGCTCTTCCATCCATTCTTCAGCTTTGTCCTTCTCCTTCAGATGCCATCGCCAATGTCCCACGCTGCATATGTTCTTACCTCATAGGGCTTCTGTCGCCTGCGTTCTGCATGTGCTCTCTTGTCCAGAATACTCTCCCACACTTTTCCTCACTGTCCCCCCCCCCCCCACCGTTTATTACCCCCTACATTTCCCTTGGAGGTTGGCTTCATTAACATATGTGTCCACAGTCACCTGAGTGACACCCTTTCCCGGAAGCTGTGTAAGAAGGGGAGCATCATGTCCCTACCTGCACCTCCAGGACCTTACTCCAAGTTGGCAACGCTTGCTTTTAGATAGCGGCGCCACACTGCAGGGGCCTTGGATAAGATAACCTCTCATTTGCCAGCAAGAGCTTTCAGATTTATACCCGTGAATCAATCCCATTAGCCATGAACGAGGACTAGAGCCAAGATCAGGAGCAGAGCCAAGGGCTGACAAGGCAATGGGATCCTTCTCCCCATGTGTGGTCCTGAGCCCGTGTCATACCTGCCAATTTCCAGCTAATCAGTGCAGCTTTGGAACAGGTGTCCTCTGTCCTGCATCCTGTTGCTTGAGAGCAGAGGGGAAGAGTTTGCCACCTGGTCAGAATTTGTATAAACAGATGCTAGGAAGGAAAGGCTTAGGTTGCGTGCTGTGTCAGCGCTGTGTGCTATGCTTTGAGTAGCATCCTCTCCCGGGCGTAAGGCTCTTCTGCGCATGCCCTGTGCCCTTCTCCATTCAGACAATTCGGCTGGTTCCAGGAGCGGATTCTCTTAGCTCGCTCATTTCTCCTGTGGAAATCTCCGAGACAGTGATTTGGATAGAGGACCAAGAAGCCGTTCTATGTGTCCTTACTCTTAGAGTTCCATTTCTTTTATGACATTAATACACTAGCATTAACCCCGCCCTGCTCCTATAAGACTTTCAGGATCCAGAGAGGTATCAGGCCAAGTTCAAGTGTGAAAGCAGGGGACCTTAACAAGCTTAAGCCTGGCACTGGCTCTGCACCTGGCCACAGGGCACCTGTTCATGAAGTCGCAGATTCAGAATCTGGTCCACCTCTGTGACGTGGGAATGTCTCAATAATGGGGAGTGTAAGGCAAAAACTAGAATAACAATGTCCCTGTGCTTTGGGGGGAAACATGAGATCACAGAAACAGCATCAATTATTAATATCACCTCCGGAGTCAACAGCAGTTAATATCGCTGTTGATTGCGCTGTACCAAGCGCTCCCCCTGCCAGTCACACAAGCCTTGCTGGTAGGCATTCTCTGTTTTTTTCACTGTCAGCTGAAGAGACTGGTTCTGCCAGATACTGGGAGCAGTTAAATCATAGTCATATCAAACATTTAAGACATGGCAGCCCCATGGCCCTTCTAGCACCATGATGACAGAATAGACTCGATGTGTGTTTTTCACAACCACAGAACAAAGCATGTTGGGGAATAGGTAACTGATCTGCAGAAACCCCATTCTGATTTGAGTATTAAAGTTATTCTTAAACCTCTGTCTTCCTTCAAAACAATGAATCTCATGGCAGCTGCTTTCTGTTGCTTCCCCTGGTGGAGATGCTCAGAGATGCACAGCGGGTTGGGGGTGGTCAGACACTGTCCAAATCATAGAGCAGATGGGGTGCCATTCACATCTTAGTCAGGAAGTATGTAGTGAGTAATGACACTTTTCTACCAGCAGATGGCAGTAAAACATCTTGACAAGGGATCTTCTTACTCTTTCTCTGTGGTGCCACCAGAGCTATCAGTGGCCTTCATAGGTGGAGGAAAAGTCACGAAGTTGATGAGAGTTTAGGCAGTGAAAACAGGTAGGAAGTGCTTACTGTGTTTGTAGATATGTAGAACTTGACCGCAATGACATCACCCCCCCACCTTTGTCATCTGTTCACAAGCTCCTTCCTAAACAGGGTCTCTCATTTTCTGCAACCAAGTACCTTACTCATGCATCATGGTATTCTCCTGACATGGGTGGAGTCTGGTGAAGAGCAGCCATGGGCTTTCCCTGTCCCTAATGAAATCGATAAAGCAAGAAGAACTTTATATAATATCACTTTGAGCAAACCCATGGTCCTCCTGGAAGCTCTGCACACAGTAGGGCCACTCCCATGTATGCCTTTTTATCAGAAGAAGCTTCTACATCATTTGCCAGATCCTTGAACCAGTTTTGAGCTTTAGAAGCTGCATCTGACTCTCTTACGTTCTTCCCAGCTCTACCCTGGTGATGCCTGTGCCTTGGGGGTGGGGGAGGGGAGGCTGGAAGACCTAGATACATTCCTTCAGGTCAAGTACTGCAGAGTCTCTGACTTTCAAGTACCTTGAGCTGTTATGAGTGTCTTTGTGGATCACTGTGGACCGCACCGGGAAGCTTCTCCAGTGAGGGCTGACAGATGGAACAAAGGGAGAAGGGAGCTTGTAAGGAGATGGGGCAGTGGATGACCACAGGAAAACAGTGTTTTCTGGGCACAGTGGGGCAGTTGCACATGTAGATTCACAGCAGTCAGGGCCTCATGTGTGAGGTCTGTACAAGCTCAAGCCAGACAAAAATCCAGCCTAGGGAGAAGAGGGCATGAACGCCCACCCCTATCTCAGGAGCTATTGGGAAGTAATTACTGAAAGGGGAAAATCAGTTTTCTTCAAGGGTGCAGCCCCAGGTGGGTGGACCACCCTCCAGTGAGGGCCACAGGGCCAAGAGTATGTAAGCAGCAGAAATTGTATTTGGTGGATTTTTTTTTAAAGGACTCCATTGGGTAGCTTGGGGCCATCCTGGAAGGAGTTGGGAAGGGGTGTGTATCATCAAATGACATTGTAAGACTGTATCTGTGAGGTGTACCACCCGTGGACCTATAAGGAATTTGTAGAAAAAAAGACAAGAATCTTAAGTCCCTTTAAGATCCAGACAAGTTACAGTGACTGTAAGAAGCCTGCTAAGTCACTGGGGAAATCTGGGACATATTTGGTCCATTTTTGGAAGAGGTAGGTTCTGTTCAATCCCCCTGAGAGTCACAGTACAAAACTACAGGCTCTATGTGAGGTGAGCTTTTAATTCTTTAAGGCAAGCCACCCGTGTGTCATTTAAAACTGCAAGCTGTTGTGAACTATGCGGCTAAGTCATTTCTCAGTCCCACCCAGGCGAAACCAGTGCATTCAGGGGTTACAAGTGCCCCTGAAGCCCCTGAAGTCTGATCACCAGTTAAAACAGAGGCTTTGCCCGTCATGTTCAAGACCTGGCTCTCTATATCAGATACAAGGACTGGAGAAATGCTGCTGTGGGCATGGCAACGTGGTTGTATTGAGGCGATTGTAAACATTCTTAGTCACGTCTCTACCCTGCTGGCCAATTCAATGATGGTAGGTTATTGTGGGCTTATGGGGAGTTAATCTAGCATTTACTGAATATTGATTGCTTTCTCATGGCGGCGGGTGGGGGGGGTGTTCTGGGTTTACATCTTGACGTAAGATCTTAACAACCACTTCGTGAAAAACTAGGGAGACTGAGGCACGAGGCTGTTATTGTGTCTGACTTACAGGCCAGCTTGGTGACCCTAAGCATCTGTTTCCACAGCTCTGAGTGGTGCTCCTCGGTCTTGTCTAAATCAGCCTCTCAGGAGGTGACTGCCCTTTAAATGACACAACCATGCCACTTAGCATCCACACAGGGTGGCATGGTGCCACCGAGCCGCCTCCAACCACGTGCCAGTCACCTCACCTCGAGTCTTCTCTGAAGTTCCTCCCGCCCTTATCCTCCAGCCGACATGCTTTATTCAGCCTCTGTTTTATTTTCTTTTAATCTCCTTTGAACCCGACAGATCATAAATCCCTTGCTAGATGAGATTTCCAAATAATGGTGATAGACGGCCCTGTCATTTGTCTCCTGACAAGCCTGAGCCGGACTGTCATCGTTGCAGCGGTCGAAAGGACTGTATCCTGAGGAACACCTAGAAGGGTTGTCCAGGAAAGAGGAAGGAAGGGGGGAAAAGCCAGAGCTTCATTCTCCACTCAGAGCCTGGTCTTCCTCAAATACGCAAGGCTTCCTCAAGGTTTGCCTGAAAGAAAGACACAGGGAAGGTGATAAATGACACCAGGGATGACCGAGGATTACCTTTAATCTGAGGCGGCGCCCAAGAATCCGCGTGTGATGAGGGAGAAGGCGATGCAGACAGAGCCGTGCAGGGATTTGCAGAATGCTGTTATTTCCAATTCTGTCTGTGAGCACTAAGGCTGAAATCCCAACCCCGCTGAGAGATTGATAATGAAACACCAAGGGGGGGGGGGTGGTAAGGACAGGGTGTAAATTTACTCCAGAGCTGTCCTGTGTTGTGGATTATGCCAAGAAAGCCTCCCGTTTCCTACTTAAAAGATATTTTATTGTATTTCAAAGGTAAAGTGGGCCATTACTTTACAACTCTGCGCTGTTCACAGCTTACCAATTCTGTGTTTCTTCCTGTAAGCAGCGGTGGGTGTGGGGCTGGTGGCTTTCATTAGCCTGTGCCTGAGCGCAATGTCTCATCTTTCCGGGACTCCTTTTGGCGTAAGCAAGCTCCTGAATGTGGCTCGAAAACCTAGTTCAGAGAACGGCAGGAATATGGAGGGAAAGAGAGCCATGGGACTGTAGGTAGAAATGGAAAATGGTGTCCTTATTCAAAATAGTGTAGAAGTTCCCAAATCACCAAATTACCAGACTGTATAGTCTGGCAATCCCATATGTAAACGGCATGTGTTTCAGTAAAAATTAACAAAGAGTCTGCGGCTACCAGTTCCTGAGCGTTCTCGCCCGTGCCCATCTGTGTAGAGCCATGGGCCACCGAGCTGGGTCTGCTTGACCCGGCTGCTTCTCTACCATTCGGTCTATGGGCCACCCTCTCTGGGCTGTCTCTCTCACAGCCAGGAAATTTGCTTCTACTCCCCACAGCCTGATAAAATCATGACTCAATAATCAAAAATTTATCAATCATATTTTTATGTTAATTCTTAATCCTCAGTACATTCACACAATAAGATTACAACCAGTTGACAAAGGTATACATCTCCCATCCAAATAAGACAAATTGATCTATAGAAGCCCTTGAAAATATTCATATCTACCTATTGTCAATTAAAACCATCTGGATATAGATCCTCCTTCTCCAGCTCCATCTTGATTCTCTCTCTTCTCCTCCTCCCTTCTTCCTAGACTTTTCCCCACCTACCCTTCCTTCCCATCCAGTGATAGGCTGGACCTGCCTTGCTGCATAATGACATCATTCTACATAGACGGACAAAGGAAATCAGTATCATAGACTCCTCATTGGCATGTTCACTGCAGCATTATTGATGAGAGGCAGGAAATGGAATCAGCCTGTGTGTTCATCAATGGGTGATCTGAAGCGGAAGATGCACCGTATCCCGGCAATAATAGCCTCAAAGAAGAAAGCCCTTGGCACTTCCTATAACATGGAGGAATCTGTAGGACAGCACACCAAGCTCTCTGTGACTGTAATGACTTAGCTGATATAATCAGCAATGTGCGAGGAGAAAATGTTTACTGTAGTAGCTTTGGATATTCTTGCATGTGGCCATTTGTCCCCGCCGTTCTGGCATCAGGTAGCACACTGTGGACAAGTAAGTTCAAGGCAGGTAGTACAGCTCAGTGGTAGAGAACGTGGATATCTCTAGAAGACACTAGGATCGATCTCCAGTAATCCAAAGAAAGATAGAAAAGCGTGGAGGGAGGAAAAGTCACGAGTGTGTGATAGAGCAGAAATACTCCAGTCATGAGTCATGAGAAAGAGAGACAAGTAGACTGGAGCCATCCGACTGCATTGGAGGCCACACACCCAGTGACCTGAGGGTCTCCCACTAAGACAGCCTTACCTTATTGAAGTTCCACCACTTTTGATAATTGCCGTCCTGGGGACCAGGTCATCTTTGTGATACATCCAATGTTAAAACTTGTACAGGAAGTAAAACGAGGCAGATTTAAAAAGACAAAGACTCAACTGCCCAGTCATTCATCCACTGCATTTCAACAACAGCAACAACGAATCAAACTCCTAGCAGTAAGAAGCACACCGGTGGGTCTCCAAGTTTGGACAATAAGTGGAATGTTGGATAGAGGGTAGAAACCCAAAAGGACCAGAGATCCATATTATCTGATGATGACCTAGTTAGTGGTGATGGCAGACCCCACTGTACTGTGCAGAGGGTACATCTTAAGTGTCATCGGCATAGGAGGTAACCAGCGGAGGGTGTGTCAATCTGACCTGCTAATCATTTCACGACACACTCGTGAGTCAACTCTTTGTGCTGCTCATTTTGAACACACACATTTATGTTGGTTACCGGTTTTACCTCACTAGACCTAGGCCCTCTTGCATGAAACTATTCTTCGGGAATTCAGTGAGAAACTGGGTGACATGGCTCTCGCTCAGCACTCGAGACCTACAATGTGAGGGCTAGCCAGTGACAGTTACAGAGTTGAGAATAACGTACAGGGTAACTTTCAGAATTCAAAGTTCCCCCCATCTCACCAGCTTCATCATCATCATCATCATCATCATCTTTGGTCCCCTCCTCACTTCCTCTTTCATCGGTGGATCTTGGCTATGACCTGCCTCTAGTCAACCACTGAGATTCTCTGTAGAACTCTTGTGTTGTTATTGACACAGGCTTTGTCCTACCTATAGAAACAGGATCTAGGGTCCTTACATCCTGGACTCCTTCTGAGACTCCGTCAGCTGCCCACCCCAACGAGCACCTGTTCACAAGATGGCCCTGGGCTTGCTGCTTTGAGGTGGCTCACACAATGACTTACTGAGATGCCTGAGGACAGGGTCAGCCTCCGTTTCAAGTGTTTCCCTCATTTAACTGCTTGTCTCTTTCCCTCATTTCTTCAACTTTTCCCTTTTTATGGACATTCCGGGTTTTCCCCTTCAGGCATTATTAGAGGGCTGAAATCCGTCTGTCTTTTCTTTCAGTGATGAACGTGTTTGAAGAACATCTCCAAGTGGTAGTTCATGTTATCTTTACGGAAATAATGGTAAAATATATGGGCACTGCTGTTGCAAGTGAAGGAGGGGTGGCCTTCAAGTTGTGATAAAGAAACGGCTCCTAGAATCCTTTGCATCTTGCTTAAGCGTTGATGTCTTCTGAGGGAGACCCGGGAATTAGTTGTTCACTTTCCTTGGTTGTGATTCTCTGCAACTTACACAACTAACTCTGAAGTCTTTAACACACCTATGGACACACTGGAACATACTAACAAAATACCGTGTTAGTCGTTGGTTCATTGCTATGAAAAAGAAGTCAGCAACACCATAAGGGAGTTAGGGTTTGTTTTGTATTACACTTTGAGTGATTATACCTTCTGGGCCTGTGATTATGCAGAGTACCATGAAATACAGGGTTCACTGGAGAGCAGAGAGCTCTGGGGCTCACCATACAATGGCTAGCAAGCAAGGAGAGATGGGACAAGGTTTACCCTTCAGGTACACTCCCTCGGAGCTACTGCCTCCAGGAGATTCTACTTCCATGGTTCTACCATCTCCCAGTTATGCCACTGAAGTATGAATCTGTCAACAGATAAATCTGTTCATTAGGCATTCAGGACCTTCATCTTTAGATCACCCTCAGCAGCGATACCAGCTGGGTACCATGCCTTCAGTACATGAATCTTTTTTGTGGAACAGTTCTTATCTATAGGGTAATTGTGGTTGCCTCTGTCCTGTATGAATCAAAGCCAACTTCTTTCCAAATGCTGAAAAGACTGTAACTCCAGCTTTATACCCTGCTCTCCCCGATGTGGGGGTTCGAGTAAAAATGGCCTCCATAGGCCCATAGGGAGGGCCACTGTCAGGAGTTGTGGCCTTGTTGGAGGAAGTGTGTCACAGTCTCTTCTGGCTGGCCGCACACCAAGATTTAAAACATTCAGCTGCCTCTGCAGTACCATGTCATGCTGCCATGGTTCCCACGGTGACAATGATGGACTAAACCTCTGACCTGTAAGCCAGCCCCAGTGAAATGCTTTCCTTCATAAGAGTTGTGGTGTCTCTTCACAGCAATAGAACCCTAACCAAGACACCCTCCTGACACAAGAGCATCTTTTTGAAACTTCTAACAGAATTTCTGAGGACACATGTCACCAGCCTGGAATAGGCATTGCCTATTGCTGTGCCTAAACAGCTGGTACTCTCTCCAAGGTCGGGCCTAATGATGAAGATGTGTGGGGGTGGGAGAGGGGCGGGAAACCGGTCTCTACCAGAGTAGATCCACAAACTAAATCAAAGCACTGTTTGTCTTTAAAGGGAAGATGATATACATCTCACCTAATTCATGTGCATGATGTGACAGTTGGAACAGAGTGGGCCTACAGTTTATTAGTTAGAATTCATGAGCCCATGTTTATAGTGTATCACCCCCATTCATGCCGTTTGTCAGCAAAATGATCGTGTTACTCGGGGCTCCTTGCGTTGACCAATGCAAAGACGGTATTAGGAACCTGACTCCGAACCCTCTGAGTTCTTAGGTTCCTTTTTACCATCGCCTTTTATTTTCCGGAGTCGACCGTCCTGATTCATGGTCTCTCCCTTCCTTGCCATCAGTCCCGATTAAGCGTTTGCCTCCTAATTGCATGTGTCTTAATGGCCCATGATTTACATTGCTCGAAGGAACAATGCAGTTTCTGCACGTCAGTGTACCAGCAACGGTAACTGTATCAAGACTTACTGTTCCCATCTTTATTTAAAGTTTCGGATTCTGACACATCTGTAGGCAGTCTTAATGTAGGCTCAGTGAAATGAGCAGGCTCCTTGTGGTTTGCCTCAGGGCTTGCATTCCGACGACGGTGGACAGCTTAATCCCTGCCCCACAGGATGCAGATCGTCCTGGTAGCTACGAGGTAGCAAGAAGACCAATTTGGACAGGGCTGTGGTTAAGATGCTCTGTTGCGCATGGGACGGCTAAGTGGTTTGCTCATGTGCTAGTAGATACAGAATGTCCCTTAAAGTGGGATGGCCCATTACTGTGGTATTTCATCGTCCCCTTGACAGACCGTGAGTAAACAGGCTAGGAGCACATGTACCAAGGATGTCTGCCCATGAGTTTGTGTCTTTCCTGACCCAGAGCCAAGCTGGAGAATTCTTTGCATTTTCCCCATCTGTTCCTTACATTGCCTTTCTCTTGGATGCTCTGGCTGCCTCGGAGGAATGAAAAACAAGCTGGGTTGTGTGTTTTTCCTCATAGTCGGAAATGGCAGAGCCCATATGAATCATCTTGTCGGAAGCAGCAGAAATAAATCTGAGGGGTGTTCAGGGTGCTCCGTTCTTCCCCAACCCCCACAGGCAGGCAACATGAAAGACACCTAGCCTTCTGTGAGAGACTTTCCTCTCAATGCAGGGAGGTTTCTCTTGGCTTTTAAAGTAATTTTTTCAGCTCTATTTTTTTATGTGGGAGCTTCAGAACCAGTGCCTGCAAAGACAGACCATTACAGGGAAGCCCCCACTAACTTATTAATAAAAATGTGTTGAACATGAGCTCTCTGCCAGGAGCTAGGCTAGGCAATGAACAATACAGACAAGTCTCCAAAATAATGTCGTTCCCCCATGAAAGCCTAAGCAAAGCCTGGTTGGGAGGGGAGAGGAGCACTGCCCGAATCAATTATTTAAATCTAGTGGTAGATGGTGTTTAGTGGCGTGGAAACAGCTTGCAGGGGATGGCATCTGTGGCGGAGTGGAAAGCAGGATCCCGCCTGACCTGGCCTGGTTTCCCTGCACACAGCCCCTCTCCTTTGGCTTGATGCTGGAAACAGGCCTGCTCCCTTGCCTTCTTACTGGGACACAAGGCCACCACCACTGTCTGGGCTTGCAGGAAGGACACAGGCCAGGTGTTGCATATCCTTTTACACTTGTTTATCTTTTTATAGGGATTTAATACTTAAATATAATTCCTATTGTACTTTTCTTCATTCCTTGGTTCTTGCTTATTTGCCAAGCGAGCTGTACACCGGAGCTCACACGGCACGGAGCACAAACTCGGGCTGTGGTGCCCCAAATTAAGTGAGACTGCTTTTGTGGTAGCATCCTCTAACTTAGCCCAGAGGGAGCAGAAGCGATAAATTTGGGGTATCATTGCAAGATTTGAAAAGTTGCATTCCCCTCAAACTGCAGCATAGGCACTTATGAAAAATCATGTTGGCCACTAATTGTACCCTGAGATAGGAGGGTTATCTCCAACTCACAACTAATTGTACCCTGAGACAGGAGGGTTATCTCCAACTCACAACTAATTGTACCCTGAGATAGGAGGGTTATCTCCAACTCACAACTAACTGTATCCTGAGATAGGAGGGTTATCTCCAACTCACAACTAATTGTATCCTGAGATAGGAGGGTTATCTCCAATTCACGGTGAGTACGCCAGACACTAGAATAACGCAGTTGCTGAGCAGAGCAATCCACCTGTTCTTTCTCTTTTCATTCTTAAGAAAAGAAAGGAAAGCTCAGTTACACAGTAGCTGTACATGTTTGGCCTAGGAGTTTTTGCAGTCATAAATGGAATGTGTTCAGAGGGTTCACTGGCTAGTTTCATGTCTACTTGACACAAACTAATGTCACTGGAGAGGAGGGAGCTACAGTTGAGAAAAATGCCTCCCTAAGACCCAACTGTAGGGCATTTTCTTAATTAGTGACTCCTATACTAGGGCTCAGCCAGTTGTGGGTGGGACCATTTCTGGGCTGATAGTCCTGGGTTCTCTACAAAAGCAGGCTGAGCAAGCCAGTGAGCAGCACCCTTCCATGGCCTCTGCATCAGCTCCTGCCTCCAGGTCCTTGCCCTGCCTGAGTTCCTGCCCTGACTTCCTTTTGTCAGGGTGTTTCATCCCAGCAGTAGTGATGAAACTAAGACACAGGGTTTTAATCAACTCAAGTTGCCTATGGAGAGGGTTGGTGATGACGTCATATAGGAAAGCAGGTCTCCTGCTCAGGAACCAATAAGGAGCTTGAGGCAGAGCCTGGCAGTAGATCAGTTGCTGAAGAAGGCAGCTGCACCATTGGGAAACAAGTTCAGAAAAGTCTACCATTTAAGGGTAGGAGCAAGAAGAGGGGGGATCATTTTCCGTAATTCCAGTTCACACTCACCTGTGCTTTGTTTGATGAAACAACCCATCTCATCACACCGAGCCATAGGGAAGAATGTGTTCTGTGAGCAAGTGAATGGCAGCTATAAAGTCCAGGGCTGTCCTCTAAGGACATGAGGGAAGCTAGTCACTGACACAGCCTTCCACCTGATACCTTCCAAACACAAAGCAGAGAGAAGTGAAGTTCTTAAACGGCAGTGTCTGGCTGCTCTCCATCCCTCCCGGACCATCAGAGGTGTGGTTTCCCTCCTACATAGCTCCTCTCCCGTGGCCGTCCCCAATTTGCTTGTTATCACGTTGTCGAACACGTCTCGCCACATGCTCTGAGCAGGTCTGTGCGGTTCTTACACTGGAGTTTCCAACCTTCTCATGTTAAGTGGAGTCAGCCTTCTTCCTCTGGCACAGTGAAAGGCATTGGGGACTTTTATTTTGAAACATAGCTCATCTGAATAACACTTCTTAGAGGGTATCAGTATACCCAATGTGTTCAGTTCAGAATGTCCTTCGCTGTTAGAGAATAACCTAAATGATTTGAGCATTTTGGATCAATTGCCTTCGAGGGCTACAAGAGACAACTGGTTTTTTGTTTTTGTTGTTGTTGGTTTTTCTGGTTTTAAGATTAATTTCTTTTATGTATATAAGTACACTGTCGCTGTCTTCAGACACACCAGAAGAGGGCATCAGATCCCATTACAGATGGTTGTGAGCCACTATGTGGTTGCTGGAATTGAACTCAGGACCTCTGGAAGAGTAGTCAGTGCTCTTAACTGCTGAGCCATCTCTCCAGCCCACAAGAGACAGTTGTTAGTAAGCAAACAAGCAAGAACCACCAATTCTTTTTTTCCTAACAGATTTGTGAAATCACTTGTAAGAAAGGAGAGTATTGTAATGAAATCATAGTTTTTCAACCAACTTGGTTCTCGTATCCAAGGATGAGGAATTTATCTGTAGTGGTTGCACCGGTTTCATTTAATTTTTAATTAAAAAAATATTCCAGGTATATGGATATGGAAAGGAAGTTGAGATGTGCCAGGACCTTTCCTTGAGAATAATCAAATGACTCCATAAAAAACAAAAACAGAAACAAAACAAAAAACAAAGAAAAATGAACACAGTAATACTATATCTTTTAAAATATCAGGGCAAAAGATATCAGCCAGTGTGAAGGGATGGCTGTGATAAACACTTGATCTCCCAGAAATTGTCTCTGTCTCAACAACCTCCTGGTTGTGGCTGTAGTCTTGGCATTTCCATACACAAATTAATTAGCTTTTTGTAGGTGACTTGGGCTTGGGCAGAGATGAGTGACCGAACTGAGAAGGGCAGTTTTGGCGCCCCCTGCTGGTTACAGAGTGTAGCTGCTCTTAAAGAGTCCTCACAAATTTTTCCCTAATTAACTATTATATTCATATTACTTTCCAATCACCGCCCCTCTTCCTCTCCTCCTATTTCCACCTTTATACCTTCCTTGCTTCCTCCCCTTCTCCTCAGAGAAGGGGAAGCTCTGTCCCCCATCCCATATTGCCCCACCCTGGGACATCTAATCCCAGCAGGACTAAGCATGACCTTTCCCACTGAGTTCCAACCAGGCAGTCTAGGGGAGGGGATCCAATGTCATGCAAAAGAATCAGAGATAGCCCCACTCCAATGTTTAGGGTACCCATGTAAAGATCTCAAGCTGCACATCTGCTGTAAATGTGTAGGGGGACTAGGTCCAGACCCTGCACTGTCTTTTCTTGGAGGTTCAGTCTCTGTGAGCCTCCATGAACCAGATTAGTTGACACTGTTGGTCTTTCTATAGTGTCCTTGACCCATTCCACTTGCTCAATTCTATCCCTCAACTCTTCCATGAGACCCTCTCTCCCCCTGCCTGGTCCCACCCGATGTCTGCCTATGGGTCTCTGCATCTGTTTTCATCCACATTTTCTGTCAGTGTAGAGGGACAATAGAGAGACTACCGGGGCTGGGGATGTCACTCGAGAAAAGACTGCTTGCCTGTCATAAGCAAACTCTAGGCTCCATCCGTGAGGAGCTACGAAGGCAGGGGCAGAAAAAACATGGCTCTTCCTGATCTTACACATGCACCAGCTGAGTCATCTTCCCGAGAACCAGTCTGCACCTGATGAAAAACCTGAACAGAGCCACCCCAATGTCACGTTAACTCCTGTGTAAATGTAATACCCTTGCATGGTGCCTTAAGGAAGCTTACAGTTAGAGAAACCCCGAAAGGCATTATCATCCCAAGGGATTAACATACCCCATATCCAGCATGGCCATTTTTAGATATTGAGGCTTTGGGGTTTTGTTTGTCTGTTTGTTGTTTTAAAGGAACCTAGTACCCTACACAGACCTTTAGATGCTCTCCCAGTTATTCCCACCCATTAGACACATTTCTGATACCGTTTTGACTGCTTTGTAATTTTTGGTCACCACTTGGTGCCCTTCAGTGAGTGTGTCGTGATATCCGAGCCACTCCAGGTGGCAGTGAGTGCTTACTGGGTCCAAAGATGGATGGTTATATTAAACTTACATGAGAGAAATGTGGGCCACTCTGTCCAGAGGGCTCCTGACAGGAAGCTGCGGATGACATCCACCAGACGCCTTGGGCATATGAGACCTTTGTCCCACAAGTCAGTAAGCTGTGAGGTGGAGGAGATGCATCTCAGGAAGGCTTTCTGCTGACATCGGGGTTTAATATCCAAGGCTCAGTTTGGACCAGGCAGAAAGGACACAGTGTCTAACTTAGGTAGATGCATTGGCTCAGGAATTGTTCCCGAGGACATAGCTGGCTACTGGAGGACCCAGGATAAGGAGGTGGGACCACACGGGAGATTTCCTCACATCCTGGAAAGGCCTTTCTCGGGACTCACGTCTCTTGAAGAACCTGAGCGGGCTGCTAAGATCAGCTTCACAAAGTCCAAAGAGAAAAGATAGCCCTTAGTGTGGCCTCTCAGGAGCCTTTGAGAGTGTCACAGGATGAGTTATGTCTCCTCTCAGGGAGACAGAATATTTTAATAGTTCTGAAGCTCTTTCTTGGAACCAGAAAACAGGGCTTCAAAACAAAACAGAAACAAAAACACCAAGAAAACTGGGCACGCTAGTGAAGGTAGGAATATTAAATCATCTCAGCTTTAAGGAAGGAGCAAATTAGATTTGAGGCTGCAAGGTACAGAGAGGCGAGAGGTTCCTGTAAGGTTTTGCGACTTGACGGAATAGACATGAATAAAAGAGACCAGAGTGGCGGTACTTTTAAAGTAAGGTGGGATTAATACTTGACAGCTGCATATTCCGAGGACCCAGACTTTGGGAAAGGCGTTAGATCCAGGGAAGGATGGTGAGAAACATAGCTGTAAACATTCACTTCACATTAAGTAAGAACCCAACCCTCTGGCAACTAGTTTATTTCTATTTAGAAGAAAAAAAATACTGGGGAGTTTAAAATATTTCTAGAGATGGTCTAAAAGGAGGAAAAGTGATGAAGGCTATCTTTTTTTTTTTAATGATGGTATTGGAGCGATTTAAAATGGAGGACTCCCACAATCTCCCACAATCTATTTAATACTGCCATTCCATTGATTAATGATGGCCATTGGCCCCAGATAGACCATCTCTGATCTATAGGGTAGTTCTGCCCTTCTCACAAGCCTTTCATGTAGATGTTCATGGCGGTCAGCTGGGTTTTGCACGCTGGTTATTTTCCACTAGACTCCAAAGAGCAAGCATGTGCATCCCCATTGATGAATGGAAATTGCTTACGATGGTATGAGATTTATGAATGAAGAGAAGATGCTGCCACTGGGCTTGAAATAGTAGAAGTTATTTTAGAATCCAGCTCTAAAGACTTTTCACATTTTTAACTGTGTGTGTGTGTGTGTGTGTGTCTGTAGGTGTGAATGATGTGTGTAGTGTGTGCATGAGTGTGTGTGGTGTGTGTATTGTGTATATGAATATGTATGTATATAGGTATGTGAGTGTGTATTTTGTGTGTGAGTGTGTATATATAGGTGTGTGTATTATGTGAGTCTGTGTATGTGTGTGGGTACATATGGTGTGTGAGTGTGTATCTATTGTGTGGGTATATGTAAGTGTATGTGGTGTGATTGTATTATGTATGTATGAGTGTGTACATGTGTGCGAGCATGTGTATGTGTGTGTGTTGTGTATATATGAGTGTACACATGTGGGGGTCAGATGACAACCCTCAGGATGAGGTTTTTCCTTTTCTTTTACCATGCTGACCCTGAGGATAGATCTCAGGTTTCCATGCCTCATACCTTCACTCACTGGCCTTTAAAGGACTAATCTGGGGAGAAAACCAAGCAGGCGGAGTAGAGGAAAAGATGACCAGTGCACAGCCCTGGAAACGAGAAGGAATCGGTGTAAACACGAAAGTGTCCTTCCTCCGGAGTAAGGGACTGACTTCTGCTGTCTACGTGTTTGACCACCCACCCAAGCCTCCCACCCCATGTCTGTGTCAGAGGTGAGAGATGGAGGTCCCACAGCAGATGTCAGTTTCTGGGGACTGTGTCCCCGAGTGGATGGGGCTGGAAGATGAAGCTGTGGGCTCCTCCTCCCATCAGTGGTGAATGGGCTGAGAAGGGCTTAAACTTTCTCCTCACTGGAGCTCCGGCCCTGCTGCTGTGGCAGAGCAAGGCACTCCAGATTTGCATGTGGAGAAGAATGGCTTGGAGGAAGGCTGTTTGGGGGAAACAGTGTAATAAGGTTCATTAAAAATAGAACTACTTGGCCATGTGTGAAACAGTCTTGTCTGAGCCACCCTTTTTTTTTTTTTTTTTTGGTCTCAGGAGTGGTTAAAGGGCTTGGAACTCCATCTGCCCTGCTCAGCATACTCTCCTGAGCTCCTTCCCTCAGCTCTGCCTGCATCCCGTCCACAAAGCCTTGACCCTCAGAGCTTTGAAAAGTGCCAAACAGACCTTTCCAGGTAAATCAAAGGTCTACCTCTCATCCCTAGCCAAAAACTACACTGCTCTGCTGAATCCTCAGCTTAGGGCGCCCTGTTCTTTCACCTTCCGTGTAAGCCACGCTGAGAGAATATATATATATATATACATATACATACACATACACATACACATACACATACACATACACATACACATATACATATACATACAGCATGTGATACACACATTTCTTCGTAAAGTCAGAGTGCAGGTATCTCTCGCCTTCCCCATGACATGAAACCCACCACTGAGAAGCAAGGGGTGGAGGGACCTGCTCTGGCTAGAATACACAGGTTCACCTCAAAACAGAGTGCATCACACCGTGCTTAGTGTGAGATTTATGGAATGGCTCCTCTTCCAGCCTTGTCCCCGCTTTCCCCTGCTGCCGCTTTGTTGCTACGAAACAGCCTTACTTTATAAGCCATTGTGATGGAGCAGGGGGAGGAGGCTGTGCCGGGCAGAGGTAGTAGTGAAAGGCACAGCCCCGCCAGATGACATGTAGCGGACCTCTGCGTCAGCCAAGAGGAATTAAGCTTTGTCACTCCCCACTGGGACTACCTTTCTCCTGGTATGTTCACAAGGAATTCATATGCTGCTGCCTGCCCGCTGCAGCCACCAGAGCAGAGCCCTGTGGACACTTGGCCAGGGAGCAGGGAGCAAGAATGATCGCTGTCTCTTTTAAATGCCGCTGTCAAATTCTAAGGCGACTTACCAAAGGTACGGTACTCCTCTCCTCCTCCGTCACAGTGTGTCTGCTTCCGCAGCCCAGACCCACAGCTGAATGCTTTTTACTTTCAAACATGACTGCCTCTCACAGTTTATTGCCGGGCAACAAAGAACTCAGAGAAATCTGTGCAGATTTCGGTACAGGTAGATTCCCTAGGTCTGTGCTGGTTTATTCTGGCTGGGTTCATGATGAAACTATGTGTGTGTGGGGGGGTGTGTGGGGGGGTGTGGGGGGGAGCTTGAGTGATTTTTTTTTTTTAATGACTTCATTCCTTGCTGAAAAGCAGATGTGTCTGGTGCTGAAGTTAATACGGGAAACCGTCATTTTGCATGCTGATTATCTGGTCAAGAGGAGTCAAGTGGGCATGACTGTCCTTTCTGTGGAGCACATACTAAATGCAGCTGGTAGCTTCTCGACCTGCACAGCTGCTCCGTCCACAGATTCATTGTTTATTAATTTCTCAAAACTCATGAGCTTTATACCAGGATAGTTTTCTAATTGCCTCTCTCTCTCTGTGTCATTCTCTTCTTTCCTACCCTGTGTGTGTACGTGTGTGTGTGTGTGTGTGTGTGTGTGTGTGTGAATGTATTAGAAATACATGTTCAAATATGTTAGAAAATTCAAAATTATTTGCTCCTATGTGATATTTGAAGAAGTTTATTTAAAAGTAGAGATACAAACATGGACTCGTGCCTTCACATCAAGATTTATTGGCTTGAAATTGTCTCTCTCAGAAGTCTAAAACATTAATGAAACCCGTGTGACAGTTCAAATGTGCTTTTTTTTTTTTTTTTTTTTTTTTTGTAAAATGTCAGCCTCGGTTACCTTCTGGTTTGCTTGGATTCATTCCATTTCAAAGTTAGTGGATGGCTCCTCTGAACGATGGAGCCCTCTAAACACAGAGAAGGACAAGTTCCTCTTGCCTTTTTCCCTCAGATAAACCTTTAGAGAAACATGTCCGACGGAAGGAGAAACTTTGGTCTGTGGGGAAGCAGATGACTGGAAATGCCTTTTATTTTCAGCCTGTAATCAAGTACCGCCAAGTAATTAATGGGTGTAATTATGTTCTAGAGGCCCCGAACCTATAAATATGTTAATGGATGCCATTCCTATCAGTTTAGCCTGACAGATCAGAATTCTTTGATCACCAGCAGTGCAGCTCAAAATGCAATTAATATTTTATTTGGCAGAAGAATGAACACAAAGCAAATAGTGACAAATAGGCCTGACATCCATAACAGGAAAGAGAATACCTTCTGTATCCTAACTTACTGAGTGCACTTGAAAATGCCGGAGATAGCGCAATGACCCTAAGGAGGGGGGAAGGCTATCCCTTTCAAATGAGGCTGTTAGCATAAGGTTGTAAATTATGTTTGACTTTATCCTTTTCTAGTTGGTACAACTTACTATTCCTCTTTGCAAGTCATAATGAAAAGGCTATCTTTCGTGTTAGAAGTTTGGCTAAGACAGGCATCTCAACCAAAGGGTTCTTCTAGCTGAGCACTTATTTATCTTGGTGTTGAGAGGTTAATGGTCTTAAAATTCTGAAGCAATGTTTCTTCTATTCATGTGCATCAGAAGTCCTTTCATAGGTTCTACCTTCAAGGAAGAGAGTGAATCCAAATAACTTGTAGTTCTTAAAATTAAATTCTCTTTTCGTTTTCCCCGCCCCCTGAGACTTATAGAAGCACGGGTCTGCTGCATTGCAAAGAGATTTAACTGCTTTGTCCAAGATAGCTGCTAAACACCTAGACAATCGGGGAAAGAATGGCTCCCTTTTTTCCTAGTGGCTATTCCACATCCCTCCCAAAATCTTTATATATACCATTCTTGGCATTTAATGTATGACTGTCTCCCTGGATGTCCCCTTGTCTTGACGAGACCATTCTCTGTAGTTGACTGGATATTCGAATGTTTTTCTAAAGACCCCTGAGTAACACAGCTCATGCCCTGTGTAGCCTCCTCAAAGTTCAAGTCCCCCACAATGCTACCTGTTGTCCCAGAAACACCCAATGAGTTCCGGAATCCACCCATGGTAGTGTGGTGTTTTTGTAGGTTATAGTCATAAAGCAAACACATGGAAGTAGAAGCTTAGATTCCCATTTCAGGTGCTTTAGGATGCAGGAGGACTTTCCTGTCCACTTGACTCATACCCCGTACCCAAACACATGCACCTCTTCCTCCCATCAAGGACTGTACCCAGTCCTCTCTTTTCCAGATGCTTAGCACTTAGAAAGTGTCTATTAATGTGAATTGGGTGTGTCTGGTTGAAAGAGGTAGGGCATTTCATTATTTGGGCATTCTTAGAAAATATGCCAGGAACTTTACTCCACTCTTAGCCAGATCATAGGGGCAGGGAGGCTTGCTTTATGTCTCTAAAACCACCTTGCTATGTGTGGGTAGCCTGCTTAGGGAAAAAGCAATATGGCACCTATATGTTTTCTTAATTCTCTTAAGAAGAATTAAGGAGAAAGGGGTGCATTTAAAGGAAACATTTTCTTGTAAATTCCCCATTTTTAGTGCTTGGCTTCATCCTTACGTTCTTCTCCTTGGCCATTTAGGAAATGCCTACTCAAAAGCTATAATGTCCCTGGAACAAGAGCTTTTAGTGGAACCTGGACTCAGTGTTTCATACGTGTGTCAAACATTTGTAGTCAACATATTGTTACCATCCACATAGACACAGGGGTCCCACAATCTTAGTCGGGCGCATATTTCAAGAAAACAGCACTACTTAGATTTGAAAATTGAATTATTTTTGTTTTAATTAAGGCTTCAAACAGCTGATAGATATAGAAATGAATATATATATATATATAGATATGTATATAGATATATAGAGAGGGATACAGAGATAGATCTGTCTGGTTTAAAGGTTGAATGGATATAGAGTTAGAGACAGAGATGGAGGTAGAGAGAGATAGGTATATATAGAGGGGTGTGTGTGTGTGTGTGTGTGTGTGTGTGTGCGCGCGCGCGCGCGCGAGCTCACGTGCTTTGCTTTCTCATGTCCCCAATCATTAAAGAAAATAACCTTTGACCCTAAGCCTGTCCCTTCATTTTGACAGGAGCTTGACTCACTAAAGTGCCAGCCACTGTCTGTGTTGTTGGCACCTACTATTAGGACCTAGAGGAAGGAAGCGAGACATTTTTCCATCTCCTTCCCTCTGCAATGAGCTGTGCCTACAGAATCCCTCGCCTTGGAGCCAAATCCCAAAATAACACTTTCTCAGCTCTCCAGCAACACGTGACAAAGGACTTGTCTTAATAGAGACAAAGTGCTTCAGGGCCCCTGCCTGCATCTCACCGAAGCGTTTGCCCTTAAGGGGCACCGTGCCTAAGAAGTGGGCGTGTCCTCAGAGAAGCAGATGCTCTTGCCGAGTGTGGTGATTGTGTTTGTATTTTCCCTTGAAATACTCTGGCCTTGTATGCACGCAGTCCTGTGGTGTGACTAGTCCAAGCTGTGTCCTTCTCGGTGCTACTGGTTTTAGTTGAGAATCCTCAAGCCCTGCTGACTATGACATTTCCTCGTCCCATGCTTTACTCAACCAAGGTGAATGTCAGCTAATTAATATTATGCTGTCCTGTCCCCAGGAAACACGGCTCTGGTCAGTTTTCTTTCTTTCTTTGTTCTTGTGGTCATTCCCTGCACACCCCTACATTCTCCTTAGCTCAAAAGTCACGTCAAAAAAAAAAAAAAAAAAAAAAAAATCACCGTTTCCTGGGTTTTCTTTTTTCATCTGACCTACATGGTATTTTATCTTCAGAGTGATTTTGCTTCTTCTCATGTCCCAAACACATACGATCTGGAACAAAGTGAACTGTCTCAGATTTGTCCCATTAACCAATCACTGGCAGCTCTGTTGACCTTCATCCCAACAGGGCATCCGAGTGAGATGTTTTTGGCTGATGTCCAGCCGCCACCCGCTGTGTAGTTGGCTTTCTTTTCCCCCTGCCATCTTTCTCCTCGGAATCCTTCTTTCCTGCTCCCTGGACCACTGGTTCTGAATAAAAGTGGAGCTGGTGAATTGGGACTGTGCTCGGATTCTCTTCTTTCTTTGCCCCAGACACATGTTCCAGGCCTGCTGTGGTTGTACTTAAAAGGTTAGGTCAGACATCAATCTAAGCCCTGTCTCCAGGGAAAAACAGAAGCTCCACTACTTCAGACAGACAGAAATCTTGTTCTTAATTCTCTCCTGCAAGGACAGTCTCACCGGAGCATGCCTGGTTATTGTTGGAAGTATTATCCCAGCGACCTCTGGGTCTCCTTAGACTCAGACTCTCTGACCCTTGTCCAGTGCGTAAAATTTTTTATGGAGAAATTAATTTTCTGTGGGTAGCCCCAATCAAATATACTAATTCATTGAAAACTTTGCTTTGGGAAAAGAAGACATTTGTTAAAGTCTCCTAACTGTGGAGCCTCTTGATCCAAAGGAAGCTGAGTCAGTCACAGCGCAGTGTCACTGTTGGCTCGCAATGGCTTCTTTTATGACAGGTTCAAATTTCTGTGCAGGTCCCTTTGCACTTTCCCATCTGTCTGTGTCTGCTCTCGTGACTCCTTCAGCATTCTCCTTTAGTGGTCCCTCTTCTACTCTGTGATAAGATTCAGAATTGATTATCGTCTGCGTGGGGAAGGTTTGCTCTCTGCTGGGTCTCATTTCTCCCATCAACCCATGCCTGTCCTTTCCGCTAACCCTTCCTGGCCTGTCTGTCAGACTCTGCCAATCGGAACAGTTTGCCTGGGTCTCTCCACCTCATTAACTTTCCAGCCCTTTTCAAACCTCACCTGATAACGCGTCCTTTCCTCTTCACCCCTACCCTTGGCTATCAAAAGTAGTTTGCAGGATGGGAGACTGTTGGGTTGGTGAAGTGCTTGCCCAAGCAAACATGAGGTCCTGAGTTCAGATCCCCAGCATCCTCATCAAACAGCTGATTCTGTTTTTACAACCCCAGGGATGCAGAAGGATAGGCAGGAGCGTCCCTAGAGCTGGTCTAAGCAGCTCTAACCTAGTGAGTTCCAGATTCAAGGAGAGATGGAAAAAAAATAAGGTCAAGAAAAATGAAGGAAGAACCATTAACCACCTCCTCAGGCAGGAGCCCTCTGCACGCATAACCTGATCACACGTTTCATAGGGAATTTATTTAATTGTTTCACATTCTACCTTACCAACTTTAAAAAACAAACATGCACACAGTTTAAAATGCTTCCCAAAATGTGTTATTCAGCTAAACTTTGATCCCTCACTAGGGTCCGGAGGCACAGAAATAGGCCTCACTGGAACAGGAGCAATCTGAAACAGATCCTGGTCAGGGGTTGCCATTCTCACTTGCGTTGAGATGGAGCTGCCTTGTGAGAGATTTCTTGCCGAGCTTCTGACTACTCTCTGGGATGTTTTTGGTGGAACAGGTCTTGGGCCACTCTATTCCCTAGTGTTCTGAGTTCTCCTTTTATTGGACAAGTTGGGCTTAGCCTAGTATGCCTGTCTTGCCTCCATCTTCTGAGTAGGAATTGTGTGCTGGAAATGTTTTCCTCTTTCTGGACCTGTCCATCAGGTGGAATATTCAGCTGTGCGTTATATGACATCATCTGCATGTGAACAAAAAGGGTCTCGGTTCCTTCTGGGATGAGCGTAGCTGATAAGGCTGACAAACCTGGTCCAGTCCTGAAATGGGAAGAGCGGGTAACTTAAGCACTCAATTTATTTATATGGTTTGTTTATAACGTTTGGAGAAATGATCAAGAGGAAGAACGGAAGTCATATTAGCTCACACTTGCTGAGTACCTACAACAGGCCAGCGACTACTTGAGATGCCTCCTGCAGACTAACGCAGCAATCGCTCATACGGATGCTACACTAGAGAGAGCAGCAGTTAGAGAACTCAAGGCACATCTCTAAGACGGGAGGCATGGGGGAGAATGGAGCTAAGAACTCACACTCTGTTTAGCCATGATCTTTTCTACTGAGGGGAAGGGAGTGGAACGATGGTCCTGCAAGTAAGAAGAACCACAGAGACCGACCAGGACTCCCCTCTCCCGCTCTCCACAGAACAGGGGAAGGGAATCTACAGAGACATTAGATGTGTGAGCCTAGCTAGCTCTCCACTGCCAGAACACAGCAAAACCTGCTGATCATCAGTTTCTTTCTGAACATGAAAATGACACGTACATACTGTTTGTTGTGTGTGGTGAAGCAGGCATGTAAGTCCAGCATGTGGGAGGCCAAGGCAGAAGGGTCAAGGGTATAGGACAGCCCTGGAACTATATAGAAAGACTTGGTCTGAGGAAACACACACATACACACAACATACACCCATAGCACATACACCACACACACATACCACACAAACCACACACATATACACACACCACATACACACAGACCACACACACTATATTCACCACACACACATACACACATATGTACATGCATACCACACACACCACACACATACACATACAGACACCACACACATTCACACACATATACCTTACACATACATATACAGACCACACACATTCATACACACACACCCACACTATACACACACACATACACACACACACACATACAGACACCACACACATTCATACACACCCACCCACACCATAACACACACATACACACACACACATACACATACAGACACCACACACATTCATACACATACACACACACACACACACACACACATATACACACATACACATGTGCAAACTATTCTGGCCTCAGGCTTATTAACTTATATTAACTTATTAGCTATAACTATACATTAATTCATTTTAAATATTTATCTTAGTAAAAGTAACTTCCTTCTGGCAGAAATATATGGTTTTGTAATTTCATATCATCTGAAATTTTGAGGGAAAAATGCATGCTTTCTTTTAGAAGAAAAATATATTCTGAAATATTTTATTATCTGAAAGAGAGTAGTAGTCATATTTGATTCTGTCATCTCCGTTTATCTCTTAACAATATTTTCCCATCTACATGAGATTTGAATGGTAGATGCAAAATTAATATTTTTAGCTTTATGTCACGCGCAGAAGAAGCTGGTTTGAACAGTTTCTTCTGTAGCTATGTTCCTAAAGTTCTAACATCATATTTAACCCAAAGAATGAACAACCCCATGGACTCGAGTCCCGCAGAGCATCATAGGGAATGCTAGATCACCTCGCTAATGAGCAGAGAAGCGTTGACTCTGGCTTTTACAGCAGCAGCAACAGCCTGACCTGAGATCCCTGGATCAATGAGGACCTTCAGCAAAGCTTCTTGGCCTGTTAGGAAATGGGAGAATTCTCACTATTAGCTCGAGCTAGATTAATCACTAAGAGAATGTATTAAGAGTACTATAAATATGCTTTGTAAACTTTGACCTCATTTTTAAAATAAACAGGATATCTAATTAGGTAGATATCTAATTTTGCTGAAGTTTGGTTAACACAATATTAAAATGGTGAAGAATGACTGAGCCCAATAGGTTTACAATGTATTCTGTGTGCCTCATGTACGGCACATGGGGTATCAAATCCATGTGCTTTTCAAGTAAGACTTAAAATTATGCTAAGCATTTGGGTATATTTTCCTTAGGTATTTCCATACTCTCAGTTACTCTTGTGCATGTATTTACGTTGATTATGTGTGTGGCATACCATTGCATAATGGTTACATTATGCTGCATTACGTAATGATACATTACATTATGATGTGCAACCCTAGGTTGTTTCTGGTTTTTCAGGGTTGTAAAGGACATAGTGTGGAGTGTCCCTGAATGGACCGTTTGTGTTGCATGAAGGCACATTTGTATGTTTTTCACTATCAAGTTTCCTGCTACCTATTCCGAAGGAATGAAAACGGACGGGACCTACACGTTCACCCACTGCTTTTCTAAGCAATGGAGTTTGTGAATGTAAATAAAACTTAGGGAGAAGAATAAGGTTCACAAGCTATGCTATCTGAAGACAAGGGAGGAGCAAATGAGGAGGCAGTTTTGTAAGTAGGTCACCACTGACCTGTGAGAGAGTAGCTTCAACAGATGAGCCCTGCCCAAGACAAGCTGAGAACTTTAGGTGCACCCTGTGAACGTGAGACCATTGCATCACACTGACAGGCCTGAGAGGGGATGCCTGGGTCTGTGGCACTGAGGAGGCATGACAGTGTCACAGAGGATGTTGTTGTGGGGTAGGAAGGGTCTGGCCTTGCTTTGTTGGTTTGTTTTGTTTTGTTTGTTTAGTTTTGAGGAAAGAGGTTCAATAAAGACAAATTAGAAGGTGACAACTGAGTAGTGGCCAACAGAAAGAATGGAAACAGGCAACCTTGGGAGGTAGAAGGTGGGGGGGACCCTCTAGAATGTACCAGAGAGCTGAGAGGTAACTCTCAAGACTCAAAGAAGGCACCTTAGATGAAATGCCGTACAGTGGGGAGGGGGAACTTGCAGAGCCCACCTCCAGCAGAAAGACAGGGCATCAAGTGAGGGATGGGGTTACCATCAAAACTCTGACCCATAACTGTTCCTCTCTGAAAGAACTGCAGGGACAAAAATGGAGAAAAGATTGAGGGAAAGGAGGTCCAGCAACAGGTCCAAATTGGAATCCAGCTCAAGTGGCAGACCCAATGCCTGACACTGTTACTGAGGCTGTGGAGCGCTCACACAAAGGAGCCTATCATGACTGCCCTCTGAAAGACCCAGCAAGAAGCTGAGACAGATCAGATATTACACCCAACCAATGGACAGAAGCAGTTGAATTAGCACAAGCTGGAAGAAGCTGAGGAGGGCAACCCCATAGAAAGACCAGCAATCTCAGCTAGCCTGAACCTCCAAGCTCTCTCAGACACTGGGCCACCAACCAGACAGCAGACACCAGCTGATATGAGGCCCCAAAGGCATATACATCGGTTTTCCCCTCCTTCCTTTCCTGTTACTTATCTCCAAGATTTGCCTCCCAACTAGCCAGCATTACAGGCCTGGGCTGCCCACTGAGCTTCCTGTAAGCCTAGTGAGGATTTTTGTTTTCTTTTCTTTTGTTTTGTTTTCTGGTATCTTGTTTGTTTGATGTTTAATAACCTTTGGGGTTTTGTTTTGTTTTTTTAATCACTGGCGGAAGTAAGCTCCCAAGGATCACGTGATCCAGTGCGTCTCCTTTCACCCACTAATTTCCCCTTAACTAGCTGGGTGTTTCTTGCCCTCCTTCCCTGCTCTCAGAGTCTGCCCAGGCTGTCTGGAGGAAGGTTCTGGCAGGAGGCCAGGAGAACCAGGGAGCTGGAGACTGAAGGACAAACTATTGTTAAATTCTGCATGACAGAACTCCCAATTGACTTCAGCCCCAGGAACGTTTAGGGGCCCGCAGAGTTTCTGATTGAACTGTTTTCTGTTCCATGGAGCAAGGTGACTTGTACTGATCAAAAGTCAACCTCGTTTAATGCCTTTGCCTTCTTAGTGGTCTGTTCATAAACTGTGAAAATTCAGTTATAAATTTTCCAGAATCAAATCAGTTCCCACGAGCGATTAATTCCCGATATCTTAATGTGGATTTTATTAGTATGCTACTTATTTATTTGGTTTAGATGCCCATCTCCCCAATTTTAAAATCTGTACAAGAATTAACAGAACACTGACCACAAATGTTCGCTTATGTTACCTCCCAGTGTGTAAGGAAAAGGCTGGATCTAAAACTACAAAAAAAAAAAAAAAAAAAAAAAAAAAAAAAAAAAAAAAAGGTATCTAGAGATTTTTAGATGTTTTTGAACAATAAAATGCAGGTAAACCAAGGTTGAATTTACAGCCCAGGAGGAACATAAGAAAAATAACCTGGAGAGTCAGATTAGCCACAGTCAAGTGTAAAGTGAAACAAAGGGGTGCAGGTAGGGGCGGAGCATGGGCCAGGGTAAGTCTGGGGCAAAGAGGCCAGGGGCAGGGCGGGGGCTGGGCAGAGGCAGGCAGGGGTGGGGGCAGGGAGGAGCAGAGGATCTGTTTTTGAAGGAATGCGCAGACTGGGAAGTTAAATGCTATCCCTCATCACCATCCATTCTATTCCAAGATCAAATTTAGAAGGACAATCTCAAAAATTCATGAGTCTTTGTGAGTCTTCAGTCACAGTGACCCCCAGAGCAAAGCTTTCTGGAAAACATCTATTCTGGCACAGTCTGTGATGGACAGGTAAATACATCCTGCTTGCTTTGCTGCCTGTGGCCTTCCCTAGACCCTGCTTCCCCTTCTAGGAGAGGCTGATCAAAAAACCCAGGCACCATAACCCGTCCTCACTATTTTCTTCATACAATCTGACTCTTTTGTCTTGCTGTTGTTTTTATGTATGAGTTCATCAGTTTCTTTTCCTTGTTTGTAAGAATCAGTAAAACCATCATTATCTTTAATGGCAAGCTCTGTAGAATTAAAAACAAAGCATTACTGCCACATGCAGTAGAGGGATGAGTCTGAAATATGATATGGAGTCAAGGAAGGTAAATACAAAAAAAAAAATCCATATGATTTAATTTAGGTCCAAAGACATCAAACCTAATTTCTAAGAATATGAATTGGAATAATTACTGACTCTAGGGAGGAGATGAAAGAGAGGTTTGAGGGATGCACACAAGGCAGCAGTATTAGTAGTCACCCTACCTTCTAGAATTTATTGCTGGGCAATGGCGATCTCTCATGTACTTCATAATCTGATAAGTGATTCCCATGTGTGTGTGTGTGTGTGTGTGTGTGTGTGTGTGTGTGTGTCTGTGTGTGTTGTGTGTGCGTGCATATATACATACATAGAGAATGACAATTCCTTCAGTTGTTTATTCTTGGTTTGTGTGCTTTTGCATATGTGTACTCTAAATTAAAAGATATTTTTAAGTCAAAAGTTTCAATAAACATAGTCCTTAGGAAGTGAGGCGTCACATGGCAGTGCTCACCTGTGCCAGCATTTGGGAAGGGAGGCAAAAGAAATAGAGAAGGAAGACGTTCAAGACTAGCCTGGGCTACAGAACAACTCAAACGTAATGAATAAATAAGACCTTGGGTTATTTCCATTTCAGAAATTGTTATTTCAATTTTATTTTTAAAAAAAGCTATTAGGAGATCTCCAGAATGGAGAGATTATATAAGTTAAATAGTTTTCTCTCATAGATGATAGATAAATACAAGTTTAGAAACTGAAATAATAAGGAATTTTCATATTGAGTAATAGAAATGGGGAAGAAAGACACAAGAAGGAGTATCTATCCACACTCCTCTGTGCCATTGACATTCAAAAGAAAAATGCAAGTTGGTAAAAAGCCCGATTTCTGCCATGAACAATAGCCACACTTAATGCCTGCCACCATGGAGGTGCCAGATGGAATATTCTTCTTACTTGTCTCAATTAAATCTTCACACCTAATATTCTTCCCCGGGCTTATTAAGATGAAGCTTCTTAACCCAGTTCTAATGATAAGGGAGTTGAACATCAAGACACTCGATTATTTAAAAAAAAAAAAAAAAAAAAAAAAAAAAAAAAAAAAGCTTAAACATTATTCGGGAAAAAGTTTTCAGGCGGCCAAAACAGGTTTGTCATGGTCTTGGGTTTACATGTGAGTTTTCCAGTGGCCAGTGTGTATCTGGTAGGAATGCTTTTATGATGTTTGTTTTAAAAACTTATTACATTTTATATGTGTGTGTGTGTGTGTGTGTATGCACGCATATGTGTGCGTGTGTGGGGGGTTTCGTGTGCACTGAGCATGTGTGTGTAAGTCGGAGGACAACCTGCAGGGTTCGAATGTCTCTTCTCACCATGTAGGTCCCACAGCTAGAACGAAGGTTGTCAGTCTTGGTGTCAAGCACATTTCCCACTGAGCTTTCACCCTGGCCATCCTGCGTTTGGCCTCATTACCCATTTAGAAACCAGGAGAGATCACCGTTGCCCAGCAATGAATTCTAGAAGGGAGGGTGACTACTAATACTGCTGCCCTGTGTGCACAATGCTAGAATGATGACATCACAAATGCTGCCTGTAGTTTTTGCTACCCCACTTGGAGCTCCAGGCAGACCACACTACCAGCCCCTGGCCAAGAGAATATTGGATCAGAGGATGGAAAACACAGACACATCCATTGCTCAATTTTAACCTGCCTTCTTACTTCAGTTGCTGGGCACTTAAACTCCTGCAGCTAGTGCACCCTTCCCAATACCCTTAGCTCAACACCTCTCAATCTAACCCCAGCTTCAGTGGTTCTGTTACCTTTAGTCCCAGCTCAACACCCTAACCTCCCTCCAGGAGAAGCAGCCTATGGTTGCTCTCCCTGAGATCTCACAGGGCTGATTGCCTTTTGTCCCTCTGAAGCATGGTGACAATTCCTCTCCTCCAAATGCATGAGCAGTCTGGTATATTGATTTTTGGAGCTTTGCCCCAGCATCTCCTATGCTCTGCCCCTCCTAAAATTAATTCTGCTAAATGCTACTGGTTCCTCAGCCAAAAATGAGCTTTGTTACGTAGCTTGGAACGCATAACAAATTGCATACGTTGTTATGTAGAGGCAACGTTTTATAAGCATATTAAAGGTGCATAGAAGTTAAATAGGAAATAAAGCTGATTAATTTGACCCACTATATTCTAATTTTATTTAGTGGTTGAACTATTTTCCAAGTAATCTCAACTATACTAACAAAAAAAATGAAGGTGCCAGTCCTTAGCAGATCCTGCCCCAGTTGCTTCCACATGGAAGACTTTTCAGATATGCACTCGGCAAAACCTGAGAGATGGAAACTTCACAATTAAACTTTGTGTATCACCTCTAGTGACAACACTCTCTGGTACTGCTTATAAATTTAGACTCATGTGCTTTAGAATCAACACGTGTAAAAGGCAAAGTGTCTGCTGTTACTGTGTGTGTGTGTGTGTGTGTGTGTGTGTGTAGATGTCTGACAAATTCTTTCCTAGACAGAGAGAGAGCCCTCCCACACACATCTACGAGGGGATGAGCTACAATGGTGTCTGCCCATGAATTACACTCCCTCCACAGAACAGACGCCTCCACAGTGCAGGGCTCTGAATGTGAATCTATCCAATCATTTCAAGTTTGTTCCTCATCCTGTTCTGCTCCATGAATCACGGTGCAGATGATGTGACTCTGTAGCATGTAAAGGGTAGCTATCACACCCAACCACTGAAAGTATGAACGATATGGACGACCCTTGGCTGGCACCGTCCTCTGCAATCAACGCTCCCCGGAGAGCCTCACAAAGCTCTTTGCATGGCATGCCCACCCAGCTGAGTGGGAATTCTCAGGGATTGCTCAACGTCTCATAGATACATCAGAGGATGCCATCAAAAATTAGCATTTCTGTAGTCAGCCTGAGTATTTTAGGGCAATTAATCAGTTCATTCTGATAGTGAGACCCTGGCATTGATGGTCAACTTTCAGATCAGTGGAGTCTGGGGGCGGGGATGCTTTATTCTAATTGATTTCAAAAGCCTTTCCTGTTGTCTTCATGGAGGTGAACAGGAGGGGTGCTCTAGCACTTAGAATTAGAATTTGATCTGTCAAATAAGCATTCTTTTCCTCACTGGCCCTGACAGGAGTATTAGGGTGCACCCTGACAGGAGTATTAGGCTGCACCTTTTGAAAAAGCATTACTAGCCTGGGCTTCCATCCAAAATTGTACAGCTCATCTCTGAGACAGTCCTGTTTGTAGAACCAAAGGCGAAAAAGGATCAATGAACACAGTATGTATAACCTTCTCTCGGTATAAGGGAGAGCAGTAATCAGCAGAGGCTTGTTAATGCAAGATATTAGATTGAGTGACTCTGGCTGGCCAGTCTCTCTCTATGAAGAAATGAGGGACAGAATCTCAATTACTCTGGTAGAACGAGAGATTTCTATGAGCTCTTCCTTCAATACTTAAGACAGAGTTAAAAATACTTCGTGTGTGTGTGTGTGTGTGTGTGTGTCTGTCTGTCTGTCTGTGTCTGTGTGTGTGTGTGTCTGTGTGTCTGTGTGTCTGTCTGTGTCTGTGTCTGTGTGTGTGTCTGTGTGTGTGTGTGTGTCTGTGTGTGTGTGTGTGTGTGTGTGTGTGTGTGTGTGTGTGTGTTTGATATATGTATTTCAGTATACCTGCCATAGCATATATGGGGTGGTCAAAGAATTATTTTGTGGAATCAATTCACTCCTACCTTTGAGAATTCTGGGAGATCAAACTCAAGTAGCCTGACTTGTATGGCCCATATCTTTCCCTTCAAAACCAGGCTTTTGACACCAGTAAGAGAATTTTTGTTGCCACTTTCATTGAAACTAAAATTTTCCATTTACTCTATTCTGAACATTCTATCATCTCCTCCATCTCCTGCCAAATGTTCTCCACCTCCAAACCTGTGCCTTCTCTCTCTTTCTCCATAACAACTACAACCACAACAACAACAACCCAGTCATACAAAAGAGCAAACAAACTAGATTACATATAATAATAACAAAAAGGGCAAAAATCAACAGACATGTGTGTACGTGCACACACACACACCAGCCATAGAACTTTTTAAGGTTATCTTACAGAGTCTAGGAAACTGCACTTGTAAATCAGAAAGTATAGGAGGCATAACATGAAATAATTTATTCAGTCATCTGAGGGAAGCATGTTTCCGCACATCCTCTTTAAGACATTCTAGCAGTGCATCAGCCTCTTCACACAGGAGTCCCAAGTTATTGCAGAAATTTGTGAGAACTCCTGGTTCCCACAAAGGAATGTGATCATCCAAACGCCCCAGAAGCTGAGCGGTTATGAGTGACAGAGCAACATCTTCTGTGCTGGGAAAGTGTTGGGCATCCCTGGGTGGGGAACTAGGGAAGGATGCTGAGAAGAAAGAAGCAGAGCAAGAGAGGAGGGCAGTCCATAGCTATAGACTGTGGGCTCAGAGCACCAGCCTGGACTACACAGAAAAACCTCTACAAAATGTCAAACTGAATGGAATAAGTCCCACCTATTGTCAAGCCAAGTTCATCCTCTGAACAGTGGGATGCTAAAAGTCTTTCAACCTCCCGTTTTTGTTAATTCTTCCAAGGATCGCTGGTGTCGGTCTTCATTCGTAGAAGTAAGGGCAGCGTCGGATAAGAGAGCTGAGCTGTCTTGTTGAACCTGGGATGGGAAAGGCCACATCTTTACTCCTGTGAAGTCAAAACCAAAAAGTTCCATGGCTGTGGCTAGACCTTTGCTGAGTGAAAATTCCCTGTCCCAGCTGGTTCAGACCATGACATCCCCTTATGGCTGTACTAAGTCACAAAGGATAAAGTAGACAGTCATTTTACTTAAATATCTTAAGAACCGAGATGGAGAGAGACCTGGATTTCTGAAGATGACAGAATGAAGGCCTCCGTGAAGATGTGAGGCTGAGCCTGGGCAAAATCGAGCCTGGGTGAAGCTAGTGGGGACCCCGAAACACGCTAGTTTAGGGAAAGAAGAAAATACATAAACCATCCGATTGTCTGTCATTCTAGAGAAATCTCCAGTACAAAATACACATTCAATAGAAGGCCCTGTGAGATTTAGAGAAAGATTATACTGAATTTTCCCAGTAAGGCTCCTCTTGGTGAAAGTGGGAATACCAGTAGGTGTGGTCTCTTTTAGTTCTGTTTGTTTTCTGGTTATCACTAAACTTGACACAGGTCTGGTTTCCAATGAGTTTCAGAGTCAGCTCTTCCCTACCTTCCCTGCCTTCCCTGCCTTCCCTGCCTTCCCTGCTTTCCCTCCCTCCATCTCTCCTTCCCTCCCTCCCTTCCTCCTTCCCTCCCTCCCTCCTTCCTTCCCTTCCTCCTTCCCTCCCTCCCTCCTTTCCTCCATCCCTTTCTCTCTCCCTCCTTCCCTCCCTCCCTCCCTCCCTCCTTCCCTCCCTCCCTTTCTCTCTCCCTCCTTCCCTCCCTTTCTCCCTTCCTCCCTTTCTTCTATTTTAAAATGGCCTCTCCTATGAAAACCAAACTTTACTTTTTTCACTATTGCAAAGACTTCGTCTTTTTCATTAGGACTTCGACTTGAGCAAAGCTGGAACCTCTGGGGGCAATAGTCAGTGTAAAGAGCTCTTTCTGGAGCTTCCTACTCTGAGGATTCTCCCTTCACATTACCACACAGGAGTAAACTACTCAAATACTACTCAATGTCTGCCAGTATTTAGCTATAGAGTTGGATGTAGTTTTAATGTCTCTAAGAACACCACAGCAAATCACTGTGTTAAGTACTTTTCTAAAAGTTGTTGATATAGTTGTCTATACCAACTTGAATATTTACAAATATTTAGCATGTATCATGACTTATATGGTAGAGAGCTCATATGTTTATAATAATGTAGCATATTCATTTGTATTTATATGAAAATACAAATACATGTGTGTGAATTTATATGCTGGATGTTTTTCTGTGTGTACATATATGAATATGTACACACAAGTATATAAGATGCTCTGCAGAAACATTTAATTTTACCATTTTAAGTAGCTACTATTTATGTTCATGGATCATATTTGTAATACCTGTTATGTAGCAGACCACCATTAGATATGTGGAATGGAATCAATAATCAAATGAGTGTCTTAGCTTTGCCTTTGCCATATCCCATCCAAAACCAAAGACTCCATAGGCTGGCCTGCCTGCCTGCCTGTCTGCCTGCCTGTCTGCTGCCTGCCTGTCTGCTGCCTGCCTGACTGCTGCCTGTCTGCTGCCTGCCTGACTGCTGCCTGTCTGCTGCCTGCCTGCTGTCTGCCTGTCTGCCTGCCTGCCTGTCTGCCTGTCTGCCTGTCTGCCTGTCTGCCTGCCTGCCTGCCTGTCTGCTGCCTGTCTGTCTGCTGCCTGCCTGTCTGCTGCCTGCCTGCTGCCTGCCTGCCTGCCTGCCTGCCTGCCTGCCTGCCTGCCTGCCTGCTGCCTGCCTGTCTGCTGCCTGCCTGCCTGCCTGCTGCCTGCCTGTCTGCTGCCTGTCTGTCTGCCGCCTGCCTGTCTCCTGCCTACCTGCCCTCTGTTCACAGAGGTCGGCCCGCTGTGATGGATGGTTCATGAGTAATGCTTACATGAAACCGTTTTGTAAACAAACATTGCAGTTGAAATACTATAATCACACAGCATATTTGTTAATAATAGACCCTAGATTAATCATAGCTAATGCTAGGAACTCATTAGCTGTGGGATGCATTCTTAGTTTAACATGTCAATTACAAGCTAAATCATTTCCCCTGTATTATAGACAGCATTGAACACTGAATGAGTGGATGTAACATAATGTGAGCAAGTTGATAGATAATTTTTAGTATCAGTATATTGTCATTCATTTGAATATAAAGACACATCATCATAATATGAAGTAGTTATATTGTGTTATTGATTATAATATATACTATTTAGCTATTGTTATGAGAGAGATTTGTTATCTGAATAGCCAAGTAAAGACTTAAAGATAATGAAAATTTTGTTGCTAATACTTGGTCGATCCTCTAACTTGAAAGGTGGCTAATAGTTTCCTAGAGAGTATTTATGCCGAGACAGTTGTAGCTCGAGCAGCTTAGACATCACCATGAGAATCACAGAGAAAGACAAATAGTTCCATTTTTCTCTCCAGAGGAGCATCAGCACCGATTTGTTTTGATTGCTGCCTTGGTACAGCAACAGAATCATTTTAATAGAAAACAACCCTTTGCTTATTTTATATGTACAACCTGCATGTGAGCCTGAGATATATCTATAGAATTTACAGTGTATAAGATTTTTTTTTTCTGGTCTGAAAGCAAGGTAAGACTTTTTTTTTTTTTTTCACTAGAAAGGTTTACAGAATTGTGTGACAACAATTCATCAGGAGTTAACAGTTGCCGAGCCTCTCGTGGGTATGTGATGCAAAACCAAATGTTTAAAAGAGTATATATATACATATTTTAAATATCCCTGCTGCAAAAACACACTACAAGCAGTCTGGATGGGGAACTGGTTGAAGGGGGGAAAGCTGTTCTGTTACATTGTGGTGTATTTGGTCTTTGTGTTAAATTAAAATTTGTATGGAGATTGGCACAGGTGTTCTCTTTGCATAGCTTCTAAGATGGAGCAAATATGGTACACCCTCAAGATGTGTCACAGTGTGCCACATTCAGGTGGACATGCAGCTGTTCAGCACCCCACGTGGTAGGAAGCAGGACCAAACCATTCTTTTTAAATACACGGTGACGGCTTCCTTTATTGGATTTCGGTATTTACTGAGCTCCTACTTCTCAGTGAAATGAAACTCTGAACTGAAGAGGCTTGTACAGAAACAGACGGGTCACACACCACCCTGCATCTGTGGGAGCTCATTTCAAATGGACCAGGAAGGCAAACGATGTTAAGGGAAACAGACTCTCTCCGTGTTACACAAAAACATGAAGGGAGTCGTGGGGTTGCAGGGTAAAGCGGAAGCTGAATCGAGATGGAGTAGTCAGGGACGGGCTCTGATGCCATCATAATTGAGAGGCATCTGCGTAGCTAGGGGAAGAGTGCTCTGTGCACAGAGTATGTTCAAAAGCGTGTAAACAGGCTTGGCACGGCAAGAGCACCTGAGTTGATGTTGTGAGAGCAGTTGTGAGGTGGGGAGCCACGGGCGTGAGCGAAGCTGGGGGAACCGGGGGGCGTAAGTGAGGCTGGAGGACCAGGGGCATGAGCGAGGCTTGGGGACAAGGGTGTGAGTGAGGCTGGGGGGGGGAGCCATGAGCAAGGCTGGGGCGCCCTGGGCATGAGAGAGGCTGGGGCCCGGGAGCTCTTCCTCTCTGGGAAACTTGAAGTTGATCTTTTTTTTATGTATAGATGCAGACATCTCTGTAACATTCCCAAAAGGTGGGAACCTAAAACTGCAAATTAATGTATTCTTCTTCTTATGAGATGTTCATTCACATGTACAGTTCCTAGTTGCAGAGAGCCCTCGTCCCAGGCCCATGAGCAGGAACAGTGCTTGTGAGCGTCTCCTGCGAGGTTTACATTGATCTCATTGATTGCTTTGTACTTTGTGTTAGCATGCAATTGGATAAACAGTCTCCATTACATATATATTGTTTACTAGCCACTGAAACAACTGTGTACAATCATGTTAAGCACAAGGAAATTTCCTCTCAGCAGGTTTATCAGGAAGGAGATACCTCCTCACACAGAGAGAATGTAAACTGTTTATTGTAATTTAAAGTACCTTTTGTGTTTCTGGAGTTGGCGACATTCACATTACATTCTTAAGGGATTTTTGACCATTCGGAGTTTGCAGCTTCTCTCTTAATACCATGATGACGTAGGTCTCCTGCCTTAAATATCTGATCTTACCCCCATTTTCTAGTGACTCTGGCACATGCTGGAGACTTAGGAAAATCTGTAAAATGTAATGAAACAGAAGCTCTTTGTAGATCAAAATGTGCTATCTAAACTCACATAAACATGGGTATACTGGCTTTTGTGTCAACTTGACAAAAGCTGGAGTTATCACAGAGAAAGGAGCCTCAGTTGAGGAAATGCCTCCATGAGATCCAGCTGCAAGGCTTTTTCTCAACTAGTGATCAAGGGGGAGGGCCCAGCCCATTGTGGGTGGAGCCATCCCTGGGCTGGTAGATTTGGGTTCTATAAGAAAGAAGGCTGAGCAGCCAGGGGAAGCAAGCCAGTAAGTAACATCCCTCCATGGCCTCTGCATCAGCTCCTGCTTCCTGACCTGCTTGAGTTCCAGTCCTGACTTCCTCTGGTGATGAACAGCAATGTGTGGAAGTGTAAGCTCAATAAATCCTTTCCTCCCCAATTTTCTTCTTGGTCATGATGTTTTGCGCAGGAATAGAAACCTTGACTAAGATAATGGGGCATGCAATCTTGTGCCCAATGACAGCCATTTCTGCACTTTTGAGTCCAATAAACTTGTTCAAGCATCATTTTCCTCAATGAAGATAACCTACTAACACAAAAGATCAAGGAGGGTCTGTTTAAATTGAGCAGAATAACAGGACAAAGCTTAGCTAAAAGTCATCATTTGGGACACAAGAACTTCTGTTTTAGTTAGGGTTTTACCGCTATGAACAGAAGACACTGTGACCAAGTCAAGTCTTATCAAGGACAACAATAAGTGGGGACTGGCTTGTAGGTTCAGAGGTTCGTTCAATCCATTATCATTGAGGTGGGAACATCCAGGCAGGCATAATAGTGCCACTCCCTGGACTAATCATATGCAAATGATCACAATGGCCCTGCTACATTTTCTGATGTGTCACTGTAACTGGCAGTGAGAGTCAAGAACCAAATCTTCAGGCTTCCCTCAAAAAGGTGGAAAGTGTTCAACCACATTTGGGTATCTTCCTAAAGACTAGGAGTGGCTTTGCCTAAGGACCACAACAGCCTAGACTGACGGTTCTTGCCAACATCTTCCTTGGAGGACACTTTCTCGTAAACAATCCTCGACTGAGAAAGAATCACTCAGAGAGCTGACTTGTATCATTAATAGGAACAGTTTACCGAAGCAAATCTGCTCTTTGATTAATTCTCTATAGAAGAGCCAGTGTTCAAGGTAGAATGAACCCTATCTACTCTTTCTTACTTAAATCAACGGTGAACTGCTGTCAACTTCTGAAGCATTATGTGCATAGATAATAAGTTCTGCCCAAGCTGGCTCTGGTCCTGTTGAGTCATCTCACAGTAAAAGGAGATTAGGAAGGTCTCCAGGTGTCTAAGGAGGGTTTTTCATAGAGATGAAAACTGCATGAACTGATGAAATGAATGCCAAAAAGCCAAAAAGAAAAAAGTCCTGTCTTGAAAGTCAGGTAGATATTGCGTTTCTGAAAGTGTTGTCAGAAGAAATTTGCTTGCAAATAGAAATGCTCACAGGGGTCAGGCATCCACTGCTTACTTAATAAATACATAGGTGTGGTCTCTGCAGACTATTGACCTAGGCATGAAAAAATGTGTATTAAACCCATAAGTGGGCATCCATCAGCTTTTCAGATCAACATTCTCTACAGTTTTGCATCAACCACTTACTGGGCCTTCCAAGTCATTCCTTAGACTTCCCTCCATCTTTGAGACAGGCTATAATGCAACATGTCCCTCGCTGTGTCAATGGCTGTGCAGTAAGAGCTAATAGTCACTATTTATTGGTCCTGCGGCCAATGTTGCAACGGGAAGAGAGGTGACAAGCTGCCAGGGTATGATGTCGTCTCTGGAGGCTACAGCTGAGTTCCCTTGAGTCTTCCTGGGCTAAAATGCAATCCAGGCATCACTAGATATTTAGATTTCCCATTAAGACCCAGGAATCCTATGTTAAATAAGAAGTATCCAATTTTTAAAATAAAAAGAGTAAACATCTATTGCTTAACAAAATTTGCTCATAGCTCAAATGTTTCCTGTTGCTTCCAGTTTTCCACTCTTTGTGATATGTTCAGTAGAAGAAAAGGGGTTTGGATTCTGCCAACTTCTGCCTTCATTTATGGGCTTTGAGTCAGTGACCATGATTCCAGGCTCACTTTTATCTGTGGAGGATAGGGATGCAGCCCTGGAGTTTATCAGTTATAAGTAATGTCTCTGGAGAGGGGGCTGTGCGTGTTGAGGGGTGAGGAATGGGAGGGAATCATTCTACTTTGCTCAGTTTTATTGCAAACTTAAAACTATTCTTCAAAATTTGTTAAAATGAAGAGCCGGAGAGATGGCTCAGTGGTTAAAAACACTCTTCCAGAGGACCTAGATTTCATTCCCAGGATCCAAAGGATGCAGCTCACAACCCTCTGTATGACAGCTTCTGGTGGCCCCCTGGGGTATCAGGCACACACATGATACATAGATATATCTATAGACATATAGTGTGTGTGTGTGTGTGTAAATTTTTGGATTATATCTAATCCAAACTTTAAAATAATAAACTATGGCAAATGAGTTGCAGGATTTCAAATCACAGAGAACAGTACCATATGCTATGAATACCTCCACTTGAGTGTAAAATGCAAAACCCTATTACATAGTTGGAAATACTGATTAACCCCAGGTAGAAGAGGAAATGGGTATAAAATGAGAGTTAATCTGGATGTTCAACTACAACATTTTTTTCTTTGAAAGAACTGATACAACCTTGAGAGCAAGTGCACACACGTGAAGATGTAACATGTGTGCCTTTGTCTCCATGATGAATGCTTAGATGTCCCATGTTTTCTCCGTGCACCTGTTTACAAGGTTTAAAGTAGTTAACACACACACAACCACAAAGACACAACTGCACTTGCAGTGGATTGTTTCACTCTTCCTACAGACTAGTTCCTCTATCCAGTGTCTGCATGAGAAGGGATTTTGCAGCTGGTTTTTCCTGGGGCTGTGTACACTCAGTAGCCCTGGGATCTCTCTGGTGCTGAGCACATCTTCCCCGTCTGTCCATCTGCTTCTCCTCAGAATTTTCTTGCCAGAGATGTTTGTCCTGCACTTAAGTGTGGCTGTGTCCTCATGGTTACCCCACACGTCTTTGTTGCTCTGGGCACAGCAGGACATGCTGCAGCCCAGTGTGTGCTCAAGCCGCAGCCTGCGCAAGCAGTTACTGAGTTCCCTCAGATTCCTCTGATAGTCCAGGCGGCAGAGTCTCCGGCATAGGTTTCATGAGAGATCCCACACGTTCCTAGAGTGAGTACTTTCTTCCTAAACGAGTGGACATCGATGGTCACTTTACCTCTATAGCTTCTTACAGTGACAGAAATCCCTACTTGCCAGATATAGGTATCATGAGAACCTAAAGGAAGGGCAGTTTTAGGGTGAAATTATTATTATACGAAGTCATTTTGAGTCGAGGAATTGCTAATTAAATGCTTTGGGTGGTTTGTGGTTTGTATTTCCCAAATCAGTACTCAATTTGTACAATGCTTTTATAATGGGGGGCGTGCAATAGAACACCTCAATATTCTACAAAGAGCGGTTGAGCTTTGAAGGGCCCCTAGAGCTCACAGCAAGCCTAGTTTTGTTTTTGTTTTTTCCAAATATGAATGCATGCAAGGTTCTAATGAAATAGTAATTACATTGATGGAATAATTACAATTGGGGAAATGCTTTCTAACTTATTAGAATTTGGTGAATATCATATGTAGAGTGGGGAATCTAAGGTCCAGAAGTCAGGAAGAAATCCAGGCATTACTAAAAAACGGCAAAGCCATCACATACCAATGAACCACGATTTTTAAGTTCAACCTGGCCATAAGTAGACAAGTTCATGCTAGAATAACCAGTGCCTTGGGCAGGTGACATTCCTTCTTTCTGGCTCAGACTAGAGAAGACATGTAGCCCGTCTCAAATTCTCTTCTAGGTCTTTTCATCACGTGCATCACGTAGCCCCTAGGAAAGCCTCAGACAGGAGCTTTTGGGGCTGGGGAACTATTCTATCAGAATTTAAAAAGGAAATGCTGAACTTGGGTTTTCAAATTAGCTTTGGTCCCCAAAAAGAAGGGAACATGAAGTAACCCCTGGGCAGGTACCCTGGCCACTTGAAGCTTCCACACACTAACGGCCCCTTGTTGACTTGCTGTTGGTTCTGTTCACTAACAGCCCACCTGTACACCCAGTGTGCATGTCCTCCTGTCCCTCCGTGAACTGGAGTCTTCCTGGAAACCAAGCACTGGCTGTAGATCTCTGTGCTTGTCCCCAGAGTTGCCATTGTGAGGCTTTGCATAAAGAAGGGGCTGATTTCCTGTCACCTGACATTTCTTAAGAAAGCCTCTCCACTATTCCCAGGAGATGGACACTGCCCACTGGTGAACCTAAACACATTGACCCAGGCCTAGTGGCACATGCCTGTAATCCCAGCTCTGCAGAATCAAAGACAGAAGGATCACAAGTTCGAAGCCAGCCCAGGCTACACCACGCTGTCACTGAGAGCCAGCAAAGAGATACTTATCCTACAAACACACACCCTAGGTTCAGTTTCCAGGGCTGTAAGGAATGTAGACATGTTATAGAGGAAGTTTCTTGTTTCCTTGTATGTAAAGTTTTCTCACAATAATTAACAGATACTGCCACCTTTGTTAAGAAAGATCTTACAATATAACGTATCTTACAGTGGGAAATGGGTTTGGGGAATCTGTGTTCCTTTTCTTAATAAGACAGTAAATTCAGAAATGGCTGATATTATGTAGTTGAGAAATAGTGGGTACAAACTCCCCCGCTCCTTCCTTAAGCTGTGTCCGTAGAGATTTCCAGCAAGCAAACGAACTTTTTCTCCCCATTACCCACTATTTTAAGATTCTATGTAATGTATGCTGCCACAGTGCCGTTGAGTGGTTACGATGCTCGCACGCAATCCTAACGTGCTGCCTGCCGTCCTCCCCCAATTAGTCACAGGGTATTAAAGTGAACGAAATCATTTAACGTCTTCTGGCAGCTATTTTTGCTGAAGTGCTTATATCCACATCAGAAGAATAGTGACCGTGAACGTTCTGACTTGGAAATAAAGAAAAATTGAGAATGTGAAATGACACAGGGAAGAGGCGAGATCCCTGGCGGAAGACACAATAACTCTTGAAAGCTTAAGACTTACAAAATAATTTAAATTTTTGCTGATGCTTCTTCTGCAGCCTCGGGCTTTCCTGGGCTCTAAAGAAAGTTCTGGGATGTGAAATGAACCAAGTATTGATCCTGCTTTAGAGTAATCCTTTCATCTCTGGGATGTGAATTTAAGGAGATTAGTGGATACAATGAATAAAATTCTAGATGTATTCTCCCTCTCTCTATCTCTGTATGTGTGTGTGTGTGTGTGTGTGTGTGTGTGTGTGTGTCTCCCTGGTGCCCTCCCCATCTCACTCTCATGGTTAGTATTTCCCAAGATGAAATCCTACCTCTTCACTTGGCAGGGCAGAAACCCCTAGACTTGATGAAGTGCAATTGTTCTGGGTGTGGGGGAGGGGATCAGCATATAACTTCGGACTGCTCTGCCCATTCCGAGCATTTTATACACAGTAGCCCCTTTAGTCCTCATACGTCCATGAGTTGGGTATTATCAGCAAGGCTGCTTTGAAGATGAAGAATTTGGGGCAGAAAGGTCAGTCCCTTTCCCAAGGTCATGCTGTCAGGTGTAAACCTTGTCCATGAGGCACTGAAGTCTGGCTCCTAACTAGTGATAAACACTGCAAAGGGACTCACTGAGTATCTGAGAAGCTTTCTGAAGGGAGAACTCAGTTCTCTCGTGTACAGGGTGTCAGTGAGGTCAGAAACAGTGTGCTCCAATGCCGGAACCTACCGATCCGAAATATGACATACCCAAACTGCACCCTGCAGGGTAGCTTCCATGTTTGTCCCACCCCACACCATGCACACAGCCCTCCCCATTCATCCCAGAAAAACCTCAAGGGAGTATCTTTGATCTAAAATGTCATATAGGTTTCAAACCTTGTTTCCTAGTCCTTTTTTTTTTTTTTAAAGTCTGTTATTGTTGTGTGTTTATGAATGAATGCGGGTGTGTGCAATGGGGGATAACTTTGCATCCAGTGTGGGTCCTGGGGACCAAACTCAAATTGCTAAACTTGTCCAATAAGCACTCATACACTCTGAGCTTCTTCCTGGCCCTCTTCCTGTTTATAAAATTGTATTTACTTCTCATTTATTTATTATTTATTATTTATCATTTATTAATTATTTTAAAGGATCCTATGTATCCAAAACTAGCCTCAAACTCTCAAACTTTCTATACAGATTGCTTCTGCCTGTAGAGTGCTGGGTTCCAAAGCGTGTTTCACCATGCCAAGCACTGTTCTTCATTCCTAATGATCACAGTTAGCCGATGGGTTTAACTTGGATGCTGCCAATCACTGTGACCAGTCTATGGAAGCAATCTTTCAAAGAATATGTTTCTTCTCACAATATGTGGTCACACAGATAATGTGTGATGTCCATCCATTAGGCTATTTCTACTGGGAATACTTAAGTTGCTTCTCATTCACAATATTCTATTAAAGTTCTACTAAAACTTCAGCTGGGCATGGGGGCATACATCTTTAATCCCAGCGAGGCAGAGACGGGCAGATCTCTGTGAGTTCTAAGCCAGTCTGGCCTACAAAACAAGGTTAGGACAGCCAGGGCTGCACGGAGAAACCCTGTCTTGAAACTCCTGTTCCACCACCCCCCACAGAGGAACTCAAAAACGTTAAGGAAGGGAAACCAGGATACACTGCTCTTGCTTCATCAAAGAATGACAGGCAGAGCCGATATGCTAAGCTGTGGTGGGAAAAAATAAGTCAGTTCAATTACCCATTAGATACAGCCTCTTAGCTCTCATTGAACCTTTCTGTGGCCCCCATTTTCCATAAGACAGAAGGAATCTAAAAGTCTAAAACATCATCTTGGTATCATCTCTCCTTAGGTGATGGCTCACAGAAATCTGATGTTGCTACAGAGTTGTGTATGCAGTTTTGCTCATTAGCACCTTGTGTCCCTTCTTCCCGGAATCACTGTTTCCTCTATTTCTGTGTTTCTGAAACCTTTGTCGAAGTCTAGTTTCAATGCCTAGAGTGAAAAGTTCCCTGGGTCCTACCCCAGTGATAGTTTCTCTTCGTGTTCTGGACTCTCTAGGAAGCTCTCCCCACCACTGACCACATCCTCACTGGGTTGTATCATATCTGGATTGCCTTTACCTTCCCTACTGTGCTCCAGGCTCCCCCTGAGGGAAAGGATGTCTGGTCTATCTGGTTTCCCTTTATGGTGCTTAACATGGTCTCTCATACACTGGGAATCAACAGCTCTGCGCTCAGTTGGATTGACTCAGAGAGCGAGACTGAACTTTGTTTACATCTCTGGAATTTCTCTCTATAAAGGTTTGATGTGCTCTACTGGGTGAGTCCGGCATAGTCTAATAGAAGAGGGACAGAGAGACCGTGCTAATGGCTTCCCTTGCCCTCCTATTGGCAAACTCTGCATTTCTCATGAATCAGGTTGCCTCCTAGTAGACGGTACACCCTGAGGAGTTCATGGATTGAACACATCTCTAAAAGCACTATCAAAGGGAATCAAACAGACCAACTTCAAACAGGAAATTGCAAGAGGAAAATATCCAAAGACCCCACAGTTTGATGTACACTTAGGGAATGCATCGACTTATTTTCATCATTATTAAATATGATCCTCTTTCTTTACAAACCAGAAGAGTATGCGTTCTCTTTGCTCAGCCCTCTGTCAGCCTACATAGTGAAAAACAATTTGCATTTGCTGCGAGTATAATACAATAAAATAATCACAAAATCCACTGATGTTCATACATGGTGTTCAATTTTCAGAGCTGCTGATGTACTTTCTGTGTAGACTTCCTAGATTGTTGTATAAATCTTTAATTATCAGTTGCTGAAGCATGTTTAAATATGTGAGCTGTAGATACATACTGTATCATCGGGTGTCAAAGATTTGTTATAAGTGAACTGGCAAAATATTCCAAGTACGGCCGAGGGCCCCTCAGACTCCCGTCACCTTTCGGTTAGGCATACTCAGCCAGTCTCTGATGAAATCCTTGGCTTGAATGCATTACTACATTCGGTCCTTTTGTTCCCCCTCAGGAGCTACTAAGGAGCCCAAAGATTCCATTTTTCAGGATGCTTCCATGGCTGCAGTAATCACACTGGGATGCTCTGTCACGAAAATGGAACATTCTAGCTGAATTCAGCCCAACAAACATTTTATTGAGCAACTGCCACGGGCTGGACACTCAAAGCTCATCCATCTCTTGGTTTGTTTGAGTGTAAAGAGGGAAGGGGTCATGTTGCCATCAGTCATGTAGGTTAACTCATGGCAGATACTCAGAATGACTCAGAATACAGAAAGCCAAGGAAAGGGAACACTCAGCACTTACTGCAAGCCACGTCTTAGCAGGGATGATATTGATATTTACCAAGCTGAAGAGCACTGAACAAAATTGACACTGGCTATAGTCTGGGCTAGCTCCTCCAGAGCCAGACAGTGGGAGGATCACAAGCAAGTCTAGGGTACTTTAGGAGAGGCAAGCCTGGATGTGAACAGCAAAATGGCATTGGTGGAGTGGGGAGGAGATGAAAGCTAGCTGTTCTGAGCCTTGGAAAGGACTTTTAGCATTGTTCTCCTAGGAAAGCCTTCCTCCAGCAGGGCAGCCAGAAACCAAAGATGGCATCTTCTGAGCTGCACATCATTAAACAGAATGTAAAATAGAGTCACATAGTAGAGGGAACAGAGCCACAGAATTAAAGAAGACTGACTCCAGTTTAAACCAAGCTCCCTCCATCCAAACTGCAACTTGTAGGCTAGCTGCTTAGTCTCTATTGGATAATTGTGACTAATTCTTATTGACCAATCGAGAGAAGGTAGATGAGGTATTGGGTCTTTAACATGAAATGAGTTGGATGTGTTTCTTGCCTACTATTTGTAGAGGCCTGAATTTGATCCCAACACACACATACAAAACACAGTCTCCCTCTCCCTCTTGCGTGTGCACACACACACACACACACACACACACACACACACACACCTACCTGTATTTCAGGAATCAGTCTACCGAGTATCTGCTCAGGTGCATGTGTATAGGAAAGTAAATCAATAATTTCCTGGTTCTCCAAGACTTCTATATAGCTATATTAAGGAAACTAAAAGTATTCCAGAGAGGTGAATTTCAGGTATATTATGATGTCATAAAATGCAACATTCTGAAAACATAGCACACCCACTTGAATCTCAAAAGACTTAAAACTGTGAGTATTTGCTTTTTGGCACTTAGATATGTATCATTATCCAATGAGTGGCCATCTCCTTTCCTCCCATCAGTGAACACTCTAAGCATTTTAAGCAAACTAGAGACGCATGGAAGTTAGGCAGCCAGCTTTAGCTAATGTGGACAGCATGTGGGCTGAGACAAACCTTTAGAAGCCACAGGGTTAAGCCATGGGTTAGCACACAAGCGCCCACGTCCTAGCATTGTGGCTAAGGTCAAACTCATGACCTATGTCTAACCTTCAGCCTTGGTCATTGCTTACTTACCCTGTTGCTATGGATACGTCCATCTCCGTGTCCCATGATTTTTCTCATTTGCAGACAGGATATGTGAAGAAAAACTGACTAAGGTGGTGAAACAAAACTCCATAGCTCCTCAGCACTCCCACCCGCCAGAGGGCGCATGCTCTCTCCCACCCGCCAGAGGGCGCATGCTCTCTCCCACGGGGCTTCTCCAATGTTCCCTTCCCGATGCCTGGCCTTTGCTATCTCTCCTGTTCCAGGGATCCTGTCCTTTTTCTTCGCCTGTCTTATATATTATTCTCTCTTACTCACCAATGGAGTGAGAGCTCCAGGAAGAGAAAAGAAAGATAAAATTCGGAAGACTTTCCTTGTTTTAAAATAGCAAGTAAAATCATCTCTAGACTCTGGAACTATGGAGCCAACTTGTAAAAACAAAACCAACACAAAGGCCAGCACTATCTCTGTGACCTATTAATGTAATTATTGAGTTTCAAAATGGGTTTGTAAATACAGCTAACCAAACTATTCGTTCGGTCAGTATACACAACGTCTGAAGAGACGTTTCACGTATTAAAAGTTAACTGTGCGTGAGCAGAGACACAGGAGAATCTGTGAATATGGTCACCTGCTCCTATTTAACTGAAATCTCGTGTGCCTGTCTTTGTCTTTAGAGTTGTCTGAAAGACGAGTGCTCATTGCTGCTTATTTTAAGAAAGCTGTGTGAAAGTCTATTGAGAAGCCTCTGTTTCCCCCTCCTGCACCTTGGTCTCCAGCAGCTTTGGTCATGAGCAACATCTACTTTAATGCCGATGGCTCCATCCTGTTTAAAGAAAAGCCGTATCTCTCTGCCTCTGAAGCCTTAGATGCTTACCTTGCTGATTTTCACTTAAGCCGTGAGCCTCCTGACCTTAATGACACAAAGGGTAATGTGGATCAGAGCCCTCATGCATTACTGGCTAAGCCAAACAGTGGTAAGCTTTCATTATTCCCAGAGTGGAGTTTTAAGTTCCTATAGAACGCAGGTGCTTTCATGTCAATAGGGTCTCCAAAAAGAAGTCTCCTCCTCTGCTTGCGATTTGCCAGGCTTCTTGTGAGATTGTCAGATTGCTTATGGTTTCAAAGCGTTTCCAGCTTTGAGTACTTTTGACTGGAGAGTTGTTATGGAAAATGAAATCACTGCTTTTATTATTGTGTGAACTTTCCCTGGGGAAGTAAACACACACCTCACTGCAGATAGTGAACCGATGACAGGTGAAAGGTTCATCGCACGCGAGAGTAGTTTGGTGAACATTAAATTCAATGAGGGCAACTTACAGGAGCCTGGGTCCGAGATTAGTGGCAGGAGCATAGGCAATTTAGGGCGTGTTACTACTAGAAAAGAACATTCTCTGTCCCTCCCTCCAACAACTGTGATTTGTCCTTAGGAATGGGCGTGGCCTAATGAACCCCTCCCCCCAGTGTTAGCTTTCTATGGATCTTGGGATGGGGCGTGGCCTTGTGAGTGCCCCACTCTGTGGCAGAAAGTTGATGGACTCAATCTCAAGCAATCGACTTTGGCTAATTCTAGCTACTGGCGGTTCAAAAGGGCAAGGTCCATGTTGTGCTAAGAAGACGATGCTCTGCAGAAGTATTAATTGCAGATAAGCAAAGCTCCCCCCCCCCCCCTGGAGTCTAAAGCCTTGGGCCCTAAGCATAGAATGTTAGTCATGTAAATTGTCCAACTCCGCTTTGTAACATGAGAATAACTCTAGGTATAATTAATATTTCCCTCGATTATGGTATAACAGAAATTAGTGGTGGAACACTATAAATTTGAGGGGTAAGTTCCTTGGTATTTGTTTCTGGGAGACTCTGAAAAGGGAAAATTGGCATCAAGGTCATATGACCTCGAGGTCTGGTTTCCACTTTGGTGGCGACAAGCTAGATCCAAGAAGAGTCGTTCTTGTTTCCTGGTTTATAATTATCTTGTCAATAAGATGAGGGCGTTGAACTTTCTGAGCACCATAATTCTGAAGCTGTATTATATAGATGCAGAAAATTAACACTGGTCCACACCAGTATATCAAGACTTCTCATTTAAAAATGTCATTGACGCTGTAACCAAGTGTGCGGTCTAAATTTGCAGTTGACTCTGAAGGTACTAGGGAGATAAAGGTCTCGGTTTTTAACTCCTTATCCTTCTGAATGGAAACAGCAGCACTGCTAATACTAGGGGCCGTGTCTGCCCTTCCTCCAACCCGGCATTTTTAACACCATCATGTGTACACAAATGGACGTTACTCCTTACCTAGACAAGGTGGCCTTCCCTCTCACTTCTTCTAGACCACTATGCAAAGGTTTGCCATTTCTTGCAAAGTTAGAATAGATAAAGCCATTTCTTGGTGGTTTTCTAGTGCAAACAACAGAGGTGAGCGGGGCTTCACTCCAGTGAGACGTGGTCCTAGCTGACGGAGGGCTGCATTTTTTTGACGCAAACTTGTCTGATTATAGTATTTGACATCGTCTGATGAGCGGGGAGCGATGATGACGTGGGGACCAGTGGGAAACTGTGGTTCGGTGTCTATATTACCTACACAGCCAAAGTGCAAACTACATTATAATTCACTCAGCAATACTGCTGCCTCTCTTACCAAAGATATTCTTTTCTTGAAGTTTCTGGTAGAAAGAATTTTCTACAGCCGTTTTTCTCCTTACTGGGGAGAAGAGGTGGGTGGCTGGCAGATGCTCCAGCTTCTTCCGGGCAGGTGCATCTTCTCTGGGCCCTCCGGAGCTATCAGCTACACGGTCTTCATTGCTTCTGAGCTTCATTATGAAGAAAAATGCCATTCCTGCTTTCTTGAAAGAATGAACATGTATTTATTACAAGAAAATTTCTCAGCACGGAAATGACTGTAATTCCAACACCACGGAGAATTACCGCCAATAGTTCTTGGCAATTTTCTCTCTTTGCCATTCAAATATATAATAGAATCACCTTATGGCCAGATTATTGCTTTCCCTCCAAAGCTGTTTTTGTGAGTATTCAGATCATTAAGGTAGTTTTGTTGTTGTTGTTGTTGTTTTTATCTCTGACAGGACATTTTGTGAGATTTGACTTACTTTTCCATGTGTGGATGCTTTGGCTGCATGGTATGCCTGCACACTATGTGTGCTCCATACCTGTGGTAGTAGAAGGGATGTTAGGTCTCCTGGGGCTAGGGGTATTAAACAGTTGTGCAGTGTCAGTGCTGGGAATTGAACCCTGGTCTTCTGGAGTAGCAGCCAGTGTTCTTAACCATTGAGCTGTCTCTTCTTGTCACAGAGAATTTGGTTGTTTTTAACACATTGCTGTTGTCTTACATTTCCATGAGGCTGTCATGGTAGTTTCTTAAAATAACCTTTAAAGAATTAAGTTTCCAAACCAAAAAGGACTACATTTCAAAGGTTAGATTTGTATTGTCAAGCTGTCTCCTGGAAAAGACAAAGCCATTTGATTTGCTCTGACTAGGAATATAAGGGATCTTACATTAGCCATATCTACTCCCATAAACTCTGTGAGCCCCTTTAATCCCTGCCTGCGCACGGAGTAAAATTTATCACTCTGTGTATTTAGCATGTTTTTGTTCTCTTTTCTTCACTGCATGCTAATACACATGCTTGATCATTACACAGTAAAACCTTGAACTTTATCCAGAATTTATGTTGTCAGTAGACTGATGTATACTTACCTCCCTTACAAAATAAATCCAGGGGCCACCCTTTTGGTCAGAACCCAAAGCCCAATGCACTCTCAACCCTAGGTCTTGAATTTTTAATCCCATTATCTATTTATATCGTCTCTGCACTGTTTTCAGTATTTTAATTACAAGAATTGTTGAATATCGTGGTTGGGTTTCAGACTGGAAGGTTTAGGAGTCTTCCGTTGTCACCAATTCTTGCAAATGGACTCTACCGTCATTCTTCAAACACTGGCCATTGAGCTGCTTCTGTGAGACCCCATGGGCCATGCCTTGATCTCCTACCTCATTTTTTCCCTGCGGCAGAGCAAACGTCTTAAAGTCCAAGTCTGCTTTATTTCTTTATGTAATAGCTCTGTCAGCCTCCATGTAGCAGAGTTAGCTCCTACTTAACCATCTACTTCACATTTCTCTTGGTTACAGAAACACACACACACACACACACACACACACACACACACACACACACACATGCGCGCCTAGACACCCTGTTCCATCCTAAGCTGTATCTAGCCAATGGGATGCACTAAACACATGGTACACTTCAGTCTTTCTTACGCTGTTCTTGGTGATTGGGTGTTCTCAGTCATCCTCCCTGTTTTGGGGTTGTCTTCTCTGTTAATTAAGATGTCACCAGTTCCTTACACCTCTCTCCTTCTTGCAACTTCTATTTTATTGCCCCTATTTTACCCTTAGTGCCTGTAACACCACATCGGATAGAATTTAACAGCGTATTGTAAGAACCAGGACACTGGCTTGTCTCTCTCAACAGAATGATGGGGCCATCTAAGCTCTGAGTCTTATCTACTTGCAACTGCTTCTTGCTACTGGCCCTGGGGTAGCACATCAGTTTCTGGTGAAGAATGAAGCATTGTTGTAGGCCATGTTGCTGTGTCTATAACCTAAGTTTGTCTTTCTCCTTCCCTTCAATTGGAGCTCCCATTTCTACCAAAGTATGAATACTGTAGGAATTACTGCTCTCCACTCAGTGAGCTGTAAATAATAATAATAATAATAATAATAATAATAATAATAATAATAATAATAATAATAATAATAATAATAGGGGCATCAAGGCAGGATGGAGATGGGTCGATGGGAGTAGGGAATCAGAAGCATATAGTGGGAGTGGACAGGCTCAAGACACATTGTATTCATGTCTGAAGACGTCAGAGACTGAATAAAAATACCCTTTTTAAAGGAAAGCTTGCTTTCCTCTGCATTGTTCACATTGCTGGTGTATCTTGACTTGCTTATTCTGAACTTGTACTTCTCATTTGCTCAGGATGGATGTGGTCTGCTCCGTGCCTGGTGCTGATGCTGAGGATGTTCTCGGGCAATGTCCAAAGGGAGACTGATGAAACTGAGTGGGAACAGCCTCAGTTCTTCCCCAAATTCTTCACCTAGGATGTCCATACCCTACTCTTCTTCCCTTGATCTAACATCTGTGGTGGTCTGAATGAGAAGGGCTCCCACAGCTCCCATAGGCTCACATGTTTGGATACTTGGTCCCCAGTTGGTGGAGGTGTTTGGAAGGATTAGGAAGTGTGGCCTTCTCGGAAGAGGTGTGTCACTGAGGATGGACTTTGAGATTTCAAAAGGCCAGGCTATTCCCAGCTAGCTCTCTCTGACTTGTGCTGTGGGTTAGGATGTCAATTCTCAGCTACGGCTTCATTACTATGCCTGATGTTTATGGGTTCTAATCTTCTGGGCCTGTAAGCCTCCAATAAATGTTGTCTTTACAAAGTCTCTCTGATTGTGGTGTCTCCTCACGTCGAAAACAAGAGACAACTTTTCTCAGCCCATCTCTGAAGGCCAGCCTCCCTAGTTCTGGCTTGGCTACTGGGGTTCTGCAAGCACCACACAGATCTTTATGTCCTCCACATTTTATCTTTATGTCTTCTTTTACTTCGCCTTCCACGAGTCACCACTGGAGTCTCAGTGTCCCAAAGCTGGTGGAACTAAGTATGTAGAACTTGATGTATTTATAAAGAGATAAAGGCAGGTGGGGGAGGATATGTTCTATGGAGGTATGGTGAGGAATGGGAGAAAGCTGTGCCTCCATGGGCTCATGCTGAGGCATACCTTCCCCCTGAGGGACCAGCCACATGATGATATAGTGTAGAATAGAGTGTATTCAGGTCATGAGGAGGCAAGTCAAGAGTGTACTAGAGAGAGAGAGAGAGAGAGAGAGAGAGAGGAAGAAGAAGGAGGAGGAGGAGGAAGAGGATAGTTTTCTTTGTTCTCTTGTGCATGTCTTTAGTAGAAAAAATAGCCAGGTAGATGTTTGCTGTGGCTGTTTCCTGCACACTTTATCTCAGAGACCACAAGCTTTCCTATTAGAAGATGCAAGAGTTCAAGAATTTAAGGATAGCACCTTTTATCCTAGCACTCGGGAGGCAGAGGAAAGTGGACAGATCTCTGTGAGTTCGAGGCCAGGCTGGTCTACAAAGCAAGTTCCAGGACAGCCATGACTCGGTTCCATGGAAGAACGCTGTCTAGAAAAACAGAAGCAAAAACAAAAGAGATTGAGGATGTTTCAAATGGGCAACTTGGGTTAGATGATTCATCACTTTTTTGGGTAGCTTCTTCTAAGTCCTAGAGTCCTCTTTCATAGCCTGTCTAATGGGAAAAGTCACCTTTCGCCTTGCTACCCAGTCCTTCTTGGCTCTCCTCAGCTGGGTCCCCACTGCTGTGCAGAAGCTCCAGAAGTCCATGTCCCATTCTTGTGTTCCACCCTGTATGCCTCAGGTTGTGCTCTCACACGCTGGGTCTTCAAGGACTCTATGCCTGCTTTCTAGACTTCTTCCCTGTAATAGGTATGCCTGCATACCCAGAGATGTATAGCTGCATACCCAGGTATGTATACCTGCATACCCAGATATATATACCTGCATACTCAGATATGTATACTTGCATACCCAGATATGTATACCTGCATACCCAGATATGTATACCTGCATACCCAGGTATGTATACCTGCATATCCAGATATGTATACCTGCATACCCAGGCATGTATACCTGCACACCCACATTCTGATTATCCCTTCAGATGCAAAGCTCAACCTCTTCAGAAACCTTCCTGTCCCTTTTCGGTCCCCATGCTTGTCACCCTGCCATGCTGCCCGTGTACCCTCTGTTGGCAGTGATGGCCTGAATACTGGCATGACAAGATGACTGTTGGGTAAGGTTGCTGTCCCTGTAAGGAATATAAGCACCAAAAGCAACTTGGAGAGGAAAGGCTCTTTTGGCTCATCATTGAAGGAAGTCCGGGCAGGAAAAATCTGGGAAGTTCAGAGGTCATGAAAGGATGGTGCTTACTGACTTGCTCCTCATGGCTTGTTCAGCCTGCTTTCTTTTTTTAAAAAAATATTTTATTGGATACTATTTGTATTTACATCTCAAATGTTATCTCCTTCTCCCCTCCCATCTCCCCTCCCCCTTCACTTGCTTCCATGAAGGTGCACCCTCTCCCAATCACCCTCTCCACCTCAGTGCTTTGGCATTCCCTTACACTCAGAAATGTACCTTCACTGGAACAAAGGCCCTTTTCCCATTGATCCCAGACAATGCTGTCCTCTGCTACATATGTACCTGGAGCCATGGGTCTCTCTATGTGTGCTCATTGGTTGGTGTTTTAGTTCCTGGAAGTTCTGGAGGGTTTGGTTGATTGATAATGTTCTTCCCCGTGAGGTGACAAACCCTTTCAGGGCCTTCAGTCCTTTCTCTAGCTCGTTTACTGGGATCACCATGTTCAGTCTGACGGTTAGCTGCAAGCATGCTCAGCTGTATCTATATGACTCTGGCAGAGCCTCTGAGGAGGCATCTATATCTGGTTCCTGCCAGTAAGCACTTCTTGGCATCAGCAATAGTGCTTGGGTTTGGTGGCTGCATATGGGGTGGATCCCCAGGTGAGGGAGTTTCTAAATGATCTTTTCTTCAGTCCCTGCTCCTCTATTTGACCTTGTATTTCCTCCTATGAGTGTTTTGTTCTCTCTTTTAGGAAGGACTGAGGCATCCACATTCTGCCCTTCCTTCTTTTTGAGCTTCATAAGATCTGTGAGTTGTTTCTTGGGTATTCTGAGCTTTTTGTTATAGAACTCTGACCCATCATCCCAGGGGCGTTCCTACACACAGTGGACTTAGCCCTCCCCTATCAATCACTAATTAAGAAGCTGGAATTTACATTAACTAATAAAATATAAGCTTACAGTCTTACCTGCTTACAGCTCTATCTTCTGGAGGCATTTTCTCAACCGAGAAACTGTTTCCCTCCTCTCTACCTTGTTTCAAATTAACATAAACTATCCAGCACAATTTCCTAAGAATAATTAGCTACACATCATAAAATGTCATGTATATTACATGTCTGCACACATGACACTAATAACTATCCCTAGATTCTATTATGTGTCAAGAACGGCTGCATAAGGTGTTAACACTTTACCTTTTTCTTCCCACATGAACAGTCAGAGGTTATCCCTAAGTTTACAAAGAAGCTGCACAGGGAGGTTATGTAAAATGCCTGGGAAGCAATCAGCTATAAAAACTTCCCTTGGCTTTGACTCCACCGTCTCTGCATCTACTCTGCCCAACTCTAGATGAAGAGAAAGTACTCAGAGACTCACTGTGGCTATGGTTATCTGAGTTTCAAAGATGGTCACAAATGAACAGACTCTAATCCATGTTTTAATTCTTGGTTTGTCTTAATAAAAACCTAATTAAAGAGCAGGGCCTGAACCAAAAATGTTAAGAAAAGCCATTACATTTTAGGGGACAGCTAGGGGCCTGGCTGAGTAGTTCTAGGTATTGGGGCCCTGTAAGGCAGTGAGGGAGGAACCACAGATAAAAAGAGGCTCCCAGGGCTCTGTGTTAGCATGAACCCCACATTCTACCTGCCTCGCAGCACCAGCCAGATGGCTTTGTCTCTCATCCTCTGTTCACATATGAAGCAGGGAAAAGAATAACGGTGGAGGACGACACATTGCAAATAAAATCAAATGATCTGTGTGAATGTGCCCTAAAACATTTATGTGTGACATCATCGTCCCCAGAATCATCTATTTACCTTGGTGGAATAAAATGTAAAACATAGTATTTCTTAGTGACTTTGACATTTTTAAACTCTTTGTTTTCCCTCAAATCTTCAACAAATACCTTTTTTAATTTTCTTTTTAACAAGGACAATCCTCACTCACAATGAGGTTGTGATGTAAAAACTGCTCTTACAGTGTCTATATCGGCTTGCAGCATATATATAGTCCCAAACCTAACCTGTGTGATGAAAAGCATTATTTGGAGTACCCAGAAGGTTCTAACTGTTCCCAGGGCATTTATACTGCTTTGAGTTTGTCCCACTTCCGGTGAAACTGATTTATGTCTCACCCTTTTAGGCAGTCAAAGTAATTTATTCTCTCAGAAATTTGCCCAGACATCCCATTTATGTCTGAAACTTGAAACTTCCACTCTATTTATTTACACCTTTTCTACTTCTCTCTGTCCCTCATTAGCATATGATAAACATTTAACGGAGTCATTGTATAATTGTCCAGCCAATAGGACCAGGAGGGCCCAGCGGGGTCCATAGAGGATTCTATGGCCCTATTGGAAAATTAGTTCCCAAGAAGCTCAGCTTTTTAATAAGTAAATAAATAAGTAAATGTTGGCTATCATTAAACTAAAAGACTTCATCTAACTCGTCAACCTTTCATAAATTACAAAAAAAAAAAAAAAAAAAAAAAAAAAACTAAAAACACAAGAGGAAAGAGTTGAAATTGTTGAAAAAAAAATGTTGGACTATGCTAAATAAAACAATTGGATTATATACATCAGATATCACTGCAGGTTTGTTTAATTTTTAGTTGGCAACACATGCACATGTTATGTAAACTACATGGATGTGCACTTTAAAGAATAATGGGTTATCAATTCTTACACCCAGCTCTGGATTTACACTGTTGATGAGCATGTGAAGCCCTTTTATACTTCTCAAGAGTTTCATCCACCTTTCGGTCCCTAACTGTTGTCAGCCTGCTCTTGAGTTCACCATTTCTATGCTGTGCCTTTGAGCTTCTCTTCTATTTCTGCATGACAGCGGCACACTTCTGTCAACTCTAACCAGCATTATCACTTCAATCTTTGTGTGTGTGTGTGTGTGTGTGTGTGTGTGTGTGTGTGTGTGTGTGTATGTATGTGTCTGTGTGTCTGTGTGTGTATACATGGGTTCAGACACGTGCATGTGAATGTGCAGACACACGTATGAGCATATGTGTGGAGGTCAAAGGTTGATGTCTGGTCTATTCCTCAATCTTTCCCCATCTTATTTTCTGGGACAGGGTCTCTCAGTGAGCTTAGAGCCCTGTGATTGGCTAAACTGCCTAATGAGTTAATACCAGGGAACTGTTCATGTCTTCCCAGATTAGGATACAGGCATGAGCTTCTCTAGATGATGGGAAAGCTAATGTGGGTCTTCCTACTTACACAGCAAGTGCTTCCTCCACTGAGCGAGTTTTCAACACCGGCACTATGTCACTCTAACTCTGCCCAACCTGTCGCAGGAGGAGTCCATCAAACGGGTGGATAAGTAACTTCTTTCTCACAGTTTTGGGTGCTGTACCCATAATCAGGTTTATGCAAGGGCAGCTCTCTTCCTGGCTCACAAAAGGTTGCCTTTCTGCATTGATCACATAGCAGACAAGAAAAGTCCCCGGTATCTCCCTCACTTTTATGAGGACAAGGCTCTTCTTTGGCCAGGTATTCATGGTGACTGTCTCATTTAACCTTAGCGCCTCAAAAGTCATCTACAATGTAACCACATGGAAGGGTGGGGCTGTCATGCCGTCCTGGAGTGGCAGTATATGAGTTTTATATAAGGTTTAAGGGGACACAGTTCAGTCCACATCATTGTGTGGGGGGGTTGCTTTTATTTGCTTTTTTCTTTCAATGCCGTGGCTGTGGTTATATAAATTGTTTCTTGTTAGACTATTTTTTCCCTGAAGTAAAACAAACAAACAAAAAAAGAACTCAAACACACATACAGTGCTGCACAGTTCTCATCACAGTTTATTTCCAAAGTGTTTAATCTTCTCAAATTGAAGCATGTATATTACAGTTTATCCCCACCTCTCTTCCTATCCCCATGAATTTAACTATTTTGTTTGCCAAAGCAAATAATCGTGTAATATTTATCCTTGAGTGGATGGGTAAATTCATTTAGCCTAGTTTCTTCAAGGGTCATCCATTTTTAATCTGAATTATCATATTAATCCATTATCATATTCCATTTGCAAACTCTACACATTATATGTTACACTACCTCTGGACACATGTTACTTCCTTTTATAATATGGCTTCTATAAATAATTTTCCTATGAACATTAGTTTCCAAAAAAAAAAATCTCCTTAAAGTCCTGCTTTAAAAGATCTGGGATCTGTATCCTTGCAGTTGTCTTCTGGTTTCTTCCTCCTTGTTCTCTCAGCTCTTGTCCTCTGGGTTATCAGCTGGGGCTCTTCACCACTGAGCTACCTCTCTGGCCTCTAAATATATTTTTTAATCTCTAGGTAAAGGAATCATGGGCATTTTGGTAAATCAGGTGCAATGTATTGAGCGTGTTGGATGTTCAATCTGGAACTTCATCTCACACTGATTTTTGGGGGTTGTACAATGTGCTCAGTATTGTTCGATACCTCATATTGTTTTGTCTTCAAAGAGCAGACAGTCTATGAAGAAAAACGGGTAATTAGATGAATACACATGATCTGGTGTCTGCTTGAATAAAGGCTGTAAGTGTAAAAAATGAAGAGACAAAGAAAATCCCGATGTTGGGGATTGAGACGTCTGCCCCTGCATGGTTTATGTCAAGAGCAGAACAATGATACACACCTGTCAGCCAAGTGTAGCCGGGAGACAAAAGGATCCACAGATAGGAACAGCCATCCTCAATTTGCCAGAAGTTCTGAAAATGAACTGAGGATCAATGTACCTGTCAGTTGAGTATTTAAAATGAGTAGGATGACCTCCACCCTTTCTCCTGAAGCCAGCCCAGGATTCTGAGCATCTGTAAGGCTTTGCTAAGTTAAACCCCTTGAGAAAGACTCCTCAAAATAAAAGGATATGATACATTTAAATTTTCCACGAGACAAAAGAACATGATTCACTTCTGATCCTGACTCTTAAGTCTATGTCCTGGAAAGGGTCATTTTTCACTGTTTCCAATAAAACCAACTTCAGATTCTGACTGAAGCACTTGTAAATGGAAAGGCATTTGGAACAGGATTTCCCTATCATTAAGATGACTCTGCAGAGAAGGCTGTTAAAAGCAAGTCTGCCATGGTTGGCTACAAAAAGCAAAGCACTAGAATTGCTAAGTAATACTATAGGTTTCAGAATTTATATGTGTCTTTAACACTAGTCTCATAAAAGGGATGATTATTTAACAGTCTAAATTCCTGAAAATGGTTTTCATAGTGGGTAAAAATGTAATACATACTGCTATTGCTCTTTATCTATGGATATTAAAATGGAAATTTCTACCTCGGAGCATGTGGAAAATCTCTTCATGGGATGAATCCTAAATTAAGTGTGGCAGGTGATTGTGATTGATCACTCCATATTACCAGGAGAGGAACTGAAGAAACCTTTCTTGCATAATGAAATAGAGCAGAACTCAGAGGGGAAAATGCAAACACGTCCATTTTTAAAGTCAAACATAAACCACTTCACATCTCCTTGAAAACTGAGACATGAAAGCATGTGAATCTCATACCTTCCCTCCATCCAAGGGTCACCCTGGGCCTGGACATTCTTGAACTTAAGTTTAAGCTCCTCAAATAATGTGCTTAGAGTATCATTTGGTGGTATTATTTAGTAACCAAACTGAATGAAGCCTGGGATTGCTTAACCAGTGTGTAGGGAAGGCTAGCCCACAGAACCCAGCTTCTTGGTTCCCAGTTTAAATCTATTGCATTACAGCAGCTGTAGAAACATCAGCAAGGCCTCTAGCATCAAGAAGTTTTATGTTTCTGGTCTTTGAGGTTGAATGAGCGGAAGCGTAGGGAATCGAAGACATTATAATCAAAGTATACAGTATATGTAAATGTAATCCCTAAATAATAAATGTATATTTTTAAAGACTTTTTTAACTCTTCTGTAAAATGAGAGTATAACTCTAAGCAAATTATTAATTTCATCACATACTAATTTTATTATGTACTGGTAGAATTTTCATTCTTGAAAGTGGTCTTAAAAATTAAGATAGCTTTGTTTCCACTCTTGAGACTCACAGATCGCTTTTAGTGGGTTTGTGAATCTGTCACCTAAACATCCTAAACGTCAGTTTTCTTATTTATAAAATGAATGTCAGTTCATAAGGAATAGAGGTCCGTTCATAAGGAATAGAGGTCCGTTCATAGACCGTGTGCATTAAACTTTACCCATATGTTTACAGAGGAGAGCAGGAATGTGTAGTTAGGTTAGAGTTGTGTATGTACTTCTTCATATGGGTCCTTATCTCTTGAGACCTCCTGTAAGGAGTTTGTGACTTGACCAACACTTGACAGAAGGAATTACTGCAGAGAAAATGTTTATCAGAATGGGGTTGGCTCTCCCCAGAAGCAGTGAAGGAAGGAGAAGCACAGAGATAGATGTAGGGATGGATGGATGGATGGATAGATGGATGGATGGATGGATGGGTGGGTGGGTGGGTGGATGGATGGGTGGATGGGTGGGTGGATGGATGGATGGATGGATGGATGGGTGGGTGGGTGGGTGGATGGGTGGGTGGATGGGTGGGTGGGTGGATGGGTGGGTGGGTGGGTGGATGGAGGGAGGGATGGATGGGTGGGTGGGTGGGTGGGTGGATGGGTGGGTGGATGGATGGGTGGATGGGTGGATGGGTGGATGGATGGGGCAAGGACATCTCAGCTAGAAGTCTTTGCATGCTGCAAGCCCAATAATGATTCCATTCCTGACACAGAACCACCTGCAGTACCCACCATCCTAAAGTCCTCACTCAATTCATTTGCTGTTTACCCATCAACCTGCTGAGACTGGTCCCCATGCACTGTGCTCACAGCAGCTCTTGTGCCTGTAACAATGGAGCACTTCCCACATCAGCATCCACACACACACTAGTTTTCTCAGATCACTGACCCATTGCTCATCTCTTAGGAATGAGAACACTCTTGGTGCATTGACAACACAAGTTCTCACACCCACAAGCAGAGGTAAAAATCATCAAGGCACAGAAAGCCACATTGGAAGCCCCTGTCCCAGGACTGCCCACCCATTGTCTACTTCAAGCCTATCTCAGAAGGTCACACAAGATGAAATGTAACACACTTAGAAGTTCTTTGCAGGCCATCAGGATTAATGTTTGGCTTCGATGTTCTCCATTCAAATACTCACCTTTTGACAATCCTCTGCCTAAAGAGAAAGTTCCAAACCAGCTGGTTCACATAGTAGGGCCATTCTTCCATAGGAATGATATTATAACATGCCTGTTACCCTTTGTGACTTTGAAAATCAAATGCCCATGGTATCCTAGCATCGTATTAGCCACATGGAGAGAAAGATCATCCTTCCTAAGACTTACTTAATGGGGGAAGCAGTTGTAACAACAAAAGCAATTATACTCTATTGACGCCTTTGATCTGACCATTAGACACACTACAGAGATTGGATAGAGACGTAAATTCTTTTCCTTTTTTCAATGAGTTTCTGGGCTCTATCTGAAGACTACCTCTAATATCTCTTTTATCAGGATAGTAGGCAGAATCAATGAAGAAGCACGTGGCAAGCACCCGACCTGCAAGATGCTTGATGGGAAAGAAATGACCAAGAACTAGCTCTGGGTCCCATCGTTTGTCAATCAATCCCATGCCCAAGGAAATTCCAGCCACTCCATTACAGGAATAGAAGCTTTTCCTCTTTTCCTTTTGGTTGTTCTTACAACCAGACATCTCCCACATGCATGGAGCTTTTGTTTTGAAGAATTATCTTAGGCATTTCTTCTTAAGAATAATCCCTGTATAATCCTACATGTAGACTTTCCTTTCTCCTATCTGAGAGTTCCCATTAACTGCATTAAGGGAGTTTTGATTTTGATGTGTGCTAACCAAACCATTCTATGCCTCTATTTTGCATACTCTCCACTCTCATGGCTCGTGCAGTGCCACCGATGTAGTAACTATATTTAGGGTGCATATGCTCAGGGAATTGAAGTTTTCTGCCATATACTTCCAACTGGCATCAGGAGGCCTCGCCCTTCATCCGCCACACAGAATCCATTCATTTTCTCACACATATTTTATTTGGTCTAAGATTTAAGGTGTCCTTTTTTTTTTTTAACCACAAAGAGTTTTGGCTCTTTGAAGATAGGGACAGAATGAAAGAAAATCCCAGAGAGGCTGCACTGAAGAAGATGGGTTGATATTCTCTCAGTATCTAGAAAACCAGACATAAATGTAGCTTCCAAAATAAATAAAATAGCAACAAGAACAAACATATAGAAAATATGCTTGACCTCTCCCCCACACTCATATCCTGCCTATGTTTCAATGGAGTGAGAGCCAGAGACAGAAGGAGAAACAAGCATTCTAAGTTAAAGCTAAGCTGTACTGTATGCAATGCAAATCTTAAAGCATTGTCTGAACAGAACTCCAGTGTAGAACATAAAAGATGAATGAATTTGCAAGCTTTCAAGTGAGGGTTCCATGTATATTTAAAGCTCTCTGCCTCATGCAAGAAGGTCAGCATCTCTCGATGGAATGGGTTCAGTATAGCTTAGTATCGAGATTTTGAGGACATACTTCCATCCTGTAAGTCAAGTTACTTTTTATTGTTCATAGGAAATAAATTTTAGTGCATTGTTTTAGATGTGGATTAATAATTAACTGGAGCCTTTCCCTGATGCTTTTTATATTTTACAATGTACCTCTTTTCCAGAAATGGCTTCCTATATAAAACATTTTTAGCTGAATATTCAATTGAATTAAAGCTTTAAAGCACATGTGATGACTGGAAATAGAAATGAAGATGTATCAGTCAGTAAAAGACACAGTGTAGTGGAATCCAAGCTCTTTGGGAGGGAAGCCAATCCGCTGAACAGCCGACTCTGTCATCTGTGGCTCTAGGCAGATCTCCGTGGTGCCACTTTTGCATGTGGGAAGACATGGTTTTGGCATCGTACTACACGTTTCTTTTAGGCTTCTCAGCACTGCAGGCTTGGAGTAGGAGGGACTTCAGTGGGCCTATCAATAATCTGTGTCAACAGTCTAGGGATAGCCTAAGGCCGATGTTTCCATATGGACCAGGCTGCCTGGGGTAGACCAAAGTACTACCAAGTAACTGCGAGCATTTGCCTGAAGAATACAAGAAGCGATCGATCAGTTGAGTTTTGTTTGCTGACGCCCGGATGTAAAACTGAGGGGGAGCAGGGACTTGAATGCTATCTTTTGTCGGAATTGCTGTAATGTTTTGGGGGTTGCTTGTTTGTTTCTAATGATGACATTTGGCAAATGAGTTTTGTGCCTCTAGAGAGTCTCTGGGAATTGAACAGCACAGATTCAGAATGGTGTCATTTTGTGACTGTTAGGAATTTACAGTTTTACTGGTGGGAGAGATGTAAAAACTGGGGGCAAGCAGGTTGAGAGATTTGCTGCCAAGCTGAGGACCTGAGTTGGAATCTGGAATTTACATGGGAGAAGGAGAAAGTCAACACACACACACACACACACACATACACACACACACACACACACACACTGAATATTTTAAATTACCAAAACAGGTGTATTGCAGTAAATATTAAAAAGAGGCAGTGACCCGCTCCAGGGTCCCACCATGCCACGCTGCCCCCAGGTACTCTATGACCCCAGCAGTCTCTCCCACATTAGTTCCTGCACCAGTGGGCCATATAGAACTAACATTATATACATCTCATCAATGGCTGCCCTCTGGTTAGTCTCTCTCCCAGCTACCTCTCTGCTAGCCACAAACTCTGCCCACACTCCAGCTAGCCCGACAACTTCAAAACTCCAGAAACTGGTAATTTAGCAATGGCTTTACCTCAAATTTTCTCAGAACATTTTACATTCCACAAAACGTCCACGTTATAAACGCAAAGCCAAGTGATGTGATATAATTTTTACATCTAGACAAGACGGATCATCCTGTACAAATCCATCCCTTATAAAATGCTCTTATCTACCGGTGACTAATTAAGGCCACATGGGTCCGGGTCATCCTCCTCATTCTCCATCTTCTCTCCCCTTTTCTCTGGCTTCTCCCCTTTCCAAAACTCTGTCCCCACCTAGATAAAACAAACTGTCCTATAACAGGCCTGGTGCTAGCCCTCCTTGCATAAAGACAAAAACCTGAACAGGTGACTAATTCTGAGTCACTGTAGTTCATATATCTTTTGGCTTAGCCCTATTGATATTAAAACCAGATGAGCATTCAATGTATGGAACTTTCTATACATTATACAATATGAAACAGCATTTTTGACTTCTCCTCACATGATGCAGGCAGTAAACTCCCACCCAGCTATGACAATAAAAAATGCCCCAGGTATTGTCAGATGTACCCTCCCCCCCCAAAAAACTGCAAACATTTCCAGAGCATAGAACAAGAAAATGGAGCCTCAGTTGACAAAGCTGACTCTTGGAAGCATGGTGACAGTTGCGTTGAGGTCTGATGATGAATTGGTAACAGGACAGAGAAGGGAACTAGGAAAGGAACTGAGTTGTCTTGGGTTTCTCTCTGCATGTTGTGCCCTTGGGGTGCATCAAAGGCGGAGCAGCAGGCCCACCCTGTGAAAAAACACATGTTACCTGTGCAGATGGGTACAAGGTTTAAAATCCTAGTGCATATCCAAGTATCGAGGCCTGGCGTCTTGTTTCATAGTCTCCGAATCTCCGGGTTTGTGCTCTTGTACTTGATAAAGCTAATGAACCACTCTCCTGGGGGAAGGCAGCCTCAGGAGAGTGTCAGTTGGGGTCACTTTTCCCAGTGTCTTCCAGCCAGAGTCCCTTACTGCCTGGATTGTGTCTCATCTGTGCTTCCCTCATATGCTTGGGCTCGGCCCACAGACAAGGCTAAACCCCCACCCCCAATGACTGAATGGCTTCCTTTAGCTCTCTCATTTCCCTCATGACTGCTTCCTTGGCTGACTTCTGGCTCTCCCTGCCTTGTTTCCCTACCAGCTTTGCTCTTAGTTGGGCATAGCAGGAAGGGGAATCTTTAATAAGTTTATTTATTGTAACTGTGTGTGTGTGTGTGTGTGTGTGTGTGTGTGTGTGTGTAAGATGTGCATGTGTGGGCACATATGGCCAAGGAGTGCACACAGGGACCAGGAAGACATTGTATAGTCTGTTCATTTCTCATATACATTCTGAGGATTGAGTTCAGGTCACCAGACTATAGCAACAAGTGCTCCACCAGTTGAGCCATCTGGTAAAAGAATTTCCATCCTCCCTTCCATTCCCAAGAAAAGACTCTTTGTTGGCATGTGTCTATGATCCCAGAACCACTCGCTGTATATCCAGGTATCGAAGAATCTGGTTGGCCAGAATTAGATCTCAGAAAGGCCCACTTCAAATACACAGGTAGAATTAACCCCACCGAAATGGCATAGATTCGGGGTGAAACAGCAGTACTTCCCCTTGGTGATCCAGACACTAGTAGTAATGGAGAAAAACCAAGAGCAACCACTCTCAGAGAAGAACATGGTGTCTCCTGTCCCCCACCATTTATCTTACTGACCTCCCCAACTGCAGTGTGAGCCTGCTGAAGTCAGCTCCACAGCTGTCAGATATGTGCTGGACATGTGGAAGTCATTCAGTAAATTCTGCGGGCAACTGCTAAATTCACGAGCGAGGGACAAGTGGACAGTTCTCTTCATTTTGTTTTATAGCTTGAGCTTTGAAGGAATGAAGGAGAGTTAGGAGAACCATCTAGGAGTCTTTTGGTACAAACCAAAGATCTGCTAAATTTGGTGGTTGTGCTGAAGTTCAGGACTACTGTAAGGAAAAGATGACGGGGCACCAATGAAAGGAAAAGTCACTGAAAGGAAAAGTCATGGGGCACCAATGTTGTGAAAAGATGATGTCCCGCGTTTTGGTACCAATGTTAGGGGAAGGATGAAGAGAGTGGGGGACATATGGCCTATGGAGGTGCGGCAAGGCCTTGGGGTAAGGGAAATGCCTCTGGGGGGTCCATGTTGGGAATCCCTTCCCCCTGAGGGACCAGCCACACAACGGTATAATACAGAATAGAGTTTATTCAGGTCATGGGAGAGTTAAGAGGGTGGTAGAGTCAGAGAGAGAGAGAGAGAGAGAGAGAGAGAGAGAGAGAGAGAGAGAGAGAGAGAGGAATAGAGGAGTAGAGGCTGGCCATGAGCATGTGGAGGGAGTGGGGGGAAGGGAAGGGGAAGAGGAGGGGTAGGGTTAGGAGAATAAGAGAGCCAGGAGGCAAGAGGCCAAGAGAGATAGGAGGGGGCAAGCAGCCCCTTTTATAGTGTCAGGTCACTGGGGCGGAGCATACCTGGCTACTGCCAGGCAATTGAGGGGTGGGGTTTACAGAATCCTAACAACTACCATCTCCTTTGTGGTCCAGATGTATGACATCATGTGGCTGAACAGCCCTGGCTGCTACAACCCCCGCCTCCCCCCCAATAGAAAAAGTAGTCTTCATAAGCTGAGCTGAGCTGGCATGAGTGATTGGAAGGAACTCAGAGAACTGCAGTTGCAAAGATGCTCCACAGGGCTAGTGAGGGTGCAGCTGCCAGGAGCACGGAACCTGATCCATGAGCACCCGTGGTTAGGAAAGGGGAAGGCTCAGGGTCAGGTGCCAGGCAGAGAGAAAGTCAGGGAGCACAAAGGCATGGCTTCTGGCAGAATCACCTTAATGGCGTGTCCCCACATGTACGAGCTCAGTGTCTTTTTGCCCAACACCTGCTGAGTCACCTCCATAGAAGACAAGGCCTTCTCCCCTGAGCAGCCCCATGCTCATCTCCAGAAGGCAGGATGCAGGGTGATTCCATGGGCTGAATCTATGGGAACCAAACCAGGAAGCTCTTCTGCCTTCCCCAGCGCCCCCAGGGAAGGTAGAGAATAAGACCTATGGGCAGGAAGAAAGAACTGCAGAAGGGAAGAGCAAGGCAGATTTATCAGGAGGAGGAGTCAGGAGTCTTCAGGGTCTTAGTTGTACAGACATTCCTGCTCTTGCTGGCTTGTATTCAGAAGTTAAGAAACTGCGGTTTTCTCTAAAGAAATCGCTTATCCATGCACCCTTATTTAGTCTTTATATTCAGAACATTCAGAAGGTATCTTAACATATTTAATAGTCTCATTTACATGTAGCTAAACCTTTGTTTGAGTCTTAGAGCTCTTGATTTTACAGTAAATCTGTGTTTAGTGGGCATCTCTTGCCTCTGCCTGGACCACACTTCCTAAGGATGGGCTGAGTCCTTCTTGATGGGAGCTCAGCCTTTGTCACATCTACAGAGACATTTTTCCCACTTCATGGAATGCCTTTCCCCCTACTTAGAAATTTCAGTATCTGAAAATTGTAATTGGCAGGAGATACATTTTTTTGGTCCTATATGAAAGATATTTGCAAATGTCCCATGTATTTATGCTAGTATTGCTGGAAATTTCCTAGCTAATTTGCTATCCACAAATCTGCTAGATAAGCTTGCAATTCGTCCTTTTGAGAGGCTCCACTCAAAACTACTTATATCAGCCTACACCTGAGTGTGAGTTCCATAATTTTGGCTAATTTTCATTAAGTGCAGACATTTAAAGATAAAGCAACATAAAGTATGATTTTCCTTGTGCCAGTGAACATGGCTGTGTTTTAGCTTACCTTCATCGGTGTTTTCTCATGACTCCCTTCACAGTTTGGTGCAATCATGCAGCATTATAGATTCCCAGAGAAGATGCGTGGAGACCCACTGGTTACCTGAGACAACACATGTGTGACCCATTGGTAAGGCACAGGTCCAGATCAGAGCGTGAGTGAGCACAGTTTGGGGAAGGGCACAGCCGAAGCACGCTCACATAAGACATGGGGTGAGATTTACTGACACACTGGTTATTTTTCATCACCAGGGACAACAAGGGCCAGATTATGGGGGCTAAGGTTTTGGCTTGAGGTTTGAGAGGGCACAGCCCATCCTGGTGATGAAGGCGTGCAGTGAGTGTGGCTGGAGCTCCATACATCTCAGTGGGTCAGGAAGCAGAGACCCTGCACAGGGACCAGAGCCTAGCTGTGTACTTCAAGGCCTCCCTCCACATGACCCTCTTCCTCCCATTGTACCACATATCCCTAAGGGTCCACAACTCCAAAAACAGCGCCTACATTTGGGTAGCACGTATTGAAACCCATAAGCTGGGGGTGGGGCATTTCCTGTACAAATAAGTATTAACTGGATAACAAAAAATCAAGGCTAATATAATCAAGGGTGTGTTACCATGGAGAACATAGCAACCCCCCACCCCCGCTCATTTCAAGACCTGTTGCCAGATTGCACACTGGTGAGTACAGAGCCGTGACAGATACACACAAGTGTGCCTTCCTTCTTGAGTCTCTCCTGCATTTCGTTTCAAGCAAATAATAGTACCACAAGCCCTACACCAAACTTACGGTTCTGGCATGGGACTAAACGGGATTTATAGGGAAATTGTCCTTTTGCCTTGGCTTCCATTTGCATTTGGCTCATAAAGACAGCAAAAAAGCCAATAGTGTGGTTTCCGCTTCGAGCTATTTCTAAATGTTATGTCAGAAATTAGCTGTTAAGTGTTAGGTTCTCTGGAACAAGTCAGCTTTCGAATATTGCCCGTAGGAGATGAAACGTACCCAAGAGCGTGTTTCCCTACAAATGAGAACCTCAAAGAAAAAAATGTACTTTCCACGTAACTTTTAAACATTTTCTGTATTGTATGAGAAATTTCACAGGAGAAAAACTATGTGATGAGCAGTCTTTCCTTGGGGTAGATGAAAAGGGAGAGTGTGAAGAAATGAAGTTCTGTGCCATTAGCTGTCAGTCCAGACCCTTCTGCAAACGGGGAATGTGTTTCTTTGCCGCATATCCTTAGCATAAATGATTATCTTACTTTCGACATTCCTCTTAATATATTCATAGAGAATCAATAAATTATAGTTATTATGCAGAGGCAAGAGGCATTTTATAATCTATCCAGTGGTGAATTTCTCATATCTCCATTTCACTCTTGACTGTCGCTTGGCTTCACTTTTATCAAGGTTTTAGGGGTTAGCACCTACGATAGCGACCCTGTTACGTGGTTTGACTTAAAATTGTAAATCATCGGGCTGCATAGCATTGTGCCTTCTAAAATAAGGCTCTTTGTCTACTTACCCAAGCCAAAGCAGTGCCACTGGCCCCGATGCAACAAAATCTAGGTCTTTGGGAGGGTAAATAAAATGGAGAAAGAGGAGCTAGTGAAATGCTTTATACATTATTTCTTGCCTACCCGAAATCAAAGTGGTTGTGTTTCCGTGACAGTAGAGGACACTATAGACAGGACAGCCCTGGGAGCTGTGGGGCAGAATGTACCGTTACTGGTTTGTCCCTTGACATTTACTGAATATGGATTTAAATCAATTGATTAATTAGGAAGAAGCAAGCAGTGGAGTAGGGGGTGGGGGGGCAGAGAGGGTGGGGGGAGCAGAAGAGAGGGATGATGGAGCTGGGTAGAAATAAAGCCTTGCTTCTGGGGTAGTACTAACAAGGTCAAGATTAATTCTGATTGAAGATAACCAGAAAAAAAATTAATGAATGTTTAAAGGAAAAGTTTGAATATGCCTCATAATATGCCGATAAGCTGAGCTGATACCAATTAAGACTAAGAAAAGGCCTAAGGGTGATCTTTTGAATACAACACTGAAACCAAACAGCCATCAGAAAGAGAGAAGGAAGCGGCCCATGTTCACAGAAATGCACAGGTTTTCTTCAGGGGAACTTGCAGGAGTGGGGAACCTAGAGACTGTCCTGTGAGAGGAAACGATGAGAGGAAATGAAGGATTCCTGAGTGGCAGTGATGAACTGGGGCCCCCAGAGGGAGAGGGGACACTAAATCTGAGGGGATGTGTGCCAAGTCGAAAAAATAAATTTGGCACAGGGCACAAAACTCAGTGGTAGAGAGCCAAGCTAGCTTAGGACTTAGGCTCAATCCCCAACACCTCAAAAAGGGCACAAGTACTTGGAACTTTGTCATTCTGGTAATTCGGAAGAATCGGATATGTGTGTCCTACTTTGTTTGAACTCACTACAGGCAGAGACTGGTCCAGGCCTGTATCATGTGATGGCTCTGTAGGTGTCCATACTCACTGCACATCTCTGCTTCTGTTTCCTCCTCTTAATGCTGAGCTGCACATCTGTGACATATGTGCGGGGTGGGGGGGCCTTGTCCCAGCCCGTGTACGCTCTTTGGTTGGTGGCTCAGTCTTTGAGAGCCCCAGGGGTCCGTGTTAGTTGACTCTGTTGGTCTTCCTTTTGGGTTCCTATTCCTTTAGTGCCCTGAATCCTTCCAAAAATTTCTGACCTCCATCCAATGTTTGGCTTTGGATCTCTGAATCAATTTTAGTCAGCTGCTGGGTAGAACCTCTCAGAGGACTGTTATGCTAGGCTCCTGTCTGCAAGCATCTTAAAACCAGATATACTAAGTCTAATAGAAGAGAAAGTGGGGAATAGCCTTGAATGCATTGGTACAGGAGGCAGTTTCCCCGAACGTCAATGGCTCAGGCTCTAAGATCAACAATTGATAAGTGGGAGCTAATGAAACCCGAGGTTTGTAAGACAAAGGACACTGTCAAGGCAAAACAGCAGCCTACAGAGTGGAAGAAGACTTTCACTAACCATACATCCAACAGAGGGCTAATATCCAAAATATATTCAAAAACTCTGGAAGTTAGACTCCAACAAACCAAATAACCCAGTTAAAAAACAGGATACGGAGCTAAACCGAGAATTCTCAGCAGAGGAATCTTGAATGGCCAAGAAGCACTTCAATGCTCAACAGTCTTAGGATACCACTTTAATTAAACACTTGTTAAGGAAACTTCACAGGGGAAGTTTTGAGGAAACAGTGAAATCTAGGTCATATTTCTAAATGTGGTGCCTCTCCCAGAAAACATTATCTGCAACGATACAAAGCACAAAGCCCAGAGCTCTGTGCTGGAATGTGTCCAGTCCTATTCATCTGTTCCCTTAGTGGTGTTTACTGAGCAGCTACTATTTCCTCGGGAATCATTAGAGTCACTGTGTATACAGTGTAAGAATACAAAACTTGTCCTCATAGTCTTGAAACTCTAGAGAGGGAAGCAACTAAAGTAGAATATAGAACAGTTAGTTCTGTGTGGTAGACCATGGCAGTAAACAGCTCATAGGTGCCTTTGAGGCCAGAGCGGTAATATATACCCGTCTCTGGCTGGGTGTTGGGTGTGAAGAGGACAAGTCATGGGAGACTTCTTAGGGCAGAGGAACACTGATATGAGATTTAAAGGATACACATGAGGAAGGCACGGAAGTGGGCTTGTGTAGGGTGTCTCAGAGAACATGATCTGGGGAGCCCGATAGCAAGACCTAGAAATTCAGGAGGTCCCAGTGGTAAAGAAAAAGCCTCATGTGTGCTGGACCCCAGGCTGGACTCTCCCGCTGAGCTATGTCCCTAGACTTGATAGAAAAAGATACAGGGAGTCAGGTGAGGCGCCCGTGTGATGACGATATGATACTTTTGGGGGCTAAGGCAAGAAGATTTTGAGTTCAAGACCAGCATGAGCTATAGAGACTTTGATTTTTAAAATTAACAAACATATGGACTCTCCTCCAGAAAGGACAAGGCTGGAGTGAAAAGGTAACCTTAAGAACTTAGAGAAAATATTTGTAATGAAAGCATTTAGCTGTCAAAAATCGACTTCTAATTCATTAGGCGCTCTTCCATTGGCACAATTATAACCCACTTCAAAACCGAGGACTGCTTCTCCAGTGACAGAACATAAACAAATACACAGCAAATGGCAGTCGGGGGCCCTGGCTCTTAGGGAAACACCAACCAAAGCTGTAATTAAAGCCCTTCGTGTACACGAGGATGGCTATTATTTTTTAAGGGGACGTCATTATTAATAAAGACACAGAGAAACTGGAGTCCTGGTGCTTTCCTGGGGAGAATCTGGGAGGGGCACAGCCACTGTGGAAACAGGTTTGTCAGTTTCTCAAAAGGCTAAGCACACGGCACCGTGTGATCCAGCAGTTCCATTCCTGCCTCCGTACCCATGAAGCACTTGGAGATGAATTACAGCCTTGTTCATAGCAGCATTTATTTTACAGTGGCCAAAATGTGGACAGGATCCAAATATACAGAAGGAAACTGAGCAGAGTATACGTGCCTGTGTGTTTTATATATGTTTATATATATATTTGTCTCACTTAGCAATAAAAGATTGCCATCTATACAATGTACAAAATCTCAGAGCATTCCATATATGTAATATATTGCACATATATATTTATAGATTATATCATTCTTTTATTATATATTATATAATTATACATTATATGTAATTACATATATATATGTATTTATTACATATTACATGTTATTATTAAATACATACATATATATGTATTTAAGTGAGACAAACCAGGCACAAAATTACATATGCAGCATAGTACTTCTTATATGAGAAACCTAGAATACAGGCACGTTTGTAAAAACAGAAAGCAGAGGCTAGAGCATTACTGTGCCGCCTAAGCTGGCCTTGAACTCATAGCAGTCTTCCTGCATTAACACCCTCAGTGCTTGGATTCCAGGGGTGGGTCTGCACCTACCTAAATGAAAATCTCAACTTCTGGCTATGCAAAGCATCTGCAAATGACAGTGATACTGGCCATGAAACACTGCAGATATTCTTAGCAGCCCCAAACTGTACACATTTGTGTGTAGAACAGCATTTACATGGTACATGTTATGCATACTGTATCTTACAAGACCAAAGGTTTGCTTACAAGAATCTCTGTGCCTTACCAGTTTTCCCCAAGATAAGCTAAGATATCCCAAAACAGGTAATTTGTTTGTAATCTAAATTTACTTTTTATGCGCTGGCACTGAAACTTAGGAGTGTATACATCTGTGCCAATTAGTGGAGTAGGGTAGGAAGGGACATGCTGAGTGAATGGTCTCCTGTTTAACCTTCCAAACTCCAAAGGAAAGTGTACAGCTTAACTCTTCGGTCGTGATGAGAAGATGGCTCAGGGTACTAGGGAAGCATCCCTGGGAGAAAAGTGATTAAATAAGACACAGAACTTCCCTGAAGCTTCCCAAAGTCTTAGCTTTGTTCCTGTGCTCTGAAAAGCTGAAGAATCCTCAGGGAAGTATGCTCTGCAGCACAAGATCGATTCCGATGCCCCTCAGGGATGCTGAGTGGTCTCTGCTCCTCTCTAATTGCTGACATCCAACCAAGATGGACTTGGGATGTCCAGGAGAGGAGTGTCCTTGGTTCATAAGCAGGATCTGAATCAAAGGATAAAAATCAACTCAGAACCACTCTCATAAACCTTTTGTGTGTAGGGAATTAACTGGTTCTGGAGGGTTAACAATATCCAGTATCCTCCTGACTGACTTTACCTACTATTGACAGATGTCTCAATAGACCATTGGCAGAAATGATGGTTTATGAGCCATTGGTCTCCAACTAGCACCTCTAGAGCAGCAGTTCTCAACCTGTGGGGTTTCGATCCCTTGGTGGTCAAATGACTTTGTTACAGAGGCCACACCTCAAAGATCCTGCACATCAAATATTTTCATTACAATTTATGACAGGAGCAAAACTGCAGTTATAGAGTAGCAACGAAAATAATTCTATGGTTGTGGGTCACCACAACATGAGGAATTGTATTAAAGGGTCACAGCATTAGAAGGGTTGAGAACCACTGCACTGGAGAGAAACTAAGCAACTGGTTTTCTAAGGCAGTTGAGGGATTGTTACCTGCACACAGCCATAGTCTTTAGCCTCTGTGGAACACTGAGTGGGTGTAGATTATACTGTGGGCCCCATACACCATGTGTATTGTAGGACTGGTCTCAGCTCTGCAAATGGAATGATAGGTGTGTGTTTGTCCAGACTCTGTAAAGTACCTTCTGGAGAGTCTCTCTTAGAGGTGTGTAAGAGGTAGACATTCAACTCCCATCACTTGCAGCAGTCAAGGTCTAACAGGAAGTCTAACAGGAAGTCTAACAGGAAGTCTAACAGGAAGTCTAACAGGAAGACCAAGTTTTTAATCTTGTTCTTCCAGTCCTCTGTACATTCTCGGTTCTCGCTGTTGCTGCTTTTGGGGGATCAGATTGGATGTACAGTGTGTGATCACCTTCTTTTGCAACCATTTTTAGATGACTTCAGTCTGTGATTGCCTTTTGCTTTCATACTCAAGTAGATAAAACTGGAAAATCTAGTAAATGAGTCATTTGTAGTCTCTGTTAGTTTCGTCAGCCTTCATCTATGACACACCCCTTTTTTCTCCTGACTCAGAAGGAACACAGGAAGTCTACTGCCACAGTCTCCCTGAAGTAGACCTAGACCATAAATATTGGGCTAATAAGTCTCCAAATGTGTCACCAAAAAGAATGCAAGAATTCTCCATTGTATAGTCAGGCAGTTGCTGGAAACACCCAGCCGTAGCTCGCTCTATTCCCATTTTGATTCTAAGATGGCCCAAGACTTACAATATAATATCTAGTTTTTGGTGTGTAGTTCTTAAATTTTGAATTCTGAACACCCTGTGTCCATCTCAAAATGTCTTGTTCAGATTCTACTCCCTCCTGAAACAATAATTAACCCCTTGGTTCAAGTGTTGCTTGTCTACCTGTGGCTCCGCAAGTGTTTCCCTATTTGAATCTAATGTGTGCACGTCCGTTTTATTTTGTCTTGTATTCTAATCTTAATTCCTGGGGTACTTTTTGCTTTGCATTGTTATTGTTCCTCTTCTAAGGAAGAGCCTAAATAATACACTCTGCAATAATAATAGCAAAGGATCTATAGCAAATTTTATACTACGTACGCTCATGCTCTATACAATCCTCAGTTACTTTTTTGCTGTTTGTATGCATCTGTCTGTCTGTCCATCTGCCTATCACCTATTCATCTATCTGTATCTACCATCATTCTATCATGTCTATCCATATATCTATCACCTATTTGTCTGTTTGACTGTCTGTCTGTCTGTCTATTTATGTATCTTTCTATCCATCTATCCACTCACCCACCCATCCATCCATCTTCGAGATATGAGGATCTCTCACCAGACCCTAATCTCACCAATTTGTCTAGACTTCCTAGACAATAAGCACAAAGGATCCTCCTGTCTCCACCTCCACAAAACTAGGATTGCAGACTTGCACTCCCTTTTTTACATTGATTTTTACAAATTCTCACTGGTATCCCATGCTTGTACTGACTGGACTATCTCCCTAGCTCATTTCTTCTGTTTATACAGAGTATTTTAGATATCCTAGCATGTGTGTGTGTGTTCACATATGTGTGTGCATTTGTGTGTGTGTGTTCATGTGTGTGTGCATATGTGTGTGTGCATTCATGTGTATGTGTTCATGTGTGTGTGTGCATTCCTGTGTGTGTGTTCATGTGTGTGTGTGTATTTGTGTGTGCGTTGATGTGTATGTGTGTGTGCATTCCTGTGTGTGTGTTTGTGTGTGTGTTCATTTCTGTGTGTGTTCATGTGTGTGTGTGTGTGTGTGTGTGTGTGTGTGTATGTGTGTGAATATTATTTTTATGGCAACAGATGCACATGGATTTGAATTTCTGGATACTACAGACCCATTAAAAGTACGTGCATCCCTTATTTTTTTCCCCATAGGTTAACCTGCAGGGCCTTGAGCACCCTGGACTTTGCCTGTCATTATAGATGGAGGTGAAGATTTTCTCTTCTCAGCTAGCTGGCTCCATCCAGTGAGCTTTTGGTTCCCAGTTGTTTTGCAAGTATGACAGTTAATCAATGTTCATTTCGAGGAACCTAATTCACTGTGCGTGCTGGTGGGTCTCTGCCAGCATCTCATTATGCATGTGCTTTCATGAAAGGCCTTTCTATGTTTGCTTTTACAGCTGCAAGCCTTTTATGGCCAAAAAGATTTACTGAAGAAAACAATGGAAGTGTAATCAGTAGGACACATCCAGCATGCTCAGGGAAGCCCAGGGACGGTGGCACCCTAATCAATCAAACTGCCTGATGTACATGTTTTTAAGTTGGCAGTTTCAGAATGGTACAGCCTAAGATTCCCTCCCTTCCCTGCCCCACCCCCACCCCCTGCCCCATCCTTTCTCTACTTCATACGGGGAATGAATACCAATTCCACCAGTTTCTGAGAATTCTTCCAGACGTTCCTTGAGTAGACATAAACAAATAAAATTCATGTTCATGTGTTTTTCTTTCAAAGTACGGCATCCCATGACTGTTCTGATCCTTGCTTTTTTTCTTTTTAAACTGGAAAATGCCTTTGAGAGATTTGCATATTGACCAAGCAAATGGTTCAACATTCTTTGTATGAGCATGCTCTGCTTTGCTTTGGCACACTCAGACTTACTAAGCATCCTCTCAATTGTGAATATCACCAATCATTATTGATAAACTAGGGTTATTTCCTATATTTTGGTATTAGGAAATGCACACACACACACACACACACATATGGATTCGGGTTTTTTGTTCATTGTTATAAAAAATATCTAACAAAATCCTCTTAAGAGAAGGGAGGTTTTACTTTGGGTTATAGTTCAGAGTACAAGCATTTATGACAGGGACATTGTGAAAGCAGGAACAGGAGACAGTTGGTCGCACATGTGTCTATAGGAAACAGATTCATGCTGATGCCCAGACTGCTTTCTCCTTTCCCGTCAGCCTTTACTCAGCCCATGGAACCATGCTACCCACAGTTAGGGTGCATCTATTTACCTCAAGTAACCCGATGTAAAGATCCCCTAGGGGTGTGCCCTGATCACTTTCCCCTAGGTGATTCCAGATCACAATGACAATCAGTATTACCCATCAAAACATGTGTAAGCATATCTAGAATGCAAAACAAAAGAAGGCAGCTCTGGGCCAAAGGGCATTGATGATGTTGATAACTGTTGACACCCCCCCCCCATTAAAGGTTATTCCGGTTAGGATTCCATCTGCATTGGTGAGAATATGTTTTACCACAACTTTGAAAACACATGTCAGCCAATGCGAAAACTTTTGTTAATCCAAAAAAAAAAAGTAGTTCATGAACTCTTAATTTACATTCTGTGATTTTTATGTTCACACCACAAACCCATTGAGGTGAGCTTTGGCTTATAGTAAATTATAATATGCAGATGTCTCTGATTTAAAAGAATCCTCATAACTAATCTTTAACCAAAGCCAGTGTTTCTTTGCTTGACTGGGCTCATGGCACTTGAATGGTGTGGCTGGAAGAGTGGGCTCCCTGACCATCCCTGGGAATCCCAATTTTTCGGGGAAGTGATTCTATTTAATATTGGAGAAAGAAAAGAGAGACCGGGGTGAGGTGTTTCTGCTGCTGAATTAATTCATGAAGTGATTTGAGTGCCTTGATACCATTAGCTTTGATTAAACATCATTCTTGTTAAAAATAATTAACTAAAGCTTATTAGATAGGTAGTGTCTAAAACAGATGAATCTATCCACATAGCACCGACTAACATGCAGCTCCTGCTCTTGGTGGTGGAGGCAGCCAGACCCGAAATGGAGTCTCTTGGATAATTAAAGCTGTTACTTCACAGTCCCACCATGGAGATGATTTAGTAAAGTGAAAGGAGCCATGTGTTCTGTATCTCTCCCACACCACTGCCCGGTACATGCAGACACACACACCTTTTGTCAAGCTGTCACCCAACACTTGAGGGAAAGAGATGTTTTGGTTTTGAGGTTGGTTTTTTTTTTCCCTCCTCTCTCTCTCCCTTTTTCTTATGACTCCTAGAGACAAATCAATCTTTCAGGACATACACCTGCAAACTCTAGGAAGACAGCAAGGTTTGCTCTAGAACAGATACTTTGATTTGGCTTCTGTCCATAACTGTGGAGAGAGAGAGAGAGAGAGAGAGAGAGAGAGTCTGTCTCTCTCTGTGTGTGTGTGTGTGTGTGTGTCTGTGTCTGTGTCTGTGTCTGCTTATATGTATGGAGAGGGTATGTGTGCAACTTTTTTTGCATGCATGTAGAGGCCAGAGAGCAACTTTGGTAATTATACCTCCAGCCTTAGGATCCTCCATCTCCATCATCATCATCACCACCACCACCATCATCACCAACAACATCATCATTATCCTCTTCTCCTTTCTGGAGATAATGTCTCTCACTGTCTAGAACTCATCAAGTGCAGTATGGTCCGTGAGCTAGGGGCATGTGGAGAATCCATGGTCAAGCAGAAAGAATCCACTCCCGTCAAACTGCGGAAATGTTGAAAGTGAAGAGCAGTGTAGATTTCTACATAACTTTAAAGAGGATGTCTACCCAGACACCCTGTAAGAGGAACTTAGGGCTAGAAGTGGGTGCTGTCCCTGTTGTGTTTCCAATGTCCGCTGCTTTTGTGGCTCCCTGGGATGCAGCGCCATTTTCTTTTATACTTGTGCAGAACAAACATAATTCAGTAAAAGAGTAATTGTGCCTTAACAGTGATTCTGGGGGAAAGAGAACAAATTGGTGTGTCCGGAGCAGCCTTCCATGAGATTCTACAGCTAGCTGTGGGGTGATGGATCGTACCCAGGATGACTTGCCATTCGCCAGAGTTCGCTGTTTAGAATAGAAGTGTGTGGAAATGAATTAGAAACTCCTTTTAAACGGGAGCAGTTATCTGCAAGCTGTTTGACCACAGCCGCCTGTCCTTTGTCATGATAGCTCATCATGTGAAGCAGCGGGAACAAGGCACTGCCGTTGTATAAAGATCGTGGGTTCTCCGGATTCAATGGCTCCGTGTTCTGCTTGATTAAAACGCTGAACTAGATTGGAGCATTTGGGGGAGTCTGTGCAGCCAGGGTGCAGATCAGAGTCAAGCTTCCCACAAAACCACATCTTCTGGAAGAGTTAATGAGTCAGATACAAATCAGATTTGTGTAATTAGTGATCATTATGCACAAAAAGACCAGGTGAACATTTTTTTTCTTGTTCTAACTTAAACACTAGCAAGGGGCATTAGTTCTAGGACCACCAGGGCTCAATTAATGTGGTATTTAATAAACAATCTCCTAGTGCCAGGAAAGAATGGGCCTTTACCCTCCCGCTGTACTTGGTTTCAGGGACTAAGTCCCTGGGGTGATCGTGTGCCCTCTGTGTGTATGACCTCTGCGATTGCTGCACATGACTTGCAGTCTACACGAGCAGAGCTCACATTGTGAGTGTGCACTCGGGCTCCCCAAGCTGTGTTCACAACAGCAAATGATGCTGTGGCCTCGTGCGGACTGAGCCTTCCGCTGTGGCTTCCTCCTCATCTCAGCCATACACCCTTGTGAGGCAAGAAGGAAGTTACAGGTCAGCAGGAAAATAAACTAAAGGAAGTGGGAGAAGATGGTTTAATTATGAAATTTGCTGGAGGCTTCCCCATATTTCACTGTTTTACACCCTTCATTTCTACTGTGTTTGTAAATATTTAGCAAAGATGGCAAAGCTTTTTATTCCAGTTTTTTTAAAGTTTTTTTTTAACCTAACTGATTTATTTGCTAAAATTTCTGCTAGTCACAGTATAAAAAGAGATGCCTGGAAGCCATCTCCTCCAGGAAAGGCACTGGTAAAGAAGCACCAGAAATCCTTACCTAGTTCAGCTTTGATCTCCAGTTATTCCAATGTGACGGTTTCTAGATAAGGCACGAATGCTTAGCTTATTCAAAGCAATACATCTTTAAGTGCCCAAGAAGCCAATGTCTGAGCTTTACTGTGCCCACACTGGCTTCCTCTTTCTACCACAGTAAATACTGAGTATTTTCTTAAGCTTGTCTTCAACGAGATGGATGGAGCTGACTTCCAGTTTCAGAGGTTTAGCCTATTATCATCAAGGCTGGAAGACTGACAGCGTGCAGGCAGACAGGCAGGAGAGGTAGCTGAGGGTTCCACATCTGGATCCACAGGCAGCAGGAAGAGAGAGAGTGACTATGGGCCTGGCTTGAGCATCTGATACCTCAAAGCCCAGCCCCCAGTGACACACTTCCTCCAACAAGGCCACCGTGCCTACTAATAGTGCTACTCTCTGGGCTCATGGAGGGGCTGTTTCTGTAGCTACTTTATACAGTGGGAAATACACGGGTACAATGCCTGCTGTTTGCTGTGTCATTTTTCCAGTTTGGGTCACTGAGATAAACCGATTTCTCATATAACTGTTTTATGCCGCACATTGCAGAAGTGTACTATGTGTGCTTCCTCTCTGAGGACACTCTAAGCTGAGCTACTTTCTTTTCTTCCAGCATCTCTGGATATCATGTAGACATACTAATTGTAGAATTCCGATGCCTTTGCTTATATAAGTCAGAGTGGAAAAATCCCGTACGTTTTCTGCAATTTGAAAGTTCCTAGAATACCATGGTAGCTCACTCCCTTCTGAGCATGTGCTGTTGCCTTTAAACTCTTTCTGTGGCTTCCAGAAGAAATCACCAGATGAAGCTTCTGATTTTCCATTTCTGCCTGTTGTGTCTTGTCCTGTGGAATGGAATTATGGGAATATATTGGATTTCAGAGGTCTCTTGTGTATTTTTCTTAGTACTGCTTAAAAATAGAAATGAAAAGGACTATATGAAATATATGTACATATGTGGAATCTGTTTATGCATGACATAGATCTGTTTTTATGTATACACACATATATGCATATCTGCTATACTTCTTCCTTCCAGTATTTCTCACATGACCCTGATATATACAGCTCACTGAGGGATGTAAACAATGTTTATGACAGTGGTCCTGAATGATTTTCCTATCCATGTTATCAGCTATTAAAATGCATCTTCCTTATACACGCAACATGCCTGAAAATTAAAGGCATAGGAACACTCTTGCAAAGCTTTAACTTTGTAATTCTGAAGTGCCCGAAGGCAGGTGGCAGGGCAGAAGAGGTAGACTGTTGGAAATTTCCGTTCTCATTAATGGAACCCCTCTGAGGTATTCCTGCTAATAGAATCCGAAATGGTTGTACATGACTGCTTTCATAATTGAAGCGTCCCAAAACAGATTCAAAAGTTCAGTAATGAAACTGACAAGGGATGATGGCAGCAAAGGCTCCTCCCATTCTGAATGTTTGTAGTTGCTGGGGTTTGTTAATTGGAGAGCTGGAAGGGTGCTACTGGATAAAATGCTGGGGATCTCTCTGAATGAAACACTCACGTTCTGTGGCATTGAAACTCGTTTCCCCCCTTCATCCTAATTAAGTATAAAAGCTCCATCTTTGTTCCGGCAAGATTTATGGAAAGAAAGGGAGTGGAGCTGATGAGGTAGACATAACCAAGGAGAAGCAGGCAAGCAAGTAATTCGTGGGGGAAATTCTGTGTCTGAATAATTTGTCTCCGAAGCAAATGAAGATAATTTGAAATTTTTTGGACTATTAAATCTAGGTACCTGGATTTTAATTTTTTTTAACTTTGCTGCTGACAAATTGAGTTACAATAGACCATTTAATATCAGATGAATTTTCCAGCTAAAAACTCAGCAAGCAGTTTGCCCAAAGCATTAAAAAAAAAAAAAATCTATCCTATCTCTTTATTTTGATGACGGGAAGTGGTGATACAGAGTGGGCAGCATAAAAATCTACCTACGGCTGCACACTTCCATTTTTCTTTCTTCTCTCCCACAATGCTTTGTTGTGAATGATTCACAATGAGCCACCGTGGCAGCATTTGGAAAGGAATGGTCCGTGTAGTTAGGCAGAAGTGAGTTCAAATCCTGTCTCTGATTCTTGTTAGCTCTTTGGCCCCGGGTAGATTTTTACTTTCCCCAAGGTTAAGTTTTCTCACACTCAGTAACTGGAGCTATACTAGTGATGACAGTGACCACTACAAAACCAAATCCACTGACAAAGGATTCAGATTAGGAGGCTGTATTCAGAAAGGATAATCATGGCTGTAAGGATAATTTTCATAGAACTGGCTCCTGCCTATCATTCTGATTCTTTCCCCACTGGATAGAAAAGAACTTTTACCCTTCGGGTGGTGGTGGTTCACATCTGGGTCCATTATTTATACTGTTGTATTCAATTCTCATGGGACTCCTGTGAAGTCAGCATATAACACAAGGCAGCCAGAGCGTCAAAAGGATCGGAAGCTCATTCAAAGCCACACACGGTGCAGCACGCACTACTGCACTTCAGTGAAATTCTAGTGAGTTAAAAATTGCTTTAGAGTCTCCCATTTTTAAAAAAGAAATGTATTTCTGTCTTCACACTCTTGTGAGGTTTTGTCTGTATAATCACAGTCTCTCAGCGTAAAACCAGAAGGTATCTAGAGTTGATTCTGACAGACGAGTAAATCCTGCTTTAGTCACAAATTAAAAATGTGTGTCATCTGTTTGAAACGTGCTTGTGTGTTCTGGCTTGACCTGGAGATGAATTTAACAAAGAAAACTAGGTGACAGCTGCAGTGTGTGAAATGCACTATTCTCAGGTCCTTGGATGCGACTTTTGCTCTCCTTCCCGATGTTGGACAAGCAAATCTGTGTTCTGACGTGGCATGCAGTGATGGGGACACACACTTAGAAACTGAGGGAGAATTGGGGGATTTACTTTACTTTTTAAGATCTATTCATTTTATGTGTATGCATATTTTTCCTGCATGTAGGTATGTGGTGTGTGTGTGTGTGTGTGTGTGTGTTGGCCATGGAAGCCAGAAGAGGTTTCAGATCTTCTGGCCCTGGAGTTACAGACAGTTGTGATCCACCATGTGTGTGCTAAGAACTGAACCTCAGTCCTCTGTAATTGTAGCAGAGCCATCATCCTCCAGCCCAAATCACAACCTTTTCAAAACAAAGACTCTTTAAAATAAAATAAGTTCAGAGGTGTGTCCTGAAGTTATCTAAAACCAATAGAGATGGCAATTTGGGGGTAATGTGACCATGGTATTGATCACCCTGGGTCTTAACGATCCCTGTGAAGTTGCTGTCTAATGTAACCCAGGCCCCACTCCCCAGTCTTCGACTAGCTACAACTTTCCTGCTCTGGATTCGTGTGATTGCTGCAATAGGCTTAGAGAGCCAATGGAGAGAACAGGTCACATCTCCTTGTGACTACACTATCCATACCTGTGGTAGATGTCACACTATCCATGCCTATGGTAGATGTCACACTATCGATGCCTATGGTAGATATCACACTGTCCATGCCTTTGGTGGATATCACACTATATATGCCTTTGGTGGATGTCACACTATCCATGCCTTTGGTGGATGTCACACTATCCATGCCTTTGGTAGGTGTCACACTACCTATGCCTTTGGTGAATGCCACCTGATCTAAGATGTATTCACACCTCTGGCTTCAGGGACTCTAATGAAAGGTTTGAAGTACTACAGTCAATAGGCTATGGACAGTAGGTAATGAACCTTGAACATTAAAAATAGACAATGGGTAATGTTTAGAATATTGAAGGGGAAAAGAGAGTGTCCTGTACTGATGCACTTAAAGATTATAAACCACTTGTGGGAAACAGCTCCCAAATGCCCAGTCAGTAGAGAAGAGCAGCCCAGAGTAGAACCTGTACATTCAGACAGGTTCCTTCTAAAGCTTTCCAGGCTTCTTGGCTAAAAGGTATTCTTTCAAAAGCTCCATTTTATGCACTGGATAGATCCTTGAATATTGTATCATAAATTAAATCATGACCCGTTTGTAACAAAGATGTTAGATAGATCCAAAAATTTAGTGAGATGACTCTGCCCTCCCCCCAAACTGAAATTTCAGGAGATCATCAAACGTTGTCCCAACTTCATGTATCAGTGACATTCAGTGACACAGAATACTCACATCTGTTGCTACAATGAGAAAGGGTACATCTCTTTATGCTCACAAATCCTCAAGCGAGTGTGTGGAAACTTGCTAAACAGCATGTTGCTATTTTCAAAAGGAAGATCTACAAGCCGTGTGCGTAAAGGTTTAGTTTGTGCCCTTTGTTGCACAGTAAATCTGGGCACAAAAGTTCATCCGGAAGCTTCATGGCACCACATCACCAGGGCTGTTGTTCCTCTGCTATTTTGTGAGCATTTATAAAAGGCTAGGTGCTCACAGGCTAGGGCGTTTAATATACCCACCCTGCCTGAGGACGTGGTATAAGAGCAGCTTCCTGTCAGTCGCCAAGGAACGTGCAGCTTAAGATAAATGATGGCAAGTTATCTCTTAAGCCTAACATCTCTTTGATAAAATAAACCTAGGCATTTTGCAATTTGAAGTTGAACTGAGTTCTCATGACAAAAGAAAAATCCAATTACATAGAAAGGTCTTAGATTTGTGCCGGTATAGAGTGAGCACCTGGTGCTTTATTAAATTCATTTATTTATTTGGTTGAGAAGGGCAATTGCCGTGTATGGATGCCAGGTTTTAGACATCAAACTTAGGTTGCCAGGCTTGGGAGCAAGGCCTTTACCCACTGAGCTATCTCACAAGCTGGATCAACCCTGTTTGCATCAGTGTAGGTGAATACCTCTTTCCCTAAAGAATGATGTGCTTCTTAGACATAAATTTAAAATGCAGTTTTGAGTCACCCAGAGGAGCTACCCTGAGGCAGTTCATATTTTCCATCAACTGCAAATCTGTGGCCTCCTTGAGTTCTCACTTAACTGTGGGAAATCATGAACATGCCATCTGGAATCATCTAACTGATAAGTCAAAAGCTTAACATGTATAGATAGTACTTAACTCCTTGCAAAGAACGAGGAATGTGTGCTGAGTTTAAGCTATTAGAGAAAAAAACCGATATTCTAGAGACAGTGGGTCTCACAGGGGAGAGTTCAGCCCTCTAGAATGTTGATTCTTTGATGAGACAAGTCTGCAGAGTCACAAGTCTGGCTCTTCTCTCCTTAGTGGAAACTACATTAAGAAGCAAGGCGTTCTCATTTGTGGCTCAAACGTATTAGCAACAGAAATGCCAGAGGCAGAAAATGTGCAATTTCATGCTCATTAATTTCAGAAAGGACGTACAAATTAACCCAGCTAGAGAGACTTCTCTTCCAAAAGGCCTGCAACATCAAGGAACAGAGTTACCACAGGCCACTTCCATGAGGTCTACCAGATGTTCGGGGCCACGAGTGTATTCTTTGTCTGTATCTGCCATTCTAAGACGAGGGTGTATGTCAGAGACCTTCCACTCCTAACATAATTGTGATGTGGCTGTGTTTGGAAGGGCAAGAGGTGGAGACCGTATGAGGAGGTCTTTACCCCTGGCCCTGTCATGAGCAGGACTGAATTTTCATATTCATTTGTCCTTCACTAGGTAGGGAATAACTCAATGTTACTTAGTCTTAGCACAGAAATGTTTATTATTATTATAATAATTCTCACTGGCAATTTGATCAGAATTAACCCCACTCCTGTAACTTAACCCATGCAGAACTTTTGAAAAGTTTAAAGTGAATAAAGGGATAGCAGAATTCACTCAAACTCTGGAATGTTTGTAGTCTTACCTACATTTGAAGAACTAATTCTATAATCAGGTTGGTAGTCAACATCCCTGAAGCCTTGAGAAGCCTATGCAGGTTACTGGGATCAGCTTGCTAACTCCTTTGTTCATGTGTGTTGTCAGGTGAGATGGGACAGGTGGCCTCTTGCTGCCTGTGAAGTTACTTGATGTTAGACATAGAAATAGGAGCAGAGCTTGTGACATTAACAAGCTGGTGAGTCATCTGGAGTTTTGGTCACCTACTCTGATTCCATAGGCTGGTAGCATCTGGAGTTCTGCACTTTTGACAGTTGTATAGTGTCTACTCATACAGGTTGCCCATGTGCCTTACTCTGAGATGCAACCAGTTACAAAACAGAACAGGAAACAGAACACTGGTCTTGAAAGACAGACATATAACAATCAGACATGCACAGTTGAAGTTCTTAGCTGGAAAGCTTAATCGCTTTGGCATAACAGACACTTGGGAGGAACAATTTGGATGAAGAAACGGCTCATTTGGGTTCACGGTTTCAGTTTGTCGCATGCCATCCTGTGTGTTTGCACAGAACTCTGTGGTAGCAGGAACCCGTAGTGGGGAGAAGCAGCCCAGTTTGTGGCTGACAGGATGTAAGAGATGGAGCAGGGACTGATCAGGGACTGATGCCATGCTCCCAGTGGCCTCCTTTTTCTACGTGGACCACACAGCCTATTTGTCATCTCCTTCCAACTATGCCTCTAGGTCAGAATTCTCAGGACCCATTGGTTTCTCGGTAGCCAGTAAGATAACAATCAAGTCCCGAGGGTGTGAGCCTATGGAGCACATGTCACACTAAACCACACGAGTGGCTGTGTGGTTAAGAGCAACATAGCTTAGAAGTCATCCTATCATTGTGAGGACCATATCACACCCTTCTTATTTTGCTTTCTTCATGATTTTTTTTTTTGAGATTCTACTTTCATGATATTTCTCCCTCTAAAGCCCCACATGTGCTTCTTTCTGCTCTCCTTCAAATCCATACCCTCTTTGTTAAAGTGTGTGTACACAAACACACATGACACACACACACATTCCTACATATAACCAGTTGTGTTTACACAATGCTGCTGGTAGGTATGTTTTCAGCGCAAACTTCTTGGCACAGGACAACCAATTGCTGTGCTCCTCCCTGGGGCAGACCCTCCCCTCTACCCATTTGCCTCTAGTTCTTTGTGTAGTGTTGAGGCCTCGGTGGCCTTTCCCTGCTCCGTTGTTACCTTTGTTTTTAAGATGAAGCTGTGTTGTTTGGAGGTTGCGTTTTTCTCTTTAATGTCTAAATGTATAGGCCCAGATTCCATAAGACTATGAAGCACAGCTGCCTCTGAATTGCAAAACTCTAGTGAAGCCTGAAGAGTCACAGTGAACATTAATGTCATGCAGATGTGAAATTAATGACAAGAGGCAGGAGGGAGAAGGGGTGGATGGAGTGAGAAAATCTTTTCTTAATAGGAGAAAGACCACGATGGAGCAGAATATTACCTCACCTCCTATCATCAAATTCAACTCATCGCTGTCCCCTTCTGCTTTTAAACTAGCCAAGTGGACTGCTTAATCGGGATATTGAAGGAGACAATTAACTCATTCTTAATGGCACAGCGCCAGTAGGTATCTTTCCCTGGCGTTGGGCTGTTGTCTCCACGTGCCTAAGCAATATTGGGAAGATGCAGGGCAGAATTGTTTTAGTTGGGAACAATGATGAGCAATTGAGATTTGTAGAGAGAGAGAGAGATGAAGTTGTCTCCTTGAGCTTGAACGTTAGGTCCTGTGGGGCCAACTTACTCATCACTTTAATGATAAGAGAAGGACCTGAGTCACCAATTCTGTCACCTGGATCTTTTCAAAGTTATCTCCCTGGAAATCTTGCTTAGGATTTTGAGGGTCTCATCAAACCACCATTGTAGTAAGCTGAATTGGGAGATAAGGAAGCAAGAGAAAGAAACAAACCACCCTATGCTCATGTGCAACCGTCTCAAGATCTACAGAACCACAATTCAAGAAAAAAAAAATCACAACACATGTGGGTAAAAGGCTACTTTCCTCTTTTCAGAGTGCAAGATCCTCTTTCAAGCCCTGATGGTGAAATCTCTCCTTTTCCATCTCCACCACCATCTCTACCACTTCCCTTCTGCACAGACTTGGATTCCTTCTAAGGAGAACCAAGCACCACAGGAAGTAAAAAGAACTCTGCAAATGCCACTAGTCCTATGCCTCTGTTATCCTTTCTTCACTTTCTGCCTTACTTTGCACATAGTAGGCAATAAATTTCATGAGCGTTAATTGGGCCCAAGGGACAGATCACCTACACAATGGGTTTTGTCCCTGCCCCTTTGTGGAAGGCACTGTTTTCTTCTGCCTTGTAGCAGGAGCTGCCTGTCTCCAGCTGCCGTGAAACAGTCATACTCAAGCGTACCAAGCATCTTTTTCCCCCCTAATTGGGAAGGTAAGGGATCTGCTGGCTTAGCAGGTGCCCTGATGGTGCATAATAGTTGCTAGACATTGTTTAGCATAGTCTGATTAGTCTCAGCCAATGAAAATTAAATGTTATTTTCTTCAACCAATCCCTGACGACCACCAGAGCAATCAGTCCTGAGCCATGGACACATCCAGGATTTTTAGAAGCTAAGATCCTGGAAATGGCATTGATTTGGTGCCGGGCAATCCCTGATATGATAAGGTGAGGGACCTGAGCCCACTTCTCACCATGTGATGCTTCTCCCCGCTCCAACATAGGCTCTGTCTGTGCCGCTCTGTGCAGCCTTCCCCTTTAAATGACCATTGTTTGCTTTGCAAGCTGATCAACGACAGCTTCACTTGGAATGGCCGTGAAACCAGGTGAACTGTTTCCTGTGCTTTGCAAATCAATACTCTGACCAAATAGCGGCAGGCAGGGGGTGCTGGCTAGTTTTATGTCAACTTGTCACAGCTAGAGTCATCCAAGGTGGGGCATCCATTAAGAAAATGCCTCCAGAAGATCAGGTTGTAGGCAGACAAGCCTGTAGGGCACTTTCTTATTTAGTTATCAATGGGGGTGGGCCCTGTTCTCTGGGGGTGGAGCCATCCCTGGGCTGGTGGTCCTGGGTTCTATAAGAAAGCCTGCTGAGCAAGCCATGGGAAGCAGGCCAGTAACAGCATCTCTCCATGGCCTCTGCATCAGCTCCTGCCTCCAGGTTCCTGCACTGTCTGAGTTCCTGTCCTGACTTCTTTCAGTGATGAGCAGTGATAAAGAAGCATGAGCCAAATAAACCATTTCGTCCCCAAGTTGTTTGGATCATGGTGTTTCATCACAGCAGTAGTGATCCTGACTAAGACATGAGGGCCAGATGGTCTTCCTACCCAGCTCTGTGTTCTTCTATTTAAGTGTCTACTTAACTAAGCCCCTCTGAACGTCTGTCATCATGGTGACTCTGTGTGTCAGTGGAGGGTATACCCCCCCCAGCCTGGAGTGATTCTCAAAGGACCCTTATTGTTCTTCATGATGGCCAATAGTCAAATCCCTGAGACAGTGGAAGGCCATCATGTGTGACAGTGATTGTATAGCAACAGAGATGTCACTAGAGAAGGCTGGCTGTTTTGACAGCCTAGGTAACATTTCTTTTCCCTTTCAACATTTGCATGGTGAGCTCAGGGGTTAAATGTCTGTTTGGCCTCCAAGGTGACCTCTAAAAGGATCTACTGCCGATGACAAAGTTGAGTGTAATGTGAGAGTCAGAACTCTTTTATTCAAAGGAATGACGTTAGAGTTGGCTTTCTGGGTATGGTGCTGCACATCTGTAATTCCAGAACTCAGCTGGTGAAGCAGGAAGATCCAGAGTTCAAAGCCATCTTAATTCCATAACAAATCAAAAGCAATGTGGGCTTCATAAGACCTCGTTTGAATATGTAAACCAGTTAACAAATAAATATTGCTTGACAAATCATTCCAAAAATGGACATCAATATGAAAGAGAATAGAGTTAATACAAATTTTAGAACCAGTCAACATCTCTCTAGCATGCCATGGTACTAACCATAAAATTAAAAAGTAGTTTGGACTGTCACAAAGGTGGGTGGAAGTGTACTTAATTGTTCACGAGCCATAGACTATCAGCCAGGTATCGCTGATTGCCTATTGTAGGTGCTGTTCTAGGATTGCAGTGAACTCGTGGATTTTATTATTTGATCTGTTTAATTTGTTTCTATATTTGAAAGT